>NC_042993.1:15600964-16321833 GCF_901001165.1 Salmo trutta | reverse complement strand
GTAATATAATAGAGAAGAATCTCTGTAACTCAGAAGAGAACCCTCTGACTTCTGACACCTGGGTCACTTGGCAACAGCATGAGATTTCCTTCTTAAAATATCTCCACATTGTCTGCTGTAAAAGGGAGTGTTGCCATTAGTTTAGTTGTTGTACACTAATGGAGGGTTTTCCAGACCCAGGTTATTAAGCTTTACTCCTAGACTAAAGCACTTTTAAGTGAGATTCTCTATTGAAAATTAAGTCCATGAGTCTAGGCTCATTTGTCTGGGTTTGGGAATCCATCATAACTGGTGGAATGTTGCATTTACAGTGATGTCAAATATGCCCCTTTCTGATTTTCTCTATTTTTGCATATCTTTGTTAATGAATGTTATCAGATCTTCAGCCAAAACCTAATATTAGTTAAAGGGAACAAATAACACAAAAATTACATATTTATTTAATGAACAAAGTTATGCAACATCCAATGACATGGGTCCTAATCACTGCATTCCACGGTAAGAACCTCATACCAACGGTCAAGCATGGTGGTGGTAGTATGATGGTTTCGGGATGCTTTGCTGCCTCAGGACCTGTACAACTTGCCTTAATAGAGGGAACCATGATTTCTGCTCTGTATCAAAGAATTCTACAGGTGAATATCAGGCCATCCATCTATGTGCTGAAACTGAAGTACAGTTGGGTCGTGCAGCAAAACAATGATCCAAAACACACAATCAAGTCAACATGAAAATGGCTAAAAAGCAACACATTTTAAGTTTTTGACATCAGAGGGGTGAGTGATGGTTTTGAGTGTTGGTTTCTTGAGGAGGGGAGCGACTCTGGCCATCTTGAAGTCAAAGGTGACACAACCAGTGGTCAGGGATGAGTTGATGAGGGAAGTGAGGAATGAGAGAAGGTCTCTAGAGATGGTCTGGAGAAGGGAGAAGGGGATGGGGTCAGGGATGAGTTGATGAGGCAAGTGATCGGGAATGAGAGAAGGTCTCTAGAGATGGTCTGGAGAAGGGAGGAGGGGATGGGGTCAGGGATGAGTTGATGAGGGAAGTGAGGAATGAGAGAAGGTCTCTAGAGATGGCCTGGAGAAGGGAGGAGGGGATGGGGTCAGGGATGAGTTGATGAAGGAAGTGAGGAATGAGAGAAGGTCTCTAGAGATGGTCTGGAGAAGGGAGGAGGGGATGGGGTCAGGGATGAGTTGATGAGGGAAGTGAGGAATGAGAGAAGGTCTCTAGAGATGGTCTGGAGAAGGGAGGAGGGGATGGGGTCAGGGATGAGTTGATGAGAGAAGTGAGGAATGAGAGAAGGTCTCTAGAGATGGTCTGGAGAAGGGAGGAGGGGATGGGGTCAGGGATGAGTTGATGAGGGAAGTGATCGGGAATGAGAGAAGGTCTCTAGAGATGGTCTGGAGAAGGGAGGAGGGGATGGGGTCAGGGATGAGTTGATGAGGGAAGTGAGGAATGAGAGGTCTCTAGAGATGGTCTGGAGAAGGGAGGAGGGGATGGGGTCAAGTGGGCAGGTTGTTGGGCGGCCAGACACTAGTCGCTGGATTTAATCTCTTCTCCTCGCTTCCTCCTCTGCGCTCAGTGTGTGACCTTTCCATCTCAGACAGACAGGCAGGTACAGTATTACCGGAGTCTCTCTGTCCCTCAGTCTCTCAGAGACACCACATCCATATGGACAGATTAATATCGAAACCTTTTTTTGACTCCTTAGTATCTGGCTGTACATTAGCTGAGAATGTGGTCCGTCTGGTCAGTGTTAGGTATCCTATGGGTTTGTGATGTGTGGTCCATCAACAGGAAGTGAGGTTTAATCAGAGCAGGAAGTAAGTGGGATATGTGCTGTATCCACCATGCTAACACACATTGATCCTCTTGCAGTTTACTTAATTTCTTTGTTTTCCTGAAACTCTGGAGGGTGTAAACAAATCCTTTTAATGTTTCCAGCTGTAAACATGGTATATAATGGAATTAGGCTCGTCAGTGTGTGTGTGTGTGTGTGTGTGTGTGTGTGTGTGTGTGTGTGTGAGTAATAAACGCGGTCTCGCTCATTTGTTCCGCAGTGCGGGGTCATGGTGGTAAAGCTCTCTTCCTCTCCGTAGGGTGTGTGTGTGTGGTGTCCCACTCCCAGGAGGAAGCATCCGTGTGGCCTCCACGACTGCATGTTCACCAACCTGACAACCAGGTAACAACCATGGAACCATCTGCCTAGGGACAAGCCAACCGCCACCATGGACTCTCTCTGTGATGTGCGTGTGTGTGTGTGCCTGCCTGGTAATATAATATGTGTGGTAGAGAACATGCTGAGTCCTAAACATACCGTTTAGATGACATCATAGCTCATAGACAGAGAAACTTAATAGCAGGTAATGTACATCGGCTGCATCCCAAATGGAAACCTATTTCCTACATAGTGCATTACTTTTAACCAGAGCCCTATGGTCTCTGGTCAAAAGTAGCACACTATTTAGGGAATAGGGTGCCATTTAGGACGCACACATCCTCTCTGACCTTCACTTCCCAAATCTGCCCCCCACACATTATAGTATATGACCCTATAAATGACTAATTCTTACAAGAACACATTGACAAACTGAACAGGGAACTAACGTTGGAAAGTTGGAAAGAGAGTTCAACCATGTTTGGACCACCAGACAGAAACAGAACCGTTCAACATAGACTGTGTCTGGTCTGGGGGGAAGGACCTCTATTTCAGGTGAGCCCTAAATTCAGCCAGCTGCATACCTTTATAATGAGAGGAATATCCAGCCAGCTATTCCAGCTCCACCACAGAGCATGGAGCTCCCTCTTCCAAGAACAACTAAGCCCTGTTGGTCTCCTTCTTCCTTCCTAAGCCGTGTTGCAGCCAGCATGACTGAACTGGAGCGAAGGCTCTTCTCTCCTCTCCTTTCCTCTTCTCTACTCTCTCCTCCTCTCTACTGACAATGCGCTGGTTCTCTTTTCCCTGTCTCACCAGGCCAGACTCACTCAAGCCGCGTAAAGCTCCGCTCTGATCACACAATGACCCACCGACAGACAGACTGCCATGGGAGTTTGGGACACTGCCGCGCTGGAACATGTGTCGTCGCCGATACGGACTCATCGCTGAGTTTCTGTGAGCGCTGCTCAGGGCGATGGGTGGCATCTCTTCCCCACTTTGTCCTTCGCTGCTTCTAGGGGAAAATTCAGTGACGTGAACTCAGTAGAGAGGTACATAATGGAGTCGTCATTTGTCCTGACTTCCTTCTCTCTAAACTCCAGAGAGAAAATTGGAGGACAGCTAAGTGACTCAATGGACAACAACTGCAATCATCCATATCAGCCTTATTGAAAAATATAGAATACGAGTACAACTAACACATTTAGGAAAAATCACTGATGACAACCATTTGTATCTCTTAAAGGGTGAATGCAGGCTTAGGAACCAGATCAACAGATCAACTCTAACTTTAACTCTCTCTCTCTCTCTCTCTCTCTCTCTCTCTCTCTTTCTCTTTCTCTCCCTCCCTCTCTCCCTCTCTCTCAGAATTGTCAGTCTGGTTGGCGGACAAGTACCAGAGACCCTTATTGACGTCACAGCATTGGTCTCTAAAGACAGATCCACAGCTGCTCAAGTCAGGTGTTTGTTTTTGTTCAAACCAGGAAGAGGAAGCAGGTCTAACTCTGTGTGCGTCCCAAATAGCACCCTATTCACTATATAGTTCACTATTTTTGACCAGAGCCCTGTTGGCCCTGGTTAAAAGTAGTGCACTGGATAGGGAATAGGGTGCCATTTGGGACGCACTCAGAGTTCTACCTGCGACGCACAATCTGTCTTTGAAAACACTGGGCAAAGCTTCCTGACTGGAGAACCACAGGCCAGACAGACAGCTCAACCTGTCATTCTGTCAAACAACCTTTTCTCACTCTGACTCACTTTATACTCACACAGACATACACACAGATGGATGTTTACACGCTCGCATAGACTACACACACTTGTATACACATGCACACAATTGTACACATATACACACCTTGTTTGGCTCTAAATATGGGATTCACAAAAGTTTCTGTTTTGTGTGTTACGTGCTAATTTGTGCTTTACTAGCTACTATCTGTGTTACTAGCATGAGTAAACACACCCTCATGTTCATGTTCTTAAAGGGAACAAACAGTCCTGGCGCTCCTACAAAAACAAACACTCTCCTCGTAAAAAAAAAAATTCCCCACAACAACAAAAAATGCTGTTAGATGGTGAAGTCTAATTTTCAACACCTTCCTTATTCCAAAGCCTGTCGGTTTCAAAGTCACTGGAATCTGACCTCATTAACGTCATCCTGGGTGAAAAAAGACAATTACACAGGATATAATCTAAGTGCGAGTAATACATGTAGCATAAATAGCTGGAGAAGAAAGGAATTTGAGAGGAACTTATTGGCTGTACCTTTGAACAGGACCTTCGGAGCGTTCAGGCCCTCTCTGATGACAGGCAGATGGCATCCTCTGATAAAGGCTGTTCATCATCACCTCCATGAGCACACACACACATATACACAAACACAGGCACAGGCACACACACACACACACACACACACACACACACACACACACACACACACACACACACACACACACACACACGCACGCACGCACGCACGCACGCACGCACGCACGCACACACACACACACACACGCGCACACACACACACACACACACAACCACACACATACACACATGCAGGCACACACACTCACACACGCATACATTCAGGCACACACACTCACACACGCATACATTCAGGCACACACATACACGCATGCACAAACAACAATGACGAGACAGCCTACAGGGAGGAGGTGAGGGCCCTGGAGGAGCGGTGCTAGGAAAATAACTTCTCCCTCAATGTCAACATAACTAAGGAGCTGATCGTGGACTTCAGGAGACAGCAGATGGAGCACACCTCGGCATACACATCACTGACAATCTGAAACGGTCCACCCACACAAACAGTGTGGTGAAGAAGGTTGAACCTCAGGAGACTGAAGAAATTCAGCTTGGCTCATAAGACCCTCATGAACTTTTACAGATGCACTATTGAAAGCATCCTGTTGGGCTGTATCACCGCCTGGTACGGAAACTGCACCACCCGTAACCACAGGGCTCTCCAGAGCTATGGATGCAAGGACTGACCAAAGTGATTGTTTTAACCATGCTATGAGGCCATACAGTGTTTGTTTACATTTACAATGTTTACAAACATTGGAGTAAAACATGCTTATATTTTGGGTTCCCATGGAGGGTAACAGTTGAACTAAGCTAATTTATAAGTCCAAAAATGGATGTAGCAACAGATTGCCCCTTTAAGTCAATCAAAAGTGTGCAAGTTTGAGCATGTGTCCATTAGGCCTATGGGTTTATTTTTTTATCAGCATGAATTAGATTGAGCAATAAAAGCCCCACTTTTATTCCATAGGCTGGGATCCGCACTATGCAGCTGTTGCAAGAGCACATTTTTGGACTGGCTGTCCACTGGTTTCAAAAACAATGATGTATAGGCAGCTTAAACATCTTGAATTCAAACATTATTGGGTTCAAATACACATTTAGATTTGTGAACAGCCATCTGCAACAACCGCAATACGTAAGGCGCAAATAGCTAAATGAGAGAGCAGCAGTGTGATTCACATCAATGCGCTATGTAGATATCAATAATATGTGATATCCGAATCGCCATAGACTACACCACTGCTGTCATCCTTACCTCCAAGCGTTTATTCAAATTGGATAATCTTTGGATGCCGACAGCAGTCGCACCATTGGAAGACATAGCTTGGACTGTAGCCTACAAAAGCCTATTCCTGCTCTTTTCCCGCGATCCATCAAACACATTTGGTGTGTCTTCATAGTGGTCTCTGACTAGTGGTCAGACTCACTCAGGTGGAACAAACTTAAACTTGCACCTTTTTTTCCATGCTGATTTGAATGTCATTGAGAAAATAGAGAAGTGTCAAATATTTTGTTTTGCAAACATCCTTTCTGAATTTAGTTTTTCAAAATTATCTGTAATCTGACTACAATATTTTTTATTACAGTTACCGGTTTTTGTAATCCCTTACATGTAACAGATTACATGTAATCCATTACTCCCCAACCCTGTATGTACAGTATATACAGTGGGGGGGAAAAGTATTTGATCTCCTGCTGATTTTGTATGTTTGCCCACTGATAAAGAAAGAATCAGTCTATAATTTTAATGGTAGGTTTATTTGAACTGTGAGAGACAGAATAACAACAAAAATATCCAGAAAAACGCATGTCAAAAATGTTATGAATTGATTTGCATTTTAATGAGGGAAATAAGTATTTGACCCCCTCTCAATCAGAAAGATTTCTGGCTCCCAGGTGTCTTTTATACAGGTAACGAGCTGAGATTAGGAGCACACTCTTAAAGGGAGTGATCCTAACCGTAGCTTGTTACCTGTAAAAAAGACACCTGTCCACAGAAGCAATCAATCAATCAGATTCCAAACTCTCCACCATGGCCAAGACCAAAGAGCTCTCCAAGGATGTCAGGGACAAGATTGTAGACCTACACAAGGCTGGAATGGGCTACAAGACCATCGCCAAGCAGCTTGGTGAGAAGGTGACAAAATTTGGTGCGATTATTCGCAAATGGAAGAAACACAAAAGAACTGTCAATATCCCTCGGCCTGGGGCTCCATGCAAGTTCTCACCTCGTGGGGTTGCAATGATCATGAGAATGGTGAGGAATCAGCCCAGAACTACACGGGAGGATCTTGTCAATGATCTCAAGGCAGCTGGGACCATAGTCACCAAGAAAACAATTGGTAACACACTACGCCGTGAAGGACTGAAATCCTGCAGCGCCCGCAAGGTCCCCCTGCTCAAGAATACATAGACATGCCCGTCTGAAGTTTGCCAATGAATATCTGAATGATTCAGAGGACAACTGGTGAAAGTGTTGTGGTCAGATGAGACCAAAATGGAGCTCTTTGGCATCAACTCAACTCGCCGTGTTTGGAGGAGGAGGAATGCTCCCTATGACCCCAAGAACACCATCTCCATCGTCAAACATGGAGGTGGAAACATTATGTTTTGGGGGTGTTTTTCTGCTAAGGGGACAGGACAACTTCACCGCATCAAAGGGACGATGGACGGGGCCATGTACCGTCAAATCTTGGGTGAGAACATCCTTCCCTCAGCCAGGGCATTGAAAATGGGTCGTGGATGGGTATTCCAGCATGACAATGACCCAAAACACACGGCCAAGGCAACAAAGGAGTGGCTCAAGAAGAAGCACATTAAGGTCCTGGAGTGGCCTAGCCAGTCTCCAGACCCTAATCCCATAGAAAATCTGTGGAGGGAGTTGAAGGTTCGAGTTGCCAAACGTCAGCCTCAAAACCTTAATGACTTGGAGAAGTTCTGCAAAGAGGAGTGGGACAAAATCCCTCCTGAGATGTGTGCAAACCTGGTGGCCAACTACAAGAAACGTCTGACCTCTGTGATTGCCAACAAGGGTTTTGCCTCCAAGTACTAAGCCATGTTTTGCAGAGGGGTCAAATACTTATTTCCCTCATTAAAATGCAAATAATTTTATAACATTTTTGACATTTTTGACATCTCTCACTGTTCAAATAAACCTACCATTAAAATTATAGACTGACCATTTCTTTGTAAGTGGGCAAACGTACAAAATCAGCAGGGGATCAAATACTTTTTCCCCCCACTGTACATATATATGTTTATACTCCGGACTCCGACATTGCTCGTCCTAATATTTAGATATTTCTTTATTACATTATTTTACTTCTAGATATGTGTGTATTGTTGTGAATTGTTAGATACGACAGCACTGTTGGAGCTAGGAACACAAGCATTTCACTACACCCACAATAACTTCTGCTAAATATGTGTATGCGACCAATAACATTTGATTTGATTTGAAACACACACGCATGGCCAAGCAGGGTGGGACAGCCAGCGGGGGAGTCAAGGAGGAGGGGAGTGAGTATGCACTAACCCCCTTCAACACATAGGCTGGATAGAGCGTGACTTCCACTCTGACCGCATCTTTTACTGTCTAACAAACTCCCCCTACCCACCTTATCCCACCTCATCCATAACCCCCCCACCACACTTCACCCCCTTCGCCCCCACTCCTTAAACCCCAACTAACCCACCAACCTTTCCTTCCCAAAACGGTGTAAAACACAGACAAATAGACCCAGGGGAGTGAGGCCATAAATAAGGCCAGGATGACAGATAGACAGAGTGGAGGGGAATAAAGAAAACATACAAAGTCTGTGACCAACAGGGACTCCTCCACTCACAGCCCTCTCAGGCTGCAGGCTGGCTGGGTTATAGTGTCAGTGTTCAGATGATGAAACACCCTGGGCCAACCAGAGAGGCATCATTTATTACGCCCTGTTGAGAGGAATAGAAAACGTATGTCTGTACTGAACCCAAGCTATCAGGGAGGTAGTATCTTCCTATGGTCAGATAGGACAGGCAGTTTGAAAGTAAAATCATTGCCTTTGTCTCTCTCTGGATCTGTCTCTGTATCTGTATCTTTCTCTGTTTCTGTCTCTGTATCTGTCTCTGGATCTGTCTCTGTATCTGTCTCTGTATCTTTCTCTGGATCTGTTTCTGGATCTGTCTCTGTATCTTTCTCTGTATCTGTCTCTGGATCTGTCTCTGTATCTGTCTCTGTATCTGTTTCTGTCTCTGTATCTTTCTCTGGATCTGGATCTGTCTCTGTATCTTTCTCTGTATCTGTCTCTGGATCTGTCTCTGTATCTGTCTCTGTATCTGTTTCTGTCTCTGTATCTGTCTCTGTATCTGTCTCTGGATCAGTCTCTGGATCTGTCTCTGGATCTGTCTCTGGATCTTTCTCTGTTTCTGGATCTGTCTCTGGATCTGTCTCTGTCTCTGTATCTGTCTCTGGATCTGTCTCTGTATCTGTCTCTGGATCTGTCTCTGTATCTGTCTCTGGATCAGTCTCTGGATCAGTCTCTGGATCAGTCTCTGGATCTGTCTCTGTCTCTGTATCTGTCTCTGGATCTGTCTCTGTATCTGTCTCTGGATCTGTCTCTGGATCTGTCTCTGTCTCTGTATCTGTCTCTGTATCTGTCTCTGTATCTGTCTCTGGATCAGTCTCTGGATCAGTCTTTGGATCTGTCTCTGGATCTGTCTCTGTATCTGTCTCTGGATCTGTCTCTGGATTTGTCTCTGTATCTGTCTCTGTATCTGTCTCTGTATCTGTCTCTGGATCTGTCTCTGGATCTGTCTCTGGATTTGTCTCTGTATCTGTCTCTGTATCTGTCTCTGGATCTGTATCTGTCTCTGTATCTGTCTCTGTATCTGTCTCTGTATCTGTCTCTGTATCTGTCTCTGGATCAGTCTCTGGATCTGTCTCTGGATCTGTCTCTGTCTCTGTCTCTGTATCTGTCTCTGGATCTGTCTCTGTATCTGTCTCTGGATCTGTCTCTGTCTCTGTATCTGTCTCTGTATCTGTCTCTGTATCTGTCTCTGGATCTGTCTCTGGATCTGTCTCTGTATCTGTCTCTGTATCTGTCTCTGGATCAGTCTCTGGATTAGTCTCTGGATCTGTATCTGTCTCTGTCTCTGTATCTGTCTCTGTATCTGTCTCTGGATCTGTCTCTGGATCTGTCTCTGGATCTGTCTCTGTCTCTGTCTCTGTATCTGTCTCTGGATCTGTCTCTGGATCAGTCTCTGGATCAGTCTCTGGATCTGTCTCTGTATCTGTCTCTGGATCTGTCTCTGGATTTGTCTCTGTATCTGTCTCTGTATCTGTCTCTGTATCTGTCTCTGGATCTGTCTCTGGATCTGTCTCTGGATTTGTCTCTGTATCTGTCTCTGTATCTGTCTCTGTATCTGTCTCTGGATCTGTCTCTGGATCTGTCTCTGGATCTGTCTCTGGATTTGTCTCTGTATCTGTCTCTGTATCTGTCTCTGGATCAGTCTCTGGATCAGTCTCTGGATCTGTCTCTGGATCTGTCTCTGTATCTGTCTCTGTATCTGTCTCTGGATTTGTCTCTGTATCTGTCTCTGTATCTGTCTCTGGATCTGTCTCTGGATCTGTCTCTGGATCTGTCTCTGGATCTGTATCTGGATCTTTCTCTGGATCTTTCTCTGGATCAGTCTCTCTACTACAACTGCTCCACGGGTGCCAGTGACGTGGGTTCTGCTGTGATGCTGTGGTTGCACAGCCTTTCCTCTACAGGGAGCCAGGTTTTCTCCCTCAGCCTGTACTTCGTCAAGGTTTTTCTAAGGTTTTGATCAGTAACCATGGTCATAGTTTACCATGGTGTACTGTCGATTTAGGGTCAGATAATACTGCATTTTGCTTTGTGCTTGTGTTTTGTGTTTCCCAATAAGTAATGTAGTTTTGTTTTGACTGTGTTGTAATTTGATTTATTCTGATTGATTAGATGTTCTGGTCCTGAGGCTTCAGTGTGTTAGTAGAACAGGTTTGTGAACTCAGACCCAGGACCAGCTGGATGAGGGGACTCTTTTCTTTGCTCATCTTTTGGCATTGCAGAGCTTAGTAGTGATATGAGCGGGGTCACTGTATTTTAGATGTTTCCAAAACGTAATTGCTCTTTTTTTAGTTTTTATTATTAGTGGATATTGGCCTAATTCTGCCCTACATGCATCGTTTGTAGTTTTCCTCTGGACATGTAGGAGAATCTTACAGAACTCTGAATTCAGGATTTAAATAGGTTGTTAGTCCCATTGGGTGAAATGTTGTTTTGCAAGTTGATCCCACACCTCGCTGCTATAATGTGCAATTGCTTCAATGACACATTCAATTAGTTTTAGCCCAATTTTAATATGCATTTCAATTTGAATTCATTTTTTAATTGCGTAGAATGTCCTGTGTGCTTTCTCTCTAAGTTCATTCACTGCCTCATTTAGGTTTCCAGTTGAGCTTTACTCTCTCTCTCTCTCTCTCTCTCTCTCTCTCTCTCTCTCTCTCTCTCTCTCTCTCTCTCTCTCTCTCTCTCTCTAACAGGGAGTGGCAATTGAATGCAAGCTTCCCACAAAAATGTATTGTTAAAACATTTCTAGCCTGGATCTATCTATGGGTAACAGGGTTGACGTGTTATGCTCAGCCCACTGGTGTTTTCCACCAGACAATGACCAAAAAGAGTAGAACTAGCTCACCTGCTTTTAGTCTATGATTTGACAATTAGATCTTCAATGTTTCTTTTGAAACAAATAATTAAAGAGGAATAGTTTCACCAAGTTAAAACGTGAGTTCAGTTCACGTAACAGGGTTGACCTTAAAACGAGGGACACTAATCACCTGAAATAAATTATAATCTTCAGAAATGACTTTATCAAAGCAGCAAAATAACTAGGTCTTTACAAATGTGGGGATCAAGTGGATTAAAATCTTCCTAGAAGTGACGCAAGCTTGACAGAGGGATACAGTGGTTCTTCCTTTAAAAGTTGCGGCGTACTGCAGGACAGCTTGCAGGGTGCCTCAGAATTCTATGGCACGTTATTTAAGTGTCAGCTATTGTTGCCAGAATGACACAATTTACCACAATCTGCCACCATCTACCACAAACAGTCGCGGCATAAGCTCAAAACTTATAAAGGAAGAACCACTGTATGTCAAAATTCTGAATTTTGGCACTGTAGCAAGCCTTTTTTCATATTCAAAATCAGATTTATTGAATTCTCCATGTAGTCTATATTAAAGGGCACTTCCATTTAATATAACAGGCTGTTAAAATTCAATATTGGTGCACAACTTCTATTTACAATGTCAAAGGGCACTAATTTCATGGCACTCATTTTGTGTAAAGTACTGTTCTAGGTTCCATCCCAAATGGCACCCTATTCCCTATATAGTGCACTAATTATGAGCCCTGGTCAAAAGGAGTGCACTACAGAGAACAGGGTACATTTGAAATCTAGTCTAGAACAGAACAGAACAGAGCCCATAACTGTCCATCTCCGACCATTGTTTTCCACCATATGAAAACAGAGAATGTTTTAGTGCAAACTAAACCCAACCGACACCAAAGTGCTGCCAGTTTTTGGTGAAAGCAGATACACCTCTGTGTTTTGTTTGGCAGACAACTCAACCCCTGGCTCTATGGCCAAACATGTTCTGTCCCAGCCGAGACACACACACACACACACACACACACACACACACACACACACACACACACACACACACACACACACACACACACACACACACACACACACACACACAGGCATGTGTTTGCGTGCACACACACACGCACACACTTATCTCTCTCTCTCCAGAGTTCAGAACCCTGGGGAGCCTGGGCACACTGGGCTTCAGACTCCCAGAGAAGTCTCCGTCTGAAGAGGACAAGAGAAGCAGAGACAGACCGAGGACATCCTCGTTTAGCAGTAAAGTACATGTAATACATGCCACTTAGCAAAGGCTTTTATCCAAAATGTGTACGTTGTACTAGTTTGAACCCGTGAACCCACAACCTTGGCTGGACCAGCAACTAGACCAGAAACCACCTACTCAAACACACACCCTCAGTACTCCTCACCCTGAAAGACAATTCATGTCATCCCAGCCATGCTCCCAGCAGATGCTGGGCAGGTGTCTCTTTCTTACCAAGCTGGGCATGAAATCACAAGCACTCTCTGAAATGTGTATGGCTAGCATGAAATAAATGATAAATACTAATTACTGTAATTTCCGGACTATTGAGCGCACCTGAATATAAGCCGCACCCACTGAATTTTTTTTATTTTGAAATTTTGAACATAAATAAGCCGCACATGTCTATACGCCGCAGGTGCCTACCGGTACATTGAAACAAATGAACTTTACACAGGCTTTAACGAAACACGGCTTGTAACAAAAATAAATAGGATTTAACGAAACACGGCTTGTAACAAAAAATAAAAAATTTGCAGTAAGCTTTAGTTGTCTTTTTGCACTGAGTCAATTCCTAACGCTGCTGTTTCCAACGTCTTATCATCAACTCATTAAGACCAAGCTCCCGTGCAGCAGCTCTATTTCCTTTTCCAACAGCCAGATCAATCGCCTTCAACTTGAAAGCTGCATCATATGCATTTCTCCGTGTCTTTGCCATGATGAGGGTGACAAAATGACTACCGTAATCAGAATGATGGGAAGTTTGAGAGCGCTCGATTTAATCTAAACAGTAAACAAAAAAGTTTTTGACCTTAACCCGTTCGGCAATTTCATTGGTCTAATGAAAGCTTCATGCCGCCAAAAAACTGAGCACGTCACAGAATGTGTTTTTTTGGAGAAAAAAAATTGAAAGAGGGAAAAATCCATATATTAGCCGCGTCATTGTTTAAGCCGCGAGGTTCAAAGCGTGGGAAAAAAATTGCGGCTTATAGTCCGGAAATTACGGTACCATGCAGGCGAGAAAGGGGCTGTGGTTTGTTACTCACAGCAGCCCCAGGGTCGAGACACACTGAACACTGTACTTATGATGCTCTTCAGAGTGATGCATTCAGAATGTATTCAGACCCCTTCACTTTTTCCACATTTTGTTTCATTACAGCCTTATTCTAAAAATGTATTAAATTGTTTTTTTCCCCTTAAATTGTACCCCCCCTCCTGGAGGGCAGGCAGCATGCCCCTGATTATTCGTTGGGTTGACCGCACCACCTTCTGGAGAGCCCTGCTATTGTGGACAGTACAATTGCCATACCAGGCGGTGATACAGTCCAACAGGATGCTCTCAATGGTGCATCTGTAGAAGTTCATGCGGGTCTTAGGGACCAAGCCAAATTTATTCAGCCTCAGTCTGTGTGAAGGGACAATTTTAGGTCGTCAGTGATGTGCACGCTGAGGAACGTGAAGCTTTTGACCCTCTCCACTGTGAAATAGCCTCTCAAAACACTTCATGATGACAGAAGTGAGTGCTATGGGGCGATAGTCATTTAGTTCAGTTACCTTCACTTTCTTGGGTACAGGAACCATGGTGGGCATCTTGAAGCAAGTGAGGACAACAGACTGAGATATGCAGAGATTGAATATGTCCGTCGGCGGAACCGCATCGGCGGCTCAATGTTGTTTTCCACGAAGCAGAAAAATAATGTTTTTAGTTTATCTGGGAGCGAAGCGTCAGTATCCACAACTTGGCTAGCTTTCCCTTTATAATCTGTGACTATCTGGAGTCCCTGCTACATACGTCTCATGTCTGAGCCGTTGAATTGCGACTCCACTTTGTCCTTGTACTGCCGTTTTACTTCTGATTGCCTTACAGAGGTCATAGCTGGTCTGTTTGTACACATCTGTGTTCCCAGTCACCTTGCCATGGTTAAATGTTTTTATTTTTAATTTAACCTTTATTTAACCAGGCAAGTCAGTTAAGAACAAATTCTTATTTACAATGACGGCCTAGGAACAGTGGGTTAACTGCCTTGTTCAGGGGCAGAACAACAGATTTTTACCTTGTCAGCTCGGGGATTCGATCTAGCAACCTTTCGGTTTCTAGCACAACACTCTAACACTAGGCTACCTGTCGCCCCGTGTGGTGGTTCGCTCTTTCAGTTTTGCGTGAATGCTGTCATCTATCCATGGTTTTTGGTTTGGATAAGTTCTAATCGTCACAGTGGGAACAACATCCTCTATGCACTTCCTGATGAACCCTGTCACTGAGTCAGTGTATACGTCGATACTATTCTCAGAGGCGACCAGGAACATTTCCCAGTCCGCGTGATCATAAAATCTTGAAGTAATTGCTTAGACCAATATTACCACTGCTGCCTCCTGTTTAAGTTTCTGCCTATAGGTGGGGAGGAGCAGAATGGAGGTGTGATTTGATTTGCCGTAGGGAGGGTGGGGGGGTGGGGGTGGGGGGCCTTGTAGCCATCCCAGAAGGGAGAGTAGCAATGATCAAGAATTTGTGATGCGCTTGTAGCACAGGAGATGTGTTCATAGAATTTCGGTAACTTTTTCCTCAGATTTCCTTTACTTAAGTCCCCAGCTACAATAATTGCGGCCTCAGGATATGCAGTTTCCAGTTTGCACATAGTCCAATGTAGTTTATTGAGAGCCATCGCGGTGTCGGCTTGGGGGGGTAATGCAGTCGGCATTTGAGGGTGAGATATTCCAGATCGGGAGAATAAAATGACTTGAGTTCCTGTACGTTACCCCTCTGCCCCTCTGTCCGCGCAATAGACGGAGAAAATTGTTGGCTGAATGGAAGGGGACAATATATCCGGACAGAGCCATGATTACGTAAAACAGAGTATGTTACAGTCCATGATGTCTCTCTGGAAGGAGATTCTCGCCCTGAGCTCATCTTCTTTATTGTCCACGGAGTAATATACTTGGAAGCGGTGGATGGTATGCATGCCGACTAGGGCCCCACTTCTTCTTCCTCTTCTCCGGTGTCAGCGTTTTGGTGCAGCCCCGGGATGAATAGAGCTCCCTCGGAAGTTCAAACAAAGGATCCAGGTCAGTGAAGTCAAATTTCTGCTTGAATTTTCTGGTGAGTGACTGCCGATCTAATGTCAAAAAGTTATTTTCGGCTCTGGGTAATAATACAAGAAACGTTCTGAGCAAATAATATAAGAATTAAAAAACAAAAAAATGTAATGCTGCAAAGTTGGCAAAGAGCTAGAAATAGGGTGACTGTGTCTGTCGGCGCCATCTTGTCATTACCCTCTGTCAGTGAGGTAGTGACCTCATTGTCTGTCTGTCCTATTTGCCTGCCTGTCTATCCGCCTGCCTGCCTGTCCATCTGCCTGCCTGCCTGTTCATCTGCCTGCCTGCCTGTCCATCCGCCTGCCTGCCTGTCCATCCGCCTGCCTGCCTGTTCATCTGCCTGCCTGTCTCGGCCTGGGCAACCTGACCAACAGGGCAGAACGACCAACCAGGCTGAGACTGGGCAGGGGAGCTGCCATCTCTTCTCCAGTCTCTCTTCACATCTCTCTCCGCGTCGCTGCTGTTTTACGCCACATAGTTGGAGCCTGGAGGAAGAGGCTTATAACTGCCAGACCCAGTCAGGGGCCATTGGACCCTCAGTTTGTTTTGCCATGAGTCATCTTTAAACAGCGCTCAGGTGCTCGCCGTTCTCCTCCTCCTGTGCTTTACCCACGCGACACTGCATGGGCTCTCTGCCAATGATGTCATGCGTCTAGGCCTTGTATGCTGAAAAAGCCCCCCCCCCCCAAATTCTTTTGGGTCAAAATAAATTAAATATGACTTTTTTTCTATGGTAACCAACAAGGGGTTTATGACAAGGTCAGTACACATTTACACACACCTAACTGTGATACTATCTGAAGCCTTGGTGACTATACAGTATAGTCACTGTACATATTGTTCTATTGTTGTGTTAAACATGGTGGCCAGGCTTCATTACTGTATCTGTTTAATGTTCAAATGTTACTGCCAGATACACAGATCCACTCTTACAGTGTCATCTGAGCGTGAGGTGGCCCTGACTGTGACCTCAATTGACCTCTCTCGTACAGGAGAATCTTTAGCATTTCACCTGATATCAGCCCTGTGTCAAATCCATATTTCAAATATTTGAAATACTTGTTGTGGACTTGATTTAGCATACAGACGTCATACGTTTAGAATTATTCCATTGGCTTCATTGTGACTCACTCTGTAAATCAAGGTCACCTAAACTAATTCAAACATTTGAAATATGTATTTGATCAAGTTCTGCATGATATCAACAACAACTATTTAGTTTGTTGTTCTTTTGGCATACTGTAGTTCTAGAGCTTCTAAGATTCTAAAACTAGTTCTAAAACATGGTTCTATTGCTTCTACTCATTAATCAAATCTGGGAACCTTAGTCAGAGTTATGTGTTCTGTCTGTGTTCTGCGGCATGTTAATGAAGTGGGAGAACTATGAAAACATACTACAACTCTCTAGAACCCTTGAGAACTCTCTACATATCCAGACCTCTGGAGTGTCGGTCGGTCAATTCATGGTCGCCGCTGGTTCTACCTTTCCTCAGGACTCTACTAGGCACTAGGCTAGCTAAGGTTCAGTTTGCTGTTAAAGAAATCCCAGATAGAGCCAACCTCTCTGTTCTTCCCTTAAAAATAGCCTTTAAACAAAAGGTCCTCTTGCCTGACCAACATCAACATCCAATAAAGCCCAAGGATAAACATGGAGCAGGCTCCATGGCAGAGTAGATTTCATCCCCTGAAAGCCACAGCCAAGTCTCCTCCATCTGCTCAAACACAAACCTGCTGCCTGGGTTGCATGGGCTTCACAGTGAACTAATCCAGTCTTAAATAAATGGTACCTGGACCTGAGTGTGTGTAAATATGTGCTCCAGGTTGGTGGAATTCTGTCTGGTCATGTCCAGGGTGAGGGTTGTACCCTACTAGTTATTGTCTGGTCATGTCCAGGGTTAGGGTTGTACCTTACTAGTTATTGTCTGATCATGTCCAGGGTTAGGGTTGTACCTTTCTAGTTATTGTCTGATCATGTCCAGGGTTAGGGTTGTACCTTTCTAGTTATTGTCTGATCATGTCCAGGGTTAGGGTTGTACCTTACTAGTTATTGTCTGATCATGTCCAGGGTTAGGGTTGTACCTTTATAGTTATTGTCTGATCAGGGTTAGGGTTGTACCTTTATAGTTATTGTCTGATCATGTCCAGGGTTAGGGTTGTACCTTTCTAGTTATTGTCTGATCAGGGTTAGGGTTGTACCTTTCTAGTTATTGTCTGATCAGGGTTAGGGTTGTACCTTTCTAGTTATTGTTTGGTCATGTCCAGGGTTAGGGTTGGACCTTTCTAGTTATTGTCTGGTCATGTCCAGGGTGATGGTTGTACCTTTCTAGTTATTGTCTGGTCATGTCCAGGGTGAGGGTTGTACCTTTCTAGTTATTGTCTGGTCATGTCCAGGGTTAGTGTTGTTGTCATGAATCCCGCTTCCTGAGTCTGTTTTTCTGCCTGAGCTGATTGTTTTTCTGTTTTGGAGTCTGTTTCCTGAGGTTCCTGAATGCACCCTGTCTGGTTGCCAGGCGACGAAGCTAGGCGGGAGTTCTCTCGATTACCCGCACCTGCAGCTCATCAGCTATCTGCACACCTGGTCCTGATCATCACCTCTTCACTTTATAAGCTCTGACCTGACATCCATTCCCTGCCGGATCGTTAGCAATGAACAGTATGTTGTGTCAGCGTATCAGCCTCAAGTCACTAGAGTTAGTTTTGTTGTTCTGTACTTTTTACCTGTTACTCACCTTCGTTTACTCTGTCTACAGTCATTCTCCCGGAACATTCACCCCCCCTGCCTGGTCGTCGGTGGCTTCTATGACATCATTGGATCTGCCTATTCACTCTCATCAACTCACCTCCGCTGCCGCTCCGTCTCCTGGATTATTCTGTTTTCACTTTGACTCTGTAAATAAATACTCACCTTCATTTTACTCACCTTGTCCTGGTCGGCTTCTGGGTTCTGCTTTAGTGAATCGTGAGTTGTACCTTTCTAGTTATTGTCTGATCAGGGTTAGAGTTGTACCTTACTAGTTACTGTCTGGTCATGTCCAGGGTTAGGGTTGTACCTTTCTAGTTATTGTCTGATCAGGGTTAGGGTTGTACCTTTCTAGTTATTGTCTGATCAGGGTTAGGGTTGTACCTTTCTAGTTATTATTTTCTTTGTGTCACTAAAACACAGTTTTAGTTTGCGGTCTGAGTATGCGATTGTATTCATAGCATGTGTTACAAATCTCACCACACTGATTTACAGTTAGGGAGAGACAGATAGTGGGAGGTTTTAAAACGTCACTTTACGATCTCACTTTCATAATGTCTTTGACTTTATAACAAGATCATACCAAGGAAAATCTTCGTTTTGGAACAGGTTTAGCCAAGTGGACGCACAACAGGTGTTTTTTGTCATCACAAATTGTGGAAAACAGTTCCAAGGTAAATATACAAGGTTCATAAAGTAAAGTATCAGTTGAAGAGGAAAACATGAGAGGTCCATCTAATAACATATTAAACTCCAGCTGCCAACTGGAACAACAGCACTGTCTAAAACAATTTCATGTGCGTCCTGGAAAAATGTGATAACCTAGGGTTTGGGTTTATTCTGTACTAAACTCATTTCAATCTCACAGGATACAGCATGAGGTTTTACATTTGGATTCTGTTCTTTTTTTTGACAGTCCTTTGTTTTCCAAGCTTTTTATGGGTGAGTGCTGAGTGTTTGTGTTCAAGAAGCAGTTAGTCTGAAGGCAGGCATCAATGAACATGACGATTGCCAACAACTGACCCTGTTGTATATTATAATGACCCACTGCTGTAAGTGCCACCGCAGCTGCTAAGGCGTATTACAGGTCAGCTGCGTGTGTATGTGTGTGTGTCTCTGTGTGTTTGTGTATATATCTGCGTGTATATGTGTGCATCGGTGTGCATGTGTTGGTGTGCGCATGTGTGCCTGCATTTGGGTGTGCGCACGTGCGTCTGAGTGTGTAAGTGTGTGTGTGTGCGGGGGTCTGTGTGTGTTTCTGTGCATTTCACCAATCTGCTACTGACCTGTCACTCTTTGCCAGCACACATATGTTTGGCTGCTGCATTCTGAAACAAAGTCTGGAATCTGGTAAGATAAACATAAAGGACAGTGCTCAACAACTGTCTTCTATGTATCTCACAGATAGTATAGGGGAATGGTATGGGACACAAGTGAGAACGCTACTGCAATTGTTCAGTATTGATTCCAGTTTCCCCTCTCTCCGTGTTAGACACTGAAAAACCACTATTGCCTACATGGACACCAACCATGTGGGATGTGAGTCAGTGTATTCCCCAGAATGTTCTAAATAACAACATTATTCCATTCACAGTATTATAGTTGGTGCCCTCACTGGGGAGCTCTACACACCTCCAGTGAATCTGAGTCTACATCCCAAATGGCAACCTATTCCCTTTATAGTGCACTACTTTTGACTAGAGCCCTATGGTCAACAGTAGTGCACTATATAGGGAAAAAGGTACCATTTGGGACGCATCCTAACTAACGGGAGATGACATCACAAAGAAGTAGAAGTCGATTATACTGTATATGGAAGCAAGCAGTGCAGACCTAGGTAGTTATTTCCACAGATGGAAAAGAAGTGTGTGTGTGCATGAGTATTTGTGTGCATGAGTATTTGTGTTTGTGTATGTTTGTAAGGGAAAAAGAAGAGTGAAGGAGAGAGAGAGAAAAGGAACGTGGAGGGTGAAGAGAGGAGAAAGAGAGAGAGTCTAGATTGATCTCCACTTCTGACCACAGAAAACAAAACAGGATGCTCTAGAGTTACTATGGGTCACTTAGTGTTTTGTCATTGTTTGTTTGTGTCTCCCCTTCCACCCACCCCCCACTAAACCACTAAAACACCAAAATATGCTTTGCAAGGTAATTCAATAAAGCAGTATGAACATGTTTGTGATATGTTGATAACCACAAAGGGACGTTGACTGATCAGTGGATATGGAACCTAAAAGAAGAGAGAAGAGAAGATGGCGCCAGAGGGTAGAGCTGTCATCTTATCGGCTCTTAACCAACCATGTTATTTTGTTTGTTTTTTCGCTTTGTTTGCAAATTGTTTTGTACATAATGTTGCTGCTACCGTCTCTTATGACCGAAAAGAGCTTCTGGACATCAGAACTGGGATTACTCACCTCAAATTGGATGAGGAGTTCTTCTTCAATGAGTTGGATGCGAGGGATCTACTACGGACACCTGACCAGGCCCAATTCCCTGTGATTCGCTGGAAAAGGAAACACAGGTTTTGCGGAAAGAGATCCGGATGCCTTGTGAGGATCAGGCAACGAGTGGCTAATCTGCCCTTACCTTCCGTTCTGCTAGCTAACGTTCAATCGCTGGAAAATAAATGGGACGAACTGAAAGTATGTATATCCTACCAACGGGACATTAAAAACTGTAATATCTTATGTTTCACTGAGTCGTGGCTGAACGACGACATTAAGAACATACAGCTCTCGGGCTATACACTCTATCGGAAGGACAGAACAGCAGACTCTGGTAAGACACGGGGCGGGGGCCTATGCATATTTGTAAACAATAGCTGGTGCACGATATCTAAGGAAGTCTCAGGGTTTTGCTCGCCTGAGGTGTAGACCACACTATCTACCTAGAGAGTTTTCATCTGTATTTTTCGTAGCTGTCCACATACCACCACAGACCGAGACTGGCACTAAAACCGCACTCAGTGAGCTGTATTCCGCCATAAGCAAACAGGAAAACGCTCATCCAGAGGCGGCGCTCATAGTGGCCGGGGACTTTAATGCAGGGAAACTTAAATCAGTTTTACCTCATTTCTATCAGCATGTTAAATGTGCAACCAGAGGGAAAAAAATTCTAGACCACCATTACTCCACACACAGAGACACGAACAAAGCTCTCCCTCCATTTGGCAAATCTGACCATAACTATATCCTCCTGATTCCTGCTTACAAGCGAGAATTAATGCAGGAAGCACCAGTGACTCGGTCTATAAAAAAGTGGTCAGATGAAGCAGATGCTAAACTACAGAACTGTTTTGCTAGCACAGACTGGAATATGTTCCGGGGTTCTTCTGATGGCATTGAGGAGTACACCACATCAGTCACTGGCTTTATCAATAAGTGCATCAAGGACGTCGTCCCCGCAGAGACTGTATGTTCATACCCCAACCAGAAGCCATGGATAACAGGCAACATTCGCACTGAGCTAAAGGGTAGAGCTGCCGCTTTCAATGAGCGGGACTCTAACCCAGAAGCTTATAAGAAATCACACTATGCCTTCTGACGAACCATCAAACAGGCAAAGCATCAATACAGGACTAAGATCGAATCGTGCTACACCGGATCCGACACTCATCGGATGTGGCAGGGCTTGCAATCTATTACAGACTACAAAGGGAAGCACAGCCGAGAGCTGCCCAGTGACACGAGCCTACCAGACGAGCATAATAACTACTATGCTCACTTCGAGGCAAGTAACACTGAAACATGCATGAGAGCATCAGCTGTTCCGGATGACTGTGTGATCCCCCTCTCCACAGCCGATGTGAGTAAGACCTTTAGACAGGTCAAGATTCACAAGGCCGCAGGGCCAGATGGATTACCAGGACGTGTACTCCGAGCATGCGCTGACCAACTGGCAGGTGTCTTCACTGACATTTTCAACCACTCCCTGTCAGTCTGTAATACCAACATGTTTCAAGCAGAACACCATAGTCCCTGTGCCCAAGAACACTAAGGTAACCTGCCTAAAAGACTACCAATCCGTAGCATTCATGTCTGAAGCCATGAAATGCTTTGAAAGGCTGGTCATGGCTCACATCAACACCCTTATCCCAGAAACCCTAGACCCACTCCAATTTGCATACCACACTAACAGATCCACAGATGATGCAATCTCTATTGCAGTCCACACTGCCCTTTCCCACCTGGACAAAAGGAACACCTATGTGAGAATGACATTGACTACAGCTCAGCGTTTAACACAATAGGGCCCTCAAAGCTCATCACTAAGCTAAGGACCCTGGGACTAAACACCTCCCTCTGCAACTGGATCCTGGACTTCCTGATGGGCCTCCAGGTGGTAAGGGTAGGTAACAGCACATCCACCACGCTGATCCTCAACACAGGGGCCCTCAGGGGTGCGTGCTCAGTCCCCTCCTGTACTCCTTGTTCACTCATGACTGCACAGCCAGGCACAACTCTAACACCATCATTAAGTTTGCTGATGACACAACAGTGGTAGGCCTGATCACCGACAATGATGAGACAGCCTATAGGGAGGAGGTCAGAGACCTGACCGTGTGGTGCCAGGATAACAACCTCTCCCTCAACGTGATCAAGACAAAGGAGCTGATTGTGGACTACAGGATAAAGAGGACCGAGCACACCCCGATTCTCATCGACGGGGCTGTAGCGGAGCAGGTTGAGAGCTTCAAGTTCCTTTGCGTCTACATCACCAACAAACTATCATGGTCCAAGCACACCAAGACAGTCGTGAAGAGGGCACGACAAAACCTATTCCCCCTCAAGAGACTGAAAAGATTTGGCATGGGTCCTCAGATCCTCAAAATGTTTTACAGCTGCACCATCAAGAGCATCCTGACGGGTTGCATCACTGCCTGGTATGGCAACTGCTCGGCATCCGACTGCAAGGCACTACAGAGGCTGGTGTGTACGGCCCAGTACATCACTGGGGCCAAGCTTCCTGCCATCCAGGACCTCTATACCAGGCGGTGTCAGAGGAAGGCCCTAAAAATTGTCAAAGGCTCCAGCCACCCTAGTCATAGACTGTTCTCTCTGTTCTCCGCACGTCAAGCGGTACCGGAGTGCCAAGTCTAGGTCCAAGAGTCTTCTAAACAGCTTCTACCCCCAAGCTATAAGACTCCTGAACAGCTAATCAAATGACTACCCATTTGAGATCGAGAGAGAGAACAACAACAACATACCTTAGTGAGAGAGAGATCCAGAGAGAGAGAACAACAACAACATACCTTAGTGAGAGAGAGATCGAGAGAGAGAGAGAGAGAGAGAGAGAGAGGCCTTCCAATGCAATCCAATAACTCTAATGACTATCTGGTACCGGACTGGTTGTAATCAAAGGCACCTGAATCGTGCTCCGTCTAATATCCCTTCAGAAGAGCATAGTAATAATACAAGCTCTGTTATTAGAGGACAACCTCCAAGGAATTTACCATCATCATCCAGGGTCTGCCCAGGGTCACCGGTGTACAAACACTTGTTATTGTTACTCCTCCACAGTCTGACTCAAATCACTTTCTCTTTTTTGTCTTTTTTTCTTGTTGAAGAAATCAATGTCCTCTGAACCATTCAGAACCCTAATCCTGGCTTGGATCATGAAAGAGACGGCCTTTGATAATCGTAAACCTGTTACAGGCATGGTAACGAGGGGCTCCCGAGTGGCGCAGCGGACTAAGGCACTGCATCTCAGTGCTAGAGGCGTCACGACTGTTTCGATTCCAGGCTGTATCACAACCGGCCGTGATTGGGAGTCCCATAGGGCCAGGCGTCGTTAGGATTTGGCCTGGGTAGGCCGTCATTGTAAATAAGAATTTGTTCTTAACTGACTTGCCTAGTTAAATAAAGGTTAAATATTATTTTTTTTAAATGGTATTGTATCCCACGGTTCTCTTCAATGAAAAGCATGAAGGAGAGTAAAGTAAATCCACTGTGAAGTATTTTATATGGTTGTACCATGATCTGATCTCACACAGAGTCAGTGTGTTGCGGGATGGGATCCGAGAGAGAATTAGCCAATAGCTGGGTCTGTTCTAGGTGTGTTTATTTGGGTCTGATCCACCCCAGAGCGTTTTACTAAGCTCCAGACGAAAGCCAGGTCATTGAGGGCATTGGCTTACACCATTACACCAGCAGCACATGACGTGGTCAAGCAAAGCATCACAAGGCTTTACCTGGCTATGACCCATCCTCTCTATCCTCCTTGGCTTATGGAAAGACAGAGCATTGTGTTCCGTTTCTTTCTAATGCATATCACACCCGTGTGTGACATAACAGTATGTTGTAACACAGGGTGGTGACAGCAGGCCATGGTAATACCGCTGACTCTCTGTAAAATGGACAAGAAAGCTTAGACCTCTAGTTGTAATTAGCAAGTTCTCAGATCTATTACCCCCCTCTCTCTTTTTCCCTTTCTCTCCCCCTCTCTCTGTCATTCCCTCCTTCACTATGCAGTCCGTTTGACTGTACTGTAGCTCGCGCTGTGGGCCAGCTGCCTTCCGAACACCATGTCCAATTTAAATTCTTCAGCGTTTTTATTCAGTTATCTAATTGAATCTGCACTGAGTGGGTCTTGGGCACGGGAAGAGTTTTGTGGGTCTCTGGACAAGCAAAACAAATCGAGACCCCAGAAATGCCAGATTAGAAGCAGACTCTCCATGTGGCTTTTGTATGGAGCAGAGTAGAGTATAGAGGGGGTGAAACATAATACAAAGAGCCACAGATACTTTCTCTTTCTTTCTCTCTCTCCCTCTCTGTGTTGTGTGTGTGTTGCTGTGTGTGTGTGTGTGTGTGTGTGTGTGTGTGTGTGTGTGTGTGTGTGTGTGTGTGTGTGTGTGTGTGTGTGTGTTCCGCATCAGTATATATGTCTCTCTTCTCAGCCAAAAGGAACAAACCAGTGACGAGAGTAAAACCGATTTGAGCAGAGCAGAGAGGTGGGCATTGTTAAAAAAGTACCACAAAGGGTAGGCCTACAAACGCTTCAAGTGCAGACAAAGTGCTGCCTGCTGACTGTGTGTCTGTGCCCCTTTTGGATTAAGCCACTTCACCTTGAAGTGCTTCAGCACATAACCAGCTGTGTAAATACTGGATGTGTCAGATGAACCCTAGGACTGAGTGCCCTGCATAAGGGGATCTGCTAAGGAAACAAACAAACAACCGCCATTTTAACCTACTATTTGCTGTGGTGTGGGGGTGTAATCACATTAAGTGTGACTGGGGTTTTTGTGGTCTTCTTTTTTCCTCTCAGCCCATTACCTGTCACTGCATGGGGAAATCTTTCAGAGAAGTCTCAGTGGTCAACTTTGATCTTCGTGCTAAGAGTTCAGAATGATTGACAATCACGTAATAAAGTATCCTATTTTATTTAACCTTTATCCAGGAGATGAATTATATATTTTTTTAGAAAGACTTTAAAGTGTCCTATGAAGTTGTTATTTAGGTCAATTATAAGTGTTGGGATGTCATTTGTGGGGTGTGGCTCATCTGTACACCCTATGAGCGGAGCATAGTTACACATACATAGGGATCTCTGTTACTTCCTTGCCGTTGTCCAATAGACCTAAAGCCTCAGCAAGTCAAATATGACCAAAGACCTCCCTCAAGACTTCCTCAAAATCCCAACCATGACCAATGAAAACAGGGATAGAACTACAGTACAGCAACTGATGCAATTAGACAAATACAAATACTTCTCCTAACAGTCTCACAAGAGATGAGATCGTATAATCGACATTAAATGAGGAAACACAGAAAATAAATTCAACCTCTACAGTTTGAATGGGAAATAGGAAAATACAGAATAGAACAGTCTGTACAGGACCTAAGTAAAACCAGTGTGTCTATGTATGCGGATGACTCAACACTATACACGTCAGCTACTACAGCCACTGAAATCACTACAGCACTTAACAAAGAGCTGCAGTTAGTTTCAGAATGGGTGGCAAGGAATAAGTTAGTCCTAAATATTTCAAAAACTAAAAGCATTGTATTTGGGAAAAATCATTCACTAAACCCTAAACCTCTATTACATTTTGTAATTAATAATGTGGAAATCGAGCAAGTTGAGGTGACTAAACTGCTTGGAGTAACCCTGGATTGTAAAATGTCATGGTCAAAACATATTGATACAACAGTAGCTAAGATGGGGAGAAGTCTGTGCATAATAAAGCTCTGCTCTACCTTCTTAACAACACTATCAACAAGGCAGGTCCTACAGGCCCTACTTTTGTCGCACCTGGACAACTGTTCAGTCGTGTGGTCAGGTGTCACAAAGAGGTACTTAGGAAAATGACAATTGGCTCAGAACAGGGCAGCACGGCTTGCCCTTAAATGCACACTGGGTGCTAACATTAATGATATGCATGTCAATCTCTCACGGCTCAAAGTGGAGGAGAGATTGAATTCAATACTTTGTTTTTGTAAGATGTGTTGACAAGCTGAATGCACCAAGGTGTCTGTTTAAACTACTAGCACACAGCTCGGACACCCATGCATACCCCACAAGACATGCCACCAGAGGTCCCTTCACAATCCCCAAGTCCAGAACAGACTATGGGAGGCACACAATACATAGAACCATGACTACATGTAACTCTATTCCACATCAGGTAATTGAAGCAAGCCGTAGAATCAGACAAAAAAAAATGGAACAGCGGGGACTGTGAAGAGACACACACACAGGTACACACACATGCTAGCACACTCACTCTACACACACGTACATTGTAATATTGTTGTATGGTGGTATTATACATTTTCTATTGTAGATATGTAGTGGTGTAATAATGTTATATGATGTACTGTTTTATCTTTTGTTTAATGAGTAATGTAAGTGCCTTAATGTGTTTGGAACCCAGGAAGAGTAGCTGCTGCTTTGGCTAATGGGGATCCCTAATAAATACAAATAAATACAGAGACTTCACAAGAAATGGAGGCTCTGATACTTTTGGGAATGGAATGCTGTATGAATCATATCCAGTTGATTAATTCCAGTATTGGCTGTCAAAGTGCTGGTTCCCTTTCAGTCGGTCACTATGGGGAGTCAACGATCAATCCTATTCACCTGAAGCAAAGTGAAGTCACGCTCAACAGGCCAATCGATGCCAAGCCTGCCCTCGGAAGCCCTGCCTTCCTGGCTATAATACCGGGGCTCACATACATTTCCTAAATTCTTCGCACTTCTGCTCGCCTGAAGGAAGAACATGTCACGCAATAAACAACTTTTTAAGAACAAGAAGGCTACGAGATTCGGCTCTAACTTAGGTTTCTGTTAGTGGGGAGAGAGTACTTGTCCCCCTAGATGTTGCGAGTTTTGGGCCTTGGTATTGGTTTTTGTGTTTGCTAAAAGCGAACTACTTTCTGCTCTGCTTGTGTAGCCAGTGCTCCCTTACTTGAGTAAGAAGGTCAAGAGTAAGTTCAAAAAGGCTAACCTGCCGAGTTTGAACTGGAGTTAATAGGGGTGTCATCCCAGCCGGTTTCTCTGGCAGTGTTC
Source organism: Salmo trutta (assembly GCF_901001165.1). NCBI lineage: Eukaryota > Metazoa > Chordata > Actinopteri > Salmoniformes > Salmonidae > Salmo > Salmo trutta. Next base: position 16,294,089 of record NC_042993.1, on the reverse strand, counting down.
CGAGTCTGGATTCCAGGGATGACATACTATCCTTGGTTGGCTCTGGTGGGTTTTCAGAGTGTGAATCAGATGACATCCGTCTGTGGGAGTCTGAAGCCCCGGCTTTGGATTTGGTGGGGGAGAGTGAACCATTCGTGTTAATGTGCCTTTGATGGAGCTGTGTAGTAGGGTGTCAGATCACCCGGGGGTGGATTGACTGTCTTCTCCCCCGCAGCAGAGTTCCTCCAGGTTTGGGGGAAGGTTTTTACATTCTGTCGCTGCAGCAGTGGAGCGTCGCTTACCCCTGTTTTAAAGATTTTGCAGATGAGCTAAAGGCAACCTGGGATTCCCCTCATTCAGCCAGGCTGGTGCTACCAGGTTATGATGAGTTTATGAATGTAAAGGGTATGGAGGAGGTGGGGTTCGTTAGCACACTGCCGATGGATGGCGAGCTATTTAGATCCATAGACTATCAGGCGGGCTAATCCTAGCACAATGCTTCTGAGTAAACAGTGCTGTTTTTCGGCGGATCAGCTGTACGAAGTGTAGCAGGCTGAGGGTGAGGCGCCCTGGTCGTTGAATGTGGTCACCATGCTGAAGATGTATCATATCGATGTAGATGTATCACTTCTGGTTGATGTCCCGGATTCCTGAGAGGCACAAGCAGATGTATTTGTATGAGCCAATTTCGCCAATAAGGGCAACAGTGCTCCCAAGTGGCTTGGTCAATGGGGGAAAGTTACTGGTTGCTGAAGTCCCCGAACCCAATGTGGGCCAGGTATCAGAACAGAGGTACCACGAAATAACAAACACAGTTTTTCTACCCAAGGTTCCTCTTTGTTCAGGAGTATCGAGAGTACAGTATCGTCTAGGTCTGGGCATAATACACACAGTTCCTTCCCCACATTCAGACACACGGTTGTCAAGAGTGGTGGAAATGAAAACAAGACAATTTTTTTATCCCATTCCTCAGTGTAGCGCTCTGCCCCTTCAAGACATAATGTATGGGAGACTGGCAGAATGCTCCATGCAGTAGTGGGCATGCGCAGTTTCACCATCAGTGATGAGGACGGTGACATGGGGGTATGGTTTACAGTTCGCTGTGCGTCCTCCTCCTTTTCGTGGCATCATTATGTCAATGGTCCAAGCGCCTCTTGAGAGATAATATTTCCTCTCTCCTTCAAAAGCAGGATATTCAGGTGGTTCCCATGTCAGAAGTACAGAGCGGTTGGGACATCCGGTACTTCTTCTTTCCCAAGAGAGATGAAGTCCATTCTGGACTTGTGTTTAAAACAAGCAGCTCAAGGTTTGCAAGTTCAAAATGTTCACACTTCGCCGGCTATTGCACTCGGTTCGTCCCAGTGATTGTTTCATGCATATTTTCATGTGGCTATACATCCTCCCCACGGAAGGTTTCTGAGGCTACATTTCGTGGGTGTGGGCTATTGACCGCACCATTTCTATGGTGGTAAAGGTGGCTTTGGCACCGGTGCGCTGCCAAGGGATCAGAATATTGGCCTATCTGGATGATTGGTTGGTCGTAGAGAGGGAACAGGTGGAGCTCCACACTGCCACACTGGTTTCCCATATTCAGTCTCTGGGGTTCATAGTGAATCACAAGAAAAGTCATATGACTCCGGCTCAGCACATTCAGTTTTTGGGTCTCGTTCTAGACTCAGTTATGGATCATCGTTTTTGTCCCAACAGAGAAGGGTTGCATTCCGGCTCTGTCTGACACGGCTTCAACTGGGGCACTCTGTGCCTTTTCGCTTGTGCCTGCGGTTATTGGGTCTGATGGCCTCTATGATAGCTGTGGTGCCTCTGCGCATTTTGTTGATGCGTCTGTTTCTGCGCTGGGTGATTGCTACGCGTCTGGAAGCATCTCGCCACTGGCATCGGTTGCTCAAGATATCCCCATCGTGCCTAAGGGCATTGACTCCTTGGAGGGACCCGTGACTGCTGTTGCAGTGGGTTCTCATGGGCAGGGTAGTGTCCCGCAGGGTAATTATGACAGATGCATTCTTACTGGGATAGGGAGCGCTATGATTTGGTCAACAGTGCAAATGGCATTGCATATCAATTACCGAGAGCTATTGACTGTTTTGCTAGTGCTGCAGTGCTCCGATGTTGGAGGGCCAGCATGTGTTAAGGTCCATCAACAGGACGGCGGTGGGGTACATCAACAGGGGTACATCAACCGTTATTTTCTCGTAAGGACCAGTGTGCATTTCCTGACGCTCGGGGTGATGTATCTTTCCGGATCTGTCAACATAGGTGCGGATCTACTTTCCATTGGGGATCCTATCTCTACAGAGTGGAGACTGCACCCATTGGTGGTTGCCCAGATACTGTATGGGACCGGTTCAGCAGGGACGACATGGAGCTTTACGCATCGCGAGAAACAGTGCATTGTTGACTCTTTTTCTCAATGAGGGATCTGGGCACTTCGTTGGGAACAGATGCTTTGGATTATCAGTGGCCTTGGACCCTGCTCTATGCATTTCCTCCGGTGGACCTGATTCAGGCCACCGTGGAGAGGGTCCATCAGAAGGGTCTGCTGATCTAAGCCTATGGCACCGACCTAGGATCTGGCTTTGGTCCTGGACACTCTGTATGAGCCTCCATTTGATCCACTGGTGTCTGTGTACCTGAAGATCCTTTCTTACAAGACTGCCCTGCTCATGTCCTTGGCATCGCCCAAGCGCATTGGGGATCTCCACGTACTATCAATACACCCTTCCTGTTTGGAGTTCGCTCCTGGCAACTGTATTGTATGTTATATAGAGTGACCAACTGAAAAGGAACGTACAGATATGAATATACATGTACAGTTGAAGTCGGAAGTTTACATACACCTTAGCCAAATACATTTAAACTCAGTTTTCACAATTCTTGACATTTAATCCAAGTAAAAATTCCCTGTCTTAGGTCAGTTAGGATCACCACTTTATTTTAAGAATGTGAAATGTCAGGTAGCCTTCCACAAGCTTCCCACAATAAGTTGGGTGAATTTTGGCCCATTCCTCCTGACAGAGCTGGTGTAACTGAGTCAGGTTTGTAGGACTCCTTGCTCGCACATGCTTTTTCAGTTCTGCCCACACATTTTCTAATGGATTGAGGTCAGGGCTTTGTGATGGCCTCTCCAATACCTTGACTTTGTTGTCCTTAAGCCATTTTGCCACAACTTTAGAAGTATGCTTGGGGTCATTGTCCATTTGGAAGACCTATTTGCGACCAAGCTTTAACTTCCTGACTGATGTCTTGAGATGTTGCTTCAATATATCCATATAATATTCCTTCCTCATGAAGCCATCTATTTTGTGAGGTGCACCAGTCCCTCCTGCAACAAAGCACCCCCACAACATGATGCTGCCACCCCCGTGCTTCACGGTTGGGATGGTGTTCTTCGGCTTGCAAGCCTCCCCCTTTTTCCTCCAAACATAACCATGGTCATTATGGCCAAACAGTTATATTTTTGATTCATCACACCAGAGAACATTTCTCCAAAAAGTACAATCTTTGTCCCCATGTGCAGTTCCAAACCGTAGTCTGGCTTTTTTATAGCAGTTTTGGAGCAGTGGCTTCTTCCTTGCTGACCGGCATTTCAGGTTATGTCGATATAGGACTTGTTTTACTGTGGATATAGATACTTTTGTACCTGTTTCCTTCAGCATCTTGACACAATCCTTTGCTGTTGTTCTGGGATTGATTTGCACTTTTCGCACCAAACTACGTTCATCTCTAGGAGACAGAACGCATCTCCTTCCTGAGCGGTATGATGGCTGTGAGGTCCCATGGTGTTTGTAATTGCGTACTATTGTTTGTACAGATGAACGTGGCACCTTCACGCGTTTGGAAATTGGTCCCAAGGATGAACCCGACTTGTAGGGGTCTACAGTTTTTCTTCTGAGGTCTTGGCTGATTTCTTTTGATTTTCCCATGATGTCAAGCAAAGAGGCACTGAGTTTGAAGGTAGGTCTTGAAATACATCCACAGGTAGCCCTCCAATTGACTCAAATTATGCCAATTAGCCTATCAGAAACTTCTAAAGCCATGATATAATTTTCTGGAATTTTCCAAGCTGTTTGAAGGCACAGTCAACTTAGTGTATGTAAGCTTCTGACCGACTGGAATTGTGATACAGAGAATTTTAAGTGAAATAATCTGTCTGTAAACAATTTTTTGAAAAATGTATTGTGTCATGCACAAAGTAGATGTCCTAACCGACTTGCCAAAACTATAGTTTGTTAACAAGACATTTGTGGAGTGGTTGAAAAATGAGTTTTAATGACTCCAACTTAAGTGTATGTAAACTTCCGACTTCAACTGTAACTACTGCTCCTTGAAGGAGGGAATGAGGTAGAATTGAGGAAATGTATGCGAGTATTATAGCCAGGAAGGCTGGGCTTCCGACGGCAGGCTCGGCATCTATTGGCCCGTTGGGCGTGATTTCAGTTTGCTTCATGTGATTCATGATTCATAATTGTATGTTTGCAGAGAGTTGAGTGACGTGTCTCCAGACCTGACACGTATGAGCTCAGATACATCACGAAGACGAATGGTTAAAATCACTGCGGCTGCGGTGTGTTAGCAATCGCCTGCTGTGTTTTGATGAACATTTCAACATGTAGAATTGTCGGGAAATTAACAGATAATTACGTCTGCTATTGTGTACAGAGGTGATAGGACGGCCACTCTGCTTTTAACCATTCATCTTGGTGTGTTTGAGCTCTATGTGTAGTGGTGCCCACCTGGTCCAACTTGATTCAAAGTGAGTGGGAATATGCAAATATGACTTGTGGAGGAGTTATAATAAACACCCACTGACTGCCCTGTTCTGTTCTTTCCATTAGGACTCCTCCATACTGAATGACTGTGTGGTGTAGAGAGATTCACTGGACAGGCAGGTGGTAGGTGGGGTGGCAGGATACTCAGAGTACATCTATCATATCGTCACTCTCTGATGATGTCACCATCTCACACCTGAAAAGAGCCAGGGATTGTGTGTAAGAGAAAGAGAGAGAGAGAAAGAATGAGAAAGAGAGAGAGAGAAAGAAAAAAAGAGCTGTTGAAGCCAACTACTGCCCTACTTTCCCCTCATCATGCCAGTGACCCAAACTGGCATGCCTCTTAGTCCCCTCAGAGGTGGAAGAACCAGGACCTTTTAAGTTCCGTTAGCTCACTGCTCTGTGACTCAAACTTCCCCTAACAGCAGAAATATGATTTTGAACTAATATAATAATATTAGGCCTCCCGATGGGATGGTAAAAGAAAGCCGTAAAAAACTAAAGTGGCAGATTTTTCTCTTTTTGACGGATGTATTTGGCGATCTCTGTGCCTGTACTCCTAGCCTGCTCCTTCTTAGGCAGCTGGTCACTTCTCAATTCTCTCTTACACACTTTTTGTCACGCCCTGATCTGTTTCACCTGTCCTTGTGCTTGTCTCCACCCCCCTCCACTGCTTTTCCCCAGTCTCTCTTTTTCCTCGCCCTCCTGGTTTTGACCCTTGCCTGTGCTGACCCTGGGCCTGCCTGCCGTCCTGTACCTTGGCCCCACTACTCTGGATTTTCGACCCCTGCCTGCCTTGACCTATCGTTTGCCTGCCCCTGTTGTTGCAATAAACATTGTTACTTCTACACAGTCTGCACTTGGGTCTTACCTGAAACCTGATAGTACGAACTGGCCATGACTGACCCAGCAGACTTGGACCATCTCCGCAACGCCATCTCCTCCCAAGGAGCCACCATTGGTAGACACGAGGAGTTGCTTCGTGGTCTGATGGAAGGGTTCCAGGACGTGGCCGAACATCACGACCTAGCAATGGACGCTTTGCGGGAGCAATTCCGTGGGTTGCCTACTAGGCAGCCTACCACGACGGTAACCTTCCAATCTCTCAGTAACCCGGCTGGTAGCAGCGTCGTCACCCCGGAGTGCTACGATGGAGATTCCCGAACCTGCCGGGCCTTTCTCTCCCAGTGTTCCCTTGTTTTCCAGCTGCAGCCTTCGTCGTTCCCCTCGGACCGCTCGATGATAGCGTACATTATTACGCTGATGTCCGGGAGGGCACTCGGCTGGGCCACGGTGGTGTGGGAGCAACAATCCGCTGTCTGCCTCAGTCTGGAGGTATTCGTGGCGGAGGTGAGAAATGTTTTAGAGCCTCCGGTGTCTAGGAGAGAGGCTGCCTGGAAGTTACTCCAGCTTCGTCAGGACTCCCTTAGTTTGGCAGACTATTCGGTGGATTTCCGCACGCTAGCAGCGGAGGGTGCCTGGAACCCGGAAGCGCTGTTTGACACGTTCTTGCACGGATTATCGGAGGAAGTAAACTACCGACGGATCTCGACTCATCGCTTTAACCATCCGGATCGATAGGCCGGGCCGGGTTTGCCTGCCCCTGTTGTTGCAATAAACATTGTTACTTCAACAGTCTGCACTGGGGTCTTACCTGATACTTTCTCTCTCCCTCTCTGTCAATCTCTGTCTCTCTCTCCATCGTGTGACATACCGTATCTCGCCTCTCGGTTCCACTGCAACCATATTTCACACAGAGGTACATCTACTTCATTCTACTAAAGAAAACAGATGCATGAGCTGATGAGCTGATGAGCAGATGTGAACTCCTATTATGAGTCTCTTTACTGCGCTGCTGAATAAGACGATGGGGGTCATCATCAGAACATGACTAATGGATTTCATAGAAGGCATTCTACAAACATTCAGTTCCTCCCGCGTCTCCCCTGCCTCTCATTAGAAATGAGAAACTGGTTCAGTGCTGCACCATTTCATCTAAGTTGCCTTTTGATAAGATACATTTCTCCCCTAAAACTAATGCAGCTCCATATCCCCTAAACAGTTACAGGACAGATAAGGGATGTGATTTGTGTGTTGGAGAGGGAGTTGCATGAGGGAGATCAGTCAGTCTGTGACTTTGTAGATTCAGTACCATCGCCCTCTACTGGACATCTGATCTTGGATCAGTTTAGCCTTACACTGTAAATCACAATGAATAAGTTTACCTGGATCATTCCTCCAGACCTGCCTGCCTCTACCTCCCCACAGGTCAACAAACCCCACACTCTAGAGCTGCCTCGGCTGCACAAACAATCGTGATGATGAGAGGTGAGGTGGATAGATAGCAAAGTAAGAAAAAGAAAATACATTGAAAAAAATTGTGACAAAAAGAGAGGTCTGGAAAAAATAACATTCTTGTTTTTTTTGGAATGTGTTATCAAAGAGGTGCTGGCTGGTTGCCTCTACATGGTGAGGTCCAGGAGGCAGAGGTGTATACGTAGAGCAACGGAGGCCATGTTAGGTCTGAGGCCATGGGGGATCAATCAATCCCTGACTGGCCAATTAGCTTTGACAGTGGGATTAGGGTGGGATGACTCCCTGGTCATGTTGTCTGATAGTGTTTCCCTGTGAACGGAGAGACATGGGATGCATCCCAAATGGCACCATATTCCCTATGTAGAGCACTACTTTTGACCAGGACACAGAAGTTCAAGGTCTGTGAACTATTTGAACTATAGTAGACCTCCGTATGGAAAATGAGCCATTTCTAAAAGGAAAAGAAAAGAAGAAGTTGTTGAACCCCGCAGGTGTAGAGCAGCTCCAGGAGAGGCACAATAACCATTTAGTTCTAAGAGTTTTGAATGACAAATATGTGACACATTTTTAACAAGGCTGGCCATCCAATACTTGCCTGGTCAAGAGGAGAGTGAAATATTGTCTGACTGAACTCCCCTGTTTGAGAGCTGACTTGGTGAGGAATCCTAGAGATAATGACACCAGTGTTGTCAATGGCTCTCCGCCAAATATTTTGTTTTTCACCCGAGGAGAGGGAGGGAGAAGACACTCTGTATGGTTACTCAACCGTGTGTCAGAGTATAATGTATTACCCAAGCTGAGTGGCACAAATGGTTTATTAACAGGTATTAAGTAATAGGGGGAATCAAAATACATGAGGGTGGGTGAAAATCATTGCTGTAGACATCCTGAACTGATACTGCCTATCAGAAGGCTAGTGTACACAGCACACTACACACACATTCTTCAGGTGTGAAATACCACTATAGGTTTTGAATAGAGCAATATTAGGATTAGGGCTAGATTTGATCTGGAGCGCAAGATCCAGACTATAGCGCAATTGAAATGTAAAAGTCATTTCAGATTGAGCAGTGATATGCAACATTTACTGTGAATGCAGTCTCCGCGAATGCAGGAACATTGCCTTTCCATTTCATTCGCACTATAGCGCAGATCTTCCACGCTAGGGATTACGTCTAGGCCTTAGTGAATAAGAGTTCATTACTGTACTTCAACCCACCAATCCCCATTTCTGATTTAGCTCCCATTTCCTTATTCCCTATCACTTCATTTAGAAGTTTATTATTCCCCGCTCATTAATGTTCAATGCAAACATACACTATTTGTTTAATTTCAATGCAAACATACACTATTTGTTTAATTTCAATGCAAACATATTTCTCTCTCTCTCTGTTTCTCTCTGTCTCTCTCTCTCTCGTGGAACAACTGCACAATTATTTTAACACGTTTCTCAGAACGATTGCCTGTATTGATCTGTACAAGAAGCATTGCCTTTAATCAAATAAGCCTCCCGTCGTCATGAAATAGAAATAAACTCTGTGTGTTAACTTAAAACATGTCTGGATCTCTGCTCAGTGTTAACGTGACTGATTTGGTGTGGGAACAGGGACCGTTCGGCCCGATGTTTAAATATTCAGAGGCTAAAAAACACATTCAGCTCCATATCAAGGTGACTGGCTTCCCGGGCCCAAACTGGGCCAAGACCAAGATAGAGCCAGAGTAGGAGTGGAGGCCAAGCTAGAACAGCCCGGGTCAGACACTCCGACTGATAGACAAGAACAGGAGAGAGCATATGGAAGCAATTGGGTTATCAAGAGCAATATAAAGAACTGTAAATACAGTTAAAAACCTGTTGGATTTTGTATCCGTGGATGAATTCATGGGTATTATGCAACAACAAAAATTCACACAGAATTGTTAGCATTTTTTGAGATAGATAATGTATTCATTAGCTTGTCAAACAATTAAAAAGTGTCACAATGTAAATTAGGGTGATATACAGTGTTAAACTGTAATTCATGCATGTCGGTGACTCTTATAAAACCTTGACAGGTACAACAGCAACTCAACAGATAAGACACACATAAAAACCACCAGGAACTATAAACACCAGGCCAGAAGGATGGCTAGAGAGTACAGAACTGGGGCACACACTTGGGTGTGAGTGTACAGTAGGCCTAAGCATCAAACCAGGGCCTTACTCTACACATACAGTCATTCATCTCTTGCTCTGATTAAACAAAGCCCAACCAGGGGGACATTTCTAACACTATGGAATGATTTTCCCGGGAATCCATCGTAATCAGTGCGCTAGGTCAGACACACAAGGGGCTATTTCTCATCCCCTGACAGAAGAAAGAAAAGCATGTCCAACGGTGTGAAAAGCACTCGCTGGTGTGACTAGAAACGTTACAGCTCACGGAGCTGCTTACAACAAGCCATGGGAGTTCGACAGAAGAAATATTTGAAATGCTAACAGGAGATTGGACATGAAAAATGTTTATTTCTCCCATTACTCTGGGCTTGACAGCTTTCTAATGAGTGTATTGATTGCAGAAACACATGCTGAAGAAGCAATGCACCGCCCATGATTACATTCATTTGCACTTGGAAACCCAATCCAGCCAATCACTGAAGGGGTGCCCCTAAAGAGGAATGCAACGCAATGCTGCTGTCCAACCCAGAACATTCTTGGGTCTTGAGCTCAGACAAGCAGCATTATACAGAGAGACAGCGAGAAAAGGAGATGGAGGAGAAGAATCGGTTTTTTTCCAAACGTGTTTTTGTAGCAGTAAAGAAACTAAAACACCAGAGCAGTTTTTAATCAGAGCTTCAACATTGTGATCCGACATGTTACCTACACAAACATGAATCAACTTTAATCTGAGAAAATTAGTCACATGCAACAAAGAGTCAATGGTTGAGTCCGAAATGACACACTATTCCCTATATAGTGCACTACTTTTGACCAGAGCCCTATGGGGTATAGGGTGCCATTTGGGATGCATCCCAATGACTGAACCTGAACCACCCATGGTCTTCAGACAGAGAGGTAGCTAACTTCATAGCCATGTTATTCAGGACAAGACCAGTGATATGGTCTTGTGTTATGGAGCCACTCTCCAGAGAAGGATCATCAGAGCTATATCCAAGAAGAAGCCTTAGTGATGAAGCCTTAGGAAATGCACAGGACTGGGAGGCTAATGGGGGGGTGGTCTGGTAGAGACTATAAATCCAGGTCTCTGGTGTGTTAACCCCCCCCCCCCCACACACACACACACACAGACCCCCCTACGAGCTAGCTGTGCCATTCCTCGCCTGCACCCTGGATTACACCAGGAAATTGTCTTGTTTTCAGCGACTCATCCGTCTTATTGCAGCCTGTCACGAGATTCTGCAGCGCAGGGGGTCTGCAGACTGACTCTGCACCGGCGGTCTCTGAGTGCACCTCTACCTACCAGCACTGACTATGAGTTCATTTACATGTAGGCCAACAGCATGACGGTACTGTATGTCATGCTGCAACTCTATTTACACACCCTTCCTAAAGTCTAGGTATTACCTCGGGGAACTAAGAAAGGTCAGGCAAGGTTGTTCATCATGAAACCATGATCCCGAACGACCTCCGCTACCCCAGCAAACAGCTCAGCTCTTCAGTGATGTAGCCTCTATGTCCTCAGTACTCTAAATACTGCATGGAGCCGGTGGCATCCTGTTCCTGCTCTCCTCTCTGTCCACACAGGCCTTGTTCACGTTCTTGACTGCTGAGTTAATTTGGCTCTGGATGGAGTTTGACTTCAGCTCTTAGTCAAGTAGGGGCAATGGGCCTGAGTAGTAATATCTTTCTACCTCTTATTTAGGATCCAGCTTGCTGTTTCAAACTGCATAATAATATCCACCCACCCCCCTTAACCAGAAAGAGGCACATAGCCCAGACACACAAGTACGTGCACATGTACACACACACACACACACACACACACACACACACACACACACACATACATTGCAAGTGTCCAGAGCACTTCGGAATCCCATCCAAAAAGTTTTCCAAATAACACTAATGATTTCAACAGAAAAAAATCTAACAGCTTTTCTTTTGCATCTGCATGATAGCCATTTAGGTGCAATTTAAATCTATGAATACCTAATTTTCATAATTGGAGGTCATCGCCGGGGCGTCTCCAACAGCTGGTCCTATAGCAGAACAGTGTCTTCAATGGAAGGAAAGCTGAGAGGCATGGTCGGTCTTCCATCATACCAGAGCTTTTGCCAAAACCTAACAACCCGACTCAACTGATTAAAGGAGAGGTCCCTGTTCACCCTCTCTCTCTCTCTTTCTCTTTCGCTCTCTCTCTCAGACATTATCAGAGCATGGAAACTTCAGAGCAGTAAAGCAGGAAAAATGGCAAGTGGCATTATGGAAAGAAGAAACGTCACTTTTCCCCAAATTCTGTTGTGTCCTGAACTTATAGAATGCAGAAGTGGTGTGAGCCATGGTCCTCATCCCTCACCTGTACAATAGAGGAAACATAACCAGAACCCCTGGAGCAACAGTACCAGCCGTCTTCAATGAAGAACAACAAGGGAACAAATGGCTGCCTGTAAGCAATTACACAATTATGAAACACTAAACAAACAGAGCGGATTTAGTAAACTCTCATTAACCTGGGTGTGAATGGTGCCCTGAGAGAGAGAGAGAGGGAGAGAGAGAGAGACAGTCAGACAGACAGACAGACAGACAGACAGACAGACAGACAGACAGACAGACAGACAGACAGACAGACAGAAATAAAGAGAGATGGGTGGGCATCAGTTACTGTGACCAAACAATACAGAGAAGAGTAATTTGTTTTGTTCTCAACTCCCCACATGCATCTATAGCATCACTATCGCTACAGTTGAGGAGAAGGTGGACCCGTTGTCCAATTCTAGGAGCACCAGGAAAGGGAAACCAGACACTTTCACGGCTTCCTTGCAGGATGCGGCTGATTGTTTTCATGTTCAATCAACCATCAAATTCTGCCGAGGCCATCTCAGTGCAGAAGGAGAACAAAAGAACTGCGTCAAGCCGCCACTCTACCCTTAAGCCTTGCGGCTTATAAACATTACGAGATGGTACAGCAGCACTCAGATGACTTCCATAGCTATTGCAAAGCATTGTTTCAGCTGTGAGGTAGAGAAAGACTGACCCGATACCATAAGTCATACAGATGTGGAAACAGAATGTTAGTGGGGAGTGATGGATGTGAGTACTAACACTAGTGTTCAGTATTGTATCTGTACTGAAGGTCCTTGTCAGCGCATGCACTACTGGTGTTGAAGTCAGGTGCAGGAGAGCAGAGCGTTGTGATCAGGCGCACACTTTATTTGGCAGAAGCAAACAACAGACGGACGCTACAGTGTCCAACAAACCTCCAGCCAAAGACAAAAGTGCAAAGCGCGACAAAGTCACAAATAAGCAAAAATGTTTAACAATTAAACATACTTCGGGTTGAAACATAGTACCCGGGGAAAAACCAGCTAGGCGCGTCAATACAAAACACGTAACAAAACAATCCCACAGAAAGACATGGGGGGAACAGAGGAATATATACATGCAGTTGATTAGGGAATGTAAACCAGGTGTGCGAGGAACAAGACAAAACAAATGGAACAATGAAAAATGGAGCGGCGATGGCTAGAAGACCGGTGACGTCGACTGCCGAACGCCGCCCGAACAAGGAGGGGAGCCGACTTCGGCGGAAGTCGTGACAGTCCTAAAGTCCACACAGGCAAACAGGGTCTTGGGGTACAGCCAAGCAGATGCTGACAGGGTTTCCTCTGCACAAGGGTTTAGTCGGGGTGTGGACATGAAGCTAGTGTTAGGGTTATGGCTAGGATTAGGGTTGAGCCAGGGTGTGGACATGAAGCTAGGGTAAGGGTTAGGGTAATGGCTATGGTTAGGATTAACCCTAGCTTCATGTCCACATCCCAGCTCAACTCTAACCCTAATCCTAACCCTAATCCTAACCTTAAATCCTAGCTCTGTGGTTACAGATACGATCTTAATTTGATCACTCTTTTGTTGCTAAGAACTTTACTCCACCACAGGAAATGTAGATTAACTTCGTGATTTACATAAATTCCCTGAAAACCCACATTAACACACGGTTATATTAACAGTATTGCACTTTTCATGTAGCCTACTTTTGGCTGATCAAGCAACGTTACGGACTAAAGGTTCAAATCCTGTTGCTGCAGGATTATTTTGCTGTGACAATTCAGGTCAAATTAATCTCTTTGAGGATTTATTTTTTCTACAAAAGAAGGAAATGTGCAGTAGCAGGATGCTGCAGATCAAACCAGTGGAGTTCATACAGGAAGTCAGAAGAGGAGGATGAAAAAGAGATTTCATTATTTTTCTCTCTCCCGTCCTCTCTCTCTCTCTCTCTCTCTCTCTCTCTCTCTCTTTTTATGACCTGTGGATTAGCCCCCTGTAAAGCCGCGGTGCACCTCCAGTCTGGGTTTCCGTTCACATTCCACCAGGGTCCAGACCTTCTCCACCTCCAGTTCTATAAAGTCCAGACAGCTGCTTCACTTCGGTTAATTAGACCTCATTACCAAACAGACGCACGAACGTCCATCTCTACCAGGCCACGTAACGCTGCTGCTATTGTTACCATGATACGCCCACAGATACAACGCAAATACAGGCTACCACCGCTACTCTACATGGCATGCTCACGCATCCACAGGTATGATGCACAGGAATGGACTAAGACATAGAGAGCAGGCCCCCTCTGTCTCTCTCTCCCTCTCACACAAGCACAGTGTAACAAACACACAAACACTCTGTTTTGGGAACCTGATGACTAAGGCTGAGTTGTTCAGTGACACGTAACAACCAAACTCACATAGACAATCATCTACACACACACACACACACACACACACACACACACACACACACACACACACACACACACACACACACACACACACACACACACACACACACACACACACACACAGAGAGAGAGACACACACACACACCAAGTGAACAGTTCAACATTTACTGCGACCACTTCAGACATGATGTGTCAATCAGCCTCATTATTTTCATCATGCCCGTCATTTCATTGGACACGCATACACACAGTCACCAAGCAATTGACTGTTGTGGAGTCCATTGTGAGGCCACATCCTGAACGCATTCCATTATTAGCACCAGGAACAGCAGTGTACCACCCTTTGATGTGTGTACATATGTGTGTACATGCCTGTGTATGAGCAGAAACCCCACACCAGAAAACCTCTCTTTCAAATAGATTTTTAAATCACGATGTCAATATCTCCACAAAACAAAAGTAGATTTGTTGCGCACCTGTTACTGTTTATTGCTGTCATTAGCCAGCTATCTATACAGAGGTCATGAGTATATTGCATCTGGCAGAACTTAATGTAGCACGCCAACTACTGTAATGGCAAGTAACCATAAAACCACACATGTAGTACTTAATATCCAGCTCACTTTGTTCCGTTAAAAGCAGTTTAAGAAGTTCAAAAGCACCATTACAAACCCGGCCTTTCTTTATAAAGACAATAAGCCGTATATAAACATGCTGGTTGGGACTGTTGTGGTGTCTGTCTGAGCATTAATGTGGTGAGAGCTGCTCTCGAACAGTACTGTAATTTACTGGAGAACAGAGAGACCAACTGGACCTCATCATCATCAAGACCTGGGTTCAAATACTACTGAAAATCTTTCTAATACTTGAGAGTTTTGAACTTTAGTCTACCTGGAGTGCCCGGTGGGTGGGGTTTGCACATTTAGGACTTTTGTATTGGTTCTATTGCAACAAGCAAGCTCAACCAAGGACAGATAAAGTATTTGAAGGGATTTCGAATTGTATTTGAACCCAGGTCTGATCATCATACTGTAGTTACTAAAACACACAGGATGACTTTCAGATGGCAGGGCAGGGCCATGACACAGGAGCTCGTCACTCTGTCGGTAACACCAACAGACAGTGTGCCACTGTGGCAGGACTGGGTCATGTTCAATCGGGCACAACACACCAAAACATTCTGAAACCCGAAAACGACAATCAGCATTCTTATTGGACAATATTTTTTTATTCATAAAGCACCTCTCTACTGTTTTCTCTTACTGCACACAAGCCAGTGTTGGGGGAGAGTGGGTTGAAAGATCTTTCCCTCCACATTTCATATTACATATCACAGATGGACGGAACCTCCAGTCCTATCAATGGCTCTGATCAATGGCTCTGATCAGCCTTGTAGTTGTTGGATAAGACTAACATAGGTAATACACTGAGAAGTTAAATCCATGGTCCCAGGCCAGCATCCTAAAAAAGTGGGTTGAGGTAGCACACGTACATGCCATTGCTAAAATACCCAGCTGCTTATACAAATCCATACAAATTCTATCTCACGTTAACAGATGCTACGCGGGTATTTCAGATTTCAGAGTCTTGCACCTGAAAATAAACTTAAAGAGGCTTTCTTTGAAAACCACAGCATTCTTTTCAGTGGGAGCAACAGAAGAAAAAACAACAGCTAGGTACGACTATTCTTTCTTGGTCTCCCAAAACGCAAAGTATGTGAAAAATCTGCAATGCGTTTTCAGAATTAAAAATGTATTAATGAATAATAATGGAGCTGAAACATGGGCAGATCTTTAAGTCCATTTTAATGGCTCATGTTTCATGGTTTCTATTTATTTCTCGGGGCTTTGGCAGTTGGCAGTGTTTTTCAAATGAAAGAGAGTTGCCTCAGGGTATATACGTCATATTTACGAATACAAATATAAGTTCAGCAGTTTGAGTCCTATATCATGGCGGTTTGAAGTGCAAATGTGTCTGTGGCAAGTGAGAGGCTAATTCATTAATTTCAAGTCTTGTGATTACATTTATATAAATACAAACCAAATACCTTTAATGAGTGACACTACATACCTGAATTCTACACGCTTCACAACAACGTAATTTAACTTGTTTGGTGATGACCTTAAACTTACATATTGAATCACTGAAATTATAGGATATCTATGGTGATGAGATCATATGCATCAGACAGAGGGCAGTCTGGGCAATATGTGATTAGTGGACCTAAGCCTTTATAGTGAGGCAACATTTTTGGGGGGTTCTCATTGGCGTTTCATGTGGCTAGATTTATTTTATAGGCCAGCAGAGAAGGGGGACCTGCCCTTTAATGAAGGCAATTTAAAGCACCACACATGGCATCACATATTTCAATGGCAAGGTTATGGAAATATTCAAAAATAGTTTTCTGTTTGGTCTAAAACAGAAGCAGATTGAACGGATGGAAGCAAGTTTGCGGCAGCTGAAGGGCAATGCTATTGATAACAATTTTTTGGGACACCCACACCAACTCAGAGATTGAAAGGTAAATTGATAATAGCACGCCCATGGTAATTCATACTGTACGAAAATAAACTTTTCATGCTGGCTGTCGCAACATTTACTTCATAGTATCACAACACTAACACCAAACTGGAAAGTCATATAACTCAAAGATCATATGAGCCATTTTAAGTGACATCATTATTCTGAGTCAACTGTTTTCCTGAATAACTGTTCCACAAAACCATTTAGATAATTATCAAGTCATTTGCAGGCCACAACACATTTTTCCACTTTCTGTTGGGAAGTAATCCGGGCCTTGGGCTCACTAGGCGATCAAAGAGCTTTCATACATCATTAACCAGGAAGTGCTGCTACAACCACTGCATGCGGTAAAGCTTTACCACCCTCATCTTCACACTCGGCACACAATCCCTCCATTTCCTCACTACCTACCCACTCCTTACCCTCCCTAACCAAAAACAATTTGTTTGATTCATACAAATAAAAATATCCATTCATTAAAGACTTTGACAGTCCAGTCATTTAGATGTATATAGCAGAGATGTGATATATCGTGTCATTTTTATTCAGAATCCAAGTGAATGCTGATGAATATGGGGACAGCCTATATACATGTTATATTGTATTTCGTCCTCGAAAATATTTCCCTAATCTTCAAGGGACTCCTCATAAAACGTACACGTTACAAATACTTCATAACACCAAAGATATTTGGAGCCAGCCAGAGGGCAGCACATAAAAAGACAACTGATAAGGTGCAACTGCAAACCCACCTTCCTTCTGTATTGCAGGTGTTCTGTGAGGGTGGTGTGAGGTGCAAGCCTATTTCTGAATGGCTTGGTGTGGCCTAAATGTGTTCAAGCCATGTGAAAGAGAGGCTTTCAATGCTTCTGGTGGTGATTTTGTCAAAGCATGGGGGTCGGGACAACCTGTGAGATATTTCACCAATCTCCTCGAAGGCCTCTGTACTGGTCAAACTAAAGACCGCATAACACTTTTGGACAAGGTGATTGGTTAAACGTGTGATGAACGGTGTGCCTGGTCCAATCAGGTTTCTGTGAAGTGAATACCACCAGCTCTGTGACTCTCAACACGGGGTATGACCTTTTGATTGCATGTGTATGTGTGTGTGCTCTTTCAGACCTCCATCGTTGATAACTTCTTAGGGCTAGGGTCTATTTTCCTGAATTTCCGCCTGACTGACGTGCCCAAAAGCTCTGTGACTCTCAACACGGGGTATGACCTTTTGATTGTATGCGTATGTGTACGTGTGTGTGTCTGCTCTTTCAGACCTCCATTGTTGATAAGAAACCTAAAACAGGGGCAACAAACGAAGGGAAATGGCAGCCAGATTCACAGCTAGAATGTGTCACGGGTTTTTCTTGTCCCTGGTAAATATCAATACACCTTGGTAGGCTATACCATAATACCATAGATGCTGCACATGTGCGTAGGCGTCGGCATCGTTTGAACCATACACGTGGCAAAGAAGCAAAGAATTCAATGCGATTTCAGTACAATCATTCACACCTCGATTGTTTTGATGTGGTGAGAATTTACATTCTTTCTTTTGGCCTTGAGAGTGAGGGTGTGTGTTCAGAAACAATGGACATTAAGTCAAGATATGCTATCACACAACCTAATGTATTCATCTGATGTGTTTCTCTTAGTTTAGACACAAACAGTGACAGAGGCATTTTAGTTGGACTCTAAAGATGCCGCTCTGAAGATGCCAAGATGTGATTCAAGTCAGACTCAGAAGTCTGTGGTGGGGGTATACACAAAGGTATGTAGACACCCCTTAAAATGAGTGGATTCGGCTATTTCAGCCACACCCGTTGCTGACAAGTGTATAAAATAGAGCACACAGCCATACAATCTCCATAGACAAACATTGGCAGTAGAATTGCCTTACTGAAGAGCTCAGTGACTTTCAACATGGCACCGTCATAGGATGCCACCATTCCAAAAAGTTTGTTTCTGTCCTGCTAGAGCTGCTAGAGCTGCCCCGGTCAATTGTAAGTGCTTTTACTGTGAAGTGGAAACATCTAGAAGCAACAATGGCTCAGCCACGAAGTGGTAGGCCACCCAACTCACAGAACGAGACTACCCAGTGCTGAAATGCGTAGCGCATAAAATTTGTCTGTCCTAGGTTGCAACACTCACTACTGAGTTCCAAACTGCCTGTGGAAGCAATGTCCGCACAATAACTGTTCGCCGAGCAGCCGCACACAAGCCTAATATCACCGTGCGCAATGCCAAGTGTCAGCTGGAGTGGTGTAAACTTACCGACATTGGACTTTGGAGCAGTGGAAAGGTGTTCTCTGGAGTGATGAATCACGCTTCACCATCTGGCAGTCCGATGAACAAATCTGGGTTTGGCGGATGCCAGGAGTACGCTACCTGCACAAATGCATAGTGCCAACTGTTATGTTTGGTTGAAGATGAATAATGGTCTGGGGCTGTTTTTCATAGTTCGGGCTAGGCCCCTTAGTTCCAGCGAAGGGAAATCTTAACTCTACAGCATACAATGACATTCTAGACGATTCTGTGCTTCCACCTTTGCGGCAACAGTTTGGGGAAGGCCCTTTTCTGTTTCAGCATGACAATACCTCCATGCACAAAGCGAGGTCCATACAGAAATGGTCAGTCGACATCGGTGTGGAAGAACATGACTGGCTTGCACAGAGCCCTGACCTCAACCACATAGAACACCTTTGGGATGAATTGGAACGCCGACTGCGAGCCAGGCCTAATCGCCCAACATCAGTGCCCTACTAATGCCTCATTAATGCTCTTGAGGCTGAATGGAAACAGGTCCCAGCAGTATGGAGGCTGTGTGGAGGCTGTTATAGCAGCAAAGGGGAACAACTCTTTTTGGTATTTTATAATGATCCCCATTAGCTGTTGCAAAAGCAGCAGCTACTCTTCCTGGGGTCCAAACAAAACATTAAATAACACATAACATTAATAGACAAGTACAGCTCAAGGACAGAACTATATGAATAAATAAAAAATTACAAAAGGCACACGTAGCCTACATATCAATACATACACACAAACTATCTAGATCAAATAGTGGAGAGGCGTTGTGCCATGAGATGTTATTTTTTTAAACCAGGTTTGGTTTCTTGAATTGTTTAGGGATTGGGAGACTGTGAAAAGACCCCTGGTGGCATGTCTGGCGGGATAAGTGAGTGTGTCAGATGTTCAGGACCAGTTTATTACTGGCCACCCATTCCAAAACAGACTGAAACTTTTTGTTAAGGGTTTCAGTGAATTAATTAGATGTGGTTGCTGATGGGTATATGGTTGAATCATAAGCATACGTGCTTTGTTTAATGTCAGTGGCAGGTCATTGGTAAACATAGAAAAGAGTAGAGGGCCTAGAGAGCTGCCCTGCGGTACACCACATTTTACATGTTTGAATTAGAGTAAGCTTCCATGAAAGAAAACCCTTTGAGTTCTATTAGATAGAGAGCTCTGAATCTATGATATGGCAGACATCCTCAACGGTACTCCCGCAGGCTTTGGTCTTTGTCATGGTAGCTAGCAACGTAGGTTACACTGTTATTCCTCCCAGTTCGAGACAGGGCAGGTCACAGGGAAGATTGAAAACAACAAACAGCAGGGATCTAGACAGCCACAAACCCAGGACAATTCGCGGTCCCAGCCGCAATGGCTAACTGCATCGTGGGCTGTGTTCAAGCCCTCAAGAAACCCCGCTAGCTTGATAGGCAGCTAGCTAGCAGCTAGGCTAGCTGCTATGCCAACTATCTCCTCAGGCCTTGGTCGGCAGGATCACTGGACAGAAACAGCAGTCCTAGCAACTGATGCCAACTGTGTTGCGGGATCTAAACTAAAAAGTTAGTTAGCTACTAAGAAACTTTACAATAAACTTTAAAAACAAATCATTTCCAAAATAACAAACCGAGCTCTCCCTCGTTCCTCGTTCCGCGTTCAACTCCATATTAATACCCATGATTTTGGAATGAGATGTTCGACAAGCATGCTTTTGGTCAGGTAGTGTATGTTGATGGTATTCCTCTCTCAATGCATATCAAATCGAATCAAACGTTATTTATCACATGCGCCGGAAACAAAAAGGGTAGATTTTGCTGTGAAATGCTTACTTACAAGCCCTTAACCAACAGTGCAGTTCAAGAAGAGTTAAGAAAATATTTACCAAGTAGACTAAAATAAAAAGTTATAATAAAAAGTAACACAATAAAATAACAATAACGAAGCTATATACAGGGGGCACCGGTACCGAGTCAGTGTGCGGGGGTACAGGTTAGTTGAGGTAATTTGTATATGTAGGTGGGGGTGAAGTGACTATGCATAGATAATAAACAGCAAGTAGCAGCAGTGTACAAAAGGGAGGTGGGGGGGGCTTGTCCGGTGGTGATTTCATCTCCCAAGGCAGGGAGCATGTCCTAGTAATCATGGTTCCATGTCTGCAGTCAGCAGGGGGTCCTCTCGCAAGAGCAAGGCTTCAAAATATTCACCACTTACTAGGATGTATCAGGGAGAAAACATATTTTATTTGGGATTTTAAGAATAAATATTCTTCCATGTTAGTGTATGTAGTATGCAGCCTTTACTGGGATACTGCAGGGCTATAGACCAAACATACACCACTTTTTTACCTGAGTAGGGTCAAGACAAGAGCAAGATTGTAAGTAAAGGGATCATCATCTCTTCCTGTCTCTCTCTCTCTCTTTCTCTCTCTTTTGTTTCAAACTACGGCTCTTGTCAAATCGTATAGTTTCATCAGAGAGGGAAAGTAGAGAAGAGAAGGACGGGCGAGAGGAGAGAGGGACAGAGGGGAGGAGAGAGATGGGGGAGAGGGTAGAGGAGAGAGGGATGGGGAGAGAAGAGAGGAGAGGAGAGAGGGACGGGCGAGAGGAGAGAGAGACAGGGGAGAGGAGAGAGGGACGGGGGAGAGGAGAGAGGGAAGGGGGAGAGGAGAGAGGGACGGGGGAGAGGAGAGAGAGATGGGGAGAGGGTAGAGGAGAGAAGAGAGGGATAGGGAGAGGAGAGAGGGACGGGGTGGAGAGGAGAGAGTGGTGGGGAGAGGAGAGAGAGATGGGGAGAGTAGAGAGGGATGGGGGAAAGGAGAGGGGAGATGGAAGGGGGAGAGGAGAGAGGGGCGGGGAAAGGAGAGAGGGACAGGGGGAGAGGAGGGAGGGATGGGGAGAGTAAAGAGGAATGGGGAACGGAGAGAAGGGAGAGGGAAGGGGAAGAGGAGAGGAGAGGAGAGAGGGACGGGGGAGAGGAAAGAGGGACAGGGGAGAGAGAGGGACGGGGGAGAGGAGAGAGGGACGGGGGAGGAGAGGAGAGAGGGACAGGGGGAGAGGAGAGGAGAGGAGAGAGGGACCGGGGAGAGGAGAGAGGGATGGGGAGAGGAGAGAGGGATGGGGAGAGGAGAGAGGGACAGGGAGCTGAGAGAGGGACCGGGGAGAGGAGAGAGGGACCGGGGAGAGGAGAGAGGGACCGGGGAGAGGAGAGAGGGACCGGGGAGAGGAGAAAGGGACGGGGAGCTGAGAGAGGGATGGGGAGTGGAGAGAGGGAAGGGGGAGAGGAGAGAGGGACAGGGAGAGAGGAGAGGAGAGAGGGACAGGGAGAGAGGAGAGGGGGATGGGGAGAGGAGAGAGGGCTGGGGAGAGGAGAGAGGGACAGGGAGCTGAGAGAGGGACGGGGAGCGGAGAGAGGGATGGGGAGAGGAGAGAAGGACAGGGAGAGGAGAGAGGGACGGGGAGAGGACATAGGGACCTGGAGAGGAGAGGAGAGAGGGATGGGGAGAGGAGAGAGGGACAGGGTGGAGAGGACAGGGATGGAGAGAGGAGAGAGGGGTGGGGGAGAGGAAAGAGGGACGTGGAGAAGACAGAGGGACGGGGTGGAGAAGACAGGGATGGGGAGAGGAGAGAGGGACCTGGAGAGGAGAGAGGAACAGGGAATGGATACAGGGATGGGGGAAGAGGAGAGAGGGACAGGGGAGAGGAGAAAGGAACGGGGAGACGAAAGAGGGATGGGGAGAGGAGAGAGGGATGGGGAGAGGAAAGAGGGATGGGGAGAGGAGAGAGGGATTGGAGAGGGGAGGAGAGAGGGATGGGGAGAGGAAAGAGGGACGGGGGAGTTTTCCTACATTACCAGGAACATTCTTTATCTTGCTGCACATACTTTTGTTAAGAGTCCAGCAGCAAGGGAATTTAGAGGTTTCCATCCCCCAAAAAGCATGCAAGAGTGTGTGTGAGTGTGTATGCGTGTGTTTGTGTGTATATTAGTGCATGTGTGCATGTTTGTGCATGTGTGCCTGTCTGCAAGCCTATCAATACAGTACAGACAACACTCTGATGTGGAAATTATTACTCTTTGTAATTGCAAACTCAATTAATCAATACTCTGATTATTTAGTCAAAGCTCAGACTGAAAATGTGAAAAGCCCTTTGAAATGGAGATGTTACGGAAACGAGCTCCAGAGAAGGGACTTGAGAGGAAATGGTGAAGAGAGAATGAGAGAGAGAGTTTGTTTGCATTCCCACAGTGTTTACATTCTCTGGTCTGAAGCAGAGTGAGAGGTGTGAGGAACTGTCTATCTGTCAGGGAAAAGAAACTGATCAGAGGTTCTACATATCAAAGAAATTGAGAT
Source organism: Salmo trutta (assembly GCF_901001165.1). Lineage (NCBI taxonomy): Eukaryota > Metazoa > Chordata > Actinopteri > Salmoniformes > Salmonidae > Salmo > Salmo trutta. Next base: position 16,270,962 of record NC_042993.1, on the reverse strand, counting down.
TTTGAGTCCTAAAACTGGCTTTCATGACCATAGAGGGACGGTGGGAAAGCAACAGACAACTAACTGCATGTAGTACATACCAAGTGGAATGAAAGAGGAACACACGGTATAAACTTCCATTTTACCGTACAGGGGTTCATATTTTAGTGATGGTAATCAGCTTAAGGAAAACAAGCACTGATGCAGTATAGAGTCTATAATTTTGGAACCCTCAGGGCTCGATTCAATCTGTATCGCAGAAGTTCCGCGGTATACTGCGATTGAAATTTTATGGTCAATTTTGGTTGAGCCGGAATATGAAGTGTGTACCGTGAATGCAATCCCAGCAAATGCGGGAACATTACGTTTAAATTGAAATCATGCTATACAGCGGAACTTCCACAATATGGATTGAATTGAGTCCTAAGTATGGAGTCTTCAGACAGTTGAGACCGTGAGAAGGAGAAAGACCAGTCTAGCAGGAACAACAACATAGCTGCGAAAGCAAATCCCACACATGCAGCACAATACTCCTCTAGTGGTTAGGTCAGAGGTCAGGAGAAGTGTGACCCTAGGACACAGCAAATAAAACAGATTTACTGCTCCTTCGCTGGAAGCACTGCACTTTATAAAACTGTCCCGGCTCGATTTACGACCCAGGTAAAACACACACAAACATACACAAACAAAACACTCCTTCTCTCCATCTTTCTCTTTCTCACCCCCTCTCTCCCTTGTAAGGGATGGAACAGATCAGTAGTAAAATGATAATCTTCAGGAATTTTGGACTGAAATATCAGCAATAAAAAGAATCTCAGGTTGTTCTCATCCAGGCTGTATCACAACTGGCCGTGATTGGGAGTCCCATAGGGCGGCGCACAATTGGCCCAGTGTCGACCGGGTTTGATTGGTGTAGGCCGTCATTGTAAATAAGAATTTGTTCGTAACTGACTTGCCTAGTTAAATAAAGGTTAAAAAAATAAAATAAAATAAAGAAAATCATGGATAGGTTGATCTGTGTCTGTAATAATACTCAGGTTGTTCTCATCATGGATAGGTTGATCTGTGTCTGTAATAATACTCAGGTTGTTCTCATCATGGATAGGTTGATCTGTGTCTGTAATAATACTCAGGTTGTTCTCATCATGGATAGGTTGATCTGTGTCTGTAATAATACTCAGGTTGTTCTCTTCATGGATAGGTTGATCTGTGTCTGTAATAATACTCAGGTTGTTCTCTTCATGGATAGGTTGATCTGTCTGTATTAATACATCACTTTGCTGAAACAAAACAATTCTCTTTTAAAATGGATTGAACAAATTGTCCTTGCAAATGAACATAGCCATCCTTTGTGTATTTTTAGAACTCCTATTTCATAATTGAGGTAAGGTGTGTGTGGGGGAAGATGGGATGTGTGTGTCCGTGTATTAGGGTTATCTTGGCACACACATAGCCGGTCGGCAGTGCCATGCTCCAGGGTTCTTGGGTAAGAGCAGGTGTAAGAGCACACACACATCAAGTCCTTCTACATCAAACAGTCTCCACACAAATTCATAATAGCATTCGCTTATCTGTCCCCTGACATGGCTGTATTGCGGAGGTACACTGCAGAGGTCTCTGTTAAGTTGACCACGTCCATTTGCAGGTTCACTGACCCCTAGCTGGCTGCAAGATACTCTTCCTACCATCTCCTCTGAGTTTTTTAGTATTTCAAATATGATTTTGCAACATATTTCACGACATCAAAAGAACATCTTCCAGGTCTTCCTCGAAAAAATATTATTAATCTCAAATTATTTCCTGGATGATGAAGATTAAACTAACTGTAATTACCGAAGGAACATCATTTTTGTATAGAGTAGAGAGGGATTATTACTACATCCTGCCGTTTGCTTACTTCACAGTTTACCTCATGGTACTGTATAGTAAATACAGAGTCAGTTGAGGAGGGAGAGGCTGAATTACACCTATTTGTCAGAGGGGGAAAATGACTTGCGTAAAAGGCTAACCATATTTTCACGACCGTTCAAGTTGCAAGTGGCCAAATCAGATTTGTGTGTGTTCAGACAGCAGTTATTTGCTGACATGGCTACACTAGTTGTCATAGTAACTATGGGTGTATGCACAGTGTTGTAGGGTGATTGATTGGTGGTGGTGCTCATGCTTCCTATCACTCAGAAGTTATGTTGCAAGCTAAGGTGACAACAATGCCTGCCATGGATGTTTCCCAGCTGCTTTGAATGTTCAATATCATAGTGTAAGAACACTTTTAAAGCCTCAAACGATAAGATGATCCAACTTTCAAAACAAGTCCTTTTTGGCTAGCCATAGCAGTCAACTAGCTAGCTAGATAGCTGTTTAAACGATTAACAAGCTAGTTAGCTACCAAATGTTCTTGTCAAACTGTCAACAGAGTAGCTAGCAAGCAACAATATATGCCAAATAACAGTCTAAAAACCACTTGAGTGCAAATAAATCTGATTTGACAATTCGCATGGACAGGAATCAGATTTGTATCTGATTTCAAACCACCTACGAAGGTGGTTTGTGGCTTGAAAAAAAGGATCTGATTCCATGTGCGTTTTGGCTGTTCAGACTGCAGGAAAAATAACAGATTGGAATCGGATATGCAAAAAAATTGGATTTGAGTCACTTCAAACTGCCAATGTGAACAAGGCTTAAGTACCATTGACCTCTCTCTCTCTTTCTCTCTCTCTGTGCAGTTGTGGAGCAGGGCAGTACAACACACAGACCTGTGCCCGGTCCTCCGCACCAGTTGGAACTAGCTAGGATACTCCTCTCTCTCTCTCTCTATGAGGAGAGAAAACAGAACCATCACCTCATGAGTTTAAATCAACTTACTACTAAACACTCCCTATCGTTATGTCCCTCTCTGCCTCACCACAGACTGGTGAAGTTAAGCAGATGTGGACATTTTATCATCGTCATGCCGCTACTGAAGGCAAGATTCAGGAGGTCTCAGGACCCCTCCATTGTGGCTCCTGTCCGCTCCGACAGTTGCCTGATTAGTAGCTTGATTAACGGCAGCTGCTGGTGCCAGCCGGCTGACTCAGCATCATTATACCTGTCACGTCCTGACCATAGTAAGTTGTTATTTTCTATAGTAGAGTGGTCAGGGCGTGACAGGTGGTGTTTTGGGTGGTTGTTCTATGTTTTCTATTTCTATGTTTAAGTTCTAGTTTTTCTATTTCTATGTTGGTATTGTTTGGGTTGATCTCTAATTGGAGGCAGCTGATCCTCGTTGCCTCTGATTAGAGATCATATTTAAGTAGGGGTTTTTCTCTTCTGGTTTTGTGGGTTATTATCTTTTGAGTAGTGTGTTTTCCTCTCTGCGTCACGGTTTGTTGTTTTTGTATATTCAAGTATTTTCGTGTATTGCATTTAGTTTCACTATAATAAAATATGTGGAACTACGAACACGCTGCATTTTGGTCCGATCCTTCAAACAGCCGTGACAATACCCTAACCAGGAAATAATGGACTGGGCCATTACACACGTTTCCTGGTACACACCTGAGATCATGTTGAATACGTATCTGATTTAAAGATATCTGTTTCAAATTGAGTAAAATCCTCTAACGGTCTATGCTGATTTGTTGGGTGTGGTTACTACTGTATAATTTGTAGACACTAGAGTGTTGTTAGAACTCTCCAATGACTAGCCAGGGAGCGACGCTTCAATGTGCAGACCTAATGCAGCATGGCCTGTGTGTGGTACAGGTTATAGACAGTGCACACATTGGGTCACACACACACAACCACGCAAACAAACACACAACCACACACGCACTCACACAAACACACACACACAAGCACACACATGCACACACACGATCTGGATGGTGGGAAGAACCTGCCTTTGTGTCCCAGGGAGGGACAGGGATTAGGATTAGGTGTGTGTGTCCCTCCCCAGCTGCAGCTATGAAAGCTGTGATTGGAGAGAGGTGGACCGTTCGGGATTAAACATTTTCTAGATGGTGTGAATGTTCCAGAATGCTCCAACCTGGTGATGAACGGAGCAGAGAGATGGAGAGGTTGTGTTATGTGGTGGTGGGATAGCAGGACCAGCTCATTGAGTGGGCAGTGGAGCTACAAGGAAAGGTCATGGACAGAATGTCAGCTATGATTAAAATGTTCTCACCAGCCCCCCCTCTCTTCCATTCTCTCTCTCTTTTCTCTCTCACGCACACGCAAAAGCACACACACACACACACACACACACACACACACACACACACACACACACCACCACCACTAACACCACCACCCTCCCAAAAAAAACCACCAGCCTGTCCTTTCTCCTCTAGTCATGTCTTCAGTTCCCCTGTATCTCCCCACACTGCGCTCCAGCGGTCAATAAATAGCTGTGCTAATGCTGCCATTGTAATTACACAGACGTGGCTGTGGCAGGCATGTCGCTGCGTCACGTGGTTCAGTGATGAGAATAAAACTGGAGATTCCTGGGGCTGATCCCCAGCCTATGTCCCCAGCGGAGGAAGGTGATCCTGGGGATTAGGGTGGTGTTGGTTCAGGCCAGCCCGACGGAGACAGACTGGGGCTGTCACTGTGCCAGTGCTCAGAGTCACCCAGAGGTGAGGGCTGCGGCCCGGGTCGGGAGCTGCCAGAGTTCCAGTATAGAGACAGACAGGATGGTAGGATGGTAGGGAAAGAGGGTCACCATGCTGAGAGAGAAAGAGACAAAGAGAGAGAGAGAGAGAGAGAGATGGCTTGTGCAAGTTGCCAGGGGTCACAGAGGTCAGTAGACATGTATTGTGTTGAACCACAATGAGGGCAAACAGTGCAGTACTACATGGACCAGTAACAGTGCAGTATTACATGGCTCAGTAATTGTACAGTACTACATGGCTCAGTAATAGTACAGTACTACATGGCTCAGTAATAGTACAGTACTACATGGATCAGTAACAGTGTAGTACTACATGGATCAGTAACAGTGAGCTAATGGGGATCCTAATAGAAAACTAAATATAACAATAATGCAGTAATCCAGTATGATAAATCAATGATTGTATTCCTTCTCTCTGAAGAAACGTAACTGATCACTGTATGTCTCTGGTTGAAAGTCAGCGTTATACAATAGAGATTGATAAAGCACTGACCAAAAACAGCATTAAAGTAGCCTACACACAACAGACATGAAACGACTACAAAATCTCACCATACCGCTAAGGCAGACAGAGATGAAGAAGAATAGACATTGATGAGGGAAATAGAACAACTATGAACCGTTCTCATATGACAGCCATCCTGTGATATCATATGATATTATTCATGAGGTTAAGTATGAACAGAGATTAATATCAGATAATATGGGATCTCTCCCAGGTGCAGGTAGGGCCTATTCTGTTTCAGACAGGAACCATTGTCAACCCTGTGGGGGGATGGACAGGCCTCGTCAGCACCTCGCTGACCTGACAATGAGCTGCTTCTGTCCACCTAAATGGTGTGTGTGTGTGTGTGTGTGTGTGTGTGTGTGTGTGTGTGTGCGTGTGTGCGTGTGTATGTGTGTGTGGGTGTGTGTGTGCGTGTGTGTGTGTGTGGAAGGAGAGGGGGATGTTACCTCATGCAGAGTCATTTATCTTTCTTTCCTCTGTGCTGTGACCTTGCCCTGACCCTTAGCTGTATCTAGTTCACCTGTCCACAGTCAGAGGGGAGGAGGGAAGGAGGATGGAGGGGTGGATGGTGAGAAAGGATGATCGGATGAAGGGGTGGGGAGCCAACAACCTAGGCTCGTCATCTCGATATCTACTCCAACTCAAGCCTGGACTATAGGATTGGCCGTATACAGAGCAGATGGTGAGATAGGGAGTTGTTGAACCTCTGACTCCCTCATGTGGACAGATCAGTCAGGTATGACTGACCTAGTCATGGCACATTGGTCAGAACTGCTGAATTGTCCCATTAAGTCAGTTTGCATATAGTATATGTTGAAGAGGCCACCAAACCCAATTGTTTACTTGCACTTGGCCTTGGATTGTTGAGAGTGAGTGAGACTAAGAATACAAGTCTGTAATGTTGAAATGAGGGCCACATTTCTTCAGAGCTTGGGAGGGTGACTTGGTCTTGAGACAGAGTGTGGGAAGAGAGTTGTGCAGAGTAAGGTTCAGTGTTACTCCACACAGAGTTTATTTTATTTTATTTTTTATTTCACCTTTATTTAACCAGGTAGGCCAGTTGAGAACAAGTTCTCATTTACAACTGCAACCTGGCCAAGAAGAAAGCAAAGCAGTGTGACAAAAACAACAACACAGAGTTACACATGGGATAAACAAACGTACAGTCAATAACACAATAGAAAAATCTGTTTACAGTGTGTGCAAATGTAGTAAGGAGGTAAGGCAATAAATAGGCCAATAGTGGCGAAGTAATTACAATTTAGCAATTTACACTGGAGTGATATATGTGCAGATGAGGATGTGCAAGTAGAAATACTGGTGTGCAAAAGAGCAGAAAAACAAATATGGGGATGAGGTAGGTAGTTGGTTGGATGGGCTATTTACAGATGGGCTGTGTACAGCTGCAGTGATTGGTAAACTGCTCTGACAGCTGATGCTAAAAGTTAGTAAGGGAGATATAAGTCTCCAACTTCAGTGATTTTTGCAATTCGTTCCAGTCATTGGCAGCAGAGAACTGGAAGGAAAGGCGGCCAAAGGGGGAATTGGCTTTGGGGGTGACCAGTGAGATATACCTGCTGGAGTGCGTGCTACGGGTGGGTGTTGCTATGGTGACCAGTGAGCTGAGATAAGGCGGAGCCAAACCTAGTAAAGACTTATAGATGACCTGGAGCCAGTGGGTTTGGCGACGAATATGTAGCAAGGACCAGCCAACGAGAGCATACAGGTCGCAGTGGTGGGTAGTATATGGGGCTTTGGTGACAAAACGGATTTGGAGGCTAATTTGTAAATGACATCGCTGAAGTCAAGGATCGGTAGGATAGTCAGTTTTATGAGGGTAAGTTTGGCAGCATAAGTGAAGGTGGCTTTGTTGTGAAATAGGAAACCGATTCTAGATTTAACTTTGGATTGGAGATGTTTAATGTGAGTCTGGAAGGAGAGTTTACAGTCCAGCCAGACACCTAGGTATTTATAGTTGTCCACATATTCTAAATCAGAACCGTCCAGAGTAGTGATGCTAGTTGGGCGGGCAGGTGCGGGCAGCGATCAGTTGAAGAGCATGCATTTCATTTTACTAGCATTTAAGAGCAGTTGGAGGCCACGGAAGGAGTGTTGTATGGTGTTGAAGCTCGTTTGGAGGTTTGTTAACACAGTGTCCAAAGAAGGGCCAGATGTATACAGAATGGTGTCGTCTGCGTAGAGGTGGATCAAAGAATCACCCGCAGCAAGAGCGACATCATTGATATATACAGAGAAAAAAGTTGGTGGAAAGCATGGCCAGCCGTGGAGAAATGCTTATTGAAATTCTCAATTATCGTGGATTTATCAGTGGTGACAGTGTTTCCTAGTCTCACTGCAGTAGGCAGCTGCGAGGAGGTGCTCTTATTCTCTATGGACTTTACAGTGTCCCAAAACTTTTGGAATTAGTGCTGCGGGATGCAAATTTCTGTTTGAAAAAGCTAGGCTTTGCTTTCCTAACTGACTGTGTGTATTGGTACCTGACTTCCCTGAAAAGTTGCATATTGCGGGGACTATTCGATGCTAGTGCAGTATGCCACAGGATGTTTTTGTGCTGGTCAAGGGCAGTCAAGTCTGGAGTGAACCAAGGGCTATTTCTGTTTTTAGTTTAAAAAAAATTGAAAGGGGCATGCTTATTTAAGATGGTAAGGAAAGCACTTTTAAAGAACAACTAGGCATCCTCTACTGATGGGATGAGGTCAATATCCTTCCAGGATACCCGGGCCAGGACGATTAGAAAGGCCTGATCGCAGAAGTGTTTTATGGAGCATTTGACAGTGATGAGGGGTGGTCGTTTGACCGTGGACCCATAACGGACGAAGGCAATGATCACTGAGATCCTGGTTGAAAACAGCAGAGGTGTATTTAGAGGGCAAGTTGGTCAGGATGATATCTATGAGGGTGCCCGTGTTTACGGATTTGGGGTTGTACCTGGTAGGTTCTTTGATAATTTGTGTGAGATTGAGGGCATCTAGCTTAGATTGTAGGATGGCCGGGGTGTTAAGCATATCCCAATTTAGGTCACCTAGCAGTACGAACTCTGACAATAGATGAGGGGCAATCAATTCACATATGGTGTCCAGGGCACAGCTGGGAGCTAAGGGGGGTATATAACAAGCGGCAACAGTGAGGGACTTATTTCTGGAGAGATGGATCTTTAAAAGTAGAAGCTCGATCTGTTTGGGCATAGACCTGGATAGTATGACAGAACTCTACAGACTATCTCTACAGTAGATTGCAATTCCGCCCCCTTTAGCAGTTCTGTCTTGATGGAAAATGTTGTAGTTGGGGATGGAAATTTCAGACTTTTTGGTGGCCTTCCTAAGCCAGGATTCAGACACGGCTAGGACATCAGGGTTGGCGGAGTGTGCTAAAGCAGTGAAAAAAGCAAACTTAGGGAGGAGGCTTCTGATGTTAACATGCATAAACCCAAGGCTTTTACGGTTGCAGAAGTCAACAAATGAGAGCGCCTGGGGACACACAGGGCCTGGGTTAACCTCTACATCAGCAGAGGAACAGTGGAGGAGTAGGATGAGGGTACGGCTAAAGGCTATAAGAACTGGTCGTCTAGTGCTTTGGGAACAGAGAATAAAAGGAGCACATTTCTGGGCGTGGTAGGATAGATTCAGGGCATAGTGTACAGACAAGGGTATGGTGGGGTGCAAGTACAGTGGGGGTAAACTTAGGCATTGAGTGACGATGAGAGAGGTTCCATCTCTGGAGGCGCCAGTTAAGCTAGGTGCGGTCTCCGCATGTGAGTGTGGTGGGACAAGGGGGCTATCTGAGGCATGTTAAGCAGGACTAGGGCTCCACAGCAAAATAAAACAATGAGAGCTGCCCTAAACAACAGTATACAAGGCATACTGACATTAGAGAGTAGGGTTCAGTGTTACTCCACAAAGAGTAGGGTTCTGTGTTACTCCACACAGAGTAGGGTTCAGTGTTACTCCACACAGAGTAGGGTTCAGTATTACTCCACATAGAGTTGGGTTCAGTGTTACTCCACACAGAGTAGGGTTCAGTATTACTCCACACAGAGTAGGGTTCAGAGTTACTCCACACAAAGTAGGGTTCAGCATTACTCCACATAGAGTTGGGTTCAGTGTTACTCCACACAGAGTAGGGTTCAGAGTTACTCCACACAAAGTAGGGTTCAGTGTTACTCCACATAGAGTTGGGTTCAGTGTTACTCCACACAGAGTAGGGTGCAGTGTTACTCCACACAGAGTAGGGTTCAGTGTTACTCCACACAGAGTAGGGTTCAGAGTTACTCCACACAGAGTAGGGTTCAGTGTTACTCCACACAGAGTAGGGTTCAGAGTTACTCCACACAGAGTAGGGTTCAGAGTTACTCCACACAAAGTAGGGTTCAGCATTACTCCACATGGAGTTGGGTTCAGTGTTACTCCACACAGAGTAGGGTTCAGAGTTACTCCACACAAAGTAGGGTCCAGTATTACTCCACATAGAGTTGGGTTCAGTGTTACTCCACACAGAGTAGGGTTCAGTGTTACTCCACACAGAGTAGGGTTCAGTGTTACTCCACACAGAGTAGGGTTCAGTGTTACTCCACACAGAGTAGGGTTCAGAGTTACTCCACACAGATTAGGGTTCAGTATTACTCCACATAGAGTTGGGTTCAGTGTTACTCAACACAGAGTAGGGTTCAGTATTACTCCACACAGAGTAGGGTTCAGAGTTACTCCACACAAAGTAGGGTTCAGCATTACTCCACATAGAGTTGGGTTCAGTGTTACTCCACACAGAGTAGGGTTCAGAGTTACTCCACACAAAGTAGGGTTCAGTGTTACTCCACATAGAGTTGGGTTCAGTGTTACTCCACACAGAGTAGGGTGCAGTGTTACTCCACACAAAGTAGGGTTCAGTGTTACTCCACACAGAGTAGGGTTCAGAGTTACTCCACACAGAGTAGGGTTCAGTATTACTCCACACAGAGTAGGGTTCAGTGTTACTCCACACAGAGTAGGGTTCAGAGTTACTCCACACAGAGTAGGGTTCAGTATTACTCCACACAGAGTAGGGTTCAGAGTTACTCCACACAAAGTAGGGTTCAGCATTACTCCACATAGAGTTGGGTTCAGTGTTACTCCACACAGAGTAGGGTTCAGAGTTACTCCACACAGAGTAGGGTTCAGAGTTACTCCACACAAAGTAGGGTTCAGCATTACTCCACATGGAGTTGGGTTCAGTGTTACTCCACACAGAGTAGGGTTCAGAGTTACTCCACACAAAGTAGGGTCCAGTATTACTCCACATAGAGTTGGGTTCAGTGTTACTCCACACAGAGTAGGGTTCAGTGTTACTCCACACAGAGTAGGGTTCAGTGTTACTCCACACAGAGTAGGGTTCAGTGTTACTCCACACAGAGTAGGGTTCAGAGTTACTCCACACAGATTAGGGTTCAGTATTACTCCACATAGAGTTGGGTTCAGTGTTACTCCACACAGAGTAGGGTTCAGTATTACTCCACACAGAGTAGGGTTCAGAGTTACTCCACACAAAGTAGGGTTCAGCATTACTCCACATAGAGTTGGGTTCAGTGTTACTCCACACAGAGTAGGGTTCAGAGTTACTCCACACAAAGTAGGGTTCAGTGTTACTCCACATAGAGTTGGGTTCAGTGTTACTCCACACAGAGTAGGGTGCAGTGTTACTCCACACAAAGTAGGGTTCAGTGTTACTCCACACAGAGTAGGGTTCAGAGTTACTCCACACAGAGTAGGGTTCAGTATTACTCCACACAGAGTAGGGTTCAGTGTTACTCCACACAGAGTAGGGTTCAGAGTTACTCCACACAGAGTAGGGTTCAGTATTACTCCACACAGAGTAGGGTTCAGAGTTACTCCACACAAAGTAGGGTTCAGCATTACTCCACATAGAGTTGGGTTCAGTGTTACTCCACACAGAGTAGGGTTCAGAGTTACTCCACACAAAGTAGGGTTCAGTATTACTCCACATAGAGTTGGGTTCAGTGTTACTCCACACAGAGTAGGGTTCAGTGTTACTCCACACAGAGTAGGGTTCAGAGTTACTCCACACAGAGTAGGGTTCAGTATTACTCCACATAGAGTTGGGTTCAGTGTTACTCCACACAGAGTAGGGTTCAGAGTTACTCCACACAAAGTAGGGTTCAGCATTACTCCACACAGAGTTGGGTTCAGTGTTACTCCACACAGAGTAGGGTTCAGAGTTACTCCACACAAAGTAGGGTTCAGTGTTACTCCACATAGAGTTGGGTTCAGTGTTACTCCACACAGAGTAGGGTGCAGTGTTACTCCACACAGAGTAGGGTTCAGTGTTACTCCACACAGAGTAGGGTTCAGAGTTACTCCACACAGAGTAGGGTTCAGTATTCCTCCACACAGAGTAGGGTTCAGTGTTACTCCACACAGAGTAGGGTTCAGAGTTACTCCACACAGAGTAGGGTTCAGTATTACTCCACACAGAGTAGGGTTCAGTATTACTCCACATTGTGTAGGGTTCAGTAGTACTTCACACAGAGCTTGACTGACCAGACCACAGTATGACATCCATCCAATGATAAACAGCAGAGAGTGAAACAGGAGCAGCATGGAGCACACGCTAACAAAAGACCACTGGAGTGGTTTGACGACACACTCACCAAAACAAAGCCAGTGAGATATGTGTGTGCGTGCTCTGTCCTTGTGTGTGTGTCTGAAATGATGGAGATGTCCTGGGCCTACTTGGCCCTGTCCCATCTTCAAAGAGCCCAGGTGAGAGTATCATTGTGGGTCCTGGGTTCTGGGCTCTCACGTTACCCTTTCAACTCCCACAGGGCGCTGGATGGTGGACATCAAAGGGTGGAGGCTTATAGAGCCTGTCACTACTACTGCTAACCTCCACATACCTGCAGACCTCAGACCTCAGACCGTAGGGCTCAGTATCTATCCACTGCTGCCGTTTCCATTCAACCAGGCTGGAGGCTTTAACTGTATTCTGTCAGATGGAACAATAGCAGCTCTTCCAAAGGACAAGGCTGCTCGCTGACTGGCGGATGGATGTGTTCAGACATCGCTGATGAGCGATGAGTGTGGACCGGGATGCAACATAACAGTGATGACTGACCGGTGACTATGGACGTTCATGTTAATGAGTATTAGGCATTTATATACACTGCTCAAAAAAATAAAGGGAACACTTAAACAACACAATGTAACTCCAAGTCAATCACACTTCTGTGAAATCAAACTGTCCACTTAGGAAGCAACACTGATTGACAATAAATTTCACATGCTGTTGTGCAAATGGAATAGACAACAGGAGGAAATTATAGGCAATTAGCAAGACACCCCCAATAAAGGAGTGGTTCTGCAGGTGGGGACCACAGACCACTTCTCAGTTCCTATGCTTCCTGGCTGATGTTTTGGTCACTTTTGAATGCTGGAGGTGCTTTCACTCTAGTGGTAGTCTACAAGCCACACAAGTGGCTCAGGTAGTGCAGCTCATCCAGGATGGCACATCAATGCGAGCTGTGGCAAGAAGGTTTGCTGTGTCTGTCAGCGTAGTGTCCAGAGCATGGAGGCGCTACCAGGAGACAGGCCAGTACATCAGGAGACGTGGAGGAGGCCGTAGGAGGGCAACAACCCAGCAGCAGGACCGCTACCTCTGCCTTTGTGCAAGGAGGAGCAGGAGAAGCACTGCCAGAGCCCAGCAAAATGACCTCCAGCAGGCCACAAATGTGCATGTGTCTGCTCAAACGGTCAGAAACAGACTCCATGAGGGTGGTATGAGGGCCCGACGTCCACAGGTGGGGGTTGTGCTTACAGCCCAACACAGTGCAGGACGTTTGGCATTTGCCAGAGAACACCAAGATTGGCAAATTCTCCACTGGCGCCCTGTGCTCTTCACAGATGAAAGCAGGTTCACACTGAGCACATGTGACAGACGTGACAGAGTCTGGAGATGCCGTAGAGAACGTTCTGCTGCCTGCAACATCCTCCAGCATGACCGGTTTGGCGGTGGGTCAGTCATGGTGTGGGGTGGCATATCTTTGGGGGGCCGCATAGCCCTCCATGTGCTCGCCAGAGGTAGCCTGACTGCCATTAGGTACCGAGATGAGATCCTCAGACCCCTTGTGAGACCATATGCTGGTGCGGTTGGCCCTGGGTTCCTCCTAATGCATGACAATGCTAGACCTCATGTGGCTGGAGTGTGTCAGCAGTTCCTGCAAGAGGAAGGCATTGATGCTATGGACTGGCCCGCCCATTCCCCAGACCTGAATCCAATTGAGCACATCTGGGACATCATGTCTCGCTCCATCCACCAACGCCACGTTGCACCACAGACTGCCCAGGAGTTGGCGGATGCTTTAGTCCAGGTCTGGGAGGAGATCCCTCAGGAGACCAACCACCACCTCATCAGGAGCATGCCCAGGCGTTGTAGGGAGATCATACAGGCACATGGAGGCCACACACACTACTGAACCTCATTTTGACTTGTTTTAAGGACATTACATCCAAGTTGGATCAGCCTGTAGTGTGGTTTTCCACTTTAATTTTGAGTGTGACTCCAAATCCAGACCTCCATGGGTTGATAAATTGGATTTCTATTGATTATTTTTGTGATTTTGTTGTCAGCACATTCAACTATGTAAAGAAAAAAGTATTTCATAAAATTATTTCTTTCATTCAGATCTAGGATGTGTTGTTTAAGTGTTCCCTTTATTTTTTTGAGCAGTATATGTTTGACTGACCGGGAATCAAACCCAGGTATCCTGCATGCCACGTGATTGTGTAAGCCAGCTTGTGGTAGCTAACGCAAGTCATCAGGTTTCAGGTGTCAAGATTAGTCATCACGCAAGCTACGTAAGTTCTTCTGTTACTTTTGTGTAGCGGGCTTAGATAAAAATGCTATTTTCAAGTTCCCCCCTTAAAGCACATTCAACAGTTGAAACAATAACAAAGTGTTTTCCTTGCTGGAGAAGTGGAGGCACTCTCAAATTCATAGACAGAGCTAAGGATGCAAGGACTGACCATCCATGAAATCCAAATGATAGTTTAAACCATGTCTATAAAGTGTTTGTTTACATTTATTTTGTTTACATACATTGGAATAAAATAAGCTTATATTTTGGGTTCTGATGGGGTACGACAGTTGAACAAAGCATATGAGGCATTTATAAGTTATATTCTTCAAGAATCAATGGGTACATATCATACTGTACATTTTTAAGTCCAACAATGGATGTAGCAACCACAGATTGCCCCTTTAAAGGGGCATTGTCATTGATTATAAATATAAGTTACTATATGGTAATTCAGAGTTCAAAGATGCTATGACGTTCCTATAGTTAACATGTCTCTCAGCATGGGGCCTCCTAGACCTGAGGGGAAAATGTTCATTCATAATGTGTAGTGTTTGATATAGATTAGAATAGTCACGGATATAATATAGAAATGAATGTACGGAAATGAAGGTTTTAACCTCCTCAATTCCAATCGTGTTAAACCTTCACTTTTTCTACTACTGACGATTTCAGAGCTACACACCAACAAATCCGACCTAAAATACTGCGGGCGTACAGATTTCATTGTCTTTATTTATTGAGGTGAAAGGTTAAACCTGACAGGACATAAATGGAATGGAGTGATGGGTTGGAGGAGTGAATAACACATATTAAGTGCCATGTGGTACATACCGGTACCATAGACTTAGGCCTGGAGAGTTCTCAGTGATGGTCACAGTAAGTGTACTGATCACAGGAGGTTGCTGGCACCTTATTTGGGGAGGACAGGCTCATGGTAATGGCTGGAGAGAAATTAGAGGAACGGTATCAAATACATCAAACATGGTTTCCATATGGTTGATGCCATTCCATTGACTGTGTTATTGTGAGCCATACTCCCCTCAGCAGCCTCCTGTGGTACTGAAGTATGGCAGGCTATTATTTTGGATTTCAGTCATATCTCTGTAAGTTCAACATCAATCTTGCGTTAACTTGGGAGTGGATGGTACTTCTCATTTTCACATGCATCGCATCCTCTGCCATATTGGTCAAATTCTAACTAGGTAGGTAACCACTTCATGCTTGAGCTGAAGCACTGTAAGCCAGACACTTGGCATTCAACCACAACACCACTCAAAGATCACAGCTCATATGTCAGGGCAAGAATAGAAAAAGCACTAATAACCTGCCAACTCATCATCATTTTAAGGCATATCTAAGAGCCTGTTCCCCGGCTGGAGGAGGATGAAGCAGTGCTGTCAGGCCTTGTTAGCAGACCAGGGAGGTGGGCTGACTAGTCCATCCAGGTGCTACTAGGAGCCAGCAGGCTGGAGCCCTCCTCACAACGACCCACAGACAACCACTAGAGCTGCTTCCCAAATAGCACCCTATTCCCATTATAATGCACTAGTTTTGATCAGGTCCCATAGGGCTCTGGTCAAAAGCAGTGCACTATATAAGGAATAAGGGGCCATTTGGGATGCATGCTTGCTAACTAGCTACAACATTACAGAATCTGAAACATTGTTAGAAGAAGCTACAAAAAAGTTTACAGATAGAAAAAAAACGAAAAATGAAAGATTGACTCCCTTGCATGTCCTAGTCAACGTCCGCTTGGCTTTGTCCATATACTGTATGTCTTTAGTAAAAAGACAGTTAATCATAGTAATATATCCTGTGGTTGTGAGTGTACATGGTGGGTTTTCTGCCTTGCTTTGCATGGGCTAGCTAGTTCGTACCGAGGTCAAACAGAACAAACAACACTGTAAATCTGCAGCATGTAGGGAAGGAATGGATGAGCTATATAAAACATAATGAACACTACGTTACAGGAGGAGAACAGAGAGACCTAACCTCTGACCTATGATTCATTCCAGTCTGAACAACAATGCCACAGTCCAGCTATGGTGGGACAAAACAGAGCATATTAAAAATGTGGTTTTTAAATGGTTCCAGCTATGGTGGGGGAAAACTGGGCATATTAAAAAGCTATGGTTCCAGCTATGGTGGGGGAAAACTGGGCATATTAAAAAGCTATGGTTCCAGCTATGGTGGGGGAAAACTGGGCATATTAAAAAGCTATGGTTCCAGCTATGGTGGGGGAAAACAGGGCATATTAAAAAGCTATGGTTCCAGCTATGGTGGGGGACAACAGGGCATATTAAAAAGCTATGGTTCCAGCTATGGTGGGGGAAAACATGGCATATTAAAAAGCTATGGTTCCAGCTATGGTGGGGGGAAAACAGAGCATGTTACAAGGCTATGGTCCTTATTGTCTATCAGTTACTTCTACATGGTTATACATGATTATTAAATCCTTTATTACATAATAGAGATGCATGTTGATGTTGATGTTAATGTTAGCAGCTTTCATTGCTCTGACTGGTAGTGATCGTACAGATAAAACTTTAGATTTATCACTGGGATGGAAATTTCTATTAAACTATAAAACTGGGAGCTATTTAATGTCAAGCATTATTGATGTCCCTCCCTGTTGGGACGGGATGAGTTAACACAATACAAACAACAGCCTACTTACGGTGCTTATAAAATATCCAGGTTGTATCCCAAATGGTAACCTATTCCCTATTTAGTGCACTACTTTTTACCAGGGCCCATAGGACCCATAGAGAATAGGGTGCCGTTTTGGACACAGCCCCAACTTGATTGGAGCAATAAAAGTGGTGTAGATGATGTTAATGTGACATGTGAGGAGGGGCGGGAGGAGTAAACTGCATAGTTGACTGAGCAGATAAACTGGCCATATCTTTAATGAGAAAGTGATTGTGTGATTCATCATGTGGGTTTACTGAGTCCCGTTATATTCTCGTAAATCACTGACCACCGGGCCAGCGTTTAAAGATACAATACCTTATAATACCCTCTACCCTCTGATATTAAATATCATTTTAGATGTGAACCAAAGCCATATTAGATTTAGGGCCAGTTTCCCTGACACAGATGATGTATTTATCTTTATTTTATTTAACCTTTATTTAACTAGGCAAGTCACTTAAGAACAATTTCTTATTTACAATGACGGCCGACCAAAAGGCAAAAGGCCTCCTCCGGGGATTAAAAATAAATACAATAAATATAGGACAAAATACACATCACAACAAGAGAGACACCACAACACTACAGAAAGAGAGACCTAAGACAACAACATAGCAAGGCAACAGCGCATAACAACACAGCATGGTAGCAACACAACATAACAACACAGCATGGTAGCAACACAACATAACAACAACATGATAGCAACACAACATAACAACAACATGGTAGCAACACAACATGGTTAAGATTAAGCCTTGTCCTGGACAACATTTTTAGTCGAAGACTAGTCTTAATCTGTGCCCAGGAAACCAGCCCTTAGTGATCATAAGTGTATGGTCATCGTAAAGTCATTGTGGTTGGTTGGTTGGTTGTTCTGTTGGTTGGTCTGCTATTTGGTTGGTTGTGTGACCAGTAAACACTAATAATCAGCTCTCTTCTCTGTCTCGTCTGTCAGTAGCTTCTCGTTGGCAATTAAGGTCGGGGGCTTGTGCTCATTGCCTGACTTCTCTTGCTGTGTAAAGGTTGGCATGCCCTGGGGGAACGGAAGTGGATACAATGTTTTTCCAAATATAATGGTCTGAATTAGGGTTGCAAAGCTACTGGTAATTTACCGGAACCTTCAGTATTATGGTAATTAGCAGAAACTCTATGGCAATCTAACGTAACTTTGGTAATTTATACTTGAACAACTTTGAAACAGTGTATTCATATATAGTATTAATTTATTATATCTGTGTCCATATTGTCCATTAATTTAGTAGATAAGACTATATGGTTCAATAGAAAATAGACTAATTAATGACAAAAAGCATCGAATCAACAATGGAATTATTTTCAATTATCTCTCAACACAAAACTATTGCCTGTGTTCACAACTACCACCAGTTTGACACCAAAGCATTGACAACAAATACATATTATCATAGTCAAATAAATAAGGGTGTAAAAAAAATATATTTTCACGTTGAAAGATTCATATTAAACACCAATGGTATTCACTAAGTTGATGGTTTATATTTAGGATAATGTTTTACAGCTTTGTCATTCTATATACAGTATATATTTTTAAATCATCTAATTTAATTATTTCATATATTTTACGTGATAATCTGAAGTACAGAAAAGGGCCACTAGATGTGATTGATTACATACAATCCTTGAAAGATACCAACATTCTGGTAGTTTACTGGTAAATGCACAAAGTTTTCAGTAATATAACCTCCCTTTGCAACCCTAGTCTAAATACCTGTCAGTGTACGCGTTCTGTGCGCCTTAGTGCATTGAATATCCATTCTCCTTCTCCCTTCGGACGCCAACCTCACCTCTTTAAACCAGGTAGTGTAGATCGGCTACAAACTTTCATAGCGCTACAGTTGGTTGGTTGATGCCAAGGAACACCTGCTGAACCAAGCTAAGGTAAACGTCTTTACGTCAAACCTTAGATGGATTCAACCTGAAGAAGGGTCGTGGTGATTCATCTACTGTAACTGATTATCCGTCTCAAAAAGACACATCCAACATTCTTCAACTCGTAAAATATGTGAGAGGTAAGATGCAGTGAACCCTCACTCTGCTAATATTGCAATGTCAAAGACATGAACCTCAGAGTTATGGACTTGCTGGTCAACCGAACTGACAATATCAAACCCGGACATGAATAAAATGGAAAAACACAAATTTCTGTAAGCTACAGACAAACTGGTATTACTGCTCCTTCTAAAATGAAAATCCATCATTACTGCCTTTCTGAGACCTAGAAGTACAGTACTGTCGCCTCAGATCCAAAACCGCCTTGGCTTCTCTAGGGCAGTGGTATTGATGGTGTTTCTTCAGTGTGATGTGAGTTTACCTAGTTTTCTTTATTTTCCATCCTTACTTTAACACCCACAGAACAGAAGCCTTTTCTTCTCCTACACCAAAGGAGTGATGTCATCTTAATGTGCTTGTTATTTCTCTAATGTTCCACATGGATGATTTGATTTGATGGATGGTGTGTGTGTGTGTGTGTGCGCGTGTGTGTGTGTGTGTGTGTGTGTGTGCGTACACTGTATGAGATATGCCAACTTTCTCTCTCTTTTTTTTTTCTCTCTCTCTCTCTCTCTCTCTCTCTCTCTCTCTCTCTCTATCCCTCTCTTGCTCTCTCTCAATTCAATTCAATTTAAGGGCTTTATTGGCATGGAAAACATATGATCAGTGAAATAGATAAGAAACAAAACAAAAAAATGAACAGTAAACATAACACTCACAAAAGTTCCAAAAGAATAAAGACATTTCAAATGTCATATAATGTGCAAATTGTTCAAGTACAAAAGTGAAAATAAAAACACATAAATATGGGTTGTATTTACTATGGTGTTTGTTCTTCACTGGTTGCCCTTTTCTTGTGGCAACTGGTCACAAATCTTGCTCCTGTGATGGCACACTGTGGTATTTCACCCAATAGATATGGGAGTTCATCAAAATTGAATTTGTTTTCAAATTCTTTGTGGGTCTGTGTAAAGTGAAGGAAATATGTCTCTCTAATATGGTCATACAATTTGCAGGTTAGGAAGTGCAGCTCAGTTTCCACCTTATTGTGTGGGCAGTGTGCACATAGCCCGTCTTCTCTTGAGAGCCAGGTCTGCCTATGGCGGCCTTTCTGAATAGCAAGGCTATGCTCACTGAGTCTGCACATAGTCAAAGCTTTCCTTAAGTTTGGGTCAGTCACAGTGGTCAGGTATTCTGCCACTGTGTACTCTCAGTTTAGGGCCAAATAGCATTCAGTTTGCTCTGTTTTTTTGGTAATTCTTTCCAATGTGTCAAATAATTATCTTCTTGGTTTCTCATGATTTGGTTTGGTCTAATTTTGTTGCTGTCTTGGGGCTATTTGGGGCCTGTTTGTGAACAGAGCCCCAGTATAAGCTTGCTTTAGGGGGCTCTCTCTCTCTCAATCTCTCCTGCTCTCTCCTGCTCTCTCTTGCTCTCTCGCTCTCCATATACCATTATTGCCCACCCCCTCATTGTCTGACTACTTAACTCCCTTGCATGACTGGGGAAAGAGACTACAGTATCTAACCGCAGTAGTTTCACTTGATAATTGACCTCTTTTACTATGAGTGAGGTCCCACAGCGTGCAGATAGAGACCACCTTGTTGCCCTAGACTGTGTAAAGGGTACTGTCTGAGCCCCCTGCCGGGTGCTGACATAGTGCCTGCTCTCCCTCTGGAGAGGGAAAGGGCTAAACTCATCCAAAACCTTTAGAACAGCAGGGCCTTGCCTTTGCCTCTGTGTGTATATGTGTGTATATGTGTGTATGTGTGTGTATGTGTTTGTGTGTGTGTCATGTCTATGAGTCAGCTCATAAAGTCCAAAAAGGATAATTTAAAGTGGCAATCAGCAGTTACTACATCAATGTTTGGACTTATAAATTAATAATACTGCATGTACCCATTGATTCTTCAAAAATATAACTTATAAATGGATAATGAGCTTAGTTCAACTGGCGTACCCCATCAGAAGCCAAAGTGGTTAAGAGTGGTTACATTTCTCTAGCCCCATCCCCACACGTTTTACCAAAACAGTGGTGGACAATGCTTTGGTATTGTTTTAAAGTGGAACTGACAGAATTTTAGCAACAGGAAATCTTATAAAACAATCTGTCCATATACACCCCCAGGAATAATATGACACTTTTTAAAATATGTTCTTACAAGCGAGCACTTAGATATGGTCATTTTCACATTTTCATAAATTCTTAGAATGTTTGGCAATTACATATACTAAGGCGTTTGTGAAAATTCTAAAGCAATATAGAGTAGGACAGTGGCCGTGCATTTGGGCAATTAATAGACACTGCAGTAAATAAAACCTCGTAAAAACATCTGTCTCATCCAGGACCGGAGTCTACGCAGGCCGGTGCACTATAGCCAATCAGAGCTACAGCCTCCAGTTCAAAGTGAATGATAGCAATCCTGTGTCGCAAATGCTCAGTTGTGCACCAGGGCCTCCCACTCCTCTTTCTATTCTGGTTAGAGACAGTTTGCTCTGTTTTGTGAAGGGAGTAGTACACAGCATTGTACGAGATCTTCAGTTTCTTGGCAATTTCTCGCATGGAATAGCCTTTAAGTCAGAAGTTTACATACACTTAGGTTGGAGTCATTAAAACTCATTTTTCAACCACTCCACAAATTTCTTGTTAACAAACTATAGTTTTGGCAAGTCGGTTAGGACATCTATGTGACCCCAACTTTTGTACGGTAGTGTATACGATAATAGTTTCTCACTTTTTACTTTGATTCCTTTGACATTGAAAAGGAACATTTCCAAACATTTTAATGTATCGTTTATATTTTTTCCCCAGCCAATGAGGCAAGCCAGGGCTCTGAAGTTTAGACTCAGAGTGGAGCTTGGAGGAGGACGCAGCTAACAAGCGTTACATACTCTCATGTAGATACAGAGAAAAGAGGCTGCCAGAGGTAAACTTGCAACTGTAAAATGTATAATGCTCAAAAAATAACAGGACCGATTAATTCCGTTCCATTAGTGTCAGTTAGCTGGATGGTAAATCAGACAGACTTCATGGTCTCATATGCATCAGATCAGATGTTCTGCTACAAAGGTGTTGAGAAAAAGACCAGATTATTAAAAACTTTTCCATGAGCCAATATTCTTTTTTATTTCAACTTTATTTAACCAGGTAGGCTAGTTGAGAACAAGTTCTCATTTACAACTGCGACCTGGCCAAGATAAAGCAAAGCAGTGTGACACAGACAACAACACAGAGTTACACATGGAGTAAACAATAAACAAGCCAATAACACAATAAACAAGTCAATGACACAGTAGAAAAAAAAGAAAGTCTGTATACAGTGTGTGCAAAAGGCATGAGGAGGTAGGCAATAAATAGGCCATAGGAGCCAATAATTACAATTTAGCAGATTAACACTGGAGTGATAAATGAGCATATGATGATGTGCAAGTAGAAATACTGGTGTGCAAAAGAGCAGAAAAGTAAATAAAATAAAAACTGTATGGGGATGATGTAGGTAGATTGGGTGGGCAATTTACAGATGGACTATGTACAGCTGCAGCGATCGGTTAGCAGCTCAGGTTGCTGAAGTTTAAAGTTGGCGAGGGAAATAAAAGTCTCCAACTTCAGCGATTTTTGCAATTCGTTCCAGTCACTGGCAGCAGAGAACTGGAAGGAAAGGCGGCCAAATGAGGTGTTGGCTTTGGGGATGATCAGTGAGATATACCTGCTGGAACGTGTGCTACGGGTGGGTGTTGTTATCGTGACCAGTGAACTGAGATAAGGCGGAGCTTTACCTAGCATAGACTTATAGATGACCTGGAGCCAGTGGGTCTGGCGACGAATATGTAGCGGAGGCCAGCCGACTAGAGCATACAGGTCGCAGTGGTGGGTGGTATAAGGTGATTTGGTAACAAAACGGATGGCACTGTGATAGACTGCATCCAGTTTGCTGAGTAGAGTAATGGAAGCTATTTTGTAGATGACATCGCCGAAGTCAAGGATTGGTAGGATAGTCAGTTTTACTAGGGTAAGTTTGGCGGCGTGAGTGAAGGAGGCTTTGTTGCGAAATAGAAAGCCGATTCTAGATTTGATTTTGGATTGGAGATGTTTAATATGAGTCTGGAAGGAGAGTTTACAGTCTAGCCAGACACCTAGGTATTTATAGTTGTCCACATATTCTAGGTCGGAACCGTCCAGGGTGGTGATGCTGGGCGGGTGCGGGCAGCGAACGGTTGAAAAGCATGCATTTGATTTTACTAGCGTTTAAGAGCAGTTGGAGGCCACGGAAGGAGTGTTGTATGGCACTGAAGCTCATTTGGAGGTTTGTTAGCACAGTGTCCAAGGAAGGGCCAGAAGTATACAGAATGGTGTCGTCTGCGTAGAGGTGGAACAGGGAATCGCCCGCAGCAAGAGCGACATCATTGATATATACAGAGAAGCATATACAGAGAAGCAAATCCCAGTTTAGGTCACCTAACAGAACGAACTCTGGTTCAATGGTTGTTTTAATATCCATATTTTATTGTTAATTTAATTAAGGTGGAGCTGGTATACAGAAGGTCAGTGTGGGGCAGCAGTCAGGGTGGAAAATGGGTCATATCTAGATATCTATGTCCCTCCACTCTCCATGTTCTCATGTGACCAATTGGGTTTGAACTCGGGTCATCTACACACCAGAAGACAGTGTTAGCCTGCTGAGATAAAACAAAACCTAAAGGAATAACCTAAGTCTTCAGGTTTTAGGGAAGGTTGCTCATCACATGAGTAGCACTCACTATCCATAACACTCACTATCTTCCATGTAACTTTTTCTCTCCTCCTCTCTCCTTTCCAATCCTGTCTTTCTCCAGGTAACGCTGCTCTCTACTTCAAGGAACCTGTGAATGCCTTCCCCCTAGAGGGAGAGAACATACTCTGGTGACTGGGTCCTAGATTGTACTTTATACCAATGGAAAAATCGACATAAGTTCAGAGAATGTGAATATGGAGATGTCGGTGTGGGGGTGTTCAACTGTGGGGGGGGGGTTCAACTGTTGCAAACTGATGCGGAGTGGAGTGTTCGGGTGTTGGTGGGGGATTATTGGTTTTGATAGGGCCCCATAACAATTAGGAGCGTCTAACTGCCTCGCTGCATTCAAGCCTTAATTAATTCCTTATAATGTAAAGTTTCCCCACCAACCAGCTCCCCCACTTCAGGGGAACCCTGGCAGCGAATGAAACAGCCTCTCCACCTCCTCATGCTGCTTGGCATGTCTGTTTTTTATTACAGGTTGAACTCGTTTTGCTACGTTTTGTTTTTTTAACTTTCATTACACAAACCATTATTTTTTGGAAATAAGTTATTTGTGATAAATGACTGTTGGAAGCACACACTGTATTTCACCACTGGACACCACTGGGAGGGAGTGGGGAGGGGGGGTGACCGACAAGGATATTAAATCCTTTTCTACACAGCAAAACACACACACACATTAGCAGACCCACACTAGTACACCAGTAGACCATTACAGTAGACCATTACAGTAGACCAGTACAGTACAGTAGACCCACCCCAAGCATGAATCAGCCTTACAAACAACTAGGTGAGGATGACTGGATGGCTGCTGCCTGTGGTCCTGTCAGGATGGTAGCTATAACACCAGCAGAAAAACACCCACCCTCCGTGGCTGGAGCAGCTCCAAACTCCATGTTTTAACTACCCCCGTCTGAAGGTCGGCTGATGAGGTGCTAAGTGTCTAATAAAGGCAGATCAACACTCCTTAAATCAGGAAATTTCTCCTTTTATACCTCACCAAGACTGCCCACTGGCCATCCCTCTAAATGGGAATGAAGTACTGTAAATTCACCTCCAACTGATGTGAAACGGATCAGGCCTTCTATAACATCATCTGAAGAGTGGATCAAATACCCTTTTTCAAAGGACCCTGAACTTTATAACAAGCTTTTTTCTCTTTCCTTCCGTGCTTCCAAATGAGAAATTCTTCAATAAATATTAGTGTTTCAGATTTGTTTTCCAGAGATCGTTCATCTACCCCTTGCAGTTTTGGCCTCGATACTCATTATGCCTACAATATTGCTACTGCACATGAGATCAGTTGAATATGGGCACTATCATAACAACTGAGCAGCAGCGGTAGAGGTATCCCAACCCTACCAACACTATAAATCTATAGTTATGCTCTTCTGAACCTAGCCACCAAGGTTTCAGACAAGGACATATGGGTATGGCAATGTGAATCTATCTATACCTTTCCTTATCGCTACTTAACTGTATCCTTATCTGATCTGATCCTGGATAACCTTTGTCTCTCTTGGTTTCCCACTGAGTTCCTGGCACTGGTTCTATAGCTCTGGCTCAGGCCTGTAATCCATGTCAAATCATGTGATGCGTGGAGAGCATGGAGCCGCAGGGAAGCGCTTCAAACAGCAGAGCTGTAAACACCAGACTGTATGGGGGGAGAGAGAGAGATAAACACACTTGTAGGTTTGGGAAGCCTGGGTGGATAAATATGCTAGGCTTTGGGACTATAAAGTTCTATCTGACATTTTTTTTTAAATGATATATTCCCTAAGGCCCCGATTCCGACCCGAGTTAAGCGAGCGTAAATGGAACGTAATTCAGTTTTTATGCATTTTTCCTTGACCTTGAACTTAAGCATGAGAATATTGTACTATTCACATGCTGCTTGTTTTGAATGGAGCTCAAATAAATGAAGATGTGGCGGAGTTGTGTTTACAGAAACGGCATATTATGACTTTGACTTAATTCCCTAATAATTCCACCTCCTTTATGCGTGAGGAAACCTAGAATAATGTCTAGCTAACCTACCGGTTCCAAGAGGAAAAACATCTAGGCCTACTTTATTTTTTCTGATATAAATAACACCATTCTCCATGCACTGTAATTTACAAATAGACAAGTGCTATCAATAAGAGCTACCGTAAATTCCAGACTATAAGCTGCAACTTTTTTCCCAGGCATTGAACCTCGCGAATGACGCGGCTAATATATGGATTTTTCCCTCTTTCACATTTTTTTTCTCCAAAAAAACACATTCTGTGACGTGCTCAGTTTTTTGGCGGCATGAAGCTTTCATTAGACCAATGAAATTGCCGAACGGGTTAAGGTCAAACAACTTTTTTGTTTACGGTTTAGATTAAATCGAGCGCTCTCAAACTTCCCATCATTCTGAATACGGTAGTCATTTTGTCACCCGCATCATGGCAAAGACACGGAGAAATGCATATGATGCAGCTTTCAAGTTGAAGGCGATTGATCTGGCTGTTGGAAAAGGAAATAGAGCTGCTGCACGGGAGCTTGGTCTTAATGAGTCGATGATAAGACGTTGGAAACAGCAGCGTGAGGAATTGACTCAGTGCAAAAAGACAACTACCGGTAAAGCTTACTGCTAATTTTTTATTTTTTGTTACAAGCCGTGTTTCATTAAAGCCTATTTATTTTTGTTACAAGCCGTGTTTCGTTAAAGCCTGTGTAAAGTTCATTTGTTTCAATGTACCGGTAGGCACCTGCAGTTTATAGACATGTGCGGCTTATTTATGTTCAAAATAATATTTTTTTTTAAATTCAGTGGGTGCGGCTTATATTCAGGTGCTCTTAATAGTCCGGAAATTACGGTAGATAAATGTGTAATCCGTTTGGATAAGGGAATTGTAGCCTAAATATAAATGCTAGTTGTTTCAGATCTATTTTACCTTACAATCGCTGGAGACAAATGTGAAACCAGTCACTTTTTTCCACAGTAAAGTTTATGAAATGCTGTGCATTTATGCAGAATTTAAATTCTACGGCCTTTTAACTTGCAGGGATGGGCACTCTGGAAAGTCTTAATTATAGGCTACCCAACTTTCTCTCTCTCTTATTTCTATCATGTTAAATATTAGCCACTATCAGTATTGGCCGTCAGTCGGCCTAATAACCACACATATTCAACTGCCAATTTATTGTTAGTTCCTTCAGTTGGTATAGCCTACATTATCATTCCATTTAATTACATTGTTTTGTTTACCTTCATTTGCTTCCTCTGTAAACGCCATCACGGCCATGTGGTTGTTTCTGAGGATCATTAGTAACAGTTGATAATATTTAAAAAGACGTGCAGGCTAAATAAATCGTTATGAAGTGGAGTGGAGACCAAGCCTAAGAGTTTGAACCCAATACATGGTGCAATACTTGGCTGTGTCATCACACAGTTCCATGGTTAGTGCAGGCAATAGACGAGAGTACAGCCTACTATTGTATACTATTATCCCTATTATAATTATATAAACTAACCTGCCAACATTATCATGGGTGGAAGAAGTGAATGTCGCAATTTTCAGAATGAATCAAACCAGTTTTCTTTCTTTTGTGCATAAAGGCTATCCAAACCTGTTTTTTTTATGATTCATAAATACTTTTCTTCCCCTATATAATAAAAAAATGTTATCTACCAATTGGTGCTGTAACAGAGATTAATATGCATATATTTAGATGGCTTTCTTTCATTGATCCCTAATATTCTGAACCTGTTCTCTCAATATATTCTAGTGAGTCTGTCGACAAAATTATAACTACAAGGTACACCGTATATGTCACGTCCTGACCATAGTAAGATGTGATTTTCTATGGTTGAGTAGGTCAGAGCATGATGGGGGTGTTTTGTGTTTTTCTATGTTTTCTATTTCTATGTGTAAGTTCTAGTTTTCCTATTTCTATGTTGGTGTTTTTTGGGTTGATCTCCAATTGGAGGCAGCTGGTCCTCGTTACCTCTGATTGGAGATCATATTTAAGTAGGGGTTTTTCTTCCTGGGTTTTGTGGGTGATTATCTTTTGTGTAGTGTTTGTTTCTCTCTGTCACGGGTTGTTGTTTTGTAAATTCAGTTATTTATGTTTTGCAAAGTTTCACGGGTTTTAATAAAATGTGGAACTACAACCACGCTGCACTTTGGTCCGATCCTTTCGACAGCCGTGACAGTATTTAAAGGGATGGCTTATGATAAACGTACTCTAAACCCTAATGAATGAAAACTCCACAAGAAAATCTGTTGGTTAGCAAGAGGAAAGTTTTTCAGCAGTTGAATTACATTTATGCAGCGCACGCAAGGAAACCATGCCTGCAAAGCCTGCTATGCACCTTCATAAGGTAATTCTGAATAGCAACTACTGAGAAGTGCGTAGGAAAGGTGTGTGTAAGAAATATGTAATTTCCTAATTTGGAATCGGGCCCATAGAGTTACTCTTTAGTTGGTCCTTTACATATTTGGTCCTTTAGATATTTCAGAACAATTAAAAAAATGAAACATCTGAAAGTTCCATCTGCACAAACACCTTTGAACTTGGTGCTATAAGGTTCTATCTGCAATCCAATCACACAATGCTGGGTTGTCAATCAAAAATAATTGTATGTAAGGTGATATACTTATTGAGTCATGAAAGAGGAAGACATCACAAAGCAGTTCTAAGATCTGGGACTTGAAACATACTCATTATCTCAAAACTATACATTTTGCAGTTAGAACTTTATAGTCCCAAGTCCTTGTTTATTCATATCATAGGTTCTGGTCCTCTTTTTCAATTCATTACATTTTTTTCACCACTTTTTCAGATGAATGGCTATAACGTCAGCTCTTTATGGTAAAAACAAATCAATACAGGTTCCTTAGAGCATGTTTTAGGCCCTTAGGCGAGGCATTGCTGTTTTTGTCTTGTTCTATATCAATACGGAAACCTACTTGGAAGGGGGTATTTCACAAACATTACAATCTTACCATATTTTATTGATTAATAGCAAGTATTTTACTGACTTTGTGTGTCAGAGACCAGAAAGACATATCAGTTTACTTATCCAGAGCTAAGCTTTAGCAATGTTGCTAGTTATCCATAGGATATAAGGTGCATTCTGAAAGTATTCAGACCCCTTGACTTTTTCCACATTTTGTTACATTACAGCCTTATTCTCAAGATGGATGAAATAGTTTTTTTGTCCTCATCAATCTACACACAATATCCCATAATGTTAAAAAGCAAAAACAGGTGGTAATTTGTTTTTTGCACCTTTACTCAGTACTTTGTTGAAGCACCTTTGGCAGCGATTACAGCCTCGAGTCTTCTTGGGTATGACGCTACAAGCTTGGCACACCTGTATTTGGGGAGTTTCTCCCATTCTTGTCTTCATGTCTTCTCAAGCTCTGTCAGGTTGGATGGGGAGCTACGCTGCACAACTATTTCCAGGTCTCTCCAGAGATGTTAGATCGGGTTCAAGTCTGGGCTCTGGATGGGCCACTTAAGGACATTCAGAGACTTGTCCTGAAGCCACTCGTTGTCCTGTTGGAAGGTCAACCTTCGCCCTAGTCTGAGGTCCTGAACGCTCTGGAGCAGTTTTTCATCAAGAATCTCTCTGTACTTTGCTCCGTTCATCTTTCCCTCTATCCTGACTAGTTTCCCAGTCCCTGCCGGTGAAAAACATCCCATCGCATGATTATGCCACTACCATGCTTCACCGTAGGGATGGTGCCAGGTTTCTTAAAGACGTGACGCTTGGCATTCAGGCTAAAGAGTTCAATCTAGACCAGAACATTTTGTTTCTCATGGTTTGAGAGTCCTTTAGGTGCCTCCAAGCGGGCTGTCATGTGCCTTTTACTGAGGAGTGGCTTCCATCTGGCCACTCTACCATAAAGGCCTGATTGGTGGAGTGCTGCACATATGGTTGTACCCTTCCCCAGATCTGTGCCTCGACACAATCCTGTCTCTGAGCTCTACGGACAATTCCGTCAACCTCATGGCTTGTTTTTTTTGCATGTCAGAGCATAGATAGGTGTGTGCCTTTCCAAATCATGTCCAATCAATTGAATCTACCACAGGTGGACTCCAATCAAGTTGTAGAAACATCTCGCACCAATCAATGGAAACAGGATTCACCTGTTCAATTTCGAGTCTCAAAGCAAAGGGTCTAAATACTATATAAATAACGTATTTATGTTTTTATGTTTTAATACATTTGCAAACATTTTTAAAAACCTGTTTTTGCTTTGTCATTATGGGGTATTGTGTGTAGATTGATGAGGATTATTATTTTCTTTCATCCATTTTAGAATAAGGCTGTAACGTAACAAAATTTGGAAAAAGTCAAGGGGTCTGAATACTTTCTGAATGCACTGTAGTGTATTTGTCATTTTAGGGAACTATCGCTTTAACAAATGTGTGATGAACATAAATTAATATATTTGATTATGTGATTAGAAAGAAGGAAGTGTATTCTCTTTATTTCATTATTAAATGTCTGTACTTTTCTATTGAAATTATTTTAACATTGTGTGCCATATGGCCTTATGGCTGAACCCAGATTGACAATTCTATCTGCGATCGCACCCCCCAAAAAACTGATTTACAAATGTCTTAGAATTTTGATACTCAACACTTTAGGTACCTTTAAGGTGAGGACCTTAAGGTGAGGACCCTGGGTTATGAAAGAAGAATTCACAACAAAACAGTTCTACGATCACAACCTGGGATGTGAAAACTTTGATGCTCAATATCTCAGAGCTATGCTTGTGCAGATAGAACTGTATAGTTCCAAGGTCTCGTATTGTAACTTGGGAGAGTCAACCATGTGTCTAAGGGACACGTTTGGGGTTCTAAGTCTCAGACAGGGCTACGTCTTCATGAGAGCGTGTTTCCAAATCACCTCCACTACACTATGTACTGTATTGTAGGTTTGGTTTTTGTAAGCTTGGGTTCACATGGTCTCAGGTTTGAATGAAATACCTAATTCAAGGTAGGCCAGTATTACTGAACTACATTTACATTTACATTTAAGTCATTTAGCAGACGCTCTTATCCAGAGCGACTTACAAATTGGTGCATTCACCTTATGATATCCAGTGGAACAACCACTTTACAATAGTGCATCTAAATCTTTTAAGGGGGGGGGGGGTTAGAAGGATTACTTTATCCTATCCCAGGTATTCCTTAAAGAGGTGGGGTTTCAGGTGTCTCCGGAAGGTGGTGATTGACTCCGCTGTCCTGGCGTCGTGAGGGAGCTTGTTCCACCATTGGGGTGCCAGAGCAGCGAACAGTTTGGACTGGGCTGAGCGGGAACCGTGCTTCCTCAGAGGTAGGGGGGCCAGCAGGCCAGAGGTGGATGAACGCAGTGCCCTTGTTTGGGTGTAGGGCCTGATCAGAGCCTGAAGGTACGGAGGTGCCGTTCCCCTCACAGCTCCGTAGGCAAGCACCATGGTCTTGTAGCGGATGCGAGCTTCAACTGGAAGCCAGTGGAGAGAGCGGAGGAGCGGGGTGACGTGAGAGAACTTGGGAAGGTTGAACACCAGACGGGCTGCGGCGTTCTGGATGAGTTGTAGGGGTTTAATGGCACAGGCAGGGAGCCCAGCCAACAGCGAGTTGCAGTAATCCAGACGGGAGATGACAAGTGCCTGGATTAGGACCTGCGTCGCTTCCTGTGTGAGGCAGGGTCGTACTCTGCGAATGTTGTAGAGCATGAACCTACAGGATCGGGTCACCGCCTTGATGTTAGTGGAGAACGACAGGGTGTTGTCCAGGATCACGCCAAGGTTCTTAGCACTCTGGGAGGAGGACACAAGGGAGTTGTCAACCGTGATGGCGAAATCATGGAACGGGCAGTCCTTCCCCGGGAGGAAGAGCAGCTCCGTCTTGCCGAGGTTCAGCTTGAGGTGGTGATCCGTCATCCACACTGATATGTCTGCCAGACATGCAGAGATGCGATTCGCCGCCTGGTTATCAGAAGGGGGAAAGGAGAAAATTAATTGTGTGTCGTCTGCATAGCAATGATAGGAGAGACCATGTGAGGATATGACAGAGCCAAGTGACTTGGTGTATAGCGAGAATAGGAGAGGGCCTAGAACAGAGCCCTGGGGGACACCAGTGGTGAGAGCGCGTGATGCGGAGACAGATTCTCGCCACGCCACCTGGTAGGAGCGACCTGTCAGGTAGGACGCAATCCAAGCGTGGGCCGCGCCGGAGATGCCCAACTCGGAGAGGGTGGAGAGGAGGATCTGATGGTTCACAGTATCAAAGGCAGCAGATAGGTCTAGAAGGATGAGAGCAGAGGAGAGAGTTAGCTTTAGCAGTGCGGAGAGCCTCCGTGACACAGAGAAGAGCAGTCTCAGTTGAATGCCCAGTCTTGAAACCTGACTGATTAGGATCAAGAAGGTCATTCTGAGAGAGATAGCAGGAGAGCTGGCCAAGGATGGCACGTTCAAGAGTTTTGGAGAGAAAAGAAAGAAGGGATACTGGTCTGTAGTTGTTGACATGGGAGGGATCGAGTGTAGGTTTTTTCAGAAGGGGTGCAACTCTCGCTCTCTTGAAGACGGAAGGGACGTAGCCAGCGGTCAAGGATGAGTTGATGAGCGAGGTGAGGTAGGGGAGAAGGTCTCCGGAAATGGTCTGGAGAAGAGAGGAGGGGATAGGGTCAAGTGGGCAGGTTGTTGGGCGGCCGGCCGTCACAAGACGCGAGATTTCATCTGGAGAGAGAGGGGAGAAAGAGGTCAAAGCACAGGGTAGGGCAGTGTGAGCAGGACCAGCGGTGTCGTTTGACTTAGCAAACGAGGATCGGATATCGTCAACCTTCTTTTCAAAATGGTTGACGAAGTCATCCGCAGAGAGGGAGGAGGGGGAGGGAGGGGGAGAAGGATTCAGGAGCGAGGAGAAGGTAGCAAAGAGCTTCCTAGGGTTAGAGGCAGATGCTTGGAATTTAGAGTGGTAGAAAGTGGCTTTAGCAGCAGAGACAGAAGAGGAGAATGTAGAGAGGAGGGAGTGAAAGGATGCCAGGTCCGCAGGGAGGCGAGTTTTCCTCCATTTCCGCTCGGCTGCCCGGAGCCCTGTTCTGTGAGCTCGCAGTGAGTCGTCGAGCCACGGAGCAGGAGGGGAGGACCGAGCCGGCCTGGAGGATAGGGGACAGAGAAAATCAAAGGATGCAGAAAGGGAGGAGAGGAGGGTTGAGGAGGCAGAATCAGGAGATAGGTTGGAGAAGGTTTGAGCAGAGGGAAGAGATGATAGGATGGAAGAGGAGAGAGTAGCGGGAGAGAGAGAGCGAAGGTTGGGACGGCGCAATACCATCCGAGTAGGGGCAGAGTGAGAAGTGTTGGATGAGAGCGAGAGGGAAAAGGATACAAGGTAGTGGTCGGAGATTTGGAGGGGAGTTGCAATGAGATTAGTGGAAGAACAGCATCTAGTAAAGATGAGGTCAAGCGTATTGCCTGCCTTGTGAGTAGGGGGAGAAGGTGAGAGGGTGAGGTCAAAAGAGGAGAGGAGTGGAAAGAAGGAGGCAGAGAGGAATGAGTCAAAGGTAGACGTGGGGAGGTTAAAGTCACCCAGAACTGTGAGAGGTGAACCATCCTCAGGAAAGGAACTTATCAAGGCGTCAAGCTCATTGATGAACTCTCCAAGGGAACCTGGAGGGCGATAAATGATAAGGATGTTAAGCTTGAAAGGACTGGTAACTGTGACAGCATGGAATTCAAATGAGGAGATAGACAGATGGGTCAGGGGAGAAAGAGAGAATGTCCACTTGGGAGAGATGAGGATTCCAGTGCCACCACCCCGCTGGCTCGATGCTCTAGGGGTATGCGAGAATACGTGGGCAGACGAGGAGAGAGCAGTAGGAGTAGCAGTGTTATCTGTGGTAATCCATGTTTCCGTCAGCGCCAGGAAGTCTAGGGACTGGAGGGTAGCATAGGCTGAGATGAACTCAGCCTTGTTGGCCGCAGACCGGCAGTTCCAGAGGCTGCCGGAGACCTGGAACTCCACGTGGGTCGTGCGCGCTGGGACCACCAGGTTAGAGTGGCAGCGGCCACGCGGTGTGAAGCGTTTGTATGGCCTGTGCAGAGGGGAGAGAACAGGGATAGACAGACACATAGTTGACAAGCTACAGAAGTGTTGTTTCTTGTATTATTGTCTCTTGTGTCTTTAGAGAACTGTTTCACTTTGATATCCTTTTTCTTCTGTCCTGATTTTCTACAGAACTCTACAGAGCAGTTACGTTGTAGTTACTGTAAATGTTTATTCTGATCCAACACCTTTTTATAGGATTTCTCCTGAATGGACGGTCCAACCAACAGAAACATCCACAAAATCCCAGAGCAACAAAGGTACCGCCTGAACTACAGTGGGGTTTGATGTATCACTGTCTGTGCTGATTCACTATATTACCTTCAGAGGTGAAACTAGATAGTCATCAAGAGAGAAAAGAGAAGCACATTTCAGTGTGGGCAAGAAAAAGGTATCAAGTACAAGTTTTGGAAAACCCCACTTTGACACATAACCGCAAAGATATGTTAACCTCTCTCAAACTCATAAAACACAAACACACAAACGCATGCACCGCACACATACACAAAGTGATGCACCCATGTACGCAAGCACAAACACACACGCCAACAAACAATTTGCCTATAACAATCCACACACATCCACATATTTAACCCAGTCAACCCCCATACACATAACAAATATTCACACACAGCCCAGATGAAAGCTGCCTTTAAGCACGGTGAGTTTGTACCAGGAGGGTAGCTACTGTACACATCCTGTATACAACCCATTCCCAACCACCCAGACCCAGACCTGCCAACCTCCAGCAGCACTGCAGGCTAGGCCTCGCTGCTTCTTTGTGGTTTATCCTTTAATAGCAAAAAGGGGTAGCATGGCAACATTGTTTAATAACAGTAAAACTGAAAAGAGCAAAAATAAACAGAATTTCTGGCAGTAGCTTGAAATCAGTTGTAAAAGTAAACTTGTTAACTTGCCCATAACACTTGATTTTACACAAGCCATTTACAGTGCCTGAAGTAGCTACTTTTCCTTCTGTCTCTAGAGAGGAAAATACAGCGCTGTGGTTTTCCTTATCAGCCCCATCCAAAAATGTTTATTAGAGAGAAAGAGACAGATCGAATTCCAGATAAAGTAAATTAATGGATGGAGAGGGATTGGAAGAGAGAAAGATTCCCTCCTTTTCCAAAGGCTGTCTGATAAACTTGCTACATTGCCACATCTAACCTTTTCTCCACAGAGAAGCTGCACTGAAGGCCTGTGGTTCCGAACCACTCATATTCCACAGATTCAGCAATCTAACTCGCAACAAGTTCAGTTACAAGCTACAGTACAGTAAACCTCAGATCACATAGCAGTAACTTTGTTTTATTTTCTGGCACGTACAGCTACATGATGTTTGATACTGTAAGCCCACGGTACTTTATCATCATGCTCACAATCACCATCATGTCCAGGCAATGTGCATATATACAGTACAGTACATAGCCACTCACCAGTTTAATGGAGGTTTGATCTAACATACACCATGGATTACAACAGTAAATGACACAACTGTCTTTGCTGGGTTCATTGGGTATGAGCTGAGCTCCATCCAGTCGTTGGCAGCCAGTGTTACAGTTGGATCAGCCTGGGCTAACGCTGTACCTGAGTTGAGGAGCAACTGAGGGAGGGAGGCAGTCAGCAGGCTCACCTGTACACCAACAGACAGGTGTGCCTGCAGCCAGGGCCTACCTCTACCTGTACCTATAACTCCTCAACACCCAACACCCATCAGCCGGCACAGATTCCTCTATCCGCCCCAATAGGGGTGACTGTCTCCAAGGTCCCAGGCAGGCAGAGAAAACAACATTTCAGCACCATGCGTATTTCCTGGCCCCTGCTAACGTAGACCCCCATGGAAAACACATTCCAGTGATCAAGGCAGCCGTGAGAGCACCCCTGCCCCCAACTCCCCTCTCCACACACACACCCTCACACCCCAATCACACCCTCCCCACGCGCACTCAGGCGCATCGCCGAAATTCAAACCCAACGACCCTCACATGCAACACTCCAGTTCCTGGAGAGACAAGAGGCAGAACATCTCATCCTGAAAGATGTAATATGTCCTCAGAGTGA
Source organism: Salmo trutta (assembly GCF_901001165.1). Taxonomy (NCBI): domain Eukaryota; kingdom Metazoa; phylum Chordata; class Actinopteri; order Salmoniformes; family Salmonidae; genus Salmo; species Salmo trutta. The sequence goes on along the minus strand of NC_042993.1, from coordinate 16,235,329 downwards.
GATGAGTGTGAGGGCTGCAAACACCGTGTAGGCAGGCATGGAGGTACATATGGTTCAGATAGGAGTTGAAGTTCAGAGCAATTTAAGTACTGTTACCTGAACTCTAGTAGATTCATTTGATTCTATCAAATGAATTGATTCCACTTTATTCTAATAGATTAGATTCTAATAGATTCATTGTTTCAATCAGAGAGGATCCTTCCACTGTAGGCCCTATTTTCACAAAACAAAGGGAACCCTTAAGGTTGAAGACTGTAATACTCACAATATCTGTTATGAAATCTATTTCGAAACCATTTAACCGATTCAGTCTTGCAACTGTTGCATACCAAACTCACACGCCAACTATTTGAACAAACACGGTGCTTTGCCATCTTGATATAAAGCATAAGGACTGAGGCTTTCTGATTTGAAGAAAACATCTACTTATTCCACACACAAGAAGCCCTGAATGAAATACGCCTCTGCCTATAGTATACATTCCAATTTGCTTTGTTAAAAACCATTAGCACTTCTCCTCTTGAGTCCCCTGACGGACTGGAAAAGGAAATGTGTTGTGGATGGTGTCACCGCCGCCCTGGTTGCCCACTTGGCACCTCAGAGTCATTATACAAGGGCTGGGCCATTGTGAGCCCGGCGGAGGTTTGCCTTGTTAACGAACCAGGAGCTGAGAAGCATGGAGCAAACTAAAAGTTTACCCACTTTTTCCTCTTTCTGAGTCCTTCTCTCTCTTCATTGCTCTCTCTCCCCTGTCTCTTTCTCTCTCAATCTCTCACTTTCTACATCACTCTCTCCTTTCTCTCCCCACTCTATCCTTGTGTCTCTCCAACCCCCTCCCTAGCTGAGCTCACCCTCCACTTCACTCTGGTTCTTCTCCCAGTTGCTCTGTATATTACACTTTCTCTGTAGAAACCTGTCAAATAAAGTGATGACCCTATTAACACACTGCATGCAAATGACCAAACAGTAATGAATGCAGTCTTTACTAGGGTGAGCAAAGGCTCTTTCCACAGTCTCATATTCAAGGGCCACAGTTGCATAATGGCAGTGATTCACTTTTTAATAGTTGTGTAATTACATATTACTGAGGTTGAACCAGGTTAACAAACTGATTACTTAGTACACTATAAAGGAAATAGGGTGCCATTTGGGATGCACACAAGGCCTTAATAAGAATAAAAGGCACTGAGGGAAGGGGGGTGTGCGGCGGTGTGGAGGGTGAGTTTGGTGACAGGGCGGTCAGTGCCCTCTTGTATTTTCAGGTCACTGACCTGCTCCATGTCCAGTCGTGTATCTTTAACAGCATGGCGTGTGTTCAATGGTCATCTGCCTTTTTTCAAAAGCAACTCATCTAGACTATCCACCATCCAGGGCGAGGCACGAAACAGCAGGACATGTTGGTTGGTGTATCCTTTACTCAAGGCTGTCACCTAGTGGTTTATTTTTAAAAGAATAGACACTCTTTTACTTGTTTAAAGGTTAGACAGATAATTTGAGAGCTGTAGCCTGTCCTTGATGTTGAGGCAGTAGTCTATATTGGTTTTAGTTTCACACAGCTGTATAAAAACAAGCCATGGTCTCCTGCAGTGATTTGTGGCTCCACAGCTGACTGCCAGAGGAGAGGAGGGTCGAGGAGGCCAGGTCAAGGTGGGGTGGAAGGGGCATTGGGGTGACCTGGGGGCAGAAGGTAGAGGTGGGTGGGTGGGTGGGGAACCTGCAGGTGTGTGTGCGCTGCTAACTCCTCTGGCTAGGGACAACTGCACTGCACCTTCACCACATATGCTCAATCAAACCCACACTCATTCGCATTCCAACATCCGCAATGCAAATACATACACACGGACAGCAATATAGTGTTATTGTGTGTGTGTTTGTGAGTGCGTGCGTGCGTGATGCCTTGTGTTACAGCATAAAACACCTCTCTCCCCCAACACACGTCATCAGTCAACAACAAACAGATGTGGGACAGTCTATCTGACTTGGTAAGAGACATCACCATGAGGAATGTCTTCTTCTCCCTAGACCTGGACTCCCTAAATCTCTGGGGGCTGGGTGTGATGCTCCTCATTTTCTACCTCCTCCTCGGTCTGTTTACCTCGACTGACTCAGCAGTTTGGAGGGCACTATCACACGCTGGAGAAAGTAATCAGGAGTAAGCAGTCTTCTGGAACAGCGGGCCTGGAGGGGCGGCTAGCTTCCAACCCCTCCCCCAGGCTAGCAGTCAGACCTCCAGGATCTAGGGAAGCAGAGGAGATGCCTTGACTGATATGATGGCATGGACATGGACTTTCTGGTCTCACGGGGTATGTGACTTGTAATGGTAGTACCTTTGACCTTTGTGTTTCCTGCCACTTCAACAATATCTCTATCAGGTTATATAGACAATCCCTCAGTATCCTGCAAATTATCACATTTTAGAGGACATTTTAGAGTGGCAGACAGTACAGACAATGAATCACCACAATCAACACTATCATCTATTCCCAATAGACAATGTGCACAACAAAGATATGACTGTAGGCAAGAAGAGAGAAGACACAAAATTCCCTTCTGGTCTAACAGAAAGGAAACAACAAAATCCACTGCAGGGTCGTTCCATGTCATTTCCGCAAGCCATGACACCCACAATCCCAGATTGTTCTGAAATATTTTCTGTTGTTAGAAACATAAGATATACAAAATATAATTTCTGGGATGCTTAAATATAATTTCATCTTTGTGAATTTAAGCTAATTTATTGCACCAAAATTGGCCATTTTAATTTACAGGATTCATATAATATTCAATTTTACAAGTACTAAGGAGCAGCTCAGAGTATTGTTCCCCCCCATTTTTTAAAGGGATAGTTCACCCTAATTAAAAAATTATATCAGATTTGGACCAAACTTTTTCCTAACAATGAGTAAGACATGAGGAATACAAAGAAGGTCAAAAACCCTCCATGGACTCCCCACGTCAATCCCACACCAACAATGAGTATATAGCATCAGTTCTCAGTTTGACAGGTAGCATGGAGCTGCGGCTCAGAGAATTGTTTCTTCATCCTAAGTAATGTATTCTCAGTGAATTTGGTGATGTTTTTTTTCCGTCATTGAAGTTCTTGGGTTTGTTTTTTGGTAATATCAGGATGTAGGATGGGACATAAACTCAGCAACGTCAATGACTGATTTCTCTGAACAGGGGAACAAAACATCACCAAATTCACTGAAAATGGGGATCCTCAATAAATACAAATACAAAAATACATTACATAGGATGAAGAAAAAAATACTCCATGCCGCAGCACCATACTACTTGTCAAACATAGAGAACAGATAGTATATACCCGTTGTTGGGGTGGGATTTGGCGTGGGTTCTGGGGGGTCCGTGGGTGATTTTTGACCATTCCTTTGGATTCCTCATGTCTAACTCATTGTTATAAAAAAGTCTGGTCCAAATCAGATGTTAGGTACTGTATGTATTGAATATTATATGTTACCCTATATATTAAAATGGCCAATTTGGGTGCAATCAATTAGCTTAATTTAAAATTACATTTCAACAAAATAATGTTTCAGGAATGCTAATCTTTATAACAACAGAAACGATTTCAGAACAATCTGAGATGGTGGGTGTCAAAATCCTTTTTCTTGTGCTTTATGAGGTGGAACGACCCTGTATCTACTTGTGTCTGGACAGCATCAGAGAAAGTGAGAGCGAAAGCGAGAGAGAGTGAGAGTGAGTGTGCGTGTAGACCACACGTCCAAAGAAAGAAGGAACCCCCTCCTAATTATAGTCTCCAGCCACACACTGGAAGTTTGAGTAAACTTTTTCTCACTACGTGGTGGCAACACTCCATAGAGAGACCAGTAAAAATAACAAGCCTGAAAAGCTCTTCTGTTTCTTCATAGGAATTGTTTGTTTACACGTGATGAAGGGGTGAGGAGGAGTTTGGGGCGATAGAGGGAAGATGGGAGGTCTGTGTGTCGTGTGGTAGGGTAGAGTTTCCCCTGATGGGCCAAGGCATGTTGGGAAATCTAAACGATGTGCACCACAAACGATGCAACTGGCGATTGTATGATCATGTTTTTGCCCTTTTTTCTCTGGGGAAATTGGGGGGAATTATGGGCGCAGCTGAACCCCGTTGATAAACAGGCTGAGGAGTAAAGTATATAAATGGTCGCTACGCAGGCTTTGGAGATGAAAAATGACCCAGCCACATGTAAACTGTGGTCGGAAAACACAGAAAGCTGCTGACTAACTGCAGTGGGGTAAAAGGTGGGGGCGCCCTGTTATTTGGTCTGGGCCTGGGCTGCCTGACTGAGAATGCCTCACTCATCTAAACATGTCCTCTTTAGTCTGGGTATACCAACCACCCAACCAACCCACCAACCAGGGCTGTATTTTTTGCCACCATCTGTATCACATAAATATTTGCTCATCACTTTCCTCCTCCCATCCAAAATAGGCCTGCTGTGAAATAGAGACCTGTTGCTGTTGTTTTTGCTCTTTATTAGTTTAAAGGCCTGTTCGTGGGCACCCTATTTAAACAACACACCTCATTTAAAAACACAGGAAATTAGTTCACTGAATGCAGTTCATTATTACTTACTTTCCTTACAGAGGATAAAGAAACACTTAAATCTGAGGAGTTTTCCTAAATCTTCAAGTGACCTCAATACAGATGGCATTTAATCTGCTCAGGGACTAGAAATCATATCTCATTGGGTTCATAGCTCTAGTAAATGTGTGTTTCTTTTACTGGGTTGACAGGCATCATACTCAGAACCATTCTACAACCATTAGTACAAATCAACACATCATTAAAAAAAGATAAAATAAACAAGCATAACCGTATCACCTTGAAAACAGATTAACAACAGGTTTCCTACTGGACTAGAGGTTGGTCAGTGGACTGATGCTGCCCTCAAAATGCCACTCTCAGGGATCCAGAGTAATGTTATTTCAGCCCAACACGCTGACAGGCCCTGTCCAGAAACAAAACATATCCCCTACCCCCCTAACAAGCCCTAGACACTTGGCCTCCACCTTACCACCAGCACTGAGAGAGCTCAGCCTCTCAGGTCATGGGTTTATTTATCTGTCTCAGTTCAAAGGTCACAGTTCACCAACAGACAGGGTAGTAGTATTACATCTTTATTACAGGAAGGTGCCAACCCAGCCCCTGCTCAAAATAAGATCCCTGATTGATTTATGGTATAGTAATAACAGGGTTCATACCCAGGAGGAACCTTAATTGGGGTGACAGGCTCGTGGTAATGGCTGGAGCGGGATCTGTGGAATGGCATCAAATACATTGTTTACATGTTTGATGCCATTCCATTTGCTCCGTTCCAGTCATTATTATAAGCCTCCTCTGGTTCATACACATTTTGACAAATGGAATTTCATGACTTTTCCATGACTTTTAAACCAAACTTCCATGACCAACCATTAGCGGTGTCTCTATGTACATAATGTATAAAAAAAAGTAAGTGTAATGTGGTATTGACACTGGCAGGCTGATCTCTGATCCCATTTACAATCTCCTGTAGTTGTGCAAGCACTTAACCCCCCCCCCCCCCAAAGTAAAATACCAGATAGGCAATTGCAAAAAACACATGGTCAACCCTCAGTCTGTAGAGATACTAGGTGTGCAGGCATTTGATCAAGCCCTGTTCAAACACATCAGAGCCAGTTTATCAAGGCCCGGCTGAGCAGCTAATTTCCAAAGTGTGGTTTGATAAATGTGGACTGTAATAAAAGCCTGCACACCCACTAGCTCTCCTGGAGGATGGTTGACCACCCTTGATGTATAACATATAAAATACATTTTATGCCTTTGGAAATAATTCACTGATTTAATATATCAAAGAGCAAATGGCTATGGTAGGCTACACATTTTTTTTATTCAGCAGATGCAAGTCCACAACTTTTCTTCAGGAAAGTACCTTTTCTAGTTTACTCTTATCTTAGCCTGCACAGTAAACACTTCTAAAGTAGCTAACTAGTTATCTGCTAGAAGGGCTGGTCCATTTTTAGCCTAGTTGGCCTGCCTAACTAGTTTTTTAAATTTTTTATTATAATTATCTGGACTAATAATGGGGGCCTCAAAGGAAGAAAACGGGCCGGTTTGGGGGCCTCGTGGAAAAAAATTTGCCGATGTGTTACAAATGCCAGGGACGATTTCTGGTCTCAGTCCGCCACTGCTGACTAACGTCTATTGAGTTGCAATGTCCTATACACTGGATACCCAATCAACAGGAACTAACTAGTTTTGAAGCCAAATAATCCAAAATAAAGGCTACATCTAATCTTTTTTTCCTAAAATTACTGTTCGCGATTCACAAAATTATTTTGATTCACATTCGGTTCAAATGAACAAACACAGACGCGCAGTGTCATTCCGATCTTGGCGATATGCAGATTTTTGGGGGGATTGATAAAATATGTAAAAACTGTGCCTAAATACATTTTATTAACAAACTATTAAATACATTTCCATGACTTTTCCAGGCTTAGGACACACCATTATAAAATTCCATTACTTTTAATGACCATACAAACCCTGAAATAACTTTGTAACGTGTTATGTTTTGATGGTTGCTTAACTCTTTGAAAGAGGTCAGATTTAACAAATTAGCAGGTAACATTTAGCCAGTTGGAACCAGCCGGATCAGTGTGGCTAGGTAAAATTAATCTCTAAAGTTATTCCTCCCTGATTCTGTGGTGACAGAGTCTAGATTCCTGACAGAAACTACAGACAGTTAGGTTGCTTCTCACTCTAGCCATATTGTCAAAGGTAGACTGGTATGATTCAGGCTGCGTCCCAAATGGCATCCTATTTCCTATATAAAACGCCCATAGGGCTCTGGTCAAATGTAGAGCACTATACAGTATAGGAAAGTGTGTGCGCCATTTAGGACATACCCACCGTCCTCAAAAGCACTGCCCCCCACCAACACCAGGCAGCCTCCACAAAAGTATTTCCTTCAGTCACACAAACATCACTTCACACAACACCCCCAAGGCTTGGACCATGCAGGGTGGCCAAGATGATGGCATCACTTCTCAGAGCCAACGTTAGATAAACAACACCTTCACTAAAAGAACACACAGTTCAGCATGTCCCAGATTCTGCCAATGATGGCAAAACAACAAACGAACCATGGCTGGCACTTCATAAACTTATTCTGAGTGTCTTTACAATAAGAAATCGTTCGTTTCTTATAATGTCCGGATATAAAAGCTTGAGAAACGACTTGTGTGAAACAAGTTTGTCCCTTGTCTCATCTGGAATATTGCAGGGATACTGTCAAACTTATCTAAATGCCCTCTGGTACATGGATACAGCTGCCTGAAAGTAAAGCCCTTTAACAGTACTCTAGACACTTAGGGCCCTCTTGAATCAAATCTGATAATGTGCTTGCTGGGATAAGACAAAAAATAACACAGAAAGATGTAGATGTAAATCTCCTGCATCCAATAAGTAAATACATATTTTTAAATGGTGTTTATTCGTTCACAATTCACACTCATTATTACACAAAGGGCAATAAACATCAAACAATAAAAAACATATTTGAATAGAAAATGAGACATTTAAAACAGGGAGCCCTATGTCCCCATGGAGTCCATTGTAAACCATAGGCAGGTGTCGGCCCAATCCTAAATGGACCCCTAGAACCTTCACCTAATGCTCTTGTGTGGATTCGATTTGTATATGCAATATGGTGAAACTTTCACCTAGCCTATCAAACAGCAAGGTGGAGTTATTACCATATCGATTGCACCAGTCAAATCCTCTCCACAATTGCATACCGGCTTAGGGGTCCATTTGGAATTGGGCCATCCTGTGATCCTTACATCACTCCCCACCGTTGGCGGCCATCTTGTTGGTCTCCTCCTTTCCTGTCAATGTCCTCTTGCTGATGCCGCTGAAGTACTTTTCCCTGAAGGCGTTGTGGCCTTGGTACGGGCTAAAGTGAAGGTCTGACAGGTGGGCCAGCGCATCTGTCTCCTATAGAGAGAGAAAATACAATTTAGCCAAATATACCAACGACAGAAAGGTCTTAGTACAATTATACCTCTTAAATATGCGAAAAAAGTGTGAGGGTTCGCCTTCACAAAGTGGAACCAATTCACCTACAACATCGGTTAAGTAAACAACTTTAGTGTCATAAAAATGCCTTTGAACACAGGCGAAGGAAGAAAGAAACCAGATGATATCAGACCTCTGCCAGGTATCCCATTAAACTAACCAACCAACCACAGGATAAAATTCTCACCTTGTTTTCCACCTTGCCGTCACAAGCTCAGTGTAACAATAATAAAATGTTAGCAGAGCGTTAAGTTCCTCATATTGTCCTGGTTAGGGCTTTGGCCAGGTCGTTAGGCAGTGTTTGGCAGGCCAGCAGGCAAGAATGTGCCGGGGCGGACAGACAGTTGGATGGAGCGGGAGGGATGGTGAGAGGGATGAGGAGTAACGAGGTGTCGGGGATGCAGAGTGCTAGAAGGGATGACTCCACAGCTGGCCTGCCATTCGTCAACGCAACCTCTCTCTGTCGGCCCTGGTTACCACTGCCAGGCAACCTGTCATGGACCTAGAGATGGTTTCCTTCAGTCTCCACCACATCCAAGAGCTTAAAGAGCAATCCGAGATATGAAGCTCCTAATAATTCGTTAGAGCAGGGCTATTCAATAACCACAAAGGGTCAAAATTTTCCAGGTTCTTTTCTACCTGGTAGTCATTGATAGGCCTAGAGTTCACACACCTGTCCCAGATCTGAACATTTCCCAACACGACCATACACCAAACCATTCAACACAGAATAGGAAAGCTCAGCAACTAACTTCAAAGTGCTCCGTGGTAGGAGTTAAAAACACAAACATCACTTCTGAATGGAAGCAGTTAAATTCACACAAACTGACACTGCAAACTCTCTCTCTCTCTCTCAGACACACACACACACACACACACACACACACACACACACACACACCCCAACGCTGCTGTCCCATGTCATAGAGACATTGAACCACTGGACACTTCCCATTTCCCACTGAGTATTTAAACACTCTATTCCCATCATAGCTCATTCTAATAATTCCACTACTGTACTTTGTATTTAGTGACTGTTTATACCCACAGCATATCTTATTTACATACTGGATTATTGACATAGCTCACTAATATTTACTGCTGTACACATCATTCTTAGTACATCTGGTGTAAATTGTTCCAGTGTATACATACAGTGCCTTTGGAAAGTAAAGGGTCTAATTTTGGACTCATCAGACCAAAAGTACAGATTTCCACCGGTCTAATGTCCATTGCTCGTGTTTCTTGGCCCAAGCAAGTATCTTTTTCTTGTTAGTGTCCTTTAATAGTGGTTTCTTTTCAGCAATTCAATTCACGCAGTCTCCTCTGAACAGTTGATGTTGAGATGTGTCTGTTACTTGAAACCTGTGAAGCATTTATTTGGGCTGCAATTTCTGAGGCTGGTAACTCTAAGGAACAGAGATCCTCCACAGCAGAGGTAACTCTGGGTCTTCCTTTCCTGTGGCGGTCCTCATGAGAGCCAATTTCATCATAGCGCTTGATGGTTTTTGCGACTGTACTTGAAGAAACTTTCAAAGTTCTTCAAATGTTATGGATTGACTAACCTTCATGTCTTAGTAATGATGGACTCTCGTTTCTCTTTGCTTATTTGAGCTGTTCTTGCCATAATATGGACTTGGTATGTTACCAAATAGGGCTATCTTCTATAAACCAACCCTACCTTGTCACAACACAACTGATTGGCTCAAATGCATTAAGAAAGAAAGAAATTCCACAAATTAACAAGGCACATCTGTTAATTGAAATGCATTCCAGGTGACTACCTCATGAAGCTTGTTGAGAGAATGCCAAGAGTGTGCAAAGCTGTCATCAAGGCAAAGGGTGGCTACTTTGAAGAATAGAATATCTTATATAGATAGATTTTTAACACTTTTTTGGTTACTACATGATTCCATATGTGTCATTTCATAGTTTTGATGTCTTTATTATTCTACAATGTAGAAAATAGTAAAATAAAGAAAAACCCTTGAATGGGTAGGTGTGTCCAAACTTTAGGCTGGTACTGTACGTAAATATGATATTTCTGTAGACGATTGAGAGAGAAAAAAATCGATTTAATCCATTTTGAATTCAGGCTGTAACACAACAAAATGTGGAATAAGTCAAGGGGTATGAATACTTTAAAGGAACTGTATCTCTATATAGTAGCATGCTATGAGATATATGTTCCAGGTTTGGGGCTCTGGGAGTCAGAGACGTGTGTGTGTGTGTGCGCGCGCACATGCGGTGATTCGTACAGGGCTTGCCTTTATGGGAACAATTTGGTGTTTTGAAGTGAAGAGGTTGTCAAATCCAAAGATGGATTATTTTCCATAAAATGTGTGATTAAGTCATTTAAGTGCTGTATATAAAAAAGCCAATCATAGCCAGATGCTGAGGTCAAGAGAGAAGCACCATCGACATCCCCCTTAACTGTAACTGTGTTGTATTGCGCGTGTACGTTTAAAGAACACACACAGACAACTCATAATAAACATTAAAAAAAGAAACGACCTCACTGTCAACTGCATTTATTTTCAGCAAACTTAACATGTGTAAATATTTGTATGAACATAACAAGATTTAACAACTGAGACATAAACGGAACAAGTTCCACAGACATGTGACTAACAGAAATGGAATAATGTGTCCCTGAACAAAGGGGGGGGGGGGGTCAAAATCAGAAGAAACAGTCGGTATCTGGTGTGGCCACCAGCTGCATTAAGTACTGCAGTGCATCTCCTCCTCATGGACTGCACCAGATTTGCCAGTTCTTACTGTGAGACGTTACCCCACTCTTCCACCAAGGCACCTGCAAGTTCCCGGACATTTCTGGGGGGAATGGCCCTAGCCCTCACCCTCCGATCCAACAGTTCCCAGACGTGCTCAATGGGATTGAGATCAGGGCTCTTTGCTGGCCATTGCAGAACACTGACATTCCTGTCTTGCAGAAAATCACACACAGAACGAGCAGTATGGCATTGTCATGCTGGAGGGTCATGTCAGGATGAGCCTGCAGGAAGGGTACCACATGAGGGAGGAGGATGTCTTCCCTGTAACGCACAGTGCCTGCAATGACAACAAGCTCAGTCCGATGATGCTATGACACACCACGACGGACCCTCCACCTCCAAATTGATCCCGCTCCAGAGTACAAACATCGGTGTAACGCTCATTCCTTCAACGATAAACGCAAATCCGACCATCATCCCTGGTGAGACAAAACGGCGACTCGTCAGTGAAGAGTACTTTTTGCCAGTCCTGTCTGGTCCAGCGACGGTGGGTTTGTGCCCATAGCTGACAATGTTGCCGGTGATGTCTGGTGAGGACCTGCCTTACAACAGGCCTACAAGCCCTCAGTCCAGCCTCTCTCAGCCTATTGCGGACAGTCTGAGCACTGATGGAGGGATTGTGCGGTCCTGGTGTAACTCGGGCAGTTGTTGTTGCCATCCTGTACCTGTCCCGCAGGTGTGATGTTCGGATTTACCGATCCTGTGTAGGTGTTGTTACACGTGGTCTGCCACTGCGAGGATGATCAGCTGTCCATCCTGTAGCGCTATCTTAGGCGTCTCACAGTACGGACATTGCAATTTATTTCCCTGGCCACATCTGCAGTCCTCATGCCTCCTTGCAGCATGCCTAAGGCACGTTCACACAGGTGAGCATGGACCCTGGGCATCTTTCTTTTGGTGTTTTTCAGAGTCAGTAGAAAGGCCTCTTTAATGTCTTAAGTTTTCATAACTGTGACCTTAATTGCCTACCGTCTATAAGCTGTTAGTGTCTTAACGACCGTTTCACAGGTGCATGTTCATTGATCAAAATCCAAGATGGCGTAGCAGTCAGATGTGTGTTTGTCTTGTCCCATGTAAATAGTCGGTTTAGTCGTATATATATATAGTCGTATATATTTTAATCTCACTTTCCACCTACGATCTAAATATACTTTCCTGCAACACGCCTCACCCAATGTGGTACGGATCTGCTATTTTTATACGTTATAACTGGAACCTCCATCAGAAGCTAGCTACTAGCTAGTAGTCACCGTTAGCCACGGCTAGCGGTCTTCACCTTTAGCTCGAACACCAGCCAGCTTTAGCTCGGTCAATACCTGCCAGTCTGCACAGCGCGATATCAACCCAGAGCATATCGGACAGATTTTCTCCCCCACATCACCGGATTCCTGCCGCAAGCTCTGGGCAATTACACCGGATCATCACAGCTAGCTAGCTACAATCGAGTGGCTACTGCTGGCTAACGCCTCTGTCCTGCAGCAAGCACCAGTTGGCCTTGAGCTAGCCTGGAGCTAGGCCCATCATCTGCACATCTATCACTCCAGTGTTAATGTTACATTGTAATTATTTTGCCACTATGGCCTATTTATTGCCTTACCTCCCTAACCTTACTACATTTGCGCACACAGTACATAGAGTTGTCTATTGTGTTATTGACTGTACATTTGTTTATCCCAAGTGTAACTCTGTTGTTTTTGTCACACTGCTTTGCCTTATGTTGGCCAGGTCGCAATTGTAAATGAGAACTTGTTCTTAACTGGCCTACCTGGTTAAATAATGGTGAAATAAATTAAATAAAAATGGTTTATAGTTCATTGAAAAAGTGTTTAAACCCTTTACAATGGAGATCTGTGGTTATTTGGATTTTTACAAATGATATTTTTAAGACAGGGTCCTGAAAATTAGAAGTTTCTTTTTTTGCTGAGTTTATGTGCATGTGCATGCTCGCACATACAAACACGGCACAAACATATTCAGTGGCACACACGGGTACTTTCTTTAGATACGTGTGTCATTCATAGTAAGCGCAACACGAAAACCTACAATTATATGGTGTTGCAATCCTATTCACAAAGGGATCCATCTACCTTTTCGAAATGGGTGACGTTCCACTCAAATGCATACACACGCTCGTAACAGGACAGTCACATACAGGCCAGATGCACACACACAGGGTAGTACAAAAGGAAAAGCACACACACACACACACACACACACACACACACGGGCGGACAGACAGACACATACAGATGGAAGGACAGACAGACACCCACCTCTGGTTCCTTGATCTTCTCCATGGTGATGAGACGTCTGGAGGTGTGGCTGGATAGGGTCTGTTCACAGTTACTGACCAGTCTGAGACAGGCGTTCAGGGGCACCATCTCTTCACAGTACCTACAAACACACACACTCTACTGGTGAATCATCATGGTTGAGTACATTTTTTAAACAGCCGGTCCTGTACTGTAGCATGAACCAATAAGTCTAAAGGGTTGATGGGTCCAAATTATCCTATTAAACCACAATATCTGCATCTCACCATACACTCACCTGCAGAGTAGACCAGCCTTAGCCTCCATGTAATCCCCTCAAAATTACACTACATCCAGGCCAGGTCAGCTCTCTCTCTCCATTTAACTCAACCCAGATCAGCCCTCTCCTCCCTCCTTCTCGCTATCCTCTTTCCCGCTCCCAACTCTAGGCCATTTCTCTCTCAGCTCTAGGCCTTTACTGACCATGTCATGATCTGACTGAAGTGGACAAAAGCCACTGTGAAAAAGGTGAACTAGATTAGATTTAAGATATCGGGAAAAACGTAGTCTTGTCAGGAGTGCTCTGTGTGTGTGTATGCGTGTGTGTGTGTGTTCATGCGCATGTCGGCCAAGCACCACAACTAAAGCTGTCCAGGGCAAGGTACTGTATTTATTAGGATCCCCATTAGCTAGGGTCAAAGCTGTAGCTACTCTTCCTGGAGTCCATGAAACATGACATTAATAGACCATTACAGCTGAAGGACAGAACTACCTAAAATTACATAATACATAACATTAATCGACAGGTACAGAACTACATCAATTAAAAATAACACACTTTCATATTCTTTTGCCTTGGCAATCCATGCAACATGTACTCAAATGGCTCCACTACAGTCATCCATTCTGATACAGTTGCTTACTGTTACAACTGCAGCTCCTCATCCTAACCTCTCAGAACCAGTTGTTCTGTAAACACTAGCCAGAATCTCACAAAATTAGGAACCCCCCATGTCCTTGGTTGTCCAGTTTGACGTCAATACTATTCATAATGTGATTAATAGATGCTATTGAATGCAAGTGCCTGTAGAATACAGGCCTCTAGTGTGCGTGTGTGTGTTTGTCAGCACTGTGACCAGAGCAAGGCGTTCCTTCTACCTGCCAATCACATCTTATTACTGGGTAGCTGGACCTTCCACATGGGCCGTTTTACCACCTTTATGGAAGGTAGACTGAGTTAACACTTTATGGGCGGTAGAATGTAACACACTGCACTATACCTTAGTTAACACTTTATGGGCGGTAGAATGTAACACACTGCACTATACCTTAGTTAACACTTTATGGGCGGTAGAATGTAACACAGCAAATGTTTGGTTTAGTTCATTTCTATGCACTAGACAGGGTGAAGGACGTAAATTATTATGAATAGTATTGACGTCAAACTGGAGATTCTTATTTTGTGAGATTCTGGCTAGTGTTTACAGAACAACTGGTTCTGAGAGATTAGGATCAGGAGCTGCAGTTGTAACAGTAAGCAACTAACTAAATGGATGACTGCAGCGTAGCCGTTATTATGAGTACAGGTAGATTACGAGAGAGTGTTTGTTTGCATCTGTAGCACTTTCTCCTACCAGCACCACACTGACGCTGGGCCAGATTTTCACCCTACTGTTTGTCTTCTGGGTTGCCATGGCCACTGTGGAATACAGGCCTCTAATGTATTGTGGTGTGTGTGCTTCGGTGAGCACCCTAAACAAAGCGGGCGTTAATTCTTCCTGCCAATCACCTCTTATTACTGGGTAGCTGGATCTGCCACATTGGCCGTTTCATTTAAAGATGGGTGGGGCTGGGCCTTTCACTTTCAATACAGCTTTTTCCATCCTCAGACAAATATAGAGTTGAGACCTCTGTGCAGATGCTTATAAGCAGCACAGGAGGCTGCTGAGGGGAGAACGGCTCATAATAATGCCTGGAACGCAGCGAATAGAATGGCATCAAATACATCAAATCAAAATGTATGTCACATGCGCCGAATACAACAGGTGTAGACCTTACAGTGAAATGTTTACTTTGAAGCCCTTAACCAACAATGCAGTATATAAAAAAACAAATACCCCCCCAAAAAATAAGAAATAAAAGTAACAAATAATTAAAGAGCAGCAGTAAAATAACAATAGCGAGGCTATACACAGGGTGTACCGGCACAGAATCAATGGAAACCATGTGTATGATGTATTTGATACGATTCAAATAATTCCACTCCAGCCATTACCACGAGCCTGTCCTCCCCAATTAAGGTGCCACCAACCTCATGTGATAGGCAGGTAGACTAGGGGTCAGGTTAGAGTCCATTTAAGCCCAGTAGGCTGAGGTGCAGTAGACTAGCCCATGTCTTCTACCTTTATTTCCTGGTCAGGGCTCTACACTGACTTTTTTTGACAAGGGGCATGTGTGCGCCTAAGTTGAAAAATGTAGGAGCACAAAGAAATTTAGGAGCACAATGAAATATATTTGACGTAACAAGCCGTTTTCATTGTAGCAATGGTGCAAGGGTGACAGTCATGAATCTGCACTCCGTGTATTCTCCATGGCACTCAGGGGCTGCCGCACAGTGAAGTAATCCTTGCCATAATTATCTTATTATTATTTTATTTTTTTGCCGCTCTGGTGCAAAATATTTAGACGCATATGCAAGTAAAATGGTCGCACTGGAGAGCCCTAATGGTATACTGTAGGTCAGAGACACCGGCATTAAGCAGAAGGATCTGTCTCTCAGTAAGGCAGCAGCAGGAGTGTTGTAGACAAAAGGAAGTTGATAACCCAGTAAAACCAACCATGGGGATTCAAACCCCATCAGCTTCCTGTTAGCTTTGCACTCTGCTTCATTAGCGCCGTCTGGCTTATGACATTAACCCATAAAGAATGATAGAAACCTCTATTGACCAAAAGGCCATTTTAGCATGGGCAGCGCCATTGAGGGCTTCCACCATGCTTCGGCCATTTTAAAGTAGTCAACTCGTGGTGATTCCTATGGGTTGTAGCCTCAATGGCGCTGCCCATGCTGTCACAGATGCCATAATAGCACAGATAGAAAGATGAGTCCTCTATCTATCTCTATGCTTTAGCCTCAGAGATAATGGGTCTGGTTCCTGCCAAGGCGCTACAGCAGAGGAAATGGCAACAGACCACACCGCAACTGGAAAAGTTTTGAACTAGTTCAAACTTAAATACAGCATCAGAGGGGGGAGAAAGAGAGCGACTAATGAGCTTGAAAAGCCACAGAGTTAATTGAAACACTGAAAGGCAGCTGAGGCATGGGCAAGGCGGTGCTCGTCATGACGATGGCGGAAATGTTTTAATTGGCTGGCTTGGGGGACCTCATCACTCAGGCCTGTGACCAGTGTTTGGGGACCCCATATTGGCCTGCGTCTGGTCCCACCCCAGCCCAACACAACAGTAACACAACACAGCAAATCATTTTTTCCTACAGCAGCTGCACTGCAACCCCCCTTTGTGACACCAGTGTTTACAAACAAGCATGTTGCTACACAGTCCTGTCCCCTTAGACCATTTAGTCACCCTGTTCTATGTCAAAGGTCCACTGCAGTAACAGTCATTGGTGAAAGGCGACATCTAGTGGTGTAGTATATCTCGCTCTCTCAGGTCAGATTTAGGACCACCTAAATCTAACCAGCTTAGAGATCTACTATTAATGTTTCAACAGTGTTGAACAGATCTGGATCTGGAGACAGGCTGTGTTTGGTCAGTGTCAGCCAATCAGCATGTCTGGCCTCATGGGTTTATTTTGGCACTCTGCCCTGAATGAGACAGGGTCAGGAACTGCTAGGTAGTTACACACCCGGAGTGAGGAGCGGAGCAGAGCAGAGCACAGGCACACACAGAAGCACACAGTCAGTCAGACAGAGGCATACAGTTGCACACAGACACAAACACACACTCTCTCTTTCAACCACCAATGCTAAGGGCTATAGCCCTCTCTCCCTTTCCCTGTCTCAGCCAGTCAGTGTGGGGAACTCCAGTGTGTGTGTCACAGACAGTCAGGGGGAACTGCTGGAGGTGAGCGGTAGGTGTAATAGAAACATCACAGGGCTGTGGTGCGTGGTCTGGTCTCATCTTCCTGATGCTCAGACCCTGCCTTGTAATCAGTGGCCAGGAGTCCCAGGGGCCTGTATCCTGTCTGTGGTCCACACAGTAAACCAGCTGTATGAAACAATACACCCAATATACCTCAGGACACCTGCACACTGACCAGAACACCACTAACCCCAGGCCTGAAGACTTTATGGGACAGAGAATGAGATGTACTGATGGGAATAAACACCTGGTCCTGACAGAGAATATGATGCTTATGAGGGGAAGAGGTGCAGGGAGAAAAGCCTGTATCTAAACTAGAATGCTTCGTTAAGCAGATCTAGTACAGTAGCAACACTTCATCAGGGTGTATGCTAAATCACCAGTGTGACTGTTGCCCTCTAGTGTTTTTAAAATTATTTTATTTACCAGGTAGGCCAGTTGACAACAAGTTCTCATTTACAACTGCAACCTGGCCAAGATAAAGCAAAGCAAAGCAAAGCAGTGCGACAAAAACAGCAACACTGAGTTACACATAAACAAACATACAGTCAATAACACAATAGAAAAATCTATGTAGAGTGTGTGCAGATGTGGAAGAGAAGGGAGGTAAGGCAATAAATAGGCCATTGTGGTGAAATAATTACAATTTAGCATTAACACTGGAGAGATAGATGTGCAGACGATGTGCAAGTAGAGATACTGGGGTGCAAAAGAGCAAGAGGATAAGTAACAATATGGAGATGAGGTAGTTGGGTGTGCTATTTACAGATTGGCTGTGTACAGGTACAGTGAGTAAGCTGCTCTGACAGCTGATGCTTAAAGTCAGTGAGGGAGATATGAGACTCCAGCTTCAGTGATTTTTACAATTCGTTCCAGTCATTGGCAGCAGAGAACTAGAAGGAAAGGCGGCCAAAGGAAATGTTGGCTTTGGGGGTGACCAGTAAATATACCTGCTGGAGCGCGTGTTACGGGTGGGTTTTGCTATGGTGACCAGTGAGCTGAAATAAGCCGGGCTTTACCAAGCATAGACTTAAAGATAACCTGGAGCCAGTGGGTTTGGTGACGAATATGTAGTGAGCGCCAGCCAACGAGAGCATACAGGTCGCAGTGGTGGGTAGTATATGGGGCTTTGGTGACAAAACGGATGGCATTGTGATAAACTACATCCAGTTTGCTGAGTAGAGTGTTGGAGGCTATTTTGTAAATGACATCGCCAAAGTCAAGGATCGGTAGGATAGTCAGTTTTACGAGGGTATGTTTGGCAGCATGAGTGAAGGAGGCTTTGTTGCGAAATAGGAAGCCGATTCTAGATCGGAGATGCTTAATGTGAGTCTGGAAGGAGAGTTTACAGTCTAACCAGACACCTTGGTATTTGTAGTTGTCCACATATTCTAAGTCAGAACCGTCCAGAGTAGCGATGCTAGGCGGGCGGGCAGCAATCGGTTGACGAGCATGCATTTAGTTTTCCTTGCATTTAAAAGCAGTTGGAGGCCTCGGAAGGAGTGTTATGGCATTGAAGCTCATTTGGAGGTTTGTTAGCAGTGTCCAAAGAAGGACCGGATGTATACAGAATGGTGTCGTCTGCGTAGAGGTGGATCAGAGAATCACCAGCAGCAAGAGCGACATCATTGATATATACTGAGAAAAGAGTCGGCCCGAGAATTGAACCCTGTGGCACCCCCACAAAGACTGCCAGAAGTCCGGACAACTGGCCCTCCGATTTGACACAGTGAACTCTGTCTTCGAAGTAGTTGGTGAACCAGGCGAGGCAGTCATTTGAGAAGCCAAGGCTATTGAGTCTACCGATATGAATGCGGTGATTGACAGAGTCGAAAGTCTTGGCCAGGTCGATGAAGACGGCTGCACAGTACTGTCTTTTATCTATGATGGTTATGATATCGTTTAGGACCAGCTCGGAAACCAGATTGCATAGCGGAGAAGGTACGGTGGGATTCGAAATGGTCGGTCATCTGTTAACTTGGCTTTTGAAGATTTTAGAAAGGCAGGGCAGGATGGCTATAGGTCTATAACAGTTTGTGTCTAGAGTGTCTCCCACTTTGAAGAGGGGGATGAACGCGGCAGCTTTCCAATCTTTAGGGATCTCAGACGATACGAAAGAGGTTGAATAGGCTAGCAATAGGGGTTGCAACAATTGCGGCGGATAATTTTAGAAAGAGGGTCCAGATTGTCTAGCCCAGCTGATTTGTAGGGATCCAGATTTTGCAGCTCTTTCAGAACATCAGCTGTCTGGATTTGGGTGAAGGAGAAGCGGGGCGGGGGGGGGCTTGGGCAAGTTGCTGCAGGGGGTGCTGAGATGTTGGCTGGGGTAGGGGAAGGTGGAAAGCATGGCCAGCCATAGAAAAATGCTTATTGAAATGATCTATTATCGTAGATTTATCGGTGGTGACAATGTATCCTATCCTCAGTGCAGTGGGCAGCTGGGAGGAGGTGCTCTTATTCTCCATGGACTTTACAGTGTCCCAAAACTTTTTCGAATTCGTGCTGCAGGATGCAAATTTCTGTTTGAAAAAGCTAGCCTTAGCTTTCCTAACTGACTGAGTATATTGGTTCCTGACTTCCCTGAAAAGTTGCATATGGCGGGGGCTATTCGATGCTAATGCAGAACGCCACATGATGTTTTTGTGCTGGTCAAGGGCATTCAAATCTGGGGTGAACCAAGGGCTATATCTGTTCTTAGTTCTACATTTTTTGAATGGGGCATGCTTTATTTAAGATGGAGGAAAACACTTTTAAAGAGCAATCAGGCATCCTCTACTGACGGGATGAAGTCAATGTCCTTCCAGGATACCCGGGCCAGGTCGATTAGAAAGGCCTGCTCGCTGAAGTGTTTTAGGGAGCGTTTCACAGTGATGAGGGGTGGTCATTTGACCGCGGACCCATTACGCACGCAGGCAATGAGGCAATGATCGCTGAGATCCTGGTTGAAGACAGCAGAGGTGTATTTAGAGGGTAAGTTAGACAGGATGATATCTAAGAGGGTGCCCATGGTTACGGATTTAGGATTGTACCTGGTAGGTTCCTTGATAATTTGTGAGATTGAGGGCATCTAGCTTAGATTGTAGGACGGCCGGGGTGTTAAGAGCACAGCTGGGGGCAGAAGGGGGTCTATAACAAGCGGCAACAGTGAGAGACTTGTTTCTGGAAAGGTGGATTTTTAAAAGTAGAAGCTCGAATTGTTTGGGTACAGACCTGGATAGTAAGACAGAACTCTGCAGGCTATCTCTGCAGTAGATTGCAACTCCGCCCCCTTTGCAGTTATCTTGTCAGAAAATGTTATAGTTAGGGATGGAAATGTCAGGATTTTTGGTGGCCTTCCTAAGCCAGGATTCAGACACGGCTAGGACATCCGGGTTGGCGGAGGGTGCTAAAGCAGTGAATGAAACAAACTTAGGGCGGAGGCTTCTAACGTTAACATGCATGAAACCAAGGCTTTTACGGTTACAGAAGTCAACAAATGAGAGCGCCTGGGGAATGGGAGTGGAGCTATGCGCTGCAGGGCCAGGATTAACCTCTACATCACCAGAGGAACAGAGGAGAAGTAGGATAAGGTCTAACAGGGTAAAGGGAAAAAATAACAGCATCTATCAGCTGGAAAAACAGCTGACTGGTGAGGTTGACCCTGTGTGCAATAAGGTCTTATCAAATGCTGTTTGTATCTATTCAACATCACAACAGTTGATGACAGTGCTACTTGGTTTACACAGAGAAGAGGGAGACTGTGTAGACGATACATCTGTGAGCTCAAACCCATCTAAACACCATGACGATACATTAGACTGAACACCAGATGTGAATATTTGACCATTTCAGACTATAGAGCTTTAACAGGAAGTGCTGTATCCAGGGACCGCAGATGGATATTAACCATGTATGTAGATAACTCTGGTGCAATACTGGTGTTGTTGTGAACGGTCCCTGACAAATAAACACGTCAATACTCACTCTGGCCTGTAGATTGGTAGCCAGTAGACTAGCCGCCCCCCAATGACCAGGTGGTGAGCTGAGAAGTTTAACAGGTCAGTGAAGATGTCACTCAGGTGGTAGGCCATGGAAACGGGGACATGGCTGTCTCCAACACTGGATGAAAGATAAAGAGTCTGTTACTGCAGTGAAGATGCCTTTACACAGATTTAACATCATCTGAGAGGACTTTATATATCTCTAGTGTATCTATTGCTTGCTTGCAAGTTTTATAGGCCTTCTTTTTCAAAACTAAGCAAATATGCAAAGCACTATAAACAACACAGACTCAAGAGGAAGATGAAGACGTACTAGTCTTCAGATGGCTTCACACTGTTTACACATTCCTTCTGAGAACCTGTTCTCCTGGTTGACTCCCGAATCCCATAGGGGGCTGAGAATTAAACAAACACAAAAATGAAAGACAAGAGATTTCAACAGATTTAAATCTGAACAAATCACAAAGAATGTGGACTTCAACAGACAGACGTTTTACTCATGTATGACTGTACAGGAGACATTACTGGATGGGGGACCCTACATGGGAAGAGAACACACAGAGCTCTAGGATAAGAACATACGGTCAGTGATGATGGCGTCAAAGAGCACTCCATCCCTCCAGATAGGCTTGGAGGCGTCAGACACAAGGACGTCCACATACAGCTTCTCTGAGCCATACTGACGCAGGTTGGCTCTGATGTTCTCATCTGGACCCCTCCACTTCTGGTTCTTACGACTTGCTTTGCCTGAAAAATAAACCAAAATACAGCAATGCACTGGGTTGTAATTAGGGCCAGGACGATACCAGTATCGCGATACCTCTTAGTATCGTGGCAAGGAAACAAAACACAAAGCGGATTTAACTTATTTAGGAAAACAGCCCTAATGTTGGAAACATATTGTCATCCAGATTCATATTTATTTATTTTCCAAGCTATAGCACACAATATTTTACATGCACACAGGTATAAAAGGACCAGTAGAGTTTGATCTACTTCTTGATTTCTTTGCCATGGAAAAAATATTGAGATAGTGGTTATCGTCCCAGTCCTAGTTGTAATCATATCACGTATCAAGTGTTAGGCCTATAGGACAATACAATTGGATTTGAGCATGAATATGAGCACAGGAAAAATGGAAGTATTTAAAAGATGATAGAAAGAGCATAACCAACATAATGTTCATTGTATAAATGGATTAACTCACTTACCAAAGCACAAGATATTTAGCTCTGGGTTTCAAAATAAGAGAAAGTAAACAAGGCCATTTCTAGGATATTACCTATCCCATGGATGGTGTTGTAATCAATATCTGTTCCACAGACATACGCACCAAAATGAGAGCATGCAACCAGGAGGCTACCTGAGAGAGAGAGAGAGAAAGAAAATATCCAATAAGCACAGACTAGCCTTGGGTTCAGCTAAGATGCAGTGTATTTCTGCAAGTGTCAGTTCAAAGACCAAAAGTAACTTTTCTCTTACCAGTCCCAACGAAGGGGTCATAGACCAGGTCGTAAGCTTTGACCCTGGCATGGTTGGCCATGATAAAAGACAACCCAGCGTCCATACTGGTGTTACCTATGAAGTGCCTGTTCTTCACACTGTGAGAGCGAATCAACTCACGCTGGCCATCTGCAATCTAAGGAACATACAGTTGATAAGACAAGATCAAATATAGGCTTACCTTTATCATTAAATGAAACAGTGCTTTTCAACCTGTTTCCTGGCTTATACACGGGGGACTTGGGAAGACCATAAGGACATAGGCCTCATGATAAGTTTCACAAGAGAGAATACTTCAGGCAGACCAAAATGTGATTGGGAACCAAAGGTTAACAACCACTGCGGTAAATAACATTAATGAGTTATAGTAATTACTCATTTGTATAATGACACAGAAATGAAGGAGCACACAGCACACTGACTCACCCATCTCCCAAAGTAGATGTAGAGGGGCTCGTCTGGGATGTCGTTAGGGTCAGTTCCATAGTCCTCCAACAGACAGAAGATGTGTTTAGGGTTCCTTAGATTGACCCTTCCCTCGAAGGAGAGATATTCCATTGCCTTGGGGAGGAAGACCACAGGGTAACTTGTCATGGTGCATACTGCATGTCAGTGCCTGCCTTTAACACAATAGTGCAGTACAAAAGGTAGAGTAAGTTCTCTTTTCTGGGCTCAATCTTAGGTACAAATTACTGGGACCAAGTCAAGTGTATCATACTCACATCTATCTTCTTAATTCTATCTTCAAACTCTAGAGTCTTGTTGAAAGTGTAGACATTGATTTTGTATGTGGAGTCTTTTTGTAGGAAGGGTGACTGTTGGGAGGGGTAAAGTTACACACATTAGATACTCCACATTAGTGGAGTAGTTTGCGCTCCATTTAGATAGTAATGTAATTTCTCACAAACCATGTTCTCTGTTGGATATTTCAAGAGCGAGGTCCTGAGTTCAATGTGCGTTCTGCCATGACCCCACAGCTCAAATGCAGACCTAGGTGATAAACAACCACAAAAAGGTCATTACAATTACTGTGACATTCAAGTTGAGAATCACCTCAGAAGAGAAGGGCTGATGAGCAATGCTGCAGTACCCCTCTAGCTCTTTTCATTACAACTCCATTGTTGTTCTGTCTCACTTACTTTGCACAAACAGTTCTGGCCATGATGCTGTTGACATCTTCCTCTGACAAGCCATTCAGGCGCCAGAATGGAGACTGGGGAGAAGAATAGCAGATTTTAGGATTTGAGTAGCCTATGCATGGACACATGGCCAACTCCTCCCTTCATTGTGGGCCGGTTTAGGATTATTGGTGTCTCTGAGGGGTCTTTGGCCGGGTTTGCTAACTACCTCTCTCAAAGAGTGCAGTGTATAAAGTCAGAAAATCTGCTGTCTCAGCCACTGCCTGTCACCAAGGGAGCACCCCAAGGCTCAATCCTAGGCCCCACGCTCTTCCCAATTTACATCAACAACATAGCTCAGGCAGTAGGAAGCCCTCTCATCCATTTATATGCAGATTAATTTTGTGTTAAACGCATTACAACAAAGCTTTCTCAGTGTCCAACAAGCTTTCTCTACCCTTAACCTTGTGCTGAACACCTCCAAAACAAAGGTCATGTGGTTTGGTAAGAAGAATTCACCTCTTCCCACAGATGTTAACACTACCTCTAAGTGTTTAGAGCTTGAGGTAGTCACCTCATACAAGTACTTGGGAGTATGGCTAGACGGTACACTGTCCATCTCTCAGCACATATCCAAGCTGCAGGCTAAGGTTAAATCTAGACTTGGTTTCCTCTGTCCTACTCGCTCCTCTTTCACCCCAGCTGCCAAGCTAACCCTGATTCAGATGACCATCCTACCCATGCTAGATTACAGAGACATAATTTATAGATCGGCAGGTAAGGGTGCTCTCGAGCGGCTAGATGTTGTTTACCATTCGGCCATCAGATTTGCCACCAATGCTCCTTATAGGACACATCACTGCACTCTATACTCATCTGTAAACTGGTCATCTCTGTATACCTGCCGCAAGACCCACTGGTTGATGCTTATTTATAAAACCCTTAGGCCTCACTCCCCCCCCCATCTACCTTAGCCCTCCTCCTCCACATACAACACCCGTTCTGCCAGTCACATTCTGTTAAAGGTTCCCAAATCACACACATCCCTAGGTCGCTCCTCTTTTCAGTTCGCTGCAGCTAGCAACTGGAGAATGAGCTGCAACAAACACTCAAACTGGACAGTTTTCTCAATCTCTTCATTCAAAGACTCAATCATGGACACTCTTACTGACAGTTGTGGCTGCTTTGTGTGATGAATTGTTGTTTCTACCTTCTTGCCCTCTGTGCTGTTGTCTGTGCCCAATAATGTTTGTACTATGTTTTGTGCTCCTACCATGTTGTGTTGCTACCATGTTGTGTTGTCATGTGTTGCTGCCTTCCTATGTTGTTGTCTTAGGTCTCTCTTTATGTAGTGTCTTTCTTGTTGTGATGTGTGTTTTGGCCTATATTTATATTGTATTTTTAATCCCAGGCCCCCGTCCCTGCAGGAGGCCTTTTGGTAGGCCGTCATTGTAAATAAGAATTTGTTCTTAACTGACTTGCCTAGTTAAATAATGGTTAAATAAATTTTAAAAAATTGGTTTGCTATCAGGCAAATAATACATATGGACACTAACTTATTTTACCTTTTCTTTGAAGCTTTCACCTGGATCAAACGGTTTGCCCCTGAGGGACAGCAGCGCCCTAATCTCCTGTAATGTTACGATGTACAAGAAATAAAATCAGAACATTTCTGAAGAATTCAAACATGACAGCTTGCAGCTTGTAACGTTACTAGCTTAGCAAGCTAATGTATGGGGAGAAATGCCGTAATGAGACACCCAGATCTTTAGAGATGAAGAGAAATAACACAACATTTACAGTTTGACAGAGAGGTACGACATTGATATGCATACCGGTAGCCTGAAGTCAACATTGTCGTGGGCCAGATGTATCAAATATTGTAGGCATGTTCTGCTACAGTGGATCGCCATGTTCGAGTTCCCACGCAAAATACATCCGGCTAGAAACCGCGTCCCTGTAAATACAGTTCCTGTCTATTTCAAAATAAATACCACTTTACCAGCAATGAATGTGCATTAAATGCATGTATTTTGGCAACGCAAAATTAAAATGAGTATGTTTCAGTTTTGTCATTAACGTCCAAATAATTGTGTGCTTATTATTCTGTATAGCTGCTACATTACTGCTTCATAAATTAGGGTGAATCATTTTACTGTAGAGAGAGCTAATGATCCACCAACTAAACATATCCCAAAGTTAAGCTGCTTTACTTCAGAACATTGCTCACTGACAGGGCACGTGACACCAACATTTAGCTACTTGCGTCATCACCACATTGTCATTGGCTACTTTGGATGCCGATCAGTGTTTTTCACTGTGGGTAGAAAAATAATCCGATTCAGCACTGTTCTAATGTAAAGTTCCATAGCATGGATACAATGTTGCTAACAGACACATGCTCCTCAGACTATATCAGTGATTGTGACAAGAAGTGTAAGGTACCTAAAATCAAATATCATGACAAATGTCAGCTATTCATAACGGGTCGACACGGACAGAAGAAGAAAATCTCGGAATAAGCAATACATCGATTTTGACATTGTAGCAGTGACACTTGTCACCTTACCGTATGTATGTCACTTTCAGTTTACAGATGTGTGCTCACCTTGCATTCCTATATTTCTTGTAATGTGAAATTTATTTGTGCGAGATAAATTAAATGTTTTTCATTTATAAATCAATCTGGAACAGGGGCATAATGTACCCTAACAATCTGAGGGGGCACAAAGTATGTGAGGATGGCAGGGGGGTGGTCCCCTTCCTGAAATGGGCAAATTTAGCATTTTTCAAACATCTGACGCAGTTTTTTCCTGCAATCTAGAGCCATAATCACTCTGCTTAATTCTATTTTAAAAATACGTATATTTTTCTGCATATCTAAGCATACCTCTTGAGCTCTCTGTATTCTCCTGACTGGTGATTATTTTTTTCAAAGAAACTAAATATGCTTCTCTGCATCTCTACTAAAGTCTAGGTAAAATATTCAAAGGAATGTGAGTCTTACTCAGTACATTTAGTAATTGCTAGCTTTTCTAAAGACTACCAATCTTGCCAGCAGGCATGCCAACTAAGATAGTTAGACAAGCTAGCGACTCTAACCTGATAAATAGCCTGAAATGGCTTCTTGGTATCTAGTTATGAGGTTGGGAGATTGGGAACCTATCTGGACTAGCTAAAGCCAACTTCATAAAATTGCTACAGTAGGTGGCTGTGCAAAGTATTGGTATTATAAAGAAACAACAAAAGATTTAACAAAAAAGTAAATAATATATATACACTGAATAAAAATATACACGCAACATGCAACCATTACAAAGATTTTACTGAGTTACTAGTCATAGATACCTTAAAAATAAAAGCAGGGGCGTGGATCAGAAAACCAAACAGTATCTGGTGTGACCACCATTTGTCTCATGCAGCGCAACACATCTCCTTCTTATAGAGTTGATCAGGCAGATTGTGGCCTGTGGAATGTTGCCCCACTCCCCTTCAATGGCTGTGCAAAGTTGATGGATATTGGCAGGAACTGAAACACACTGTCAGAGCATCCCAAACATGCTCAGTGGGTGACATGCACTGGTGCGTATGCAGGCCATGGAAGAACTGGGACATTTTCAGCTTCCAGAAATTGTGTACAGATCTTTGCGTCATGGGGCCGTGCATTATCATGCTGAAACATGAGGTGATGGCGACGGATGAATGACACAATGGGCCTCAGTATTTCGTCACGGTATCACTGTGCATTCAAATTGCCACCGATAAAATGCAATTGTCCATAGCTTATGCTATGAAATGGAGAAAGGAGAAATTCTCACTAAGAGGTACAGTACCAGTCAAAAGTTTGGACACACCTACTCATTCAAGGGTTTTTCTTTAATTTTACTATTTTCTACATTGTAGAATAATAGTGAAGACATCAAAACTATGAAATAACACATATGGAATCATGTGGTAACCAAAAAAGTGTTAAACAAATCAAAATATATTTTATATTTGAGATTCTTCAAAGTAGCCACCCTTTGCCTTGATGACAGCTTTGCACACTCTTGGCATTCTCTCAACCAGCTTCACCTGGAATGCTTTTCCAACAGTCTTGAAGGAGTTCCCATACATGTTGAGCACTTGTTGGCTGTTTTTCCTTCCAACTCATCCCAAACCATATCAATTGGGTTGAGGTCAGGTGATTGTGTAGGCCTGGTCATCTGATACAGCACTCCATCACTATGCTTCTTGGTCAAATAGCCCTTACACAGCCTGGAGTGTGTGTTGGGTCATTGTCCTGTTGAAAAACAAATGATAGTCCCACTAAGCGCAAACCAGATGGAATGGTGTATCGCTGCAGAATTCTGTGGTAGCCATGCTGGTGCCTTGAATTCTAAATAAATCACTGACAGTGTCACCGGCAAAGCACCTCCATACCATCACACCTCCTCCTCCATGCTTCACGGTGGGAACTACACATGCTGAGATCCTCCATTCACCTACTATGCGTCTCACAAAGACACGGCAGTTGGAACCAAAAATCTCTCATTTGGACTAATCAGACCAAAGGACAGATTTCCACCAGTCTAATGTCCATTGCTTGTGTTTCTTGGCCCAAGCAAGTCTCTTCTTCTTCTTGGTAACCTTTAGTTGTGGTTTCTTTGCAGCAATTCGACCATGAAGGCCTGATTCACACAGTCTCCTCTGAACAGTTGATGTTGAGATGTGTCTGTTGAACTCTGTGAAGCATTTATTTGGGCTGCAATTTCTGAGGCTGGTAACTCTAATGAACTTATCCTCTGCAGCAGAGGTAACTCTGGGTCTTCCTTTCCTGTGGTGGTCCTCATGAGAGGCAGTTTCATCATAGCACTTGATGGTTTTTGCAGCTGCACTTGAAGAAACTTTCAAAGTTCTTCAAATGTTCCGCACTGACTGACCTTCATGTCTTAAAGTAATGATGGACTGTCGTTTCTCTTTGCTTATTTGAGCTGTTCTTGCCATAATATGGACTTGGTCTTTTACCAAATAGGGCTATCTTCTGTATACCACCACTACCTTGTCACAACACAACTGATTGGCTCAACACATTAAGAAGGAAAGAAATTCCACAAATTACCTTTTAACAATGCACACCTGTTACTTGATGTCTTCACTATTTTTCTACAATGTAGAACATTTAAAAATAAAGAAAAAACTATTAGTAGGTGTGTCCAAACTTTTGACTGGTACTGTATATATCTTTAAAAAAAATCACAGGACAAATTTGAGGGGGCAGGTGCCCCTGTGCATCCTATGGGCATGATGCCTCTGATCTGGAAGAACTCTCACCTTCATCAGAGCATTAGTAGGGCGATGACCTATTATTATAACTTTATTATAACTAATATAGTTTATCATCATTTTATTCAGGGTGTAATTAAGGGTTTAAATAGGCTATTTCTGAGGATTAATTTGTGTCTTCCTAAATTAGAAATAGTCCTAGGCTACCATACACAGACATGTAATTGTGCTCTCAACAGTTGTTCATTGAAACTTTTATTACACCCACAGAAAATGAACTATGCCTAAAAGTGGACAAACCACTTAATACGTCCAAGACATCTGAAACACCACCATGGAGAACGATGCACCTGTCGAGTTTAACGATGACAGGACAGTGTGTGTGACGTCAGTGAAAGGGTTAAAGGAGAACTGGCAGAGATGGTCCAACAAGCACCAGGAGTACCAGAAACACAACCCCTTCAGTAACGACCGGGGGGCTATGGTGAATGTGACTGCCCAGCAGCAGAGGCTCCAACGGGACCAGGATGGCTACGGGAGGCCCCTGGAGGGCTCCTTGACAGAGCAGAGGGGCCGGGATGCCCACGTCCACATCAGCCGGGAGGTGGAGGAGCTCTGCCAGGTGATCAGGGACATCGGGGAGAGCCGTGGCGGTGGGGACGGAGGCAGCAAGGAGAGACCTGTGGTGACGGTGGAGTTCGGGAAGCTGTTTGAGCACTATGTGAATATCTCCAACAAGGTGGTGGGGATCCTG
Organism: Salmo trutta; assembly: GCF_901001165.1. Taxonomy (NCBI): domain Eukaryota; kingdom Metazoa; phylum Chordata; class Actinopteri; order Salmoniformes; family Salmonidae; genus Salmo; species Salmo trutta. The sequence goes on along the minus strand of NC_042993.1, from coordinate 16,205,487 downwards.
CTGAGGGCCAGAAAACAAGGCCTGGTCAGCTTTGAAGGGGAGATGTTGTGGCAGGGGCAGGATAACCGGGTCCTCATCACACTGCTACAGTAACCAGGATGAAATGACAGGGTCACCATTATGCTGCTTCAGTGACCAGGTTGATGCAGCCGACGAACAAGACAGTAACCAAGGCCCTGTCCAGAAACATCCCCTAGCCCTCTAGGCATTTGTGTAGTTGTGAAAGGATTGGATAGGTCTAAGCAATATGGTGAAAATTACATTAGGTAGCAAGGTGCAGCAACAACACCTATCCAATTCTTTCAGATTTACACCTGCACCTAGTAGAGGTAGTTGTTTCTGGGCAGGGCCCAAGAGAACCAACCTGTGGCAGCAGTGACATGCAATATGGTGCTGTAGGATGAACCTGAGTTTATTGGCCTGAATGGACTTTGCGTTGCATTCCCAGTTACACCACTACACTAATCTACATAGCGTTTACAATGTTCCTTAGCAATCTTTGTAATTAGACAGAGGAAAGGTGTACTTTTTTTATGGCACAAATACAACACACTGACACTGTAGGCTTATGTTAGAAATGCTGGAAGGAGGCTATGAAACTGCATACATGGTTGACAATGTAGCAAAATGCATCACAATTCTATTTACATTCAGGAGAAATAGCACATCACTTTTTGGTCCACTGGCATTTGTGGAATTCACACTGTACTAAATGCACATTGTTCAACCTAACAAGGGTTGATTGAGGAATGCTTTTTGCAGCTACTTGCACTCATAACACAATATGATGAAATATACTGTAACACTTTACTCATTTGAAAAATAATTATTTTGTCACTAACTAATATACTGTATTCCAAACATGTTTATAAAAGAAAGCACTAATGTTTATCAATAAAGTCTTCCAAAAGATCACCAAAACTGACTGCTAATTCATGATAAATTGCATTAGAATGACAGGTAACACTTTATTTAAAGCCTGCATAACATATAATAAGGCATTAGAAAGGGTCATATCAAGTCATATTGCCTAATAACGGCATACTTTACAGTAAGTGTTACTGAGTGATGTTTTCCATTAATAAGAGACCAGGAAGGAAATCTGATACCCTTGTGGAGGCAGCAACGCATCATTTATTTAACCATGAACAACCATTATTATTTTACAGTGACACGTCAACCAATAAATACAAACACATGACACTCAATTTCATGCAACAGCATACACTAAACATACATTACTTCATTGAGTGTTCCATTGGGCTGTAGTGCATAACAAAATTAAGTATCACTCCAACATTCATAATAAAATAACACAATTAATGTAGAGTATTGTGTTAAAAGAATGTGTGACTCAAGAAACAATTGTTTATGGATGACTGAGCTCCTCTTATTATGCATCTTGAGGAATTAGTAATGTAGGTATTATTCAGTGAATATATTAAACCTCCACAATCCAGTGTACACTTCCATTTTACTCTTCCATTGTATACGATTGATTACTATTCATGCAAAACAGTTGCTTTTCTGACCACTTGACTGAGGCCTAAAAGAGCTCATACTTCTCATTATATTTCTCTGCTTTCAGTTATTATACCTCATAATACGGGATACTGTTGCCAGTGACTGCATCGCAAATGGCGCCCTATTCATTACACTACTTTTGAGCCCTATAGGAAAAGGTGCCATTTGGGATGCCAGCCAGTGGCACAATGCACATGCATTAGTCATCTTTATCAAAGGTATCCTGCAATGAGACTTACAGTAGGTTTCCCAGTTCCAATACATCCCATTCACTTACCATTCTCAGGTCTCCTGGTTATGATCACTTAGGAATGCCTTTACGTTACTAATCGTTCTTTACATTAATACTAGAGCCTAAACACAAACATGTATATTTGTATCACTTTTCTATACCAACAGAAATTAACCCCAAAATCATTCCAGTCATTACCATTTGATATTCTGTGGTAAAAAATTAATTGTAACTATTGGTCATTTTCAAAAAAGTATTTAAAATAACAAGGAAGGAAAACATATTTGGCTTAATTTCTTATTTGGCTGTTCAGCTTGATACTATAATTAAACACCTTGGTTGAGTTGATTTGTACCATCGTCACTAGTCTCACTGTAACCCGCTGGGGAGTACAGTACACTCACACAGAGAACCACGGAGGGAGACCAGACCAGTCCTGACCTGCTCACTTCACTAATAGTAAGGTAACCCCGTTTCTCACTGGACCAGCCCAGACTGCAACCCACCCCTCAGTTGGTCTCTCCCTTAGAGTTCAGCTGCTGAATCAACTGGTCAGCCTGCAGGAGACAAACACAAACAGTACAAGAATAAATACATGACAATTCATGGCTTCTTCATGGCTTTTTGATGTCTGAATTGCCAGTCCATTGTCACGCTCATGTATTGTATCTAAAGGTAGAAAAACAAAGGCTCTTGCATGAGGTGCATGCCTGCAAACCAACCTGATGGGAATAGACTGATAGAGGTGAATGTCCCTGACATACTGTATAGATGGCCATCCTTTAACCTGGGAAGACCCATATACACCAAGGCAGATACAGGTAAAAACAGGTTTCCTAGTCCGGTGTATTTGGGGCTTTAGTCACCTTACTTCATCGCAACAGATTTCCCCAGTCCAGTAGTCTCCACAGGGAGTTAATTGACCATGAAAGCTGGCAGTGATAATGCAGTGAGAGATCAGTGTTGGCTGACTGGCTCTTAACAGATGACAACACAACAGCCAGAGTGACAGAAAAGAGCTGCTAGAACAGTGAGGAACAATGGAGCTGTTCATCAGCTGCCAATCTAGACTGTCTAACTCTATGTTTAAAAAAAGAGCCCTCTTTCCCAAACACAATGCTAACAAGCTACTCTGACAAGTCTAAATGAGTGGAGTTGATGTTTGTGTCCAGGCAGCAAGGCAAGGGAAATTATTGTTCTATCCCGACTTTGGTACTGTACGAACACTGAACTCAATAGGTGGATAATATTACCACAGAACAGACAATGTGGGGGGAATAGTGAAACATTTATCACACAAATTCTGACAGCTACTGTACTACAATGGCCATCTGAAAGAGACATACCGTGACAAACCAATAGGAGTTGGGTCTGTAGAAGAGGCGGGACATGAAGCCCATCTGACTGGCAGGTGCCAACACATGCAGGTGCAGGTGAGAGACAGAACAGAATGGGGGCCAGTGGAAGCCAAACCTGTAGATAAAAAAAAAGAAACATTGGCTGCTTCTTTGTCTCTGCATGATCTGCTGTGACAACAGCAACATGTTCAAAATGCAAAATTCTACAGACTGCTGAATGTGATTTGCCATTGTATGTTATTTCATTAAGCCAAACAACTATGCATGCATAGCAAAAATAAATAAATTGGCCTATACAATTGGAGCCACTTGTTAAAAGGGTCGGGACAATACCAATATACCGACTCTCGGCAGTATCGTGGCAAAGAAACAAACACATAACACGGATTTAACTTACTTTGGAAAACAGCCATCATTATGTTATCATCTAGACACATTTGTTCATTTTTCAGGCTATAACACACAATTGTTTGCATACAGCAGGTTTTTAAAGAACCAAAAGAGTTGTCTGCTTTCTATTTCATTTTTTTTTTGCCATGGAAAGCATCTCTCGATACTGGTATTGTCACAGCCCTAATAATATCTGACGATTGAAAAATGCTCCTTCATTTGACATGTGACATTTGCTGGAGAGAATGTTGTGGTCATACCTAACGTCGCTGAGGTCTAAGACACTGTTCTTCTGAAGGATCTCCATCCCTATCTCCACCATCTTCTCTACTGATCACAGACACAGCAGGATAATCGGTTAACACACACGCGCGCGCACACACACACACACACACACACACACACACACACACACACACACACACACACACACACACACGACTTTAAAGTTGCATACCTAATGACACATGCTCTTTACTGAGTGATTTACAGTTTCCAACATGTCTCGTGGGCACAACCAGGTAATGATGGGGAGCTCCAGGCTTGATGTCCCTGAAGCAAGAGACCTCCTCGTCCTGTCATGCGCACGAGGTCAAACACATGGGGTGGTCACTTGTTGGTTCAGCTAGGACGTCCATCACAATCAGCATTGTTTTCAGTTTGGAAGCTAACCTGCCTAAAAACTATTTTTGGGATCATTAATGTATATTGTTTCCACATAGGTATGGAAATATGATAATGGATTAGCTCAAATGACCTGTCGTTAACTGTCAGTGGTCATCATCGTTGCTGTTTTCTGACAGCTAACCTAGCCAGCTAACGACGTTAGTTAACGTAACGTTAGCCTAGCTAGCTAGTTTAGTGTCAATAATTCACTCATACTTACAACATGAAGAAGCTCCGTGCCCATCTCATTGTTGGCAACCTTGCAGAATATGCATTTCTTGTCGTATCCTTCGCCTTGACCTACGTTTATTTTAGAAATATCTACATTTGCAGGGCCAGAACTCTCGTTGGTTGCCATTTTTATTGGTCGTCACTAGTTACTACAGCCACAAAGTCTTAAACCCCGCCTATTTCTACAATTAATTTTCTTAGAATATCGATTTTAAACCTAACCTTATCTCTAACCTTAACCACAGTGCTAACCTTATGCCTAGCCAATTTTAACTTTGTGGCTGTGGTAATTAGTGGAAATCATATTGTCGGTGAGACTGGGACCTATAATCAACGAATGAAGACAAGTGGATCAAACGGTTATCGTCTGTGAGTCGAAGGGTAAAGCAAACAATTACCCAGCTTTGCAGTGCACACGAATGTCCACCTGAAGGCGGCAGTGAAACACGTCTCTCACTGAATCGTCTAGATAAAATATTTACATTTTAGTCATTTAACAGATATGCTTTTCTATTTTCTGCCACATCTTCAACATGTATAAGTCAATGCTACGGTTATAGTGCACTGTTGTATTCGCCTAAATTATTTAAAGATGGGATTTTTTAAACCATTTTCGTGACCTAGGAAAAGAACGATAAAGATGAACTTCTTGATTTTTTTTTTTGTTTACTGGTCATAGCCTATAACTTTGTTTATCTAACTCCTCCTTACTATTTACAGTAATAAAGATTTGCTCAACTTAGGTATTTTGTATTTTATTAGGATCCCCATTAGCTGTTGCGAAAGTACATTAGGCTGCATCCTATGTAGATCTTGCTTTTGAGATTGCAGGTGTCACTTTCATTAAACAAACATACTTTCTTTGACAGTACAGCAACATGTAAATCACTGCTGTAACATTTTATAATTTCTTTCAAAACCAATAGTCGTACAATGACTGATGTATGTGTGATTACTGAGGTGGCCTTAGTCTACCTATTGCTAGCTTAATTTCAACATACAGAAATGACTGGGCATCTAGCATGATATTTCCAAATACTGGGTTAATCTAAAACATGTCATATGTCCTTTTGTTATCATGAATCTTGCTTTTATATTGTTGTTGATGAGATTAATATTAGTATTACTATTTTAGGCAATAATGCTTATTGATCTTATAACAATCAGTCACATAATCACAGAAGTTTAAAGCACATTTATTGTCACCTGGAAATGCAGAATTTTAATAAGGAGCCATTAACAGTGCCAGCACTGTACAGCACACATACAGAAAAACAAAACAAAATATTTACCTGGATAACATTTCTTTAAATATATCTATTTTCTTATAGCAAATATAAAAAAACATCAAAGGAATGTGAAAAAGACGCCAAATTAAAACAATTGGTCCACCTTATATCCTGTTTTGTTCTATTAAACAAATTTCATTATTCTCTTTTAGAAATGTAAGAAAACATTTAACATGGTTTTTTACCCCTACCTTTAGTGCAAACCATTAGAGGCCACAGGTGCTTTTAGCAGCTCTAAGAGACAGTACTCTCCCGTGGCTGTTTCTAGACCTGAGTGTTGTGTGTGTGAGGAATCCCTAGGGGGCATCTGATGTTGTACCCTTATAACACAGACACATAAATAAATACAAAATAGTTGGGTAGTACAGTAGTGTGTTCATCTTAGCCTCTATAAAATTTAAAGCTTACGATGGAATTGTCATGAGAATAGGATCTTACTCTAAAATGGTATTTGGTTTGTAAATGCTGGTCATAACAAAGGATTGATGGAGGGTTTTCTAGATGTCTAGAACCAGTTGTAATGCTCGTATTGGACAGAGCTTGTTCAGTAGCAGGTACTGAGCAGCAAACAGCAGGACACTGTAAAACAGCCTGTCTATCTCTCACCATACAGTCCTCAGTTAACCAGGCAAAACACAGATACAACCCGAGTTAATGCTGGTATAATAGGTTACGCACTGGTAAAACACAGGTAAAACCAGCCTAAAAGTCACTAGACCAGGTTTTACACAGGACAAACCCAGGGGAGAATGACTGCCCCCTCTCATTCAAGGCCAACCACAGTACTGCAGGCATTATTTGAAGAACACAGGGTCCCCATTACAGTGAATGGGAAGATGGCAATCTTCGTGTAAATAAAATAACAAATAAAAACAAAAAGTTGTACTAATAATTGCTTCTATTACCCCAGATGTATGTGCTTGAACCGATTATTTTAAAATCGCACACAGACGAAGTTATTATCATAATTTAGTAGCTAATGGCAGCATGCCCCATTCTGCCTTTAACGTGAAATACTCAATGAGAGGGGGCAGCACTGAGCTAGCCTGCAACATCACATCCTGGAGTAGCTCAAACTAAGCATGTAATGCCTAAGTAAATCTCCCACATGAGACGCCATCTTAACGGACTTCCTTGGCTTCAAATGCACTATTGAGTTTTCACATAGGAATGACTGGTGTCACGTGATCGATGGCGTTGTCCATTCATATATACAGTCATTGGACAAACCAAGCTTACTGTATTAAGCTTACTGTACTTTAACAGCTTGAACACAGGCTAAACCTCACTGAACACAAGTACAGCCATGTTGTAAACCATAGATAGATAGACATGGCTCTGGCTTTTTTCTCTCTCTCTTTCTGCTTCTGAGTCTCTCAGCGTCTCGCTCTGTTTACTGGACAGTCCAGACCTCCAGGTTCTGCACTGTGAAGTCTTGCTGGGTGGACAGGGGCTGGTTGTTGAAGGTGTGACATGGGAAGCTGGCACCGTAGTACAGATCAGCATCCAGCCACAGGCCAAAAAGTCCCCTAGAGGTCAAGAAGAAAAACATATATCAGACCAGAGCCAAAGGATGCGGTTTAGCCTATCTGATCTGTAGACATCAATGAGTTTGTGGCAGCTAACTAGATTTACTTTTAGATGATAAAGGCTTCGGTATTTCTGATAAAGAAAATTCTGAACACTTACCCTCCTCCACCAATCTGTAGAGAGTCCATATGGCCCCTGATGAAGTACGAGTTCTCACCACTCCACCTGTAGGCCTGTGTGAAGAGAGAGGTGTCAGATTAACTCCACCCATCACAACAGTCAAGAGACAGCCTATTAACTACAACGACAGGGGCTGTATCTGAAATACACCCTATTCCCTATAGTACAAAGGTAAGCTCTGGTCAAATGTAGAAGTGGGTATATAGTGAATAGGATGCCATTTTGGACAAAGCCGTACACACAACAGTATGCAATGTTACCTTGAATGCAGGGCCGAAGCTGTAGACAAAAGTCTCTCCTGTTCCGTAGCAACAGTCACTCACTCTGAATGGATGGGAGGAGAAGGCACCAAACACCTGAGAGAGAGGAAAACAAACTTATTAGCATTTTACTGACCCGTTCATAATGTAATAACAATGTAATAGCAGTACATGGATGTAACAGTACGTTAGATGTCAGTTATATAGAACAGTGCGTTGTTGAGATGTCTACCTTTTTTTCCATGTCTTTGATGACCAGAAGCACAGGACTGTCGATGTGGGCCATTTGCCTGTACAGAGTCTTCAGGCTGGTGCCATGAATGGCTGTGCTGTAGACCAGGTTCCATGGATACCCCTGTGTCCTTGCTGGTAAGTGATTGGCTAGCTGTGGGTTTCAGAAACAGAGGATGAGATGGATGATGAGAAAATGTCCCATTTAAATTCACATGTCAAAGCTGTGTAATGCTGAGATGAGTATGTGCACTTTATTTTCCCGGAATTCAGTATAAATTGAAGAACCAAAAAAAAGTCCCATATTTAGCTTTGTATATATCAAACAAACCAAAGCACTAAGTTCCTCCCATGAGCTGACAGTGTAGCCTATATAGTGCTGTGAGATGATTGCTTTACTTTTCCTTTACTCCATTAGGTTTATTTGACAGGTACAAAGCACCTTCATCAACATTTCTGTAAACGTGCCAGAATTGACTGTATTAGCCACAGTGTTTTGTTGTAGTGTAGTTTAACAGTAACTCACACTCTCGATGTGTTGGTCGTTGAGGAGCTGGCTGTGGTTTCGGAGAACCGGAAGTATGTCCTCAGGCTCCTCGTCCTCAGAGCGGTTACCCTCCTCTGAGCTGCACACGCTCCGTCGACGCTTTACTGAATCCTTCCCTGTGATGATCTGCAAGGAAATAACCACAAATCTCTGTTAAGGGGAAAGTTCACCAAAATTACTTATATGTCCCAGATATTATAATTTTTCACTTTCATGTTCAAATTATCTTAAAGTAACTTTATTAAGGTACAAAATCCATTTCAGACACTTTGGGATGATTTGGACATGAAATCACATCTCTGTTAAAACACATTCTCCCTTTCTCTCTGTGAGTTTCTAAGCCACATCTCTGTTAAAACACACTCTATTTTTGTCTTTGCTGTGTTTTCTTAACCACACCGATATTGTAAAACAAGCCTGAGTAATTAACTGACTCAAACACAAACACAATAAAACTTGAAATTACACCCACAATCAGTACTAGTGAGTGAGGGTGGGTGATAAAAGACAAAATACAATAATTTCTTCAACCCTTCACCAATACGTTAACATTATTGCACACCACTCTAAAACTACTCTTCACATATTTGGGTCATACTAAAGGTATTTAAAAAAAAATACAAATAAAAACGGCATGCATACTAGTACATTATCTCACACTAAACATTACAATTCACAAAAATCAGAGTATAGTTAGCAACCCACCTCTACATATGGCTCCAGACATTTATTTGCAAAGTAAAGCACCTTGATGTTCTCCTGCATTGGTTTCATGTCTACTAATATTCTTCTTATTCACCCCAAACACAACTCATGTATACTAATAATGTAACACATTTGCCTCAGTATATGATACTGTATGTACCACAGGCACAGGCAAGAGTGTGAACTGATAACCTATACCCAACCATCAAATGCTCTCTCTTACTTCATTCAACTTCCATCCCCCTAAATCTCATTGGCTGATAGCAGATCTGCTTGTGGAAACCATATTGGCCACCTCAGTTTTTTGTTTCAGATTCCTTTCTCTAAAAACAGGATAGCACTTGCGGTAAACTGAATTACGGGTCATAAGCCCATATATGGGGTGTCCGGCAGGTTTGAGCAAACTGTCAAAATATCTCATTGTTGCACTCATGGCAGTGAGCCAACAATTCTGTAGCCTGGGTACTAGTCTGTGCCTCCTAACCTTCCCCTCCTTGTACTCCGTGCCATTTGCCAAACATGTTTAGCATATGAGAAGAAGTGGCAAGGAGTAGAATGTTAGGAGGAGAAGAAGACTGGTACCCAGGCTAACAAATATGTGCCTTAAAGCTACAATATGTCATAGATATTTCATCACAACAAACCTAACCTAGATATATAAATGTCAAATAAAAATGGTTTCAAACATGCTTAAATCTATTATTTCATACTTGTTAAATTTGTCTAATCCATTCTTTATAATGAGAAACTGCTCTCATTGTATTAGAGATAGAGGTGGTTGAATGCAATGCCACATTTTTAGATCCTTGAATCAGAGCTCACCTCCCAGTTTTTGGCAGCACAGCAGCACAGCACAGCTAGCTTGTATTTCTCCACTACCAGACAGCGGGGATGCTTGTGGTGTCTCGTGTTGTTGTCCTTGGTGTGGGTCTGTTCAACCCTGAGGAGGCAATCACATACATCAATATATTGTTTATGTACTTTAAATTATGTAATACGTTTCACCAAAAACCCACACACTCCTCTACAATATGATTGAAACACAATCTAATCTAACAACCACAAGCCAGAAATCTTTAAATAAGCCTAAAGTGAACCAATTTCTGCATGGAAAAACAAGTCTTTCAGCTACTTTTCAGAAATAGCTCTTACAGGAAAAAGCTCATTTAGGGTCCAAATACATGACTGCAGCCCATTGGAATGCCACTATCAGATCATACATAGCCTCCACTTGTGGCTCACCACCCACATGCATTCTGGTCCGCATGAATAATGACTAAAGCACCCACAAGACCTGAAGAGGCTGGAGCTGAAGCTGACATAGGCCTAGCTATTTTCCCGTTCAAGAAAACCCCCAAAATCTGCAATATCAAAATCCCTCCTACTGCCCTTGTTAAATTACATTTTTAACCTAGCAAAGAAAGGGCAAGATTCATCTTTACAAAACCCTTATTTCTCCAAATCAAGCGTCCAGGTTTGGTATCCATAGTAAGTATTGTGACTTACTCTTCAAAGCTGTAATTGACTCCCATGCTGAATAGTAGTTGGGGTACAAAGGAGGTGCAGGAGATGGAAAAGGAGGTGAAGAAGAGAAGATGATATGGTGAAGATGAGAGCGGATTGCCTGGAGGCTCAGTGCTTTAACAGCATGTCCACCCCATCTCAGCCATCAGGCATCTTATACTCCAGCGTTCCCTTAGATAAGCCCCTTTCACCATAAAACCCTCCCTTAAGGTCCTTCAAGGCCGCCTGACATGGAGGATTTCACAATGGTGTTAGATAGCCTCTGTGACACATTATCTTGACTTGCTACAGTATGCCTCCATGGGCTGAATCTGGGTCAGAAAATGACAGTCAATTCACTGTCGCAGAGACGTTAATTTCCAAACAAATAAAGGTCTGGCTGACAGACACTGTCTTTCTCTATCTGTCTCTTTTCCTGATACTTTTGTTTTATTGCAATCTGCACTTTATTGTGTGAAACACAGCCAGTCCCAATTGACTCCCTACCACTTCACTTAGGCCCTAACCCTTCAAGGTGTGCAGATCTGTAAGGTGGAAGCTCCTCCACTACATTGCGAATACCTATCCAGACCCTGTACAGAGTCTTCAAATCTCCAAAAGTTAGTGTCAAGAGGAAGGGATAACGAGCAAATTGGAAACTCTGTCAAAAAGAAAGCCAGGGGTCACAGAGGAGGCCAAGAGGTTACACAACAGTAGCCAACCGTAGGATGGAAGAAATCCATATCAGACTGTGTGGGGGCTGATTATACAGACACACATGGAGGGTCGATGGTGTTGCACATTTACATGACTATGTGAAATGTATTATATTGTGTTAAATATAAATGGACAACTTTTCCATGAGGGAAAAACATGAATCATATCCAATAGACAGTAGTGAGTTAAAGATCTACTGTAATCTACTGGTGCCTACTGTATATAATAAATAAATGCAGACTGAGCTATCAATCTGGTATAGTGGGTGCGGTTTCCAGGATAATTGCTTAGTAGTTACAGTTTGTACTGTACCTGTTAGACAACTTTCACTTGGCAGTGAAGCATCTAGTAGTTGCTTCAACTCTCCTCCAATTCATGCAAATCCACACTCTGCCTCTGCATGTTACAGATGAGTCATAGGAAAATCCCACATGGACCTGGACATGCTAAATGCATCCTTAGTGCATTTAACTATTAAATGCAACTAATTGAATGGCCGCTTTGGGATCGTGTACAAAATGCAAATCAGGCAATAAGTATTTAAGCAAAATGTGTATATTTAGATGGGGGATGGGGAAGAAACCCATGGTATGTCTTTAGTTTGGTTTGCTGTGGTATACTGCTGTAGACCCTGTGGCAGGCCCTCTATCAAAAACAATAGAATTGAACAATAGAGTAGAAGGATGAGGAATTATCATCCAGAATACAAACAGAGTTTGACACTTCATCAGATCATTATCACCGAGACTTTGACTGGACCTAGGGATATTATATGTAAGAACCACTGAAACTTTGTATAGCGCAACCCCAATCTATGAAATCCATTGATTAAAAAAACTTACTGTTTCACACAGATGTTATCATTCCATATTGTGTGTTTTCATGTCAATAGTGGTGCGTATCTGAGTGATAATAGGCAGTAGAAAACATTTGTCTATCACCCCTAACTTGCGTCAGTTAGTCTAACTGCTGTAAACTGTGTACGTGACGAATAACAGTTGATTTGGGATGGGAGAGCTAAAGTAGGGTTCACACACAGGTCACAGACTCTACAGAGGTGTCAGAGAACTAATAGGATTACTAGGCTACCATGTGAAAACAAAATTGTGAGGAGAATATTGACCGTTCAAAAGGTTTTGAAAGAGTAAACAGCATTCACTGGTAAAGGGCAAAGCTGCAGGTGTCAGCCCTCTTTAAAGATGGACGCCTGATGTCCACCTGTTCACTCACAGATGTTGAGAAAGAGGAACTGCCTTACTGTAAAACAAAATGTTACTACTATATTTATCATCCTCTGATACGGAGTTGTCTCTTCCTCCTATATACCCATTTTATGAGGATTGAATGAAATGCAGAAGCACTATCCACCTAAAAGCACACAGCAATTCAACTGTCAAATACAAACAATGACTACATTCAGTTGTATGAGATGAAAACTGATACTTTCCTTATTTATCTCAGTTTAGAAATGTAATTCTGTTACAAGCCACCCATTAGGGAAAGGGGATATCTTCTCATTTGCACAACTGAATGCATTCAACCGAAATGTGTCTTCCTCATTTAACCCAACTCCTCTGAATCAGAGAGCTGCAGGGCCTGCCTTAATTGATGTCATCGGTGCCCGGGGAGCAGTTGTTGTTGGGGTTAACTGCCTTGCTCAAGGGCGGAATGACAGATTTTTCCACATTGCCGGCTCTGGGATTTGAACAAGCAACCTTCCGGTTACTGTCCCAACACTAAATGCTAGGCTCCTTCACCAGCCAGAGGTTCCAGTCCAGTCAAACAAACTACATGCAGTAACAAATACATTTTATTAGCAGCTAAACATGCATAACTCTCTCTCTGATTTTCATGCGTAACATTTTGCTTTGGGATCAGTACCCATTTAGAGCGTTTGCAAAAAGTTGAACATTTCGGCCAAGTGATGAAGTTTGTACTTTTTCTTCAGTAGGCCTTCAGACGGGCCAAATTTAGTTTAGCTTGTATATGCTGTAGTTTCAGGTGTCTATTTCTCGGGTTTGCTGCAGCAGTGGAACATTTTTCATTACCAAGTCAACTCTGGGCACATCATAGAGAGGAGTCACCCTCACCTGTCCTTCTATAAGGCACAAGAGAAGAACTTGTTGAGTTGAACCAGTTAATTTTGAGTGACCTAGTATCCTAGGCCCCACAGAGCAGCAGTAAAACGACAACAATAGCAGCCACATCCTCCTCACCGGGTTACCTTAAACTCACCCAAATGACAATACACTACATATCTCAATGAGAGATCCAACCACTTTCAGCAACTATAGCCTACTGTAGCCTATCCAAGACTAATTTCCCAAATGAAAATATCACATTTTTAAATAATCAAGTCCGCCTGCTGCAGGATTATTTTACTCCTGTGACGAAACTGGTCAAATTAAGATTTGACACCTGTATTTCTTCCCTTCATACACTAAACCACAGCAAACTGTTCCCATGGAAAAGCAAGTCTGCTGCAGTCAGCATCAAATCTACTTGTATTTGTCACATGCTTCATAAACAACAGGTGTAACAGTGAAATTATTACTTACGGGTCCTTTTCCAACAATGCAGAGTTAAAGATAAAGATGATATATACAGGTATATACAGTATAATATATATATATATATATACAGTATATATAAATAGTGACATGAGGAAAAAATACACAGTGAATAACGAATAACAGTAACGTGTAAAAATAGCATGGCTATGTACAGGGAGTACCAGTACTGAGTCAATGTGCAGTGGTACGAGGTAATAGCATGGCTATGTACAGGGAGTACCAGTACTGAGTCAATGTGCAGTGGTACGAGGTAATAACATGGCTATGTACAGGGAGTACCAGTACTGAGTCAATGTGCATGGGTACGAGGTAATTTAAGTAACTATGTAATTACATACATTGAGTGTACTAAACATTAGGAACACCTTCCTAATATTGAGTTGCACACCCTTTTGCCCTTAGAACAGGCGTAATTCGTCGGGTCATGGACTCTACAAGGTGTCGAAAGCGTTCCACAGGGATGCTGGCCCATGTTCACTCCAATGCTTCCCGCAGTTGTGTCAAGCTTTTGGGTGGTGGATCATTCTTGATAAACACTGGAAACTGTTGAATGTGAAAAAACCCATTCTTAACACACTCAAACCCGGTGCACCTGGCACCTACTACCATACCCTGTTCTAATGCACTTAAATATTTTGGGGGTGCATAGCATCAGAGCATTACACAAGATGAATAAATGTGTTTATGACCAAGCCAAATCTCAAAGCTCCCTGAACCGGTTTGGTCTGGAAAAGGATGTCTAAGTAGCTTGTATTCATTTTATTGTCTTATTCTTGTTTTTGTTCTATACTCTTTGCTGTACAGTGAGTGTCTGTAGGTTTTTCAAAAAGCGTATTCAATCCCATGTATTATTATTATTATTATTGTACTGTTGACAAGTAAAGTTTGTACATTTTTGGGAAAAGGCCTGGGTAGAATGGGGACAACATATTCTCCTCATGCTATTAATGTTTATCATATGGTCATTATCTGAAATAAAATTTAATAGATGAGAGGGCAATAAGAACAAGAAAGGAATCCAACTTCACAACAGACTGTTCAAATAGATTGCAATTCATCAATACCACATCTCTCTCTCCCTTTATCTCTCTCTCTTCCCCTCCTCCCTCTGTTAAAGTTCTGTCTATATCTAGCAATAATATTATGTCACTGCAAGA
The DNA here is from genome assembly GCF_901001165.1 of Salmo trutta. NCBI lineage: Eukaryota > Metazoa > Chordata > Actinopteri > Salmoniformes > Salmonidae > Salmo > Salmo trutta. The sequence continues at coordinate 16,190,394 of NC_042993.1, read as the reverse complement.
TCGAACTTTGGTGTCTTTCTTTGACTCAGTGGTGCATTGTCTGGTGTAATGCACAATAAAAGAGGGTTTTATGCTTGATGGTAGTGATATTACTTAAAACCTTCAGATTCAAGTGAGTTAATGCTTCTTCCACTGACCTACATACTGCTAGGTTGCATGCAGCAGAAAGTCACTGTGGTAAAATGCTACTCTACACTTCTCAGGCTCACAGAGGTAAGGGGCTTCCTAAGAAATTAAGTAGGCCGATGCATGCGTCATTTTCCCATTTAGAACTAGCCATGCAGTATTTTGAAATGTGAGAGCAACCGCAGTTTACTTTCCTCAATTTAATTGTTTATCTATATGAATTGTGGAAACATATAGATTATACTGTTGTTATTACCTAACATGACTGTAGCCTTCCCTGTAGCTCAGTTGGTAGAGCATGGTGTTTGCAACGCCAGGGTTGTGGGATCGATTCCCACGGGGGGCCAGCACAGAAAAAAAAATAATGTATAAAATTGTATGAAATGTATGCATTCACTACTGTAAGTCGCTCTGGATAAGAGCGTCTGCTAAATGACTAAAATGTAAAAATTTAAATGTAAATGTAATCATAGCTGATCAAATTAAGGATAAATAATAAGTAATAATAAAGAATCATACTTTGTTGGAGGGTTAAGGGGTTTATAAATCTATTCATAACCTAGATTACAAAATAACCTTTAGGGGACACATTTCAGTAGGAAAGGTGTTGAGAGCTCAGTTGACGATACCAAACATTGAGTTGAAGAGAAGATAACTGAAATAAAATGTTCAGCTGAGGGCCGTGCACAGACCTTTGATGGGGATACTTATTTGCTAGAACCTCTCATGGGGTGGGTAGGGGGCTATATCAGCTAATCATCGCTAATGTAGGCTAGATAAATCAGCTAGTTAGCTAGGCTACGCTGTCAAAACAAGCTAACTAGTCTTTACTCGACTTGAATTCGTTCTGATACTGAAAAAGGTGAACTGCACCGTGAGACGAGGCAACACATTTCAACATTTCAAACTCACTACCAGGCGCAGGTAAGAAGCTCCTGCATGCAAAGAGGAAGCTCGTGGTTGCAGAAGGGGGAGGAGGGGACTTTTTTCAAGACTAATTAGTTACATTTACATTTACGTCATTTAGCAGACGCTCTTATCCAGAGCGACTTACAAATTGGTGCATTCACCTTATCATATCCAGTGGAACAACCCCTTTACAATAGTACATCTATATATTTTTGCTAGCTGACTCTTCTTCTAAAAATCCTCTCTCTTAGTGGACTGTAGTGACTTGCATCAGTATCCACCAGAATAGATCAGCCTTACTGCCCTTTGGACCTGGTTAGCCTCTTAATTTACAATTTTGTAATTTGGGAGACACGGTAGTCAGTAAATACATTTTCATATTTTTTTGTAATAACTGAGCCACACAGGACCACGTAATGTCTTAGCATCAGCATGAGATCACCATCACCTATCAAAACTATCACATTTTATATCAGTACATCTGCAGACCTTTTTATGTCTTTTATGGGTCGTTCTGCCATAAAGACACCATTTTCTTTTGTTTCAGCGGCCCGTAGTATGGAGTGCAGCATTGATACATGAAGGGGGCAAGACAGCATTGTGCTGTGGGAATTAAGGGAAAAAGAGGAGGGCCCCCCTTATCTGCAGGGGACATGCTGAGAGGGAACATCTCAGCAAGAGGGTTTGACGTAACTGTTTTTATATTAATACAATCATAAAATTCAGTTAAAATTCAGGGCATACACATTAATATCAGTGCCCTCATACACAAAGTGGTCTTTTTCCACAGAAATGTCAAAGTAAAGGGTCAAAGTGTGTGTGAAGAACCCTGTAACATTGTTATAAAGTAAAACAATGCTTTTGAGTTAGGGGTCAAACAGCTTGTGATATTCCCACGAATGCAGTCAGTGTCCCACTGCCAGTCAGTTCAACACTTTGCCCTTTAAATTTGCACCGCTCTGTGGTTGGCATGAATTTGAACCACAGCCAACCCACAGTCAGTGACTTTCTGTCACTTGTATGTCAGTCACATTAAAACCGGGACTTTAAATTAAACAATAACAATGTGGGCGCCACTCCTCTTTTTTGGTAAAAAGCTGAGGGATGGGCCTAGAGAAATTCAAGCACTTTCAAATTCATAGACAGAACTATGGATGCTGGGACTAACAATTCATTATATCAAAATTATAGTTTAACCATGTTTTGAGACCATATAGTGTTTGTTTACATTTACACTGTTTACGAACCCTGGAGTAAAACAAGCTTATTTTTTAGTTCTGATGGGGTATGACCTTTGAACTAAGCTCACGAGGCATTTTTAAGCTACATTATTCAGGAATCAATGTAGGTAGTAAATAAGTATTCTAGCATTAAAACTAAAACATGCAATACAACCAAATTAAAAAACATTTAAAATATGCATTTATATTGCCAAATTGCATGAAATTACTATGGATGCTGTTTCCGCCATAATACAAAATAATTGTCAGGTAGGGTAGACAGCTCTGTCCACCAATTTAACTCTAGGGAGAAGGAGTAGTGAGACTCAGACCCCCCAACTCAATCCATTGCAAAGGCATGGGAACCGGAAGGCAAGTTCACTCAGAATGCATCAATAGGCTTCCATGGAAACTAACCAGCAACACCATCATCACTTATCAAACAGAATCTTGACATATTTTTCTATTTGCTTCACTTTTACCCATCACTCTAAGAAAGGTGTGGGGACAGCTATCGCTTGTGGTACTGTAACCAGGCTGTATCTAACCCTACCGCTGTGGCTGCTCAGTGAGTGGGGTTTCTGTCGCAGTGGAATGAGTAGCAATCTGAGTCAGGGGACTTTCATGTGGAAATTCATCACCCACATTAATCTTCCAACAAGACAATAACCCCAAGCACTAATCAAAATCCACAAAGAAATGGTTAATTATCCATAAAATCGACATTTTGCAATGGCCATCTCAGTCTCCGGACTTGAACCTCATTGAAAACCTGTGGTTTAAAAGCATACAATATAGCTCAGTATTTGTATTATTTGTTTTATACAGTATTTTTTGCTAATCTTTATCAAGGGATCCAATCATTCCGGTCCCCACTGTATATGAAATGTTGAAACATATAGTTTACTTTTGTTATTACCTAACATGACTGTAAAGAATAAGTAGTAATAAAGAGCTTTACTTTGTTGGAGGGTTAAGGGGTTTATAAATCTATTCATAACCTAGATTCCAAAATAACCTTTAGGGGACACATTTCAGTAGGAAATGAGCTGAGAGAGCAGTTGACGATACCAAACATTGAGTTGAAGAGAAGATAACTGAAATAAAATGTTCAGCTGAGGGCCGTGCACAGTCCTTTGATGGGGATACTTATTTGCTAGAACCTCTCATGGGGTGGGTAGGGGGCTATATCAGGTGATAATCGCAAATGTAGGCTAGATTAATCAGCTCGTTAGCTAGTCTATGCTGTCAACTAGGGCAAGACAGCGTAGTGCTGTGGGAATTAAGAAACGTTGTACAACGCAACCCCAATTTTAATCAATGAAACCTATTGATTTAAAAAACTGTCTAACACTGGTTCACGCAGAGGTTATCATTCCAACTCTTTTTGTGTGTTTTCATGTCGATAGTGGTGCGTGTCTGAGTGATAATAGGCAGTAGAAAACATTTGTCTATCACCCCTAACTTGTCAGTTTTACCTTCTGTAAACTGTGTACGTGAACCTCACCATCATTTGGAATGCTGCAGAACTTCACGGCTATGCTACGTGACAAAGGCCGTGTTCCCCTGATCAGGCGAGGCGACACAACAACCAATAAACACAATGAAACAATGGAAACGCCACGTACGACCCCTCTACTGAGATACCAGCAAGAATAAGCCAGACCTGGCAAGAATAAAGCCGTTACCTCGGCAATTTCCATTCTAAATATTATACCCGCAATGAAGATCATAAGAAAAAATACAAATGGTCCTAAAATGTTATTAGGAAGCAGACTTAAAAATATAACTATGAATAGCCTTAATAGCACAAATAGTATTAAAGCATTGAAAATACTGTTAACAGCAATACGAGTAATGATTACTATAAAGCTATTATGGTAACAACAGTTAAACAAATAACATAACATTATTTATAATGCTTCTATTAATAATAGTAGTAATAATAATGATATCATTATAATAATCAACTTTTTTTATCTTTTTTTTTTTATCCCATTGTTATTTTGTCCATTACTATTTAAGTGATGATGCCCGAGAAGCAGGTGTTTGGAGGATATATTAGCACGGGTGTTGTTCGTTGAGGGCCAGAAAACAATATATAGTCCCGACCAAATCTAGGGTTGCTACCCAAGCTGGCTGGTCGTTCATCTATCTGTTTGGTTGCCATGAGACCGACCCAGTCATTCAGTATTTGTGTTCTGTATCCATGGGCACAACCCAGTCTTTCATTCTAAATGTTCCATTGCCATACTGGCTGGCAACGTTCTTATCCCTTGCTCGCTAGCTAGCCAACTACGGCTAACTTACAGTCACGTCAAAAAGCCAGAATAACAGCAAAGTAGCTGCATTTGCGTTTGTTTAAAATGTTTTCTAGTGACATTTATTTGGATACATCCATAACAATACATCCATAACATGATTTCGCCTGGCATAGAAAATGTGCTCTCTCGTCAGGACACTGTTGTTCAGTGGAGCTAGCCAACAACACAACTAACACAATCCCTTCAAACTGAAGCTGGAAAGACAGCAAACCAGCTGCACTGTTTAGTTTTACTGGTTTTCTATTGATATTTCTTTGGATATATCAATAAAAATTATGCTGATTCATAATTTCGACTGTCTGAAAAAAGCTGCATGTGTCACGGTTGTCGTCGGTGAATGAGGACCAAAATGCAGCAGGTACGTGTATGCTCATTTTGACTTTTATTTACTATAAGAATGAACATACAAAATAACGAAGACGAACAACTAACAGTCTGGCAAAGCCTAGGGCTGAACACAGAACAATCACCCACAAATCACAAACACACCCTTATATATGAGACTCTCAATCAAAGGCAGATAGACAACACCTGCCTTCAACTGAGAGTCCCAATCCCAATTAACCAACATAGAAACACACTCACCAGACTAGACATAGAAATACATAAACAGACTATAAACCAAAACCCCGGAAATACTAAATCAAACACCCTTAATCAAACACACCACCCTGAACCACATAAAACAAATACCCTTTGTCACGCCCTGACCAAACTACAAAACAATTAACCTTATATACACTGGCCAGGACGTGACAGCATGCCTGTCTGTCTTATTCCCGACACCTTCATTACTAAAGGACAGCTGGAGATTGAATTTGAATATTGAAACAATGTTGTAAATGTCGGAGAGACAGACAGCAAGGTTTATACAAATCTCCACTGTTGAAAACTAAATGTTAGTCTAAAAGAAATATGAGATACAGTGACTTGCAAAAGTATTCATCCCCCTTGACGTTTTACCTATTTTGTTCTATTACAACCTGTAATTTAAATTTATTTTTATTTCGATTTCATGTAATGGACATACACAAAATAGTCCAAATTGGTGAAGTGAAATGAAAAAAATAACTTACAAAAAAACAGAAAAGTGGTGTGAGCATATGTATTCATCCTTTGTTATGAAGCCCATAAATAAGATCTGGTGCAACCAATTACCTTCAGAAGTCACATAATTAGTTAAATAAAGTCCACCTGTGTGCAATCTGTCACATGATCTGTCATATGATCTCAGTATATATACACCTGTTTCGAAAGGCCCCAGATTCTGCAACACCACTAAGCAAGGGGCACCACCAAGCAAGCGGCACCATGAAGACCAAGGAGCTCTCCAAACAGGTCAGGGACAAAGTTGTGGAGAAGTACATATCAGGGTTGTGTTATACAAAAGTATCAGAAACTTTGCACATCCCACGGAGCACCATTAAATCCAGTATTAAAAAATTGAAAGAATATGGCACGACAACAAACCTGCCAAGAGAGGGCCGCCCACCAAAACTCATGGACCAGGCAAGGACGGCATTAATCAGAGAGGCAACAAAGAGACCAAAGATAACCATGAAGGAGCTGCAAAACTCCACAGTGGAGATTGGAGTATCTGTCCATAGGACACTTTAAGTCGTACACTCCACAGAGCTGGGCTTTACGGAAGAGTGGCCAGAAAAAAAGCCATTACTTAAAGAAACATTTTTATTTTCATTTTTTTATTTCACCTTTATTTATCCAGGTAGGCTAGTGGAGAACAACTTCTCATTTACAACTGCGACCTGGCCAAGATAAAGCAAAGCAGTGCTACACAAACAATAACACAGAGTTACACATGGAATAAACAAACATACAGTCAATAAGCAAACACGTTTGGTGTTCGCCAAAAGGCATGTGGGAGACTCCCGAAACATATGGAAGAAGGTACTCTGGTCAGATTAGACTAGAATTTAGCTTTTTGGCCATCAAGGAAAACGCTATGTCTGGCGCAAACCCAACACCTCTCATCACCCCGAGAACAGCATCCCCACAGTGAAGTATGGTGGTGGCAGTGTAACAGGCGTAAAATATACTTTATGTATTTCACCAAAATCCCTCATATCTATCTATTATTTTAAGGTTATTTTAAGATGTATTACATTACTTTCAAGAATGAATATTTTATAGTATTTATTTTCAAAAATTGTGTTAATGCTGTGATGTTATCAACGGGAGCCATGCACTTACTCCTCAGTTTGCTCAGAGCGTGATGAGGAGAGGTAGGTGTTATGTATGCTCCGGTCTTTTGAATGCACATGTTCACAAATGTTCACAAATTCACAAGAAAAGACAAGCAAACGTTATATCGTCACTGATTTAGTGTTGCATTACTGTTTATAGGAATATATATTCATGGGAATGGGGATAATGTTTGAATGCAACTTTGTAAGGCTAGCCCAACTACCGTTAGCTTTGTTGCGGGAGAGGGTCTCTTTCAGGTGCAGACATCGTGAGTTTTTTAAATTATTTTCTCATGGGTTTTCTGCAATGTCTTTTGTTTTTTATCAGGCAAATATACTTGTTTGGAGTCCAGACGGCAGCATTAACTTTTGCCTTGTATTTGTATCCATTCCATGCAGTCATTAAAAGAGAGACAACCGGCAGGATTGTGTCCAGAGCCTTATCTTCCACCTACACCTTACCAAAACACAACGCAGAAAGGTACCAGTGCAGAACCGGTTACAGCAGCATCATGCTGTGGGGATGTTTTTCATCGTCAGGGGCTGGAAAACTGGTCAGAACTGAAGGAATGATGGATGGCGCTAAATAAAGGGAAATCTTGAGGGAAAACAGTTTGTCTTCCAGAGATTTGAGACTGGGACGGAGATTCACCTTCCAGCAGGACAATGACCCTAATTATACTGCTAAAGCAACACTTGAGTGGTTTAAGGGGAAACATTTAAATGTCTTGGAATGGCCTAGTCAAAGCCCAGATCTCAATCCAATTGAAAATCTGTGGTATGACTTAAAGATTGCTGTACACCAGCGGAACACACCCAACTTGAAGGAGCTGGAGCAGTTTTGCCTTGAAGAATGGGCAAAAATCCCAGTGGCTAGATGTGACTAGCTTATAGAGACATACCCCAAGAGACTTGCAGCTTTAATTGCTGCAAAAGGTAGCTCTATAAAGTAATAACTTTGGGGGGGGGGGGGTGAATAGTTATGCATGCTCAAGTTTTCAGTTTGTTTGTGTTATTTCTTGCTTCTTTCACAAGAAAAAATATTTTGCATCTTCAAAGAGGTAGGCATGTAAATGTAGGCATGTAAATCAAATGATACAAACCCCTTAAAAATCAATTTTAATTCCAGGTTGTAAGACAGCAAAATAGGAAAAATGCCAAGGGGGGTGAATACTTTCGCAAGCCACTGTAATGTCTAGATGCTTTTTATAGTGGAGATCAAGTTTATAAATTGCCTGGCTGGGCTGATTAGACAGTGGATTAAGCAGTCAGATGGAACAGAGAAAATGGGCATTTTAATGTCCTAGATTTAGCCGGTGATTACTTGTGGAATAGACACCGGTTGGAATGTGGTTTTAACCAATCAGCATTCAGGGTTAGACCCACCCATTGTATAATGAACTGTACACAATGTTCTGTCATTCATATTTCACTACACACAATTTCCTGTACATTGTGTCACAGTAAAAGGGAGTCCATTTCACTCAGGAGCACCACTAGTATCCAAATCCATGGAATTTACACCCCCAAGGCCGTCATTGCTATTATTGTGGCCTTCTAAGGCTGCGTTTAGACAGGCAGCCCAATTATGATGTTTTTTTTCACTAATTTGTCTTTTGACCAATCAGATCAAGTATGAAAAATATCTGATGTGAAAGTTCTAATGTGATTGGTCAAGAGACCAATTAGCGGACAAAATATCAGAATTGGGCTGCCTGTGTAAATGCAGCCTAAGAGTGGGAAATCAGCTTAAATCCAAATATTTGCATATTAGATTTATAGGTTTTATTTACACAAATACATATGCAACATTGGAGCACTTTGGCAGTTTACAATTAAACTGAATTGCAGTGCAGCTTACATAGATATAAGAAAATTAACATGATTAACCCTTTGTTGTCTTAAGGGTAAAAAATGACCCGCCACTATGTTTAACAGCAGAGAAAACCCCCTAAATGATATTTTTTCAACTTGAAATTTGATGACTTTTCCTAGTGACCCCAACATTAGAAAAAGTGAAACATCGCCTTTGTTCATATTTCTATGAAAGCTGTACACCACCAGTGTACAAGATTGTCTTAGGGTCATTTTTGACCGGCAGTTACAAAATCATTTACACACCACAAAAACCACAGACACACACACGAGAAATTTAGATTATGTGTGCTACTGATTGAACTTAGTCAGCAGCTCCTGAAGAGAAAGATCACCATGGTTGGCACAGTTAGAAAGAACAAGCCTGAGCTCCCCCTTGCACTCCTCGCAACAAGGGGGAGAGAGGCCTTCTCATCAAAGTTTGCCTTCACCCCACCACCACTCTAGTTTCTTACCTCCTAAAAAGGAACAAGAATCTGGTCCTCCTGAGCACACTGCACAAAACGGCTGAGATCAGTGATCATAAGGACAGGAAGCCAGCCATCATCCTGGACTACAACCCCAACAAAGGAGGCGTGGACAACCTGGACAAGGTGATTGGAACTTACAGCTGCAGGAGGATGACTGCTCCTGCAATGCCTTCGTGATATGGAACAAGATCGACCCTACCTGGATACCTGATAATCGGAACAAGAGGAGGGTGTTCCTGGAGCAGCTGGGAAAGGCACTTGTAATGCCACACATTCAAATAAGAGAGCACCTCCCCCATACAGCAGCCTCTGCAGTGCTTGTGAAAGCTGTTCAGGGGGCTGAATCTTGTCCTGATTCACATGAGGCTGCAGCTGGGCAGATGCCAATTCTGCCCCCCAAAGAAGGACTGTAAAACAAATGCTATGTGCTGCACATGTAAGAAATACATCTGCAAAGTCCATGCACACACACTTGGGTACTGTCCTACATGTGCTAATCAGAGTTGATTGATTTATGTTTTTCACGTTTTTGTTTTGTATCTATTATCTAATTTTATTCTTATTTATTGTTCTTGTTTATACACTTTGTGGGTGGGGAGAATGGTTAAAAAATGGGAGAAGACTAGTATTTTGTAGTTGAATTCCTCATTGAACTGTATATAAGAATATATGACTATGTTACCAAAAACGTTCAAAACTGTTATGGTTTCCCTTCAATAAAATGCTTTCAAAACTACTTTCTGCACATTTCTGCTACTTTCTTAGGCTATACAAGTGCTATCTCTTGCTAAAAAAAACATGTTTACACCTATGCAGTACCTTTAGCAATAATAATAATAATAATGAACCTCTACTTTAGTAAAGAAAACAATTATGCCAGGTGTATTGTAATAAAAACGAGTGGTGTCCACTGATTAAATGCAGTCTTTCTGCATTGTGAAGAGGGAAACCCAGATATTCACAAAGTTTGTGATGAATGACAGGTTGTTTCTTCTTGCTAAATAGATTTGGGGTTTAAAATTCAATTAAGATGATTTATTTTAGGGGTTTAGTGAAGGCGGGTCATTTTTTACCCTTAGGATAAGGGGAGTATACAGAATGTTAAGAATACACAAGGGTTAAAAGAGGAACACATTAATAAAAACATTTAACTTTGAATAACAACCTCATCTAGTGTCCATTAAAAAGCCTAACTAATGATGGAATTGGGTGTCACAGGATCCAACGAAAGTGGCGCCCCTCCTCGGTCGGGCGGCGCTCGGCGGTCGTCGTCGCCGGCCTATTAGCTGCCACCGATCGTTGTTTCTGTCGTTTAGTTTTGTCTGTCTGTTCCGCACCTGTTTTGTGTATGTCATTAGTGGGGACTTATTTAAGGTGTGTTTTCAGTTGGGATTTTGTGCGGGATTGTTGATTGTCCACTCAGGACGGTGGTCCGTGTTTTATTACGGGTTTGTTTCTGACAGTTTAAGGAAGAGAGGATTTACCGGGCTGCGCCCCGTGCCTTTTTGTGCCGCTTATATATATTGTTTGTTCGCAATATTGGGAATGTGTTTTTTCCAGGCAGTCTGTCTGTAGCGCCCCGTGCCTCGCGTTTTTGTTTTGTGTGTCAAATTATTAAAAGGACGCTCAACTCCAGCACCTGTCTCCTGCATCTGATTCCGCCTTACACCAGTCCAAGTCAACTGTGACATTGGGCTTTTTTTTCGAATGTTGTAGAACTTCTATAGATGTCCATGCTTCATGAGTCGCTGATGAGCATGAATGCAAAATTAAGGTAATTTGTAGTGTTGATGCTACTTTTAAATACCTAGAACTTATTTTATAGAGGGAAGTAAAACAAACTGAAACCCATTTAAAGGGATACTTCTGTATTTTAGCAATGAAGATTTTAGCAATAAAATGAATCTACTTCAAGTTTGTAATGTCACAGTGAAATTATTTTATTGCAAACTCAAAACCCAACAATGCAATAATCAATAACAATCTATTACAAAAAAAGCAGACAAGAAATAAGAATAAGAAATATGAAATACACAATAAAGTAATTAAGTACGAATGCTATATACAGGAAATATTTAGAAAGTCAGTTCCAATACCATATTTACATGTGCAGGGATACTGTAGTGATGGAGGTAGATGTGTATAGGGGTAAGGTGACTAAGCAACAGGATATAAGATAAACAGAGTTGCAGCAGCTTGCATGTCCGTGGGTGTGCGGGTGTGTGGAGTCAGTATAAATGTATGTGCATATTATGTGTGAGTGAGCAAATGATGGAGTGAGTGTTTGTGTGTGTGTAGGGCCTTGTGAGTGTGCATTGAGACAATGCAAAATACTGAAATAAAAGATCAATAAAGATACAAGGTAAACTCAGTCTGTGTAGCTATTTTGTTAGCTATTTATTAGTCGTATTGCTTGGGGATAGAAGCTGTTCAAGAGCTGTTGGTGTCTATGTGTCTAAAATAGTCTATGTCTTGGGTGGTTGGGGTCTTGGACGATATTCCGGGCCTTCTTTTCACCCCACCTGATATAGAGGTCCTGGATGGCAGGGAGCTCGGCCTCAATGATATACTGGGCTGTCGCACAACCCTCTGTAGCGCCATGCGATCGAGGGCTTGTGCTATTGGCATACCTCCCTCTCTGCGGACGACATTATCAACCACAAAAGGTTGACGACATCCGCTACTCATTCACTCAGCCTATTGAGTCCACTGGTCACACTCACACAGAACTACCTTACACCTTGACCTCTTTCTCCCCCTCTGTCCAGATGACATACTGCAACTATATGAGGTCTCGCTGTCCAAAAACCTGCCTGCCCACTCGACCCCATCCCCTCCTCCCTTCTCCAGACGATCTCTGGAGACTTTCTCCCATTCCTCACTTCCCTCATCTATTCATCCCTGACCACTGGTTGCGTCCCCTCTCACTTCAAAAGTTGTTACCCTCCTCAAGAAACCAACACTTGACTCATCTGACGTCAAAAACTATGGACCTGTATCCCTTCTTTCTTTTCTTTCCAAAACACTTGAGTGTGATGTCTCTCTCGTTATCTTTCTCAAAAGGATCTTCTTGGCTCTAACCAGTCAGTCTACAAGATGGGTCACTCAACCGAGACTAGTCTTCTCTGTGTCACGGAGGCTTTCTGGACTGCCAAAGCTGACTCTCTCCTCTGTTCTCATCCTCCTAGATCTATCCGCTGCCTTCGACACCGTCAACCATCAGATCCTCCTCTCCACCTTCTCATGGCTGGGCGTCTCAGGCTATGCACACTCTTGGATTGCATCCTACCTTGCAGGCCGCTTCTACCAGGTGATGATCTGTCTCTGCACCACCTACTCTCACTACTGGGCTTGGTTCTAGGCCCTCTCCTCTTCTCTCTATACAACAAGTCACTCAGTTCCATCATATCCTCACATGGTCTCTCCTATCATTGCTATGCGGATGACACTCAACTACTTTTGTCCTTCCCCCCTTCTGACACCCAGGTGGCGACATGCATCTCTGCGTGCCTGGCAGAAATCTCAACTTGGATGTTGGCCCACCACCTCAAGTTCAACCTCGACAAGACTGAACTGCTCTTCCTCCCGGGGAAGGCCTGCCCGCTCAAACAACTCTCTATCACGGTTGACAACTCCACAGTGTCATCCTCCCAGAGTGCAAAGAACCTTGTCGTGACCCTGGACAACACCCAGTCATCCTCTGCAAACATCAAAGCAGTGGCCCGCTCCTGCAGGTTCATGCTCTACAACATCCGTAGAGTACGACCCTACCTCACACAGGAAGCGGCACAGGTCCTAAGCCAGGCACTTGTTCTCTCCAGTCTAGACTACTGCAACTTGCTGTTGGATAGGCTCCCCCCCTTTCTTGCTCTGACTCTACTGATAGCTACGTTATTGAGGAAAATTGTACTTTCTATGCCTGTGATATGTGGTTGTCCCACCTAGCTATCTTAAGATGAATGCACTAACTGTATGTCGCTCTGGATAAAAGTGTCTGCTAAATCAAATCAAATCACATCAAATTTTATTGTCTCATACACGTGTTTAGTAGATGTTATTGCAGGTGAAGCGAAATGCGTGTGCTTCTAGTTAAAACAGTGCAGCAATGAAGAAAATGTAAATGTATTTCTTTCAAAATTTGGTCTCAAATTTGATAACATCCCTGTTAGTGAGCATTTCTCCTTTACCAAGAAAATCCATCCACTTGACAGTTGTGGCATATCAAGAAGCTGATTAAACAGCATGATTATTACACAGGTGCACCTTGTGCTAAGGACAATAAAAGACCATTCTAAATGCTGCCGTTTTGTCATACAACACATTGCCACAGATGTCTCAAGTTTTGAAGGAGTGTGTAATTGGCATGCTGGCTGCAGGAATGTCCACCGGAGCTGTTGCCAGAGAATTGAATGTTAATTTCTCTTCCATAAGCCGCCTCCAACGTTGTTTTAGAGAATTTGGCAGTACATCCAACCGGCATCATATCCGCAGACCACGTGTAACCACGCCAGCCCGGGACCTCCACATTCGGCTTTTCAGCTGTGGGATCGTCTGAGACCAGCCACCCAGACAGCTGATGAAACTGAGAAGTATTTCTGTGTGTAATAAAACCCTTTTGTGGGGAAAAACTCAGTCTGATTGGCTTGGCCTGGCTGCGCCCCTGCCCAGTCATGTGACATCCATAGATTAGGGCCTAATGAATTTATTTCAATTGACTGATTTCCTTATTTGAACTGTAAAATTGAACTCAGTAAAATTGTTGACATTTCTGCATGTTGTGTTTATATTTTAGTTCAGTATATTTACATGAAAATGTACAGTACTTTAAAATACCTGTAAAAACAGTGAGTTATCACAAAATACACTATTTACAGCCAAACGTACAATCATCAGACATATGAACTAGTACTTATTAATCAGGGATGGTCCAACCTTCTTTTAAGGAGCCACATGGTGTGCAAGCCTTTGTGCAAGCCTTTGTTCAAGCACAGTTCTACATGTTTCTACGAATAAGCTGATTAGTAGAATCTGGTGTGGTAGAACAGGGCTTGAGCATGAAGCCTGCTCACTCTGTGGGTCTCTGAGAGCATGGGTGGCTACCCCTTATAAGAATACCGTAACATATGACAAACTGCTGGGAAACACCTGTAAAAACATATCATTAGAGTACAAAAGCACAGAAAAATGAAACACAAAATACAAATTAGAATTACTAGTCATACATTGAATATGCATTGAAACTTTAGCTAATATAAATGTAATAAGTAATGCTTTTAAACAATAGGCCTATATTTTCAAGAAGATCAACACAACTTCCACTTGGTTATCTCTGTGATTTTAGCAAAGGCCTTTGCAGAGGAACATAATGTCTTAAAGGTCCCAAGCTTTCAGTTCCTGAAAAACAAAATGTCACACCTTGATCTGTTTCACTTTTCTTTGTGCTTGTCTCCACCCCCCCTCCAGGTGTCTCCCATCTGCCCCATTATCCCCTGTGTATTTAGACCTGTGTTGTCTGTTTGTCTGGTGACAGTTCGTCTTGTCTTGTCAGGTTTTACCAGCATGTCTTCCTGTTCCTCAAGTTCTGTTTCCTAGTTTTTCCTGGTTCTGACTATTCTGCCTGCCCTAACCCCGAGCCTGCCTGCCGTCCTGTACCTGCCTGACTCTGACCTGATTACGAACCTTTGCCCACCCTGACCCCGAGCCTGCCTGCTGCCCTGTACCTGCCTGACTCTGACCTGATCACAAACCTCTGCGTGTCCTCGAGCTGCCCCTTGCCAGCCCGGTGTTTATAATAAATTATCTGAGAACTGTACTCTCCGTCTCCCTTGTCTGCATCTGAGTCCAATCCTGAGTCGTGATACAAAATGGAAGCAGCAACAGTGTATAATTTGTTTTCCCTAACTCAAAACATTGTAGTTCCCCTAGAGGGCGCTATGGCATAAACAATTAGCATAGAATGTTCTAGCTAGCAGTTTGTGAGTAAGAAGAGAAACCGCAGGATACCTAGTCAGTGGTGTAAAGTACTTAAGTTAAAATACTTTAAAGTACTAAAGTAGTTTTTTTGGGTATCTGTATTTATATTTTTGCCAATTGTTGCCAACTTTTTGCCAACTCCAATTCACACACGTATCAAGAGAACATCCCTGATCATCCCCTGCCTCTGAACTGGCAGACTCATTAAACACAAATGCTTTGTTTGTAAATTATGGTTGTGTTGGAGTGTGCCCTGGCTATCCGTCAATAATTTTTTTTTTTATAACTGTGCCGTCTGGCTTGCTTAATATAAGGAATTTGAAATCATTGATCCTTTTACTTTTGATACTTAAGTATATTTCAGCAATTACATTTACTTTTAATACTCAAGTATATTTAAAACCAAATACTTTTAGACTTTTACTCAAGTAGTGTTTTACTGAGTGACTTTTACTTTTACTTGAATAATTTTCTACTAAGGTATCAAATATGACAATTGAGTACTTTTTCCACCACAGTACCTGGTCCAGTGTTGCCAATTTAGCGACTTTGTTTTCAGACCCCTCCAGCAACTTTTATTGGTAAAAGAGACTACCGTAATTTCCGGACTATTAAGCGCACCTGAATATAAGCCGCACCCACTGAATTAAAAAATATATAATATTTTGAACATAAATAAGCCGCACATGTCTATAAGCCGCAGGTGCCTACCGGTACATTGAAACAAATGAACTTTACACAGGCTTTAACGAAACACGGCTTGTAACAAAAATAAATAGGCTTTAACGAAACACGGCTTGTAACAAAAATAAATAGGCTTTAACAAAACACGGATTGTAACAAAAAATTACAAATTAGCAGTAAGCTTTAGTTGTCTTTTTGCACTGAGTCAATTCCTCACACTGCTGTTTCCAACGTCTTATCATCGACTCATTAAGACCAAGCTCCCGTGCAGCAGCTCTATTTCCTTTTCCAACAGCCAGATCAATCGCCTTCAACTTGAAAGCTGCATCATATGCATTTCTCTGTGTCTTTGCCATGATGCGGGTGACAAAATTAATACCGTAATCAGAATGATGGGAAGTTTGAGAGCGCTTGATTTAATCTAAACAGTAAACAAAAAGTTGTTTGACCTTAACCCGTTCGGCAATTTCATTGGTCTAATGAAAGCTTCATGCCGCCAAAAAACTAAGCATGTCACAGAATGTGTTTTTTTGGAGAAAAAAAAATTGAAAGCGGGAAAAATCCATATATTAGCCGCGTCATTGTTTAAGCCGCGAGGTTCAAAGCCTGGGAAAAAAGTTGCGGCTTATAGTCCGGAATTTACCGTAGCTACTTTTCAGGCTACCTTTGGGGAGTTTTGCCACAGAGGTTTTCTATGGTTTTAATAGCATTTAGGGACTTTTCCCACTCAATTCTGCCGATTGTGAGAAGCTGTCTGCAACAGCAACGGGAACGCAACTGTGCCGCAGAAAGGCAAATTGGTGCTGTGGCGTCGTTGCGGTAATGGCAAAACGTCATCTAGTGACTTCTAGCAACAGATCAAGGAGCCAATAGCGTTTCTCACTACAAAATAGTTGATAACCCTTAAACCAGTACTTTTTTGGAAGAACTGTACACACCGTGCGTAACGACATGTCTATCGTTGCTCTGCGAAACTCCATATTTTGGTGAGCACCGCACGTATTTTGACATAACGTTCGCAGAGCTGGCTAATGGGACTTTGTGATGCTGTAGTGGAGTGGGTTGAGAATTTCAAGTTCCTCGGTGTCCACATCACTAAGAACCTATCATGGTCCAAACACACCAATACAGTTGTGCCGCGTGAATGACAAAACCACGTCCCCCTCAGGAGGCTGAAATGTTTTGGCATGGACCCTCAGATCCTCGAAATGTTCTACAGCTGCACCATTGAGAGCATCTTGGCTGGCTGCATCACCGCTTGGTATGGCAAGTGCTTGGCATTTGGCACTACAGAGGGTAGTGCGTACAGCCCAGTACATCACTGTGGCCAAGCTCCCTGCCATTCAGGACCTCTATACCAGGCGGTGTCAGGAAGGAAGGCCCCCAAAATTGTCAAAGACTCCAGCCACCCAAGTCATAGACTTGTTTACGTGCTGCTGTGCGGTTTGTTGCTAACTTTACTTTGCTACCTGCCAACTTTACGGTTTTTACTTTTTAATTACTGTTTATATTTTTATTTTTTCTCTCGCTCGACTTTTTTCATTACATTTTTTTCACCCCGGACATGGTTCGTCAGTACCTCCACCAGCCGAAGCTATTTAATAACATTAACATGATGCCTTCAAATTGCAGTTGCTGTACTCATAATATACAGGAGAACAATCGCCTCATGGCGAGGATAGCTGTGCTGCAAGCCCAGCTTTCGATGCAATCGTCAGGCAAGGGTAATTTAAGTGTAGGAAAGGATGAAATAGCATCTGTGCCACCAGTAAGTACAGATAGTAGTATAAATCCCCTCGCACAGTCCCCGCAGCCGGGCAATTTTCTCATGGCTTCTGGAAGGAAATGCTGTAGGAACCAGTGTCGTTCATTCAGCCGAAAGAAACTTTCAACCGGTTCTCCCCATTAAGCAGCGAGTCGGAGTCAGAGGCTGAGTCTTCTCTGGTCTCTACTCCTCTCGTTACGGGGTCTGAGACGCCGAAGCTTCCCACCATTAGATATGACAAATTGAAAACCCAGGTACTTGGCGACTCCATTACCCGCAGTATTAGACTTAAAACAAATCATCCATCGATCATACACTGTTTACCAGGGGGCAGGGCTACCGATGTTAAGGCTAATCTGAAGATGGTGCTGGCTAAAGCTAAAACTGGCGAGTGTAGAGAGTATAGGGATATTGTTATCCACGTTGGCACCAACGATGTTAGGATGAAACAGTCAGAGGTCACCAAGCGCAACATAGCTTCAGCGTGTAAATCAGCTAGAAAGATGTGTCGGCATTGAGTAATTGTCTCTGGCCCCCTCCTATTTAGGGGGAGTGATGAGCTCTATAGCTAAGTCTCAGAACTCAATCGCTGGTTGAAAACTGTTTTCTGCCCCTCCCAAAAGATAGAATTTGTAGATAATTGGCCCTCTTTCTGGGACTCACCCACACACAGGACCAAGCCTGGCCTGTTGAGGAGTGACGGACTCCATCCTAGCTGGAGGGGTGCTCTCATCTTATCTACGAACATAGACAGGGCTCTAACTCCCCTAGCTCCACAATGAGTGCAGACCAGGCAGCAGGCTGTTAGCCAGCCTGCCAGCTTAGTGGAGTATGCCACTAGCACAGTCAGTGTAGTCAGCTCAGTTAACCCCATTGAGACCGTGTCTGTGCCTTTGACCTAGGTTGGGCAAAACTAAACATGGCGGTGTTCGCCTTCGCAATCTCACTGGAATAAAGACCTCCTCCATTCCTGCCATTACTGAAAGAGATTGTGATACCTCACATCTCAAAATAGGGCTACTTAATGTTAGATCCCTCACTTCCAAGGCAGTTATAGTCAATGAACTAATCACTGATCATAAACTTTATGTGATTGGCCTGACTGAAACATGGCTCTCCTCCTGGTTACACTAGTGACCATATCCCCAGCACATCCCGCAAAGGCGGAGGTGTTGCTAACATTTACGCTAGAAAATTTCAATTTACAAAAAACCCCCGATGTTTTAGTCTTTTGAACTTCTAGTCATGAAATCTATGCAGCCTACTCAATCACTTTTTATAGCTACTGCTTACAGGCCTCCTGGGCCATATACAGCGTTCCTCACTGAGTTCCCTGAGTTCCTATTGGACCTTGTAGTCATGGCAGATAATATTCAAATTTTTGGTGACTTAAATATTCACATGAAAAGGTCCACAGACCCACTCCAAAAGGCTTTCGGAGCCATCATTTACTCAGTGGGTTTTGTCCAACATGTCTCCGGACCTACTCACTGCCACAGTTATACTCTGGACCTAGTTTTGTCCCGTGGAATAAATGTTGTGGATTTTAATGTTTTTCGTCATAATCCTGGACTTTCTGACTAACTGACCAGCATTTTATTACGTTTGCAATCGCAACAAATAATCTGCTCAGACCCCAACCAAGGATCATAAAAAGTCATGATATAAATTCTCGGACAACTCAAAGATTCCTAGATGCCCTTCCAGGCTCCCTGGTTTTAGACCCCATCATAGCACTGAGACTGCACTTGTGGAGGTGGTAAATTACCTTTTAATGGCGTCAGACCGAGGTTCTGCATCTGTCCTCGTGCTCCTAGACCCTAGTGCTGCTTTTGATACCATCAATCACCACATTCTTTTGGGGAGATTGGAAACCCAAATTGGTCTACACAGACAAGTTCTGGCCTGGTTTAGGTCTTATCTGTTGGAAAGATATCAGTTTGTCTCTGTGGAGGGTTTGTCCTCTGACAAATCAACTGTAAATTTTGGTGTTCCTCAAGGCTCCATTTTAGGACCACTATTGTTTCCACTATATATTTTACCTCTTGGTGATGACATTCTGGAACATAATGATAACTTTCACTGCTATGCGGATGACACACAGCTGTACATTTCAATGAAACATGGTGAAGCCCCAAAATTGCCCTCTATGGAAGCTTGTGTTTCAGACATAAGGAAGTGGATGGCAAATGTTCTACTTTTAAACTCAGACAAAACAGAGATGCTTGTTCTAGGTTCCAAGAAACAATGAGATCTTCTGTTGAATCTGACAATTAATCTTGATGGTTGTACAGTCATCTCAAATAAAACTGTGAAGGACTTCGGCGGTACTCGGCACCCTGATCTCTCTTTTGACAAACATATCAAGACTGTTTCAAGAACAGCTTTTTTCCATCTACGTTACATTGCAAAAATTACAAACTTTCTGTCCAAAAATGTTTCAGAAAAATGTATCCATACTTTTGTCACTTCTAGGTTAGACTGCTGCAATGTTCTACTTTCTGGCTACCCGGATAAAGCACTAAATAAACTTAGTGCTAATGCTAAACATGGCTGCTAGAATCTTATATATACACAGTACCAGTTATTTTATTTGATTATTTGAATTGAAGGGGATCCTGAGCGTCAGAGGAGATCTCGTCATCATCTCCTCAAGCCCAGGTATTGGTTCAGGCAACACTGACCTAGCCTTGAAAAAGTCTACTCGATAAGCTACTTACCATCATGAGCTAGTAAGTAGAAATCCCCACAAAGTGAAATCACCAGATCGAAAAATATAGAAATATACAGTGTTTTGAGTGATATTCTTTTCAAGAGTTTTCAAGTTTTTTTGTTTTAAGATTGTTTTGTTTCATGACAGAGAAAGTGTTCATCAACAGCACAGTGTTTCACGTTTTCTTTCTTTATGAGAAAGATCTGCAAATGAGATAAAGTATACTGTCGTTTTTAGCTCACGTGAAATGTTGATGATGTCTAGCTAGTTACATGTACTGCTGATGGGGCTAGCTCTGAGTTGTCATTCTAGAACAGGGATGGGCAACTTTGTATGCGAGCAAAACATTGTTGTGGCCCCCCTCTTGACAGTGGAGAGATCATTTCCTGCAATTCTAAACATTTTGCCATAGGTTGGAGAGAATTGTTTGCAGGTTTTCATATGATAACTGAGTGAGAGTGACGAACAAAATCAATAAGGGGCCCCCGGTTGGTAATTCGACCACGATTACTACAAGTTCAGATAGTTTTCCCCCGTTAGACTAACTTACCAATAAATAAAAACATTTGTGGACATGGGCTAATTGAGTGACTGTCAGATATAACAAGATCATTTAAAAAAAAAAAAGTTTAATTATATAAAAAATATAAAAAATTACCCCTTTTTTCTCCCCAATTTCGTGGTATCCAATTGTTAGTAGTTACTGTCTTGTCTCTTCGCTACAACTCCCGTACGGACTCGGGAGAGAGCCATGCGTCCTCCGAAACACAACCCAACCTCACTGCTTTTTAAAACAGCGCGCATCCAACCCGGAAGCCAGCCGCACCAATGTGTCGGAGGAAACACCGTACACCTAGCGACCTGCAATTCTAAACATTTCGCCATAGGTTGGAGAGAAATGTTTGTAGTTTTTCATATGATAACTGAGGGAGAGTGACGAACAAAATCAATAAGGGGCCCCCGGTTGGTAATTCGACCATGAAGTTCAGATAGTTTTCCCCAGTTAGACTAACTTAACAATAAATAAAAACATTTGTGGACATTGACTAGTTGCTCTAGTCAGTGACTGTCAGTGACAGATATAACAGATAATTTTTTATTTATTTTTTCCCCCAATTTCGTGGTATCCAATTGTTAGTAGTTACTGTTTTGTCTCATCACTACAACTCCGATACGGACTCGGGAGAGAGCCATGCGTCCTCCGAAACACAACCCAACTGCACTGCTTTTTAACACAGCGCGCATCCAACCCAGAAGCCAGCCGCATCAATGTGTCGGAGGAAACACCGTACACCTAGCGACCTGGTCAGCGTGCACTGTGCCCGGCCCGCCACAGGAGTCGCTAGTGCGCAATGAGACAAGGATATCCCTGCCGCTCAAACCCTCCCTAACCCGGACGACGCTAGGCCAATGGTGCGCTGCCCCATGGGCCTCCCGGTTGGCCAGCTGCGATAAAGCCTGGGCTCGAACCCAGAATCTCTGGTGGCACAGCTAGCACTGCGATGCAGTGCCTTAGACCACTGTGCCACCCGGGAGGCCCAAAGAGAACATTTGTTGATGCACAACCAAATGTCGAAATTGCACCTTGTGTATTCTACTATTCTAACTCTCAACAGTAAGTTGAGACTCCGACTGAGTTCCAAAATATATACAGTACCAGTCAAACGTTTGGACACACCTACTCATTCAAGGGTTTTTCTTCATTTTTACTATTTTCTACATTGTATAATAATAGTGTAGACATCAAAATGATGAAATAACACATATGGAATCATGCAGTAACCCAAAAAGTGTTAAATCAAAATATATTTATATTTGAGATTCTTCAAAGTAGCCACCCTTTTTGCCTTGATGACAGCTTTGCAAACTCTTGGCGTTCTCTCAACCAGATTTATGAGGTAGTCACCTGGAATGCATTTCAATTAACAGGTGTGCCTTGTAAAAAGTAAAATAGTGGAATTTCTTTCCTTCTTAATGCGTTTCAGCCAATCAGTTGTGTTGTGACAAGGTAGGGTTGGTTTACAGAAGATAGCCCTATTTGGTAAAAGACCAAGTCCATATTATGGCAAGAACAGCTAAAATAAGCAAAGAGAAACGACAGTCCATCATTACTTTAAGACATGAAGGTCAGTCAAACTGGAAAATGTCAAGAACTTTGAAATTTTCTTCAAGTGCAGTCGCAAAAACCATCAAGTGCTATGATGAAACTGGCTATAATGTGGCCCGCCACAGGAAAGGAAGACCCAGAGTTAACCCTGCTGCAGAGGATAAGTTCATTAGAGTTAACTGCACTTAAGATTGCAGCCCAAATAAATGCTTCACAGAGTTCAAGTAACAGGCACATCTCAACATCAACTGTTCAGAGGAGACTGAGTGAATCAGGCCTTCATGGTCGAATTGCTGCAAAGAAACCACTACTAAAGGACAAACAGGGTGACATGTTGATGTTGAAAACTGAATGAGTTGACTCAGCTGTTTTTCATCTTGGCTATGGCATCTCACTTAAACCAAAGACAAGAGAATCCAGGTCAGATCTGTTAGCTATGGTTCTGTCATTGGTTCTGTCATTAACGTATTTCCTTAATGACTGGCAGACCCAATCTGTGTGTTTCAAGATGTACAATGTACTTTATAAAAAAAAATATATATATACAGACTATCATTATATATATATATATATATATATATATATAATGATAGTCTGTCTGTAAGTATATTTGATTTTGCAAACTTGTTGCTGTGGCTTGGCAATGTGTTATGGCTGTTGAATGCAAAAACAGAACATTGCGGTGACATGGGGTAGTGCAGTTGCTCTTGAATCCCTAATGATTCGAAATTAAGTTTGTAAACTTATTGTTTATGTTCTGTGCATTATGGAATTGTAGTTTAGATTCAATACAACCATGTTTTAGTGTGGTGCTGCGAAAGCAGTTTATTATAAAATCTGCCAAATGTTTGTCTTCACGACTACATAGAATTTTTGCAAATTAAAGGTCCAATTGTCACGAATCCCACCGAAGGTGGCTCCCCTGCCTGCTCGAGCGGCGCTCGGCGGTCGTCGTCGCCGGCCTACTAGCCACCGCTGATCCCTTTTTCGTTTTCTGTTTGTATAGTCTTATTGGTTGCACCTGTTCCCTATTGCGTGTCTTGATTTGTGTTTATTTAAGCCTGCTTAGCCCGCCCAGGTTTGTGCGGGATTACTTTGCTGTCGTTGTATTTTTTGGATGTGCTGGCTTACGCCTTGTATTCTCTCTCCGGACTGTGTGCCCGTTGTTCTGGGTTGGTCGTTTGTTTACGCGCCCGTTTGTGTTGGCGTTGACCGTTTTTGTGCTGGAAAGAATAAAGGACATTATACCTTACCTCTGCTCTCTGCGCCTGACTCCTACCACCACTCCTAGTATCCCGTGACACCAATATAGAATTTTTTATATCAATATCAAATCATTTCTGGGTAACAATCAAGTATATTAATGTAATATGATACAAAACACAGGACAAACGTAATTTTTGACTGCACTGGGCCTTTAAAGGAGAGAAACATGTTGCATAATCCAGCTGCATGTCTGATGATTGTTTCAACAAGTTTAGTAATGGTGATTTGCCACATTACTGTCACCCTGCCAATAGAAGTTGGTTAAGATTATTTTCTGGCTTAAATTTGTACAATGACTAGGCTGATCGAAAGAGACTGACCCACAATGCAGGACTGATCCTGTTCCATGTTAAACAGTCTTATAACAGGACTTAATCACATAGGAGTGACATTTAAGTTAATAAGTAATGTAAGCAGTGAAAGGAACTTTGATAAATACAGTGCATTTGGTAGGTAGTCAGACCTCTTCCCTTTATCTGCATTTTGTTACGTTACAGCCTTATTTTAAAATGGATGAAATTAATAAAAATACTCATCAATCTACACGCAATACCCCATAATGACAAAACAAAAATATGTTTTTAGAAATGTTTGCAAATCTATTCAACTTAAAAAACAGAAATACCTTATTTAAATAAGTATACAGACCCTTTGTTATGAGACTCGAAATTGAGCTCAGGTGCATCCTGTTTCCATTGATGATCCTTGAGATATTTCTACAACTTGATTGGAGTCCACATGTGGTAAATGCAATTGATTGGACATGATTTGGAAAGGCACACACCTGTCTATATAAGGTCCCACAGCTGACAGTGCATGTCAGAGCCAAAACCAAGCCATGAGGTCAAAGGAATTATCCATAGAGGTTCCTCTGTGGAGATGAGAGAACCTTCCAGAAGGACAACCATCTCTGCTGCACTCCACCAATCAGGCCTGTATAGTAGAGTAGCCAGACGGAAGCGACTCCTCAGTAAAAGGCACATGACAGCCCGCTTGGAGTTTGCCAAAAGGCACTTAAAGGACTCTCAGACCATGAGAAACAAGATTCGCTGGTCTGATGAAACCAAGATTAAACTTGTGTCCCAGAACTTTTTTGAGTTTGTGCTACAGGATGCAAATTTTAGCTTGAAAAAGCTAGCCTTAGCTTTCCTAACTGCCTGTGTATATTGGTTTCTGACTTCCCTGATAAGTTGCATATCACCGGGGCTATTCGATGCTAATGCAGAACGCCACAGGATGTTTTTGTGCTGGTCAAGGGCAGTCAGGTCTGGAGAGAACCAAGGGCTATATCTGTTCCTGATTCAAACATTTTTGAATGGGGCATGCTTATTTAAGATGGTGAGGAAAGCACTTTTAAAGAATAACCAGGCATCCTCTACTGACAGGATGAGGTCAATATCCTTCCAGGGTACCCGGGCCAGGTCGATTAGAAAGGTTTTCTCGCTGAAGTGTTTTAGGGAACGTTTCACAGTGATGAGGGGTGGTCGTTTGACCGCGGACCCATTGCGGATGCAGGCAATGAGGCAGTGATTGCTGAGATCTTTGTTGAAAACAGCAGGAGTGTATTTGGAAGGCAAGTTGGTTAGGATGATATCTATGAGGGTGCCCGTGTTTACGGATTTGGTTCATTGATCATTTGTGTGAGATTGAGGGCATCAAGCTTAGATTGTAGGATGGTTGGGGTGTTAAGCATGTCCCAGTTTAGGTCACCTAGCAGCATGAGCTCTGAAGATAGATGGGGGGCAATCAATTCACATATGGCGTCCAGGGCACAGCTGGGGGCAGAGGGTGGTCTTTAGCAAGCGGCAACGGTGAGAGACTTGTTTCTGGAAAGGTGGATTTTTAAAAGTAGAAGCTCGAATTGATCTAGATGAAGATCAGATCAAATTTGATGACCAATTCATGCAGAAATCCAGGTATTTCCAAAACATACTTTTTCTTGCCACTGTATTTATTTAACCTTTATTTAACTAGGCAATTCGGTTAAGAACACATTCTTATTTACAATGACAGCCTACACCGGCCAAACCCAGACGACGCTGGGCCAATTGTGCGCCGCCCTATGGGAATCCCAATCACGGCCGGTTGTGATACAGCCTGGAATCGAACCAGGGTGTCTGTAGTGACCCACTCAAGCACTGAGATGCAGTGCCTTAGACCGCTGTGCCGCTTGGGAGCCCAAACTTGTAGTAAACCGGATAGATTTTCGATTGACTTTATCAACGACTATTCAACTTTTTGTTCACCTGGAAATTCCTATTGCATTAACCTAGCATGCTGACAAAAAAGGATGTTTATTTATAAACTAGAAGTATTTAAATATTCTTGATTTCGCAACTGGGATAAGTAAGAGTACAGCGACACCTTCCATCCCTGGAATAAGGTACGCTTTCAAGCCATGTCCTTCATTCGTCACCTCAGTGCCAACAAATTGGCATGGAATCGTTTCGACTTGAAGGAGAAAATTGAACTTACCACTGAACCATTCTGGCTAGGTAGGCCTACGTGTTTTTTTTTACCTTGAATCAGAGATAAAGAAACGATAGAAAAGGGGAAAGAGAGAAAGAACTAAGAAACACAAAGAACGATACAGGGCAAAGTAGGCCAAATCAAACCGTTTTCTGGTTAAAAATCCAGACTTTTAAAGAAAAGTAAACCTTTATTTTCCAACCATTTAGGATAAGTAAATGTCTTGTATGTCCGTTTTAAAGGGTCCCTGATCTTGCTATTTTTAATTAATCTGAATTTCAGCTCTGTAAATAAAGTAGTGATGAGGTGCATGCTTTATTTCCTAGCGTTTAATTTCAAAGGAATGCGCTTAATCTGTTTCTATAGAAACACTCTACATCACAAACACACACACATAAGACTGCTAAAAGAGACTAGAGTATACCTTGTGTTTGTGTTGTCACAAGTGTAATATTGTTATGCATTTTCATTTAAAGACTCACTCCAGGCTCCTTTTCACCTCATTTATCACCTGATTTACTTAACAAAAGGCACATCTCAACAGGGGGTCCAGGTATAACATGAGATGGCACGAGTGTTGGGTTGGCCTTTCCTCTTTTGTCCTCTATTGCTCTTGTATTGTTCCGACAAGCAAGGAGGATGCCGATGGCATCAGAGTAAATGCATCAGACCAAGTCCTTGAATGTCCAACTCTTTAAGTTTCCAGTTGTGTATAAAAAATTCAAACTCAAAACATATTGTGTACATGACAGAATTTATACTTGGGGTATTGTTTTTCATCAGGAGAAGGTCAAAAATACCTGGAATGCATCTTTAACTTATTTTAAACTGTTTGGCTGCGTTTACACAGGCAGCCCAATTAAAATCTTTAACAAATTCTTTGAGAAGCATCCAATTGGAATCTGATCTTTTGAGTTCATATTTCATCTACATCAGATTCTCAGACGTTTTGCTCTGAAGTTTTAGTTTTTTTGCACATGACCTGGAATTACTAAGACAACTACTCCCACATTCAAAGGAACAATGACAGGAAATTAGCATGGCATCTGTGTACTACTTCAGAGGCTACATCAGTGCGCATGTGCAAATCTGATATAGGTAAAATATGCTGTTTACACAGGCAGCCCAATTCTGATATTTTTTTCACAAATTATTTTTTTGGCCAATCAGATCTGAAAAAGATTTGATGTGAAAAGATATGATGTGATTGGTCAAAAGAACAATTAGCGGGAAAAATATCAGAATTGGGCTGCCTCTAAATGCAGCCATATAAAACTGAGTGTAGACAGTCAGAAAAAAAGATTCGATATGGAAAAAAATCTGAATCTGAACTGGGTTCTCAGGGTGGCTGTGTAAACACAGTGTCTGTGACGTCTGTAGATTTGTGTGAATCCCAGTGGGATAGGCTACAGTGAAACATCTATAAAGTTGGCTTTGGGCTCTACCTTTCATACTGGGAGGACTACAGAGACACAAAAGAGCAGGAAGCAATGTTCCTATTTTTAAAATCACAAATTGTCCAATTGTCATGCAGGATAATGGGATTATACTTGGTTTTCCTATTAGTTGGTTTCTCAATTGGTGTCCAAACTGTGCGCACAGCGTGAACACGAGGGATTCCCTCAATCGTGTCGGCCATTATTGGTGGTGATTATTCTGCATCAACAGGCAATACAGTTATGCAAAAGTTACATTATTGACTTCAATGATAGATTTGTGCTAAAATCCAATTCATGCACAGAAATCTTAAATTAGGACTCGGCTCTGTTAGAGATTGCAGCCTAGTTGGACACCGACAGTTGTTGCTCTGTTAATATTAGCACTTGCTATCTTACCTTTTGTCAAATAAATGTTACCAATACGAATGTACGAAGAGCAAATGTTTTGGTAATTAGACCGCCATTTACATTTTGTAGGTACTGGTGGAACGTCTACCAATGGCATGCCCCTCTTTTAGTGAGAAATTACATTGGTCACTCAAAACGTGTAAAGCATAAATATCTGTCACTTTAGATTAGGGACTGCAAAAATACTAATGATTAGTAAATGGTTCATAAATGTGGGAGTAAAGATTAATAAATGGTGAAAACACTTTATAAATGCCTTATAAATAGTTTATTAGAGACCCTCAAAATAAAATGTTACTAAAAAGGGTATTCCAAGTATAAATACAGTAAAGTACACACACTAAATGGTGAAAAAAAAGTTTTTTAGACACAACTGCGAAGTTCAAGGATATGGTCAGATGGGAATCCATGATGTCATTGTCCTCCCCCTTGCTTGAGGAACAATAGAGGAGAAATAGAGAACAAAAGAAGAAAGGCCCCTCCTTGTGCTACTGTATGAGCCATGATTGCTTTGTCTCTCCCTCTCTGATCATGCCTAGATTATGAATGCCTTAATGCCAGTGATGCCTTGTAACTTATGGTTTTGCCTTGTATTATTTGACTTGCCTAATTAAATAAATAAAAAAATAATGATTATATATATTATATATATATATATATATTATATAATTATATAATATATATATATTATATAAATATATATATATATATAATGGAATCCATACATTTTACAATGATATTAAATATTTAGTCTTATTATTAGGTATATACTGTATGAAAAAGATTCAAGCAGTACAATAACAAGAAATGTCTGCAAACGTATCTGTAGTTGTCACGTCCTGACCATAGAAAGCTTTTATTTTCTATGGTAGAGTAGGTCAGGGCGTGACTTGGGGGTTAGTCTAGTTTATTATTTCTATGTGGGGTTCTAGGTTTGTTTTTCTATGTTGGTGATTGTGTATGATTCCCAATTAGAGGCAGCTGGTAATCGTTGTCTCTAATTGGGGATCATACTTAAGTAGCATGTTTTCCACCTGTGGGTTATGGGATATTGTATTTTGAGTAAGTGTATGTAGCACCGCTGTAGTCACGGTTCGTTGTTCGTTTATTGTTTTTGTTGAGTTTCACTATTAATAAATTGGACTCACGCTGCGCCTTGGTCCGATCATTCCAACGAACGTGACAGTAGTGTATATTGTCAGAATTGAAGAGGTGAATTGTGTATTCCTCTGTTGTGTTTGGGTAAGGGGTAGGGGGTTTGAATTTCAGAAAAAGCTGCATCTCGGAAGCACCAATGGGTGATGGGTGGGGACGTTTCTAATTGATCAGTACTGGTGTGGTCCAGGTGAAGGCCACGTTAGATGGACATTTTAAGTGCCTTTATTTCTGTCCTGAGGACAGAAGGGAGACATTGTGAGGTTGATGTAGGTTCAGGCATTATTTAGGCCAGGGGTCTCATTTAGCAAAGGTGCGCTTGAATTAGCCAAACGTATTATATGTTATGAATTCTAGCTAGGTGGCTAAGTGGCTTAGGTTAGCTGGGTTAGGGGTTAGGGTTAAGGTTAGGGTTAAGTTTAGGAGTAAGGTGAAAGGGTTAGGGGAAGGGTTAGCTAAAAGGGTTAGGGTTAGGGGAAGGGTTAGCTGATATGCTAAGCAGTTTTAAAGTAGCTAAAAAGTAGTAAGTACTAATTAGCAAAAATACTCAAGTTGTCTGTGATGAGAGATTCAAACTCACAACCTTTGGGTTGTTAGATGTTTGTGTTATACGCCCACCCAATGAGATTCGAATTCACAACCTTTGGGTTGCTAGATGTTTGTTATACGCCCACCCAATGAGATTTGACCTCACAACCTTCGGCTTGCTAGATGTTCGTGTTATACGCCCACCCAATGAGATTCAAACTTAGGTTGCTAGATAATTGCGTTATACGCTCACCGATCCACCCCGACCAACCACCCCACTTTAATTTTTGCCTTAAGTGACCATCTGTCTTATGTAACCATACCAAACGTAACATATCACTCATTTACTATGCCACGTCTAGTCCATGAGACCAGGCTGGCCTCATTTATCATATGTGCATGTATACAAAAAAAGACTAAATGTTGCGTGGGCTAGTTTTCCCACAAAGGTTGGTATTTATCAATTTTGAACAATTCTTATTTTACATAGATGTGTGGGCTGTAGAATTTACTTTTAAATTGTTCAAAGGACAAACAATGTTGCATAATGCATGGCCAGTGTTTGGTACTTGCTAGGTGGCATGCATTTTTTGTTTGGAAGTCACTGCAACATTCTGCCCACACCATTGCACTTTCTTTTAGGAGCTATCATGGCCCAGTTCCAACATCTCCAAATCATGCAGCAAATGAAGGTGTTTTTGTTATTATAAAAGGTGAATGGAGGGTGTTTTCCACGATGCACAAATATTATACCGTTATTTCAACAAGGAACACAGACTGAGACCAAGGTCTCTTTTACACCTGGGCCCTGCGTATACATGTTTACACATACAGTTTAGGTACAATGATTAAGAAACTACACAAGACAAAAAAACGATCACAGATAACACAAAAAGATACAGCAGCAGATTGTTACATTTCCACAGGTTATTCCCCTAACAGCACAAGAACTTGCATTACCCGAAGCAGTTACAAGCAATACCCCCCAAAAAATCCTCCAATAAATGTTTAAAATGGGCAAGGGGGACAAGAGTCTCAAGTTTAAGTTTAGTCTGCAGGCTATTCCATAGGCAAGGAGCGTAACAGGAAAAGGCATCCATACCCAACTCTGTGGAAATCACATGGGCCTCAAGTGTAATCCATGCTTGAGACCTGGTTTTAGGAATTCTAATTCTAATGTTGATGAGTGATGATAAATAAGAATGTAGTTTATAAAATGGCTCTACCGTGCGGGTGACATTTAAGATGAGGGAGGATGATAGATTTCTTATGAGCATGGCCTTATTTCTATTACAGCATATTAGATGACTGTCATACCTAGCTCAATGTAACATTGATAGGTTTAGGCTACTACATGATACTCAAATTTTCCCTATACCCATCATGAGGTTGCTGCAACCTAGCCTAGAGAAAAATTTGAGTACTCACAGACAGTGACACATTCAATACCGCCTTGCATACTCTTGTCTGCATCTAGCTAATCAAGGGTGTAGTCAAATCAAATCACATTTTATTGGTCACATACACATGGTTAGCAGATGTTATTGCGAGTGTAGCGAAATGCTTGTGCTTCTAGTTCCGACAGTGCAGCAATATCTAACAAGTAATCTAACAATTCCACAACAACTACCTAATACACACAAATTTAATTAAAGGGATGGAATAAGAATATGTACATATAAATATATGGATGAGTAATGATCGAGCGGCATAGGCAAGATGCAATAGATGGTGGAAAATACAGTATATACATGTGATATTGTCACGTCCTGACTAGCAGATGGCGCTGTTGTAGTAGTTTGGGGGTCAGGACGTGGCAGTCTTGTGTGTGTGTTTGAATGTTCTCTGTGTCTTGTGACTTCTGATCAGGAACAGCTGGGGATCGTTGTTCCTGATTGGGAGTCATATATGTAGGAGTATGTTTGTCACTGGGGGTTGTGGGGAATTGTGGTGAGCACTGCTTTTTTGGTTTAGCCTGCTACCCTGTCATATCGTGAGTACTGTTCATTGTTTTGTTTATTGTTTTTTCCAGTGGATACTTTACTTGTTTTGCTAATTAAAGAAACATGAGTGTCCACACTTCTGCTGCGCCTTGGTCCTCCTTTCAAATCTACGATGGATACTGTGACATAATTTCCCACCAACACAGGACCAAGCAGCGGAAGAAGGCTGGCGAGGACTGGGAGACACGACGGGTAAGGGAGACCGAGAGGCACCCCCAAGAATTTTTTAGGGGGGGGCACAAGGGCTGTTTGACGGGGCAGGAGCTGCCCGCCAGTCAACAGTCGCCAGAGCTGCCCGCCAGTCAAGTCGTCAGAGCTGCCCGCCAGTCAACAGTCGTCAGAGCTGCCCGCCAGTCAACAGTCGTCAGAGCTGCCCGCCAGTCAACAGTCGTCAGATCTGCCCGCCAGTCAACAGTCGTCAGTGCTGCCCGCCAGTCAACAGTCGTCAGAGCTGCCTGCCAGTCAACAGTCGTCAGAGCTGCCCGCCAGTCAAGTCGTCAGAGCTGCCCGCCAGTCAACAGTCGTCAGAGCTGCCCGCCAGTCAACAGTCGCCAGAGAGGCCAGACTGCCCTGAACTGCCGGAGTGGCCAGACTGCCCTGAACTGCCGGAGCGGCCAGACTGCCCTGAACTGCCGGAGCGGCCAGACTGCCCTGAACTGCCGGAGCGGCCCGACTGCCCTGAACTGCCGGAGCGGCCAGACTGCCCTGAACTGCCGGAGCGGCCCGACTGCCCTGAACTGCCGGAGCGGCCCGACTGCCCTGAACTGCCGGAGCGGCCCGACTGCCCTGAACTGCCGGAGCGGCCCGACTGCCCTGAACTGCCGGAGCGGCCAGACTGCCCTGAACTGCCGGAGCGGCCCGACTGCCCTGAACTGCCGGAGCGGCCCGACTGCCCTGAACTGCCGGAGCGGCCAGACTGCCCAGAACTGCCGGAGCTGCCAGACTGCCCAGAACTGCCGAAGCTGCCAGACCAGACTGCCCAGAACTGCCGGAGCTGCCAGACTGCCCAGACTGTCCGGAGCTGCCAGACTGCCCAGACTGTCCGGAGCTGCCAGACTGCCCAGACTGTCCGGAGCTGCCAGACTGCCCAGACTGTCCGGAGCTGCCAGACTGCCCAGACTGTCCCGAGCTGCCAGACTGTCACCACATCACTGATTCACCATCATCACCCCTTTCATGTGCCAGTGTCATTTCTGACCCCAGTCATCACAGCCCTCTGTCCTGACTGTGCTGGAATAGAGAGTAAGATAGTGGAGCTGCAGGCAAATTACTAAGATCTGGTGTTACCCATTTCTGGAGCCTTGTGTCAGACACAGAGTATCCACTTCTGAAGCAGTGTGTGCAAAAGGTGACATCATTTTTTGTCAGCACTTTTTCATGTGGAGCAACATTTTCAACAATGAGCATTGTGAAACAAAAACAGAGAAACAGACTGATCAATGCACACTTGGATTGCCTCACAAGGATAGCAACAGACTATACATTTAGAATGAATTCAGTCAAGGAGCAGAAGGGACATTTTCGCTCATCCAGCTACTGAGGTAATCCTTAATATTGGTCTTATACATGTGATGTAGCCTATTTTATGTGTGTATGTATATATTTGTGATGTGCTTTACATCAAATCAATTGCATGTACCCTATTGCTCTGAATTTGCTCTCAATTGATAATTGATAATATTGGAAGAAAAAGTAGAACAAATAAAAGATATGTGTGGCCCTCTGAATGATTGTCTCACCCCAAAGTGGTCCCCTTACAAAAAATAGTGAGTAACACTGGTCTACACCATGGTGCTACCCTACAGAGTACTGCTGAGGCTACTGTAGACTTTCACTGCAAAACAGTGTTTTTTCATCAATTATTTGGTGACATGTACAGTGTATTCGGAAAGTATTCAGATTCTTTGTCTTTTTCCACATTTTGTTACGTTCAGGGTTGGGGAGTAAGGTATTACAAAAAACGGTAACTGTAATCCGTTACCAGCAGAAATATTGTAATCAGATTACCGAAACTTTTGAAAAACTAGATAGAATCAGCATTGAAAAAAGGCGCAAATTTAAGTTTGTTCCACCTGAGACCACTATGATGACACGCCAAATGTGTTTGATGGATCTCGGGAAAAGAGCAGGAGTAGGCTTTTGTAGGCAACAGTCCAAGCTATGTCTTCCAATGGCGCAACTGCTGTCGGCATCCAAAGATTATCCAATTTGAATAAACGCTTGGAGGTAAGGATGACAGTAGTGGTGTAGTCTACGACATACGGATATCAATTATTCATGATATCTACATAGCGCATTGATGTGAATCACACTGCTGCTCTCTCATTTAGCTATTTGCGCCTTACGTATTGCGGTTGTTGCAGATGGCTGTTCACAAATCTAAATGTGTATTTGAACCCAATAATGTTTGAATTCAAGATGTTTAAGCTGCCTATACATCATTGTTTTCGAAACCAGTGGACAGCCAGTTAAAAATGTGCTCTTGCAACAGCTGCATAGTGCGGATCCCAGCCTATGGAATAAAAGTGGGGCTTTTATTGTTCAATCTAATTCATGCTGATAAAAAAATAAATCCATAGGCCTAATGGACACATGCTCAAACTTGCACACTTTGATAGACTTAAAGGTACGGTCTGTAGTTGCTATCTATTTTTGGACGTATACATCATATATACTGTACCAGTCAAAAGTTTGGACACATCTCACATCAAATAAAATTAAATCAAATGTTATTGGTCACATACAAATGGTTAGCAGATGTTAATGCGAGTGTAGCAAAATGCTTGTGCTTCTAGTTCCGACAGTGGAGTAATATCTAACAAGTAATCTAACAATTCCCCAACAACTACCTTATGCACACAAATCTAGTGTGTGCATACAGGGACCTCGCCTTCCCTGTAGCTCAGTTGGTAGAGCATGGTGTTTGCAACACCAGGGTTGTGGGTTCGATTCCCACGGGGGGCCAGCACAGAAAAAAAAAATGTATGAAATGTATGCATTCACTACTGTAAGTCACTCTGGATAAGAGTGTCTGCTAAATGACTAAAATGTAAATGTAAATGTAAAGGGGTGGATGAGAATATGTCCTGTTCATATAAGTATATAGATGAGCGATGGCCGAGAGGCATAGGCAAGGTGCAATAGATGGTTTAAAATACAGTATATACATATGATATGAGTAATGTAAGACATGTGAACATTATTGAAGTGGCATTATTTCAAGTGGTATTGTTTAAAGTGACTAGTAATCCATTCATTAAAGTGGCCAGTGATTTGGTCTCAATGTAGGCAGCAGCCTCTCTGAGTTAGTGATTGCTGTTTAGCAGTCTGATGGCCTTGACATAGAAGCTGTTTTTCAATCTCTCGGTCCCAGCTTTGATGCACCTGTACTGACCTCGCCTTCTGGATGGTAGCGGTGTGAACAGGCAGTGGCTCGGGTGGTTATTGTCCTTGATGATCTTTTTGGCCTTCCTGTGACATCGGGTGCTGTAGGTGTCATGGAGGGCAGGTAATTTGCCCCCGGTGATGCATTGTGCACACCGCATCACCCTCTGGAGAGCCTTGCGGTTGAGGACGGTGTAGTTGTCGTACCAGGCTGTGATTCAGCCCAACAGGATGCTCTCAATTGTGCATCTGTAAAAGTTTGTCAGGGTTTTGGGTGACAAGACAAATTTCTTCAGCCTCCTGAGGGGCTTCTACACCTGCATTGCTTGCTGTTTGGAGTTTTAGGCTGGGTTTCTGTACAGCACTTTGAGATATCAGCTGATGTAAGAAGGGCTATATTTTGATTTGATTTGATTTGATGGGGCACTATTGCGCCTTCTTCACCACACTGTCTGTGTGGGTGGACCATTTCAGTTAGTCTGTGACGTGTACTCCAATGAACTTTCCACCTTTTCCACTGCTGTACCTTCGATGTGGATGGGGGAGTGCTCCCTCTGCTGTTTCCTGAAGTCCACAATCATCTCCTTTGTTTGAACACAAACCCTTGTGGGTTTGTTTTGAGGGTCAGCAAAGTGGAGATGTTGTTTCCTAACTTCAACAACTGGGGGCGGTCCGTCAGAAAGTCCTGGACCCAGTTGCACAGGGAGGGGTTAAGACCCAGGGCCTCCAGCTTGATGATGAGCTTGGAGGGTACTATGGTGTTGAATGCTGAGCTGTAGTCAATGAACAGCATTCTTACATAGGTATTCTTTTTGTCCAGATGAGATAGGGAAGTGTGCAGTGTGATGGCGACACCTACTCATTCAAGGGTTTTTCTTTATTTTGACTATTTTCTATGTTGTAGAATAATAGTGAAGATAATAAAATCTATGAAATAACACAAAGAATTATGTAGCAACAAAAAACTGTTAAACAAATCAAAAAATATTTTAGATTTTAGATTCTTCAAAGTAGCCACCCTTTGCCTTGATGAAAGCTTTGGCAAAGCATGCCATTCCATGAGCGCAGCATTTATTTTTCAACTCGAATCAATGAGCCCAATCAGTCCTCCATGACAACAAAATCATAAACAACAGAGTAGGGCTGGCTAATAAGTCCTTAGTTTTGGGGTCATGCTCAAGTAAAACAATTTGGCTAATCTATACGTCTATACGTCCACTCCTGCATTGTCTTGGCCATGTGCTTAGGGTCGTTGTTCTGTTGGATGGTGAACCTTCGCCCCAGTCTGAGGTCCTGAGCACTCTGGAGCAGGTTTTCATCAAGTATCTCTCTGTACTTTGCCCCGTTCATCTTTCCCTCGATCATGACTAGTCTCCCAGTCCCGGCCGCTGAAAAACATCCCCACAGCATGATGCTGCCACCACCATGCTTCAACATAGGGATGGTGCCAGGTTTCCTCCAGACGTGACGCTTAGCATTCAGGCCAAACAGTTCAGACTTGGTTTCATAAGACCAAATAATCTTGTTTTTCATGGTCTGAGAATCTTTAGGTGCCTTTTGACAAATTGCAAATGGGCTGTCATGTGCCTTTTACTGAGGAGTGGCTTCCGTCTGGCCACTCTACCATAAAGGCCTGATTGGTGGAGTGCTGCAGAGATGGTTGTCCTTCTGGATGGTTCTCCCATCTCCACAGAGGAACTCTGGAGCTCTGTCAGAGTGACCAAGGCCCTTGCACCCTGATTGCTCAGTGTGGCCGGGCGGCCAACTCTAGGAAGAGTCTATGTGGTTCCAAACTTCTTCCATTTAAGAATTATGGAGGTCACTGTCACGTTCGTCTGAAGGATGAGATCAAGGTGCAGCGTGGCAGGCGAACATTTTCTCTTTATTAAAATGAACATTGTCAAAACAACGAAATACAAAAACGAACATAAAGTTCTGCAGGCTTTAAAACAGCTATACAAAAACAAGATCCCACAATCACAGGTGGGAGAAGGGCTGCCTAAGTATGATTCCCAATCAGAGACAACTATAGACAGCTGCCTCTGATTAGGAACCATACTCGGCCA
The DNA here is from genome assembly GCF_901001165.1 of Salmo trutta. Classification (NCBI taxonomy): domain Eukaryota; kingdom Metazoa; phylum Chordata; class Actinopteri; order Salmoniformes; family Salmonidae; genus Salmo; species Salmo trutta. Next base: position 16,153,306 of record NC_042993.1, on the reverse strand, counting down.
AAGACAAAGAAATAAACAACATAGAATGCCCACCCCACATCACACCCTGACCTAACCAAATACAGAAATAAAATGACTCTCTAAGGTCAAGGCATGACAGTCCCCCCCCCCCCCAAAGGTGCGGACTCCCGGCCGCAAACCTGAACCTATAGGGGAGGGTCCGGCTGGGCATCTACCCTTGGTGGCGGCTCCGGTTCGAGGCGTAGCCCCTGCTCCGCCCGCTGATCCCTCCGCTTTTGTGTAACCGGACTGTGGATCGTCACCGGAGGAACCGGACCGTGTATCATCGCCGGAAGCTCCGAACTGGGAACCCCCGCTGGAGGCTCTGGACTGCCAACTTTCGCTGGAGGCTCTGGACTGGGGACCGTCGCTAGAGACTCTGGACTGGTGACCGTCGCTGGGGACTCTGGACTGGGGACCGTCGCTGGAGACTCTGGACTGCGGACCATTGCTGGAGACTCTGGACCGTCGCTGGAGACTCTGGACTGGGGACCGTCGCTGGAGACTCTGGACTGGGGACCGTCGCTGGAGACTCTGGACTGGGGACCGTCGCTGGAGACTCTGGACTGGGACCGTCGCTGGAGACTCTGGACCGGGGACCATCATTGGAGACTCTGGACCGGGGACCGTCGCTGGAGACTCCGGACTGGGGACCGTCTCAGGAGGTTCCGGACTGGGGACCGTCTCAGGAGGTTCCGGACTGTGGACCGTCTCAGGAGGTTCCGGACTGTGGGCCGTCTCAGGAGGTTCCGGACTGTAGGCCGTCTCAGGAGGTTCCGGACTGTAGGCCGTCTCAGGAGGTTCCGGACTGTGAAACGTCGCCGGAAGATCTGGACTGGAAACTGTCGCCGGAAGCTCTGTGCCATGGATCATCCCTACAGGCTCCGCGCCATGGATCATCACTGGAGGCTTCGTGCCATGGATTATCACTGGAGGCTCCGGGCCGTGGATTATCACTGGAGGCTTTGTGCCGTGGATCATCACTACAGGCTCCGGGCCATGGATCATCACTTGAGGCTTCGTGCCATGGATTATCACTGGAGGCTCCGGGCCATGGATTATCGCTGGAGGCTTCGTGCCATGGATCATCACTGGAGGCTTCGGACCATGGATCATCACTGGAGGCTTCGTACGTGGAGCCGGAACAGGTCTCACCGGAGACCGGGTGCGTGGGGATGAGACCAAGATGCAGCGTGGCAGGCGAACATTTTCTCTTTATTAAAATGAACACCGTCAAAACAACAAAATACAAAAACGAACGTAAAGTTCTGCAGGCTTCAAAACAGCTATACAAAAACAAGATCACACAATCACAGGTGGGAAAAGGGCTGCCTAAGTATGATTCCCAATCAGAGACAACGATAGACAGCTGCCTCTGATTAGGAACCATACTCGGCCAAAGACAAAGAAATTAACAACATAGAATGCCCACCCCACATCACACCCTGACCTAACCAAATAGAGAAATAAAACGGCTCTCTAAGGTCAGGGCGTGACAGTCACTGTGTTCTTGGGGACCTTCAATGCTGCAGACATTTTTTAGTACCCTTCCCCAGATGTGTGCCTCGACACAATCCTGTCTCGGTGCTCTACAGACAATTCCTTTGACATCATGGCTTGGTTTTGGCTGTGACATGCAATGTCAACTGTGGGACCGTATATAAACAGGCGTGTGCCTTTCCAAATCATGTCCAGTTAATTGAATTTACCACAGGTGGACTCCAATCAAGTTGTTGAAAGATGTCAAGGATGATCAATGGAAACAGGATGAACCTGGGCTCAATTTCGAGTCTCATAGCAAAGGAAACAGAATATTTATATAAATATGGTATTTCTGAAATTTGTAAAAACCTGTTTTCGCGTTGTCATTATGGGGTATTGTGTGTAGATTGATGAGAGACATTTTTTTATTTAATCCAATTTAGAATAAGGCTGTAAAGTAACAAAATGTGGAAAAGTGGAAGGGGTCTGAATACTTTCCGAATGCACTGTATATAGTTTTATAGTTTTTTGAGTTTCATCTAAAAAGGATACATTTGTTAATGTTTCACTATTTTTATGAAATTCACTGAGGAGGATGGTCCTCCCCATCCTCCTTTGAGGAGCCTCCACTGTGCTCTGTTTATCAATGACAACATGTGTAGCCTCTGGTACATCCTAGCATCTCCACGTATGCAGAATTTAAGTAACAAATGTGCGCATGGTTGATAAATGAGGCCCCAGAGTAAGCCTATTGTATTATGATTTGAATTAGGCCATTTCAGTTTTTGTTTGCGTCCTGTTTGTTATTTTTATTTGTAGACTCCATTCTGATCCTCACTCCACCGCCAAGAGCGTCCTCATCATAGGCACCAGCCAAGGCTCAGGCTTTAGAAAGAAAAGGCTTTTAGATGTGTGGGAAATAGAATCCATTACTCTTGAATATAATAAGGCCTAGGTCAGAAGCTAGGCAGAATGTAGACCTACATGTTTTACTCTATAATGTTTCTATTTTGTATAATGTGGCCAGTTAAAGACCCAGGTGTTTATTAAACCCTGCCAGAAGTTATGCTTCCAGTGTTGCAGGTGAACAAGTGTAGTTCTTCTACAACGCCCCTGTTAGGCCATCTGTTTTTTAAAGCCTACTTAGACAAGGCCCCACAAATTACCGGACTATTAAGTCCTTCACTGTATTTTGTTCATTACTTAATGTTGTTCATGTCGAGGGGACACAGCATGCATTCTTTCTTGGAGTTGGATCAATTGTGCCACAATTGTGCCTGTCAGCGAGAAAATGTAATTTGTCAGCTTGCTTGGCTTCTCTTCAGGAAAGGCTTGACCTCACGACCCTTCCCATCAGGAGGTGAGCCAGTTACCGGAGGTATAAAAACCCTGTCTGTCCCCGGAGACTCCAGTCCAGTGGGTTCTGAAGACAAGGGCAACATTAAAGAAGTACCAAACTTACAAGGCTACGGTAAGACTTATTTTATTTGTCGTTATAGTTTAAAAGTTGAAGAACAGAAGAGTAGTGAGACATAATGAGATATAACAATTAGCTTTTTAAGAATGTAATAATTTGTTTATTAATGTCTCTTCTTAAATTGCTTTCATCATTGCTTAATTTTCAGTGAATAAATCATTCTATTCTTTTTAGAGATGACGATCTGGCAACTGCCTTCCATGCTCCTTGTTTTTATATCAAGTGTCTCTCCTCATCCTCATCACTTATTTGAGTATGATGAGCTGAGCCAGTATGTTGACAGCCATCAGGAGGAATATGTACAGGCAAGTTTCTAAACAGAATAATGATGTTGTCTGTTTTATTATCTGATAATACAATATTCATTATAAATAAATACTGTGTGTGTGTGTGTTAGACTCTGAGGGACTGGGTTGCTGTAGAGAGCGACTCCAGTGATGTCTTGAGGAGGCCAGACTGCCATCGCATGATGGATATGACGGCTGAGAAACTACAAGCCATGGGAGGGAAGGTGGAACTAGTGGACATCGGCGTACAAGAGGTCAGTTTTCTGGAATGTGGTCAACATAATGATTATGTTACAGGATCTTTTTGTTTGCTTTTAGCTTAGTCTTTAAAGTCCTTTGGTAGCAGATCAGACTGGTTTGCAGAAATAAATACTAAAAGTTGGGTGTTAACAGAAATGCTCCCTGCCTTGCAAACTGTATTCAGGTCATTTTCTGCATCTACCGTGTCTTTTATCACCATGCTTAGCTGCCTGATGGCAAGACAGTGGCCTTACCCAAGGTGGTGACAGCCCAGTTTGGCAATGACCCCAGTAAGCAGACAGTCTGTGTGTACGGACATGTGGATGTCCAACCTGCTAAGCTAGAGGACGGCTGGACCACTGAACCCTACAACCTGACAGACATCAACGGTAGGCTGTGGCTTCCAACAGTAGTCTATGGTATCCAACGGTAGACTATGGGTTCCAACGGTTGGGTATGGCTTCCAATGGTAGACTATGGGTTCCAGCGGTAGGCTATGGGTTGCAACAGTAGGCTATGTTTCAAGGGTAGACTATGGGTTCCAACAGTAGGCTATGAGTTGCAACAGTAGGCTATGTTTCAAGGGTAGACTATGGGTTCCAGCGGTAGGCTATGGGTTGCAACAGTAGGCTATGTTTCAAGGGTAGACTATGGGTTCCAACAGTAGGCTATGAGTTGCAACAGTAGGCTATGTTTCAAGGGTAGACTATGGGTTCCAACAGTAGGCTATGAGTTGCAACAGTAGGCTATGTTTCAAGGGTAGGCTATGGGTTCCAACAGTAGGCTATGGGATGCAACAGTAGGCTATGTTTCAAGGGTAGGTTACGGGTTCCAACTGTAAACTATGGATTCCAAGCATTCACAATCACTGCAATCAAATGTATTATAAGGATTTTTTACAGTGCTTTACAGTAATCCATTCTAGACCCAACGCATAGAAACATCTATCTACAACTAACAGCCATGAGATATTGTAGCTAATGTGAAGGAATTAAGTAAGTACTTGGGTGTGGGATGATTTTTACCATACATATTTTGAACCAATGAAATGTAACTGATGCAATTGAAACATGCATGTTAAATGTCAATGTGAGCTGAACATAATGGACATTTATTTGAAAATAATTACTTTGATTCTACCCCTAAGGAAACCTCTACGGCAGAGGGGCGTCTGACAACAAGGCCCCTGTCTTAGCCTGGATCCATACAGTGGAGGTCTATCAGGCCCTCAGCATTGTGAGTGTCCAATAAGAAGAGATATCAGAGTGAACTCATAGGAGATGTAGAGACAAGATGTGGTGAAGTTAAGTTGCAGTCTAACTGACCATTATTAGTGAGCCTTCCTTTGTTATAATAATTATAATTTTTTCCCTCCTCCTCCTCTCCACCCCCTGCCCTCTCCCCATGCAGGACCTGCCAGTCAATGTGAAGTTCATCATCGAAGGGATGGAGGAGACCGGGTCCAATGGCCTGGACGCCATGATCGTGGCGCAGAGAGACACGTTCTTCTCCGACGTCGATTACATCATCATCTCAGACTGTGGTTGGCTGAGCCGACGCCCCGCCCTCACCTACGGGACCAGGGGGAACTGCTACTTCTTTGCTGAGGTAGGATGGGCTGGGGGCATTTCCAATCTGTGGGACGTTACTTTTTCAAGATAGTTAATGAATAGCCATGCTGACTTTGTATGTTTGGTAGGTAGAGGGCCCAAAACAGGACCTACACTCAGGGGTGTATGGAGGCACTGTTATAGAGCCTATGACAGATCTGATCGGCATATTGGGTGAGTTTTAAACCTCTTTGAGTGACAGAATGTAATACTATCTTAACACCTGCTGTATCATGTTTGCATGCAAAGCTATCGTCCGTGTGTCTGTATGAGATCTCTATTGGCAGAAATAATAAAGTATTAGATATCCCTACAAATGTGTGTCCATAAGAACTGCTTGTGTGTTGACCTATCTCTCCCACACCCAGACACACTGATCAGCCCCAGTGGAAAGATCCTCATTCCAGGCATCAGAGAGGCCGTCGCCTCACTATCAGATGAAGAGTGGAAGATGTACCAGGACATTGAGTTTGATATTGAGAGCTTTAAGTCCAAGATCGGCGTCAGCCAACTCATGTACAGTAACAAGGTGATTCACAGGGGAGTGGATGTTTTTCCAAAAAGCAATACATAAAAAAAAAGTTTTTAATGTGTTCTTTTTAGGTTTTCACTCCTCCTATCTCTGTTTCTCTGTTTTTAGCCTATATGTATATAGCCTCGTTATTGTTATTTTTTGTTATGTTTTTTTATTGTGTTATTTTATTGTCTTTTATCTATTTGTCAATTTTCGTACTTTTAACTGCATTGTTAGGAAAGGGCTCGTAAGTAAGCATTTCACGGTAAAGTCTGCACTTGTTGTACTCGGTGCATGTGACAAATAAGATTTGATCTGATTTGATTTCTCAGGTAGATCTGCTGGCCCATCGTTGGCGTTACCCTACCGTTACCATCCATGGCATCGAGGGGGGCTTCTCTGGCCCTGGCTCCAAGACAGTCATCCCTGCTAAGGTCATTGCCAAGTTCTCCATTCGACAGGTCCCCAACATGGACCCAGCAGTGGTCAAGAAACAGGTAGGTGGTACACGCCTCTCACCCAGTGCATTGTACAGTTGCATGACAACACAATTACATGCAGTTACACACAGTTACACACACATTTCTGGAATTGTTCTAACCTTCAGACTCTCTTTATACAATACATCAAAGAAAAGGGAACATTCATCCAGGTTACACTATTATAATATACCTCATTCTGCTCATTCAGTTCATTTACTATTCAGTTATTCACTATTTCAGTTTGGTTTCAGTTAATGAAATAGACGTGAAGACTGCATGTATGCCTGTTACATATTTGTTCTGTTGTAGGTCACAGACTACCTGAACTCTGTGTTTGCCAAGAGAAAGAGCCCCAACAAGCTGAAGGTGACCATGATCATCGGGGCTAAGCCCTGGTTAGCAGACACCAAGCACCCCTTGTACGAGGCAGGGAAAGCAGCCGTGAAGAGAGGTACAGTTAGTCAACTCTGCTCTGGACAAACCAAAGGACGTTTCTTATGCTGCCTGTGTGTGTGTTTGTATGAAGAGTGGTCATAGGGGTAATGATTACTGTATAGTAGCTGACTGTGGACATTTATTGCACAACAGTAGCTTCACAGTGACAGGCCTATCTGTAGTCTTTAAAGTTACCAGACATAGATACATATCCTTATCGCTAAAAGAAGCCAGTGTGCTGTGGTTCTACTGTAGACCCACCAGTGGTTAAGGCATGACAGTGCAGCAGTCTTGGAATGTTTGTGTAGCAGAAAGGATTTGGAATGACAATCTCGCGAAGAGGCTCCCCTGTCTGAGGCTTGTATTCCCAAATGACACCCTTGGACCTTGCAGATGAACTCTTGGTCTAACAGTTAAGACATTGACTTAGTGAGCAGGAGACCTGGCTTCTAATCCCACTGGTTACAGTTGGTTTTCCTCTACTGCAGGTATAATGCATTATGACGCAGTCAGACTTGTCATTGTTTTCCTCTAGTGTTTAACGTGGAGCCAGACCTGATCCGTGAAGGGGGAACCATCCCCATCGCCAAGACCTTTGAGGACGTGACCGGTAAGAGCATCATCATGATGCCCATCGGAGGCTTCGACGACGGCCTCCACTCCCAGAATGAGAAGATGAGCAGGTTAGCCCTTCAGTGTCCTAATACAGTATGTATTAAAAACAAAATGACGATGAACATTTATAGATTTTTACGCATGCACGCACGAACACATACACATAGACGTATCAACAGTGTCTTATTTCTGTTTATAGGACTGGTTGAGGACATATTGTTTTCTCTCACCCATTCCTTTCCCAGGTACAACTACATAGAGGGGACCAAGTTGTTCATTGCGTACCTCCATGAAGTGGCCCATCTCAAGAAGGACTGAGAGCACCTCTTTTCACCACCACCGTTATAAGACAGTTCTATATTGTTTAGCTTGTATGTGATCCCATCAGTGGAGTCAGGCTTTGTTTAGCCTTTTTCCTGACATTAACTTGTAACTTTTCTTGATTCTTTCCCTCTAAGCAAAACATTCCAGAAACCCTGTGAGTTCTTGGCATCTGATATAACCTCAACACTCTGCCTCTCTCTCTCTCTCTTGCTCTCTCTCTCTTTCTGAATCTTTCTTCCTCCCTCACGTTCCTCCTTTCTCTCTCTCAATGTCTCTCTCTCTCAATTTCTCTCTCATTCACATACAAATATCTACTTGATACAGCAAATAAAACTGGTTTGATGCACTATATGTTTTCTTAATCTTTTTTGTCTGGGATTCTTTAGAAAGAACATTGTCAAGTGTTAACCAATATCCACCACTCCAAGATATAAAGAACAAGTGTTTCACAATACAATCCCTGACTCCAAGACATAAAGAAGTGTTTCAAAATACCATCCCTGACTCCAAGACATAAGAGCAGCCACAAAAACGAAGAGCAACAACAATTGCAGTTCTCTCCTTATGTTTGGCACATGGAAACACTCTTTTCAACAGTATTATGGTGAGTCTTTACTATTTTAGCAAAACATGTATACATTTTTTTCATGGAATTCCTTAATTAAGTGCACTACAAAGACTATGTCATGGAAAAACAGAAGTGGCTGCATGTTCATAGAAGGTATGATGAAGAAGAAGGGTGAAATGACTTGTAACATAACAGAAAAGTGTGTGTGATATTGAACATCAATATGATTGTATGACGACCTGAGTGGGGTCATGTGTATGCATGCATAACAGGGTTTGCATGAGCAGCTAAGCTTGCTGGTGTAGTGTACTGTAGCCTAGATATTGTTAAGGCAGTATTATGGCATCACCAACTGTAACTTCTGTTATCATCCTTCATCCTCTGTATTAGTTCTGATAGAAAGTTAAACAGTAATCCCAGTTGAGACAGTGCTAAGTCGTGTGTTGGGTCACACTGACCCTGATCTTTGATCCTCTAGCCCTGGCAGAGTCCAATCAAGTCAATCAGATACCAGAGACTACCTACAACCATAGACATTAGATTACTAGAGCAGACAATTCCATTCAAGTCACTGCTGTGTGTTGTTTTGGAATTCTATTTCTATGCCCACACACTCTCAGGAGGAACATGGAAATCTAAACTCACCAAACCACCCATACCTCTACAAGTATATAATTCAGCAGCTAGAGACAAGTAGAAGCCAGTAGAACTAGATTGAGGCAAATATTGCCAGAATGTACGGTATGGCGTAAGTTATTACTTGCTTATTATCATCACTGGCTTCCTGTGGCGTCTTACTCTCCCTCACAGACGAAGTTCATTGTTGTTGCGTTCCTGTTACTCCACACTTCGGCTTCCTCTTCTTCCTCCTCTTCCTCTTCTCCTGGAGCTGCAGGCATGTTGGAACCACTGTTTCAATACATACAGTGGGGGAAAAAAGTATTTTATCCCCTGCTGATTTTGTACGTTTGCCCACTGAAAAAGAAATGATCAGTCTATAATTTTAATGGTAGGTTTATTTGAACAGTGAGAGACAGAATAACAAAAAAAATCCAGAAAAATGCATGGAAAAAAATGTTATAAATTGATTTGCATTTTAATGAGGGAAATAAGTATTTGACCCCCTTTCAATCAGAAAGATTTCTGGCTCCCAGGTGTCTTTTATACAGGTAACGAGCTGAGATTAGAAGCACACTCTTAAAGGGAGTGCTCCTAACCGCAGCTTGTTACTTGTAAAAAAGACACCTGTCCACAGAAGCAATCATTCAATCAGATTCCAAACTCTCCACCATGGCCAAGACCAAAGAGCTCTCCAAGGATGTCAGGGACAAGATTGTAGACCTACACAAGGCTGGAATGGGCTACAAGACCATCGCCAAGCAGCTTGGTGAGAAGGTGACAACATTTGGTGCGATTATTCGCAGATGGAAGAAACACAAAAGAACTGTCAATATCCCTCGGCCTGGGGCTCCATGCAAGATCTCACCTCGTGGAGTTGCAATGATCATGAGAACGGTGAGGAATCAGCCCAGAACTACACGGGAGGATCTTGTCAATGATCTCAAGGCAGCTGGGACCATAGTTACCAAGAAAACAATTGGCAACACGCTACGCCGTGAAGGACTGAAATCCTGCAGTGCCCTCAGGGTCCCCCTGCTCAAGAATACATATACATGCCCGTCTGAAGTTTGTCAATGAACATCTGAATGACTCAGAGTAAGTGTTGTGGTTAGATGAGACCAAAATGGAGCTCTTTGGCATCAACTCAACTCACCGTGTTTGGAGGAGGAGGAATGCTGCCTATGACCCCAAGAACACCATCTCCACCGTCAAACATGGAGGTGGAAACATTATGCTTTAGGGGTGTTTTTCTGCTAAGGGGACAGGACAACTTCACCGCATCAAAGGGACGATGGACGGGGCCATGTACCGTCAAATCTTGTGTGAGAACCTACTTCCCTCAGCCAGGGCATTGAAAATGGGTTGTGGATGGGTATTCCAGCATGACAATGACCCAAAACACACGGCCAAGGCAACAAAGGAGTGGCTCAAGAAGAAGCACATTAAGATCCTGGAGTGGCCTAGCCAGCCTCCAGACCTTAATCCCATAGAAAATCTGTGGAGGGAGCTGAAGGTTCGAGTTGCCAAACGTCAGCCTTGAAACCATAATGACTTGGAGAAGATCTGCAAAGAGGAGTGGGACTAAATCCCTCCTGAGATGTGTGCAAACCTGGTGGCCAACTACAAGAAACATCTGACCTCTATGATCGCCAACCAGGGTTTTGCCACCAAGTACTAAGTCATGTTTTGCAGAGGGGTCAAATACTTATTTCCCTCATTAAAATGCAAATCATTTTATAACATTTTTGACATGCGTTTTTCTGGATATTTTTGTTGTTTTCTGTCTCTCACTGTTCAAATAAACCTACCATTAAAATTATAGACTGATCATTTCTTTGTAAGTGGTCAAACGAACAAAATCAGCAGGGGATCAAATACTTTTTTCCCCCACTGTAGATGACCACCAAAATCAGTTTGTTCAGGTGAGGAACGAGCACTATTATGGCATTCTACTTGGAGTTGGGACTCAGTAACTCTCTGTTACTGAACTGCACAATGATACAAATATACATGTTCTTGTGCTGGAGAGAGAGAGAGAGAGAGAGAGAAGGGGTTTAACACTTTCATGATAAATACTGTGGTCTCTGATAAAGTCATCACAATGATTCTGAATGTGGGTCAGTGCAATGTTCTCTGCACGTATCCCTGACCTAGACAGTCTATGGCTGTGTCTAGTTATTGTTATACAATCTATGCAATAGTCTGACCCTTTCCTGGTTGGTGCCTGACTCAGAGGCTGAAGGAGTGGGTTGCTGTTCAGAGTAACTCAGGAGATCACACAAAATGGGGAGAAGTTGAAAGGATCCTGAACATGACAGCAGTGAGGATCCAAGAGATGGGAGGCACAGTGGAGTTTGCAGATGTAGGCACTCATCAGGTAGGCTACAATACACACTATCAGTCATGCCTATTATTCTCCACATAATGTGACACAATTGGGTGTAATAATTTGTTTAAAAATACATTTTAAAAGAATGTACTTTTCTGGTCTATCACATAAGCTGCCCAGTGGGGAGACTGTGCCGCTTCCACCGGTGATACTGGCTGAGTTTGAGAGGGATCCAAAGAAAGCTACTCTCTGTATCTACGGCCATGTGGATGTCCAGCCAGCCAAGATGATGGACGGCTGGACCACAGACCCCTTCAATCTAACAGAAATCAAAGGTATTGCTGCATGTTACATGCCATGAATGGAGAGGTTTGATGTATGTCCAAAATAATAACAGGAGCTGGACAAAAAAGTAAATTTTGAGAGAACGTAATGTCCACTCACTGTTTTGCTGGGCCAAAATGGGATATTTTAAACAAATCAAAGTTTGATTACCTAGAGAAAAGAGAAATGTCCACTCACTGTTTTGCTGCTCCCATACGGGATATTTTAATAAACCTTAGATGATATAATCACAACCAGGTTGCCTGCCTGCTATTCATAGGCCAGCTTCAGCTAGCTAATGTACCCTGCTATTACAAATGTGACAATATGAGAATGAAGGTGGCTCATGGTTTTGGTTCCCTAGGTAACCTGTATGGGCGAGGGGCCACGGACAACAAAGGGCCAGTCCTGGCCTGGCTTCATGCTGTGGAGTCCTACCAGGCCACAGAGAAGGTTAGGATTTGCCCTGAAACAGCACAGATGAAATCTGAATCTTAATGTTCTGCTTGCAGTCTCTAGTTAGTTTTCAGAAATGATCTAACCCATGCAGTGTTGCTTTACATAGCAATGGTAACTAAAGGGATTCTGTAATGCATATATCATAACCTCAATGTTTGGGGTAATCTGTGAGTCTGAATATAAAACAATTTGTGGGATTGTAGTGGTCAAACAGTATGTGACTAAATCCAGGCAATCCTTACTGGTAGGATTGCCTGGATCTATTGATTTCAGGAGATACCAGTGAATATTACATTTACATTTTAGAAATTTAGCAGACGCTCTTATCCAGAGCGACTTACAGTAGTGAATACATACATTTCATGCATTTTTTTATTTTTTTTGTTTTGTTTTTTGTACTAGCCCCCCATGGGAATCGAACCCACAACCCTGGTGTTACACACACCATGCTGGCGTTGCAAACACCATGTTCTACCAACTGAGCCATAGGGAAGGCGTATAAAGCTCATCATTGAGGGTCTGGAGGAGGTGGGCTCATACGGTTTGTTGGAGTTGACCATTAAGGGAAACGACAGCTTCTTTGCAGATGTGGACTTCATAGTGATCTCTGACAACGTGTGGGCGACCAGAACCCCATCCCTGACCTATGGAACCAGAGGGAGCAGCTATTTCTTTGTGGAGGTGATGATATAGCTCATTTGATTGGTCAAATAAAAATATGACACACTCTACCAGGGTACCATTTGTTCAGTATCTTCCTCTGTTACGTGTTTCAGGTTGATGGCCCGAAACTGGACTTCCATTCTGATAGCCTTACTGGATGAGATACAGAGGCGTTTGACTGACAGCTCTATCCAATCGTCAAGAAAAGATAGGCGCAACTCTCTTGTCTGATAGAAAAAATATATAATTTCATTCCGTTATAGTTCAGGGGCCTGTTGCACAAAACTAGGATAAGGGATTAAGCCAGGATATCTTGGTGATCCTGGCTCAATTGATCCGTAATCCGGTTGCACTAAAGATGGATAGGGGGCAGGAGGATATGTTATGGTATAAATTACCATGGAGATTTATTCTGTGGAGCTAGCCTGCTCCAGACCAGGCTAAATTCCAGGATCTATTTAATCTCATCCCTAATGTCAGTCAGCAGTCACCACAAATGGAAACCAATAGTTATTTCACTGCTCACTATACATTGTTATCACATATAACTAGACCCACTGTCATTATTTAAACGTTTGTGATCATTAATTTCAATGATTTTGGATAAAAAATAATTTTTAGATTATGTTGCTATCATTAGATAATTTACAGTTTCCCATAGACTATAAGGCTATATATAAAATGATAGAATATTAGGGCCACAGAGGGGAAAAAAACACAAGTAATAATATTGTAACCGGTTGTTTTAAAGGAGGACAGTTGTTAAAATGACAGATGTGGGGCATTTCGTGAAATTGTACTTCAGTATGGTTTCATAAACAAAGACATGCTGATGTGCCAGAATATTAAGTATCACATTGTCATAAGTATCAAAACTGTAAAAACAATATGTAGCTTTTCTGCAGAAAGAACCAGCCTCATAAATTTATGACTTTATCCTTTTTCTTCAGTGTGGCCCTAGTACTCTGTCATATAAACAAATACACATTCCATATGAATATAAAAACACAATGTGTAACATTATGTTCCTTTATTGAATAAGGACAAAACAAAGCAGGTAAACCATCAGCTCCTTTCGAAACTGAAGTCACAGTCACTACAAGATGGAAAGCACAGAATCCAAGCATATTATACAAAATGATACATACACATTCAAAGGTCTGTATATAACACACCCTGCATGTCTGCACACTAAAATAAATGCAGGACAAATCCATACACATCAACTGAACAGACAAATGAATGGATGCAGTAGCCTCCCTGCAGCCTTGTATTACACACAGTATACCGCACAAACATCATAAGAGGCCAAATTCGTAAAAAAACGAACCCAAAAAAAACCCAATTCCTCTGCCACCGCAGGACATATTTAACCAAAATTGAAAGCACACATACTAACTAAAATAATTCAACACATATTGGTCCCTCAGCAGCCGACCACTGTCGTCATCAGGGAAGATTGCCGGATTGTCCCAGTCCATGGCTGGTGGCACTCTGGGGGCCCTCTCCTTCCTCAGGCAGGCCACATTGTGGAGGACAGCACAAGCCACAGTAATATCACATGCCCTAACAGGGCTGACCCTTAATTTGTGAAGGCAGTGAAAGCGTGCCTTCAGGAGGCCAAAGGTCATTTCAACTCTGGCCCTGGTCCTGGCATGGGCATGGTTGTAGGCCTGCTGTGCTTCCTGGGGGTCTGTGAAAGGTGTCAGGAGAAAAGGCTGGCAGCCATACCCCCTGTCTCCCAGCAACACACCAGAGAATTCACCTGTCAACACAAAATCTCATCATTACTACCTCATAAACACAGTGATATTCTTGACACAGCCATGATGGTTATAAATAGGGGTTGTGTGGCTTACCTTGTGATAGGCACTGATAGATTTCAGAGGCCCGAAAGATTCTGGAGTCATGGACTGAGCCAGGCCATTTTGCCACAACATTGCTGATCACACAGTCAGCATTGCAGACCATCTGAAATCATAAGATGAGGAATATTACACCAATCAATGCACATCACTGGCAATGCAGAGTGTTCGTCAATGGACAATATCAAAAAGTTATGTTCACCTGAACATTAATGCTGTGAAAGGATTTCCTATTCACAAAATCGGCCTCATGGGCACCTGAGGGGGCTTTTATCCTTATGTGTGTGCAGTCCACTGCACCAATGACATTGGGGAAACCTGTCACACAAAGTAATGAGTATCCTACTATGTGTTAACAGTTGTCCTGTAATTTGTAGATCCTCTTACCTGCAATCCTATAGAACTCCTCTTTGATGTCACAGAGTCTTCTGTGGCCAGGGAAGGAGATGAAGACATCTGCTAATGCTTTGATAGCCAGACACACACTCCTTATTGTGCGGCAAATTGTGGCCTTGTTCAGCTGTTCTGCATCCCCCACTGAGTACAGGAAGGCTCCACTAGAAAAAAAGCGCAAGGCCACACAAACCATTTGCTCCACACTCAGTGCATGGCTCCGTGCAGTGCGGTGCTTAATCCTGGGACCCAGTAGTCTGCATAGATACCTGATGCCATCTGCAGAAAACCTGTATCTTTCATATAGATGGTCATCAGGGAAGGCCAGTGGGTCCAACCGGTCCCTGAAGACCCTTTCTCGCCTGAAGGCTCTCCTCAGCACAAGTGCTTCTTCATCCACCACATCTCGCACGAATGGGCATGCCATTGTCAGAGCAGAAAGGAACACACAATTTTGGGCCTTCATATAGGCTAGTGGCCACACCTGGTGCTGGGGGGGTGGGCAAAAGAGGGCGATGCCTTATAACGATGACTTGGTTGTACTGATTGCTGGGAAAATAAAAAAAACCTTAGAAAGATGCCACCGTCCTGTGTGCTCACAATAAGAGCTCATATGTCATGGCTCACTTGACTTTACGAGAATATACCTAATTTTTATTTTGAGCTGTGTCATCTTCTTGGAGCTGGGGGAGGAAAGAAAAATAATGATTAATACATTTGTGTTACAGTTAGCATACAGTGTACATTGAAGGCATATCTCACCTCCCTCTCAAGTTTTTTCATTTCAAGGTCCAGTTTCCTAATTGTCCTCTTTTTTATTTCGGACTCCAGTGCAAGATTTTCCATCTTTTTCTTCTTGTACTGAATGTCTATGTCTGCCAGTTCTATTTGGCGCCGGAGGTGGTTGCCATACAACTTTCTGATAGCTTGTGAGCTCTGTGAACACAATACAATTAGCGCAGCTGGAATTTGGCAGGATGTGGTGTCCTTTTATTAATACGCACTATGTTGCCAGGCTGGTTTTCCCACTGTATAGCATCTGGGTCCTGTAAAAGAAATTAGATTTTTTGATTTTGATGAGGACTCCTCACCATTGTAGAGTAAATAGTACTTTCACAGTCTTAACATGATACCTCATGCCTTCTGGAATCCAGAGAGATGGTCTCCTCCTCATCATCGTCTCCATCATGTGCTGTTGCTGCTGCACTGGGGCCTTCACCCTATCACATTTAATCGGATTCATATTGAAGCTAGTAGACAAGACATGCCAGGCCTACAGTATGCCTTTGATGGAGTACTCACTGGATCAGCATCGTCTGGTGCTTGTGCTGGTGGCTCTAACAGGAACACAGTGCTGCCAGACACTGCAAGGCAATAGGTAAACCAAAGTCAGACAGTCCAAATTTATTCAATATGAATGTGGTTGTATCCCATGTAGAGATGGAAGGACATACCTTGAATGAAGCGGGTGGCATCTTGGGAGGAACCTATGCTCGTCTCTTTCCCCCCAGGGATCCCCTCTAAGACGGGCCTGCCTTTATTTAGCTCCAAGGCCATGTCCTCTGCTGGGGTAAGGTCAGCCTTTGGTGACCCACCACCCGTGCCTTGTCTGTGGGTATTCTTTTTCACTGCTAAAACAGTACAGACAATGTGTGAGCAGGCACCTTCTGGGTACAATATATGCTTGTGCTTTGTTAAATATTAGTCAGGGACCATACCATTCTGCAGAATGTTCTTGTATTTGATTTTGACCTGCTGCCATGTCCGTTTTGGCCCGTTCATGTTTAATCTACACACACACACACACACACACACACACATTTAATGGAGTCACACTGCAAAAAATTACTTGGTATTTTTGTCTTGTTTTCAGTAAAAATATCAAAAAATCTATCATAGCTTTATACAGTGTGATGGAGTTACTTTACACAATTTCACTCATATCTGCAGTGCATTTCAATTAAAAATTTAACCGTTTCATAATTACAGTACAACTGCATTTTTGGAGATGTGAATTAAATATTTGAATTGTAATTGTGATGTTTCAGCGGAGCGGTGACTGTGTAATTGTGCACTACTTACGCATTCAGGCGGTCTGCAATACTTTGCCACGCTTTTTCTCTTTGCTTTATCACTGTGGCGGTGTTGCCTTTCTTCTTAATTATATCTTTTACCTCCTCGTATGCCTCCATGAGGATTTGTGCTTCCGACGGGGAAAAGTACGCGGCTCTAGTTGCCATGGTAAATCAGTTAATCTGTGATCTGTGGCGGGGTCTATTTGAGTGAGCCGTGAGCGCGCACCTATCCAGGATTGGTTTCACCTGGCTTAATGAATCCGTGTCTGCTCATCCTGGCTTGGTCTTTGTGCAACCAATTAAGCCTGGACGCACATGTTTTGGCTTCATTGAGCTCAGCTGAGTCATTTATCCCGGATGTCTTAATTCTACTTTTGTGCAACAGGCCCCAGGTCAGAAGTCCCTGCACCAAGCAAAAATTTAAGATAAAGGTGTATGTGAACTAAGGTGCTTACCCAAACTCAGTTCTAGTTAAAACATGTTTCATCCCAAAATGTTTTCATTATTTCTTATTCCTCCCAAACAGGAAGTCTGTTGGATCACAGTCTGGGGTCACTGATGATGTCGAGCCACTCACTGAGGATGAGAGGAAGCTCAATCACAACATCAGCTTTGACCTGGTGGAGATGAAGAGTATGGCTGGGGTCAAACACTTCCTACAGGACACTGAGGTACTTGTCTGACCAATTATGGTCATTGTCATGTCAAACATTGATAATGTGTCGCGAGAATTTTGCTATCTCAATGGTTGAACTCAACTATCACTCAAGCTTTGTCTATTTCCCCAGAGGTCGTAAATCTCCGGTTAATAAAGAATTAGACAAAGTCTCAGATTCTGCAATAGATCAATACTTTATTCAGAGAGCACTCTGACTTCAAAATGAGAACACAATCTTTTTATAGCACACACACACACAAATTAACTCACATCAGTAGAAACTCCACCTCTCTTTAGGCGGGCTGTATTTTTCCAAAGTTCACATACATTGTTTATCACCCTTCTGCAACATGTTTCATCATCTTCTGCAAGCCTAGCCATTTCTAACAGTTTTTCTCCTCCCTAGGGTGGGGAGGCCTCTTTCCAGTTATTAGTTTCAACGTTATCACAAGTCGACGGTTCAGTTGTCCTTGAATGTCTCAACTATACCCAGCTCATATTGCGAAATAGTAACACAATGGCCTAGTCACACACATTATTGGATTATGACTCTAACACATTTCATACAATTATATGGTTTCAGGGTGGAATACTTTAGTCATTATCTTAAACATACAAATGATTCTATCATAATGGCATAACAACCATTGGAGTTGGCTATACTAAACTAATCTGGGCGTGAGGAGGAAGACGTGTTTTGTCAGTGGGTACTGTAGAAGTCGATGTTTTACAGAGTGTGATTACTTTTTTTGGCCTAGTGGTTAGAGCGTTGGACTAGTAACCGAAAGGTTGCAAGATCGAATTTCCGAGCTGACAAGGTAAAAATCTGTCGTTCTGCCCCTGAACAAAGCAGTTAACCCACTGTTCCTAGGCTGTCATTGAAAATAAGAATTTGTTGTTAACTGACTTGCCTAGTTAAATAAAGGTGAAATATATATATTTTTTAAATACAAACAAAGTGTCTTAATATATATACAGGAGGAAGTCCTCATGGCTCGATGGCGTAACCCATACTTGTCTATCCATGGGATCCAGGGGGCCTTCTCAGAACCAGGCACCAAAACTGTGATCCCCAAACAGGTCACAGGGAAGTTCTCCATCTGACAGGTCCCCAACATGGACCCTCCAGATGTGGAGAGGAAGGCACAGAGTATCTACCTGTCATGGTTTGAATGACAGGGGTACCATGGTTGGGACAGGAGAATACCCATAACAAATCCTTTAAGAATCAAAATACAAGCACGGACACTCCGTAACCCCTGTAACCCCTGTAACCAGTGAGTGAGTAGTAAGTGATTATAAGTTGCTCTGGATAACCTCTCTGGGCTAGGTGGGACGCTTGCGTCCCAGCTACTCAACAGCCAGTTGAATCCCGTGGCGCGTTATTCAAATACCTTAGAAATGCTATTACTTCAATTTCTCAAACATATGACTATTTTACACCATTTTAAAGACAAGACTCTCGTTAATCTAACCACACTGTCCGATTTCAAAAAGGCTTTACAACGAAAGCAAAACATTAGATTATGTCAGCAGAGTACACAGCCAGAAATAATCAGACACCCATTTTTCAAGCTAGCATATAATGTCACATAAACCCAAACCACAGCTAAATGCAGCACTAACCTTTGATGATCTTCATCAGATGACAATCTTAGGACATTATGTTATACAATACATGTATGTCTGTTCAATCAAGTTCATATTTATATAAAAAACCAGCTTTTTACATTAGCAGGTGACTAGCATGTGACTAGCATTCCCACCGAACACTTCCGGTGAATTTACTAAATTACTCACGATAAACGTTCACAAAAAACATAACAATTATTTTAAGAATTATAGATACAGAACTCCTCTATGCACTCGATATGTCCGATTTTAAAATAGCTTTTCGGTGAAAGCACATTTTGCAATATTCTAAGTAGATAGCCCGGCATCACAGGGCTAGCTATTTAGACACCCAGCAAGTTTAGCACTCACCAAAGTCAGATTTACTATAAGAAAAATGTTATTACCTTTGCTGTCTTCGTCAGAATGCACTCCCAGGACTTCTACTTCAATAACAAATGTTGGTTTCGTCCCAAATAATCCATTGTTATATCCAAATAGCGGCGTTTTGTTCGTACGTTCAAGACACTATCCGAAAGGGTAAATAAGGGTTACGAGCACGACGCATTTCGTGACAAAAAAGTTCTAAATATTCCATTACCGTACTTCGAAGCATGTCAACCTCTGTTTAAAATCAATTTTGAAGCCATTTTTCTCTTAAAAAAGCGATTATATTCCGACCGGGAAATCGTTACAAAGATAGTGAAAGTAAAAGCATGCTATCCCCTCATGCACGAGCCTCAGTCTGATGGCCCTCTGATAGAGCACTTGCCAAACGCGCTAGTGTGTTTCAGCCTGGGCCTGGAATTACGTCATTCAGCTTTTTCCCAGATTCTGAGAGCCTATGGGAGCCGTAGGAAGTGTCACGTCATGCCAGAGATCCCCTGTTTTTGTTAGAGATGATCAAGGAGGGCAAGAAATGGTCAGACAGGCCACTTCCTGTAAGGAATCTTCTCAGGTTTTGGCCTGCCAAATGAGTTCTGTTATACTCACAGACACCATTCAAACAGTTTTAGAAACTTTAGGGTGTTTTCTATCCAAAGCCAATAATTATATGCATATTCTAGTTACTGGGCAGGAGTAGTAACCAGATTAAATCGGGTACATTTTTTATCCGGCCGTGCAAATACTGCCCCCTAGCCCCAACAGGATAAGAGCGTCTGCTAAATTACCAAAATGTAATTGTATTGGTCTCTGAGTAAGTGTACAGTATAGAAAAGTTGGCTCGCTCTATCTTGGTCACTCTAAGAGTCAATATGTATATTTAAAACCCAGAGACCAATCCTAACATAGCCCCCCTCTTCAAGCCTCCATGTCCAACTCTCCCCTGTCACAATGCCATGTTTCACAGGTGAAGGAGCACCTTCAGCACGTCTTCTCCACTCTAAAAAGCCCTAACAGGCTGAGGGTGACCGCAACTGTTGGGGCTAAACCCTGGGTGGCTAACCTGAAGGACCCACAGTACGTTGCTGGACAAAGGGCAGTCAGAGAGGGTCAGTTGTAGAGGCCATTTACATAACCTCTCTCATTTCAAACCATGTCTAAATTCATTGTTTAAGTTAAGATGCGGTTTACCTTTGTGTTAGTGTTTGGAGTGGACCCGGAGCTTATCCGTGAGGGCTCCACCATCCCTATCGCTCAGAACTTCCAGGAGGAGACAGGCAAGAGTGTGATGATGCTGCCCATAGTTGGCCATGATGACGGAGAGCACTCTCAGAACGAGAAGACCAGCAGGTAAGAGGAGATGAGAAAAGAAGAGATACGATTCCAGACGTTTCTCCCCTAAATTTGTTTTAGATTTTTTACAAGGCAGATTAATCATGACAAACGTCATCTTCAGTAAAATATTGAATCTTGTTTTTCTCTCTCAGGTACAACTACATTGAGGGGATGAAGCTGTTTGCTGCTTATTTTTATGAGATCTCACTACTACAGTGGATATATTTCCACCCAACCTGTGACAATGATAATTATGCTGTAGGTGACAGTATTGTGCCAGTTGAGTGCCTGGGTTGCCATCAATAATGGCTGATCCCATGCTGTGACTCCACTCTCCCAGGGTTTCTCAGGGGGAGTGTGCTATGCAAAAACCACATGTCCATTTCACCACACAATGAATAGGTTACACACTTGTACATGTGTGAAACAGGACAAATATAACCACCCCTATTTCACCTTTGAACAGTTATTATTACATAGCCTGAATGAGGGTTATTACTTACCATAAGTACAACATTTTAGCCCCCTCTAGAATAACTATTTCTACTATTTGTATTTTATGCATGTATTCTACTGTGGATTAACTAATAAAGGGGGCAAAGACAAACGGTGGCATGTCTTGTGAAATCAATGTATTGGGGATGGAGGAGTGGCTGACTAAATAAATGCTTAAGTGTTATCCAAATGTTAAAAGATCCAAATGTTTAAAAAAAACAAAAAACTTGGGTCTTGTGAGAATATTTCCGGAAAAGAGGAGAGTCACCACACTTGTGTCTTTCACCTTGAACAAAAAATGTTTTATATTGCACTTCAGACAGATATAATCCGTTACTTATTTGTGTGACTTGTCTGTCTGTCACCTTTAGCTGGAGCAAGTGAGTCAGTCAGTGTGGATGTCTGTCAGAGAGAGTGCGCTGGGCTGGGAGGGGGCAGGGTTATGCAGACATTAGATGAGATTTGGAGGATGCAACAGGTGTGTTTTTATTGATTATGCTGACAGGTCACTGTGTCAGTCTGCTAGAGGAGAAAACAGAGAGAGAGAGAGAGAGAAAGAGAGAGAGAGAGAGAGAGAGAGAGAGAGAGAGAGACCTAAACAGAGAGTACACAGAGGCAGAATACCTGGCCACTGTGACTGACCCAAATTTAAGGAAACCTTTGACTATGTACAGACTCAGTGAGCATGGCCTTGCTATTAAGAATGGTCGCCATAGGCAGACCAGGCTCTCAAGAGAAGATAAGCTATGTGCACACTGCCCACAAAATGAGGTGGAAACTGAGCTGCACTTCCTAACCTCCTGCCAAATGTATGACCATATTAGAGACACATATTTCCCTCAGATTACACAGACCCAAAAGAATTTGAAAACAAACCCAATTTTGATAAACTCCCATATCTATTGGGTGAAATACCACAGTGTGCCATCACAGCAGCAAGATTTGTGACCTGTTGCCACAATAAAAGGGCAACCCGTGAAGAACAAACACCATTGGAAAGGAAAGGAGGCTGCCTTAATCAACATCCATGTCTTCGGCACCCAGGGAACCGTGGATTAACAGCCTTGCTCAGGGGCAGAACAACATATTTTTACCTTAGCATCTTGGGGATTCAAACAAGCAACCTTGCGGTTACTGGCCCAATGCTCTCATCGACAACGATGAGACAGCCTATAGGGAGGAGGTCAGAGACCTGGCCGTGTGGTGCCAGAACAACAACCTCTCCCTCAAGACAAAGGAGATGATTGTGGACTACAGGGAAAGGAGGACCGAGCACGCCCCCATTCTCATTTTGGCATGGGTCCTCAGATCCTCAAAAGGTTCTATAGCTGCACCATTGAGAGCATTCTGACTGGTTGCATCACTACCTGGTATGGCAACTGGTTGCATCACTGAAACTACAGAGGGTAGTGTGTATGGCCCAGTACATCACTGGGGCCAAGCGTCCTGCCATCCAGGACCGCTATATCAGGCGGTGTCAGAGGAAGGCCCTAAACATTTTCAAAGACTCCAGCCACCCTAGTCATAGTCTGTTCTCTCTGCTACCGCATGTCAAGTGGTACCGGAGCGCCAAGTCTTGGTCCAAAAGGCTCCTTAACAGCTTCTACCCACAAGCCCCCCTACCCTATTTTACACTGCTGCTACTCTCTGTCTATTATCTATGCATAGTCACTTTAACTCTACCTACAGGTACATATTACCTCAATTACCTCGACTAACCGGTACCCCCTGTATATAGCATCGCTATTGATAAATGATTTGTTACTTTTATTTTCCATTTTTTTACTTAACACTTCTTTTTCTTAAAACTGCATTGTTGGTTAAGGGCTTGTAAGTAAGCATTTCACTGTAAGGTCTCTACACCTGCTGTATTCGGCGCATGTGACAAATAACAACTGATTTGATTTGATTTCTAGCGAGGGAAAGATTAATGGAGAAAAGTACAGCGAGATATTTGATGAAAACCTGCTTCAGAGCGCTCAGGACCTCAGACTGGGGAGAAGGTTCAACTTCTAACAGGACAACGACCCTAAACACACAGCAAGACAACGCAGGAGTGGTCTCTAAACGTCCTTGAGAGTGGCCCAGCCAGAGCCCGGACTTGAACCCGATCAAACATCTCTGGAGAGACCTGAAAATAGGTGTGCAGTGACGCACCCCATCCAACCTGACAGAGCTTGGGAGGATCTGCAGAAAACAATGGAAGAAACGCCCCAAATTCAGGTGTGCCAAGCTTGTAGCGTCATACCCAAGAAGATTTGAGGCTGTAATCGCTGTCAACGGTGCTTCAACAAAGTGCTGATTAAAGGGTCTGAATACTTATGCAAACCTAATATTTCAGTTTATTTTTAATACATTTGAAAAATGTAAAAAAAACTGTTTTTGCTTTGTCATTATGGTGTATTGTGTGTAAATTGATAAGGGAAAAAACTATTTAATTAATTTTAGAATAAGGATGTAACGTAACAAAATGTGGAAAAAGTCAAGGGGTTCTGAATACATTCCGAATGCACTGTAAGTGTTATCCAAGTGTTTAAAAAAACACTTGGGTATTGTGAGAACATTTCAGGAAAAGCAGTGAGAACACATTTAAGTCTTTCATCTTCAACAATAAATGTTTATATTGTACTTCAGATAGAGATCAGCTGTGACTTACATTTGTGTGACTTGTCTGTCTGTCATCTTTAGCTGGAGCAAGTGAGTCAGTCAGTGTAGATGTCTGTCAGAGAGAGTGGGCTGGGCTGGGAGGGGGCAGGGTTATGCAGACATTAGATGAGATTAGGAGGAAGCAACAGGTGTGTTTTTACTGAAGATACTGTCAGGTCACTGTGTCAGTCTGCTAGAGGAGAAAACAGAGTGAGAGACAGAGAGAGAGAGAGACAGGGACAAAGTGAGAGGAAGGGAGAGAGAGAGAGACAGAGAGAGGAAGAGAGAGAGAGAGAGAGAGAGAGAGAGAGAGAGAGGGAGAGAGAGAGAGAAAGAGAGAGAGAGAGAGGGGGGGGGAGACAGTGAGAGGAAGGGAGAGAGAGAGACAGATAGAGGAAGAGAGAGAGAGCGACGGAGGCAGTGAGAGAGAGGGAGAGAGAGCGGGAGTGTGTGAGAGAAACTGCAACGAGAGACACCGAAATTGAGAATTGGACAGTACCAACAGAGAGGTGATGGAATCCATGGGTGATGTTCTCCACCTGTTAGTCATCCTGTCCTTGTTGGAGACAGGCAAGGCCAAAGTGGGAGACTTCAAAGCAGCAGGCGCTACAGCACCAGGAGATATCATCATTGGAGGGCTGTTTTCCATCCATGAGGGAGTGGAGGACTCCCCCAACATCTCAGCACCCCATGTATCACAGTGTGTCAGGTACAGTAAGTGCCAAAATAAGATTGGGTGTTGTAAAGAGATTCCTGAGGATTCTCTCTCTCTCTCTCTTTCTCTGTGGGGTGTGTGTGATTCTGTTCGCATGTATGACTAAGTGTTCGTGAGAAAGAGTTTATTTACTCACAGGTTAACCACAGACAGTGTGATGATCCAACTATGCTTTATGTACCTTACACACACACACACACACACACACACACACACACACACACACACACACACACACACACACACACACAAACAGGTTCAACACGGACGGGTTCACCCAGGCATTGGCTATGATCCACGCTGTAGAGTCGGCCAACAGATCCCCTGTCCTGACTGCACTAGGGATCTCTCTGGGGTACCGTATCCACGACTCCTGCTCTGATGTCACCACCGCTCTGAGGGCCTCAGCTGACTTCACACAGGTAAAGGCTCTTTAGCCAAAACGTTGGTCAGATCAATCCACAGCAAGTATAGATGAGTGTGTGACCTGTTCTTCATTTGTATAGTTTATCTTCCATTAGCCAGCATCTCATTTAAATGACGTACATTCTTTACTTCACAGGAGCCCACCACGGACTGTGGGGGAGGGGTCAACACCTCTAACCCTTCCTCGCCAATCATGGCCGTCATAGGGGCCTCTTCCTCTGAGATTTCCATCTCCGTTGCCCGGCAATTCAACCTTAAGCTCATCCCTCAAGTAAGCAGCCAAAACCCACCCACAGAGTGATGGTTGATGGACAGTAACAAAATAAATAATAATAAAGAACTGAGTTGTGTAGAATAAATGAAATAGACAGCAATGATGATACAGATGAATGGCCAAATCAATCCAACAAAATGTAGACAGAAATTCATTCTCTCTTCGAATCATCACAGATCAGTTATGCCTCCACTGCCATCATCCTGAGTGACAAGAACCGTTTCCCTGCTTTCCTGAGGACCGTGTCTAGCGACCTGTACCAGACACGGGCAATGGTCCAGTTGCTTAGCGACAGCAAATGGACCTGGGTGGGCATGATCACAACGGATGGAGACTACGGCCTCTCTGCCCTGGACAGCTTCGTCTCCCAGGCAACCGCCTCAGGGATCTGTGTGGCCTTCAAGGAGATCCTCCCTAATTCGCTAACCAGTCCTGACGGTGAATCAGCAATCAGCCAAGCCGCCGCAACCCTCAAATTGAACCCCAATGTCAAGGTGGTGGTGTCATTCGCCAAGCCTACTCAGATGATGTACCTATACCAGAAGCTGAGGGGTGCGTGGTCGGGGCTGGGGGAGAGGGTGTGGGTGGCCAGTGACAGCTGGTCCTCGTCCAAGGAGGTCTTGGGAGAAATGGACCTCCCAGATATTGGCAATGTGGTGGGCTTCTCCTTCAAAAGAGGGAACCTGGCTCCTTTCCATCACTACCTGATGAATCTGATTAACATCAATGATGTCATAGGAAACAACTCCTTCCTAAAGGAGTTCTACTCCCTGCCAAACAGGTCGGAAAACTCCGGGGTTTTGTCCCCAGCAGAGATCCTGCTACACAACAGCTTTGTCTTCAATGTGGAAATGGCTGTCAGTGCCATCGCCCATGCAGTGACTGATATCTGCAGCAAAAAGGACTGCAAGACACCAGGCACGGTCCAACCCTGGGAGGTAGCTACTGCACAATTCCTCATGTCTACAGCACATCAGACTGCACTTATATACTGAATCTCATCTAATATTCACTGAATATACCAAACATGAGGAACACCTTCCTAATATTGAGCTGCACTCCCACTTTTGCCCTCAGAACAGCCTCAATTTGTTGGGGCATGGACTCTACAAGGTGTCAAAAGTGGTCTACAGTGATACTGGCCCATATTGACTCCAATAATTCCCACAGTTTTGTCAAGTTGGTTGGATGTCCATTGGGTGGTGGACCACTCTTGATTCACACAGGAAACTGTTGAGCATGATATACCCAGCAACGTTGCAGTTCTTGACACCTGGCACATACTACCATATCCCATTCAAAGGCACTTAATAGCACACATACACAATCCATGACTCAATAGTCTCAAGTCTTAAAAATCCTTCTTTAACCTGTCTCCTCCCCTTCATCTACACTGATTTAAGTGGATTTAACATGTGACATGCATAAGGGATCACAGCTTTTATCTGGATTCATCTGGTCAGTCGATATCATGGAAAGGGCAGGTGTTCTCAATGTTTTTTATACGCAGTGTATTTTGGATATGGCTTGGGTCTATGGTATGTGAACTTACATATGAAAATGCATTTGCATTCATTCCAGGTGCTTGGAGCCCTGAAGGACAGTTGCTTTGAGCTGGAGGGGAAAAGCTACTGTTTTGATAAGAAAGGAGACATCAACCTGGGCTATGATGTAACCCTGTGGAGGTCTGTGAGAGGGGTCATCAACGTCCATGACGTTGTAGCTGAGTACCATCCACTCAACAACAGCTTCAGCTATACCAGCGGACACAGCAAAAATCTCACTGACCTGAGGGTAAGGGTAAGGGTAAAGGTTAGGGTTAGGATTAGGGTAAGGATTAGGGTAAGGGTTAAGGTTAGGTCTCAATCTCTTTTAGTCTGTTTGCTAGGCTGCCACACTAAGGTTCAAGTACACATCCATATTAACCAATCCCACTTGACATAGAGAGACACAAACACAAACAGGCCGGAATGTCAAAGAATCTACTTCTTCTTTCTCAAAGTGACTAAAGAAAACTAAACATACCTGTTTGAGAGACTTCTCAGCCGAACTGTAAAACAAGTAAAGATGGAAATTAAATAACTCCTAATCAGTGAAACAATGGACATTGTTTGAATGTGAAAACCACATACCTTGGCACATACTGGGAGCACCTGTCTGTTATCACACATTCCTGTTTGATCTCAGTGATGATCTAAAAAACAAAAAACACAAAACTCATAATTACCAGAGCATATAATCATTGGTTGAATAGTTTGAATACACCTGGTCTATTGAACACGGTTTTAAATCGCGAGGTAGTTTAAACTGTGCCCAGGAAACTGGCCTTACATGTAAAGGCTTGTTTGAATACTACTATTAATAGATTTCAGTCACAGTTTTCTTGGGTCAGCCATTTAAATTAGTGCATTGTGTCCCGGTGCAGGACGTGGTGTCTGTGTGCTCGCCTAGCTGTGAACCTGGGAAGTTCAAGAAGACTGCTGAGGGTCAGCACACCTGCTGCTATGAATGCATCAACTGCACTGAGAACCACTACTCCAACAACACTGGTTAGTTCTCCTGTACTGTCTCTCTATACACACCAGCGTACTCTATCTCTCCTCAGTAAACTGGTGTTGCCCTGTTGTTCACACAATCTTCCTCCATTTCTTCAATATGTTCCCTAAGATTTCCCAACACTGTTCTTATCTAAAAACAGTTAGTACTAGGCAACAACACGCATATTTCTAAATGCTAGACAGTTGTTCAAGTACTATCCTACCTTACAACCCTTCTCTCCAGACATGGACCAGTGTCTCTCTTGTGATACAAAGACAGAGTGGTCCCTGGAAGGGAGCTCTGGGTGTACCCATAAGACCCTGGAGTTCTTCTCCTGGCAGGATGGCTTCGCGGTGGTGCTACTGGTGCTGGCGGCCCTGGGTATCGTCCTGGTTCTCCTGGTGGGGGCTCTCTTCCTACACCACCACCAGACCCCCGTTGTGAAGGCTGCCGGGGGGCCTTTCTCCCAGCTCATCTTGCTCTCCCTAGTGGGAAGTTTTGTTAGTGCTGTGTTCTTTGTAGGTCATCCCAGCAGCCTACAGTGTAAGGTATGTACGATACACACAGTTTGGGAAACACTGCTGTAATGCACTGTCTGTGACATTGTCTGAATGTACCAGTGTTATTTTGTGAATTCATGGTTTATTGTGTGTGTATTGTTCTGAACCTTTTGCACCTTTCTGGTAAGGAATTCAGTTTGTAGACGCAAAGCTAATTTAAATACAAAGAGATAGTACATTTCTGTCTCAATTTCGCATATCTTCTCATCTCATCATCAAGGTGCGCCAGGTGCTGTTTGGCCTCAGCTTTACCCTGTGTGTTTCCTGCATCTTGGTCAAGTCCCTGAAGATCCTGCTGGCCTTCCAGCTCAACCCTGACCTGAAGGACGTTCTCCGCCGCCTCTACCAACCCTATGCCATCATATGTCTCTGCATGGCCCTACAGGTCCTCACCTGCACCCTGTGGCTGGTCCTGCAGAGCCCCCAGGAGAAGGCCACGGTCTTCACCACCACTGTGTTGGCCGAGTGTGATGAAGGCTCCCAAGTGGCATTTGGTGTGATGCTGGGCTACATCGCTGTCCTGGCGCTCGTATGTTTTTCCTGCGCATTTAAAGGCCGCAAGCTGCCACAGAAGTACAACGAGGCCAGGTTCATCACCTTCAGCATGCTCCTCTACCTCATGTCCTGGGTGATATTCGTGCCCATCTACGTGACCACCTCTGGGAAGTACCTGCCAGCAGTGGAGATGGTGGTCATCCTCATCTCCAACTATGGCATCCTCAGCTGTCATTTCTTCCCCAAGTGCTACATCATCCTCTTCAAAAAGGATCACAACACCAAGAGTGCCTTCCTGAAGAACGTGTATGAGTATTCCAGAAAGGGCATTACTGACTCTAGCTCTGTCTCTGAAACTTCGGTCTCTCAGACAGAAGACAAGTGCATCAGTCACCCTTACTCCATCAGTTCACCTTCCTTCTTTATGTCTACCACACCAGTAGAACCCAGAGCACCTCAGAACTGCTGGTCCGTTGACCAGAACATTCAGAGCATTGACACTGCAACCCATTGCACCGTCGTAGACCATGGAGTGTTTTTCACAGGTCAGATGACTCGACCACACCGTCTGAGGAGAAGCATGAGCCTATGAGTGGAGTGGACCAGTGTCTGGAACCTTTACATCTTATGGTACATCACACGGTGTGTCTCTGTGATCCTCTCTTTGGTTTGACTGTTCCCTTTTTGCTTAGTCTATTGCATGTTTTTTACATTCAAGGCAATATAGGTAACACTTTATTTGACACTTATATGGACATGACAGTGTCATAAACAAACAAACTGTCATACGGTGTTATATTAATCTATCAATATTTGTATTGGTTAAGCGTCAATGGTGTACAGGGTTGATTTATTTCTGAACTGCATATGATTTCTATACTGTGTGAAATGTTCTAATTAAGCATCATGGAGGATGTTGGTTTTTGCTATAGATATACCGTGATGTTGTGTGTTGGATCCCTGAATAGGCAGTTTCTATGTGTAATGTGTACAGTAAACAGCATTTCTATCTATTATGGGAGCCGATGCAGCAGGATACAAACAAGATATTACCTTTCATATTGAAAACAAGTCTACGATGAACACTATAGTTGGAATTTGTTTCAGTTTCTTAATGCATACCTGGTTTGTCACTGGACGTTATTGAAGTTCTTACATATTTCTAAATACCTTGAAATCTATTTCCACATTATTCATGTATATTATGAAATGTATATATTCACATTACTTTGTGTACAGTATATTAAAAGTTTGAATGTGCAGTTGACTTTCAGTTGCTGTTTCCATGCTCTAAATACACGTCCATTCAATTACTTACCCATTTAATTTGTTATGGATACGTGGGACGGTAGCGTCCCACCTGGCCAACATCCGGTGAAATAACAGAGCGCCAAATTCAAATTAAATTACTATAAATATTAAACTTTCATGAAATCACAAGTGCAATGCATCAAAATAAAGCTTAACTTGTTGTTAATCCAGTCACCATGTCAGATTTCAAAAAGGCTTTACGGCGAAAGCAAACATGCGATTATCTGAGGACAGCGCTCAGCACACAAAACATTACAAACAGTTAGTAGATTAGTCACGAAAGTCCGAAATATGAATAAAATTAATCACTTACCTTTGATGATCTTCATATGGTTACACTCCCTAAACTCCCGGTTACACAATAAATGTTAGTTTTGTTCGATAAAGTCCCTCTTTAGATCCAAAACCCTCCATTTTGTTGGTGCGTTTTGTTCAGTAATCCAATGGCTCAAATGCGGTCACAACGGGCAGACGAAAATTCCAAATAGTATCCGTAAAGTTCGTAGAAACATGTCAAACGATGTTTATAATCAATCCTCAGGTTGTTTAGCCTAAATAATCGATAATATTTCAACTGGACAATAGCGTCATCAATATAAAAGAAAAAACAAGAAAGGCGCACTCTCGGTCGCGCGCAGAAACCAGCTCTGAGGACATCCCAGGGTCCACTCACTCAATGTTGTCATTCTCCCTCATTTTTCAGAATAAAAGCCTGAACAATGTCTAAAGACTGTTCACAACTAGTGGAAGCCATAGGGAACGCAATCTGGGTCATAACCATTTATATGGTGGATAGGCTTTCAATGGAAAAACACCAATTTCAAAATAATGGCACTTCCTGGATGGATTTTCCTCAGGTTTTTGCCTGCCATATCAGTTATGTTATACCCACAGACATTATTTTAACAGTTTTGGAAACTGTAGAGTGTTTTCTATCCAATCCTACCAATTATATGCATATCCTAGTTTCTGGGCCTGAGTAGCAGGCAGTATACTTTGGGCATGCTTTTCATCCAAAATTCCGAATGCTGCCCCCTATCCTAAAAAGGTTTTAAACAGGTGTAACTTCTCTCTCTCTCTGTGTCTGTTGACATCTTGACACCGTATCTGCTTCTTCTCACGGTCTGCTCTGTTTGCAGAGCCCACCTGATGAGCACACCTATGCTGTCTCTTTAGGCTGCAGGCCTAATGCCACAGTGACACAGGAAGAAAGAGAGAGAGAGAGAGAGAGAGTGCTCCTGGCATTTTCCCAGTGCCCAAACACACGTGTTTGTAGTAACTGTATGTACACTGAGCTCTTCCCTCCATAGTCTGGAGCCCTGTCCTTCAAAGCTCAAATATCCTGGGCTAAACAGTAGTAGAACATTCCATGAAGGAACTCTGGGCTGCTGCTCTGCTGCTGAACAGTAGTCTCAGAAACCTGACCCTAGGCAGCAGCAGAAACTAGGGTCTGGTTTCAATGACAAACTCTTTTGGCAACTTTGATAAGAGAAAAAAAATTCTGACAGACAACTCTCTCAACAAATCACGAGGAAGACATGCCAGAACGGCAGGATTTGAAACCAAAGTTTGCAGGGAAATCCTTTGCAGTGGTTTTAGTGAAAGTAGTTGATCCAAACTAGCCACATAACTTATTCAAAATAACCTCTGTTATCCCCATCTTGCTAGCTACTATTTTAGATTTTAAAAAGAGTCCGTTATTGAAACTAGACCATAGTCACTGCTGAGAACAGCATGTCTGCTCTATATCTCTATGTCTTTGTGGTACAAGGGCTGTTTGTAGACCAGAGAGCACATTTCTGTGCAAACGGATAGGCCCAAATCCATGATAGTAACTGAAGAATCTAAAATCGTCCATTGACATCAGTGCATTAATAACAATGTTTGAGTTAAGTGCGCACATCTGAAGATATGTTTCATCTCCTCTCTGTTGTCTCCTTCTCATCAGTAACTCCAGTGAACTTCCACTCCTGTCCCTGCCATTGTCACCAGACTTATCAATCATTTCAAGCTGATGTTGACTTTGGCCATGTTCAGAGCATCAACACCGTGTATCATGGGTAAATTGTGACTGACTGATTGATATACTGATATACTGATATAATAATGAGTGGTTATTTATGACGCAAGGTGATTTGTAGATCAGTCTGTCTCGACTCGCCTTCAAAGTTGGCTTCAATGTTAAACGCCCTCTTTCACTTGACCAAGTTTTTGAGGTGTGAGTCATTGAGGAGATGTTGAAACTTCGGTCTGTCCTAAATTCCACCAAACAACAAGTGATGATGAAGACTGCACAATCACTGGAATGAGGAAACAAACTATTCACTATCTCAAAAATCAAAATCTGAAACCCATAGACATGCATGCATACCGACAGACATTCAAAGAGCCACACGGATAAAAAGATTCATAAAGATAATAACAGATCGTTATGATCGGTCTGCTAGAGTGAGATGATAACAGCTTCTGGGAAATCTACTGTCATGTAGTTTGTTCTACTCAGAGAATTTCAGGGGGGGGGGTTGAGACAGAGCAAAGAGGGATAGAAAGAGCGAGAGAGAGAGTTG
Source organism: Salmo trutta (assembly GCF_901001165.1). Lineage (NCBI taxonomy): Eukaryota > Metazoa > Chordata > Actinopteri > Salmoniformes > Salmonidae > Salmo > Salmo trutta. The sequence goes on along the minus strand of NC_042993.1, from coordinate 16,120,528 downwards.
GTGAGGCAGAGAGAGGATAACGAGTGTCCCTGGGGATAGTGTCTTGTGGTAGCCTTGAGTTAGAACTACAAGGCAAAATATGCAATCTCTGTAGACCTAATGTCATGATGTGCACAAAAATATGCTTCCACTATTGCAATAAGCACAATAGACAACAAAGTTTCCTTTGATGGGAGCAATTTTGAGACACAGAGTCTGTGTCTGTCTAGCTGTGGTAAACAGTGTGAAGTGAAGTTGTCGTTGTTGTTTTACAGTAGATGCCTCCAGTACTGTGACGTATGACACTCTCAGGTAGACTCCTACCGGTTTCTTCTCGTGATCACACTGAGGTTGAGTGAAGTGAAATGGCTGGGGGGTGGAACTGGATCAGCTGCATAGACAGCACCCACACACAGAAAGTGTCTGGAGGTATGCTTCCTTCTGTCACACATAGGACTAATGCCTCCTGGTAATGAATGCACTGTTACCTCAGACAAAGATGTTCTGATAACAGGGCCAGGACCAGACTTCTAAAACCAGCTGCAGTAACAGCCACTGCTAGTCACCTTTAGGAACTGTAACAGGCTAGACAAGGTCTATTGTAAGGTCCTCTGTGTGTGTGTGTGTGTGTGTGTGTGCGTGCGTGCGTGCGTGGAGCGTCTGTCTGTTTTATAAATTAAACAGACAAGTTCCCTGGAAACCATTATTGCTTTTGTGCAGAATAACCCTACGAGGTCAAGTCAAAATCTCCTCAATTCCATCCACCAAGAGACCTTACATTATGTCTAAGATAGACTTTTATGTATTTTTTCTTCATTATTTTACAGTCAAGTCCACATGAACCCCTCATAGAAGAGCCAGACAACAGCTCCATGAGTATGGCCAGCTTCACTCACAGCCCTCTGTGGTCTATTGGGTTAAAGGAAACAGAACCACAATGGTGGCATGATACGCTTGTCATGTTTTAGGGAAGACCCAGATGCAGATAGTTTTGAAGTAACACAAGTTTATTACTAGAACAGGGGACAGGCAAAACGGCAGGTCAAGGGCAGGCAGAGATCAGTAATCCAGATCAGAGTCCAAAAGGTACAGAACAGCAGGCAGTCTCGGGGTCAGGGCAGGCAGAGTTAAATAATCCAGTGTGGTGTGGTGGGCAAGGTACAGCAGAGCAGGCAGGCTCAGGGTTAGGGCAGGCAGAATGCTCAAAACCGGGAAAACTAGAAAACAGGAACTATAGAAAAGACAGGCGCAAGGGGAAAACCACTGGTAGGCTTGACGAACAAAACGAACTGGCAACAGACAAACAGATAACACAGGTATAAATACACAGGGGATACTGCGGGGAGATGGGAGGCACCTGGTGGGGGGGGGGGGGGGTGGAGACAAGCACAAAGACAGTTGAAACAGATCAGGGTGTGACAATGCTAAATCACCTAAACTAGGGGATTCTGGACACAATACCCCAGAAGTTCTTATGGCCTCTGTATCAAAGCCGAAACAAAAACACAAAAAAAACATTTCCAAATGGGAGAGAAATAAATCAACCTAAAACATAAAAATTATTTCATCCAATTGATCAAACATGATAAATATTAGAAAACACCTTTTTTTATGTCTGACAAAATGTAGCATTAAACAATTTCCATCTCACTTAAATATATATATATATCATTTCCATCTCCTTGGATCAATTAACATGGTCCTCAAAATGTACACATTATCTACAATTTTCATAAAACATGTCAATAGTAAAGAGCCGTTCTGTGAGTTTGTGTGGCCTATCACTTTGAAGTTGAGCTGTTGTTGCTCCTAGACATTTCCACTTCACAATAACAGCACTTACAGTTGAACGAGGAAGCTCTAAAGTCACTGAGCTCTTCAGTAAGGCCATTCTATTGCCAATGTTAAACTATGGAGATTGCATGGTTGTGTGCTCAATTTTATACACCTGTCAGCAATGGGTGTGACTGAAATAGCCAAATCCACTAATTTGAAGGGGTGTCCACCTACTTTTGTATATTTAGTGTATATACAGTGGGGAGAACAAGTATTTGATACACTGACGATGTAGAGGTCTGTAATTGTTATCATAGGTACACTTCAACTGTAAGAGACGGAATCTCGGTCCCGTGTGGCTCAGTTGGTAGAGCATGGTGTTTGCAACACCAGGGTTGCGGGTTCTTTTCCCACGGGGGACCAGTACGGAGAAAAAAAACTGTATGAAATGCATGCATTCACTACTGTAAGTCGCTCTGGATAAGAGCGTCTGCTAAATGACTAAAATGTAAAAATGTAAAACAAATATCCAGAAAATCACATTGTATGATTTTTAAGAAATGATTTGCATTTTATTGCATAACATAAGTATTTGATACATCAGCAAAGCAGAACTTAATATTTGGTACAGAAACCTTTGTTTGCAATTACAGAGATCATACGTTTCCTGTAGTTCTTGACCAGGTTTGCACACACTGCAGCAGGGATTTTGGCCCACTCCTCCATACAGACCTTCTCCAGATCCTTCAGGTTTCGGGGCTGTCGCTGGGCAATACGGACTTTCAGCTCCCTCCAAAGATTTTCTATTGGGTTCAGGTCTGGAGACTGGTTAGGCCACTCCAGGACCTTGAGATGCTTCTTACGGAGCCACTCCTTAGTTGCCCTGGCTGTGTGTTTTGGGTCGTTGTCATGCTGGAAGACCCAGCCACGACCCATCTTCAATGCTCTTACTGAGGGAAGGAGGTTGTTGGCCAAGATCTCGCGATACATGGCCCCATCCATCCTTCACTCAATATGGTGCAGTCGTCCTGTCCCCTTTGCAGAAAGGCATCCCCAAAGAATGATGTTTCCACCTCCATGCTTCACAGTTGGGATTGCGTTCTTGGGGTTGTACTCATCCTTCTTCTTCCTCCAAACACGGCGAGTGCAGTTTAGACCAAAAATCTCTATTTTTGTCTCATCAGACCACATGACCTTCTCCCATTCCTTCTCTGGATTATCCAGATGGTCATTGGCAAACTTCAGACGGGCCTGGATATGCGCTGGCTTGAGCAGGGGGACCTTGCGTGCGCTGCAGGATTTTAATCCATGACAGCGTAGTGTGTTACTAATGGTTTTCTTTGAGACTGTGGTCCCAGCTCTCTTCAGGTCATTGACCAGGTCCTGCCGTGTAGTTCTGGGCTGATCCCTCACCTTCCTCATGATCATTGATGCCCCACGAGGTGAGATCTTGCATGGAGCCCCAGACCGAGGGTGATTGACCGTCATCTTGAACTTCTTCCATTTTCTAATAATTGCGCCAACAGTTGTTGCCTTCTCACCAAGCTGCTTGCCTATTGTCCTGTAGCCCATCCCAGCCTTGTGCAGGTCTACAATTTTATCCCTAATGTCCTTACACAGCTCTCTGGTCTTGGACATTGTGGAGAGGTTGGAGTCTGTTTGATTGAGTGTGTGGACAGGTGTCTTTTATACAGGTAACGAGTTCAAACAGGTGCAGTTAATACAGGTAATGAGTGGAGAACAGGAGGGCTTCTTAAAGAAAAACTAACAGGTCTGTGAGAGCCGGAATTCTTACTGGTTGGTAGGTGATCAAATACTTATGTCATGCAATAAAATGCAAATGAATTACTTAAAAATCATACAATGGGATTTTCTGGATTTTTGTTTTAGATTCCGTCTCTCATAGTTGAAGTGTACCTATGATATAAATTACAGACCTCTACATGCTTTGTAAGTAGGAAAACTTGCAAAATGTCAAATACTTGTTCTCCCACTGTATATAATTTCCAACTCCTTGGATCAATTAATACGGTACTCAAAATGTACAAGGCATTTGGAATTTAAACAAATCTTAACCAGGAGCCAGGTTTCAGGAGTGGGTTTGATGATGAGATTAAAGCTAAAAGAAAAGTAGAATGCTGAAATACTGTGCTTGTTATCACACACACTAATACAAGCTCAGCAGTTCAGTGTAGCCAGGTTGGGTTTCCTCCACCAATCAAGAGTTCATGTCATTTAAAATAAAACATTTAACACCATTTTCTATAAGACGTTTTAAAAAAACATATTCTAGAACAACTTCTAAACAAAACATGTTCTAGAAGCCGTTAAAAAAAACATATTCAAAAGCTGTTCTAAACAAAACATATTTGAGAACAACTTCTAAACAAAACATGTTCTAGAAGCCATTCTAAACAAAACATGTTCAAAAGCTGTTATAAACAAAACATGTTCTAGAAGCCATTCTAAACAAAACATGTTCTAGAAGCAGTTCTAAACAAAACATGTTCGAGAAGCCGTTCTAAACAAAACATGTTCTAAAAGCCGTTCTAAACAAAACATGTTCTAGAAGCAGTTCTAAACAAAACATGTTCTAGAAGCAGTTCTAAACAAAACATTTTCTAGAAGCCGTTCTAAACAATACATGTTCTAGAAGCAGTTCTAAACATAACATTCTAGAAGCAGGTCTAAAAATGAGGGGAACCAGAGGAAACAAACACATGACCAACAGAAGATCAGAATAAAGCAGCAAAGACTCAACCATTAGTACAACACTACATATCTAAACTAGAAAACACATTATTCTGCATTTAATAATTCACACCTTCCACTTAGTATGTACAGTTGAAGTCGGAAGTTTACATACACCTTAACCAAATACATTTAAACTCCGTTTTTCACAATTCCTGACATTTAATCCTAGGAAAAATCCCCTGTCATAGGCCAGTTAGGATCAGCACTTTATTTTAAGAATGTGAAATGTCAGAATAATAGTAGAGAATTATTTATTTCAGCTTTCATTTCTTTCATCACATTCCCAGTGGGTCAGAAGTTTACATACACTCAATTATTATTTGGTAGCGTTGCCTTTAAGTTGTTTAACTTGGGTCAAATGTTTCAGGTAGCCTTCCACAAGCTTCCCACAATAAGTTGGGTGAATTTTGGCCCATTCCTTCTGACAGAGCTGGAGTAACTGAGTCAGGTTTGTAAGCCTTCTTGCTAGCACACGCTTTATCAGTTCTGCCCACAAATGTTCTATAGGATTGAGGTCAGGGCTTTGTGATGGCCACTCCAATACCTTGACTTTGTTGTCCTTAAGCCATTTTGCCACAACTTTAGAAGTATGATTTGGGGTCATTGTCCATTTGGAAGACCCATTTGCGACCAAACTTCCTGACTGATGTCTTGAGATGTTGCTTCAATATATCCACATAATTTTCCTACCTCATGATGCCATCTATTTTGTGAAGTGCACCAGTCCCTCCTGCAGCAAAGCACCCCCACAACATGATGCTGCCACCCCCGTGCTTCACGGTTGGGATGGTGTTTGGCTTGCAAGCCTCCCCCTTTTTCCTCCAAACATACCAATTGTCATTATGGCAAAACAGTTATATTTTTGTTTCATCAGACCACTAGAAAATGTCTCCAAAAAGTACGATCTTTGTCTCCATGTGCAGTTGCAAACCGTAGTCTGGCTTTTTCATGGAAGTTTTGGAGCAGTGGCTTCTTCCTTGCTGAGCGGCCTTTCAGGTTATGACGATATGTCGATATAGGACTCGTTTTACTGTGTACATAGATACTTTTGTACCTGTTTCCTCCAGCATCTTCACAAGGTCCTTCGCTGTTGTTCTGGGGTTGATTTTCACTTTTCGCACCAAAGTACGTTCATCTCTAGGAGACAGAACGTGTCTCCTTCCTGAGCTGTATGACGGATGCGTGGTCCCATGGTGTTTATACTTGTGTACTATTGTTTTTACAGATGAACGTGGTACCTTCAGGCATTTGGAAATGGCTCCCAAGGCTGAACCAAACTTGTGGAGGTCTACAATTTTTTTTCTGATGTCTTGGCTGATTTCTTTTGATTTTCCCATTATGTCAAGAAAAGAGGCACTGAGTTTGAAGGTAGGCCTTAATACATCCACAGGTACACCTCCAATTGACTCAAAGGATGTCAATTAGCCTATCAAAAGCTTCTAAAGCCATTACATAATTTTCTGGAATTTTCCAAGCTGTTTAAAGGCACAGTCAACTTAGTGTATGTAAACTTCTGAAGCACTGGAATTGTGATACAGTGAATTATAAGTGAAATAATCTGTCTGTTAACAATTGTTGGAAAAATTACTTGTGCCATGCACAAAGTAGATGTCCTAACCGACTTGCCAAAACAATAGTTTGTTAACAAGTAATTTGTGGAGTGGTTGAAAAACGAGTTTTAATGACTCCAACCTAAGTGTATGTAAACTTCCCACTTCAACTGTATATTATATACAGTACCGGTCAAAAGTTTGCCTACACCTATTCCTTTAAAGGTTTTTCTTTATTTTAAAATTGTTTTACATTGTAGTATAACAGTGAAGCCATTAAAACTAGGAATTAACACATATGGAATCATATAGTAACCAAATCAAAATAGATTTTATGTTTGAGATTCTTCAAAGTAGCCACCCTTTGCCTTGATGACAGCAAGTTACATGCCTCGCTGTCCTACACTATGTTTCTACAATACTGCAGCCAGTTTCATGCAACTGGTGTCCTGAATGTTATTCTTTTTTAAAGATTTTTTGTACTTGTTTACCCATTTTTCTCCCCAATTTTGTGATATCGAAATGGTAGTTACCGTCCTGTCCCATCGCAACTCCCGTACGGATCAAACCCGGGTCTGCAGTGACACCTCTAGCAGTGTGATGAAGTACCTTAGACCGCCTCACCACTCGGGAGGCCCCTGAATGTTATTCTAACCTTAATATTGCAGCCAGGGCCAAAGAGTGGAGAGGAGAGGAGCAGATAATAATAATTACAGTTTTTGACCATCTTTCTTTCAAATTAGCAGAAAGCCATTTGATCAGAATAATTAAGATTAGGAATCTCCAGGTCAACCATAGTCCATTTCTTAATTGAAGAGAGACCCCAGAGAAAGAGATGTAATAATAATATACATACAATAATATACAACATAATAATATATCACTGGAATACACACATCATCATTATCATCTTGACACAATGTACATCCTCCACTGACACAGTACAACTACATTGAGGAGGCGAAGCTGTTAGCTGCTAATTTTTATGAGCTCTCACTACTACAGTAGATGCAGGATATATTTCCATCTAAGCTGTGACAATGATAATTATGCTGTAGGTGACAGTATTGTGCCAGTTGAGTGCCTGGGTTGCCATCAATAATGGCTGATCCCATGCTGTGACTCCACTCTCCCAGGGTTTCTCAGGGGGAGTGTGCTATGCAAAAACCACATGTCCATTTCACCACACAATGAATAGATTACACACTTATACATGTGTGAAACATGACAAATATAACCACCCTTATTTCACCTTTGAAGAGTTATTATTACATAGCCTGAATGAGGGTTCTTACTTACCATAGGAACAACATTTTAGCATCCTCTAGTAGTCTTCTTGGAAAAGCATGGTCAATGTATTTATTATAGTGTTTGCATTGTGTTACTACTGCAATTGGATATGATACAGGACCTCATACAGTAATTTTTAAACAAAGCAAAAACTATTTCTATCATTTTATGAATGTATTCTACTGTGGATTAACTAAAAAGGGGGCAGAGACAAATGGTTGGATATCTTGTGAAATCAATGCATTGATGATGAAGGAGTGGCTAACAGGAGACTTAAACATTGTGACTCAATGAACACTTAAGTGTCATTCAAGTGTTAAAAGACACAACTGTGAAAAAAACTTGGGTATTATGAAAACAATTCTGGAAAAGAGGTGTCACCACACTGCGTCTTTCACCTTGAACAAAAACATTTTTAGTCAGTGTGGATGTCTGTCAGAGAGAGTGGGCTGGGCTGGGAGGGGGCAGGGTTATGCAGACATTAGATGAGATTAGGAGGAAGCAACAGGTGTGTTTTTACTGAAGATACTGTCAGGTCACTGTGTCAGTCTGCTAGAGGAGAAAACAGAGTGAGAGACAGAGAGAGAGAGAGACAGGGACAAAGTGAGAGGAAGGGAGAGAAAGAGAGACAGAGAGAGGAAGAGAGAGAGAGAGAGATGGAGGCAGTGAGAGAGAGGGTGTGTGAGAGAGAGAGAAACGGACACAGTCAGAGGGTTAGAGGGAGTGTGAGAGAAACTGCAACGAGAGACACCAAAATTGAGAATTGGACAGTACCAACAGAGAGGTGATGGAACCCATGGGTGATGTTCTCCACCTGTTAGTCATCCTGTCCTTGTTGGAGACAGGCAAGGCCAAAGTGGGAGACTTCAAAGCAGCAGGAGCCACAGCATCATTGGAGGGCTGTTTTCCATCCATGAGGGAGTAGAGGAATCCCCCGACCTCTCAGCACCCCATGCATCATAGTGTGTCAGGTGAGTGCAAAGATAAGATCTCTCTCTCTCTCTCTCTGTATCTCTCTGTATCTCTCTGTATCTCTCTGTATCTCTCTGTATCTCTCTCTCTCGCTCGCTCTCTCTCTCTCGCTCTCTCTCTCTCTCTCTCTCTCTCTGTGTGATTCTGTCCACATGTATGACTAAGTGTTCGTGAGAGAGAGTTGATTTACTCTGACAGGTTAACCACAGACAGTGTGATGATCCAACTATGCTTTATGTACCTTTCACACACACACACACACACACACACACACACACACACACACACACACACACACACACACACACACACACACACACACACACACACACACACACACACACACACACACACACACACACACACACACACACACACACACACGTTCAACACGGGCGGGTTCACCCAGGCATTGGCTATGAACCACTCTGTAGAGTCGGCCAACAGATTCCCTGTCCCGACTACACTAGGGATCTCTCTGCGGTACCATATCCACGACTCCTGCTCTGATGTCACCACCGCTCTGAGGGCCTCAGCTGACTTCACACAGGTAAAGGCTCTTTAGCCAAAACATTGGTTAGATCAATCCACAGCAAGGATAAACTATTTGTATAGTTTATCTTCCATTAGTCAGCACCTCACATAAAGGTTGTACAACCTGGAGCTCATTTCTCAGGCAAGCAGTCCAATCCCACCCACCTCCACCTTACCTGTCACCCTAGACCCACTTCAATTTGCTTACCGCCCCAATAAGTCCACGGACGATGCAATCGCCATAACACTGCACACTGCCCTATCCCATCTGGACAAGAGGAATACCTACAGTATGTAAGAATGCTGTTAATTGACTATAGATCAGTATTCAACACCATAGTACCCTCCAAGCTCATCATTAAGCTAGAGGCCCTGGGTCTCAACCCCGTTGATTGGGTCCTGGACTTCCTGACGCCCCCCCCCTTCTTTAAAATATAATTAATATGAACAAGTACAAGGTTGTTGCAGTTTGACAGAGTTGTCATCCTCCCCAAAGCCAGGAGTCAATCCAGGAGTTTTTTTAAAATCATGTGACCTGAATAGAAAAACTGTTCCAATCATAGCCCATATTAAATATTTTCTTCTGATCCAACATGACCTTATCGCTTTGAATCGTCACAGATCAGTTACGCCTCCACCGCCATTATCCTGAGTGGCAAGATCCATTTCCCCGCATTCCTGAGGACCGTGCTTAACAACCTGTACCAGACGCATGCCATGGTTCGGTTGCTTAGCAACAGCAACTGGACCTGGGTGGGCATGGTCACCACGGATGGAGACTACGGCCGCTCTGCCCTGGACAGCTTCGTCTCCGAGGCAACCGCCTCAGGGATCTGTGTGGCCTTCAAGGAGATCCTCCCTGATTCGCTGACCAGCCCTGACATCAACTCAGCTGTCAAAAATGCCAGAAAAACCATCCGCAGCAACCCCAAGGTCAAGGTGGTGGTGTAATTCGCCAAGCCTACTCGCATGACGTACCTGTACCGAGTGTTGAGTGGTCAGGCGCTGGGGTCGGGGCTGGGGGAGAGGGTGAGATATGGACCTCCTTGAAATCGGCCATGTGGTGGGCTTCTCCTTCAAAAGAGGGAACCTGGCTCCTTTCCATCACTACCTGATGAATCTGAGTGACATCAATGATGTCATAGGAAACAACTCCTTCCTAAAGGAGTTCTACTCCCTGCCAAATGGGTCGGGAGACCCCAAGGTTTTGTCTTCCTTCACAGTCCCAGCAGAGATCCTGCTAAACAACAGCCATGCGGACGTAGTCTTCAGTGTGGAGATGGCGGTCAGTGCCATCGTCCATGCAGTGGCTGATATCTGCAGCAAAAAGGACTGCAAGACACCAGGCACGGTCCAACCCTGGCAGGTAGCTACTGCACAACTCCTCATGTGTACAGCACATCAAACTGTACTTATATATTGTATCTCATCTAATATATCTAACATATTTGGTATATGGCTTGGGTCTACGGTATGTGAATGAACATGCATTTGCATTCATTCCAGGTGCTTGGAGCCCTGAAGGACAGTTGCTTTGAGCTGGAGGGGAAAAGCTACTGTTTTGATAAGAAAGGAGACATCAACCTGGGCTATGATGTAACCCTGTGGAGGTCTGTGAGAGGGGTCATCAACGTCCATGACGTTGTAGCTGAGTACCATCCAATCAACAACAGCTTCAGCTATACCAGCGGACACATCAAAAATCTCACTGACCTGAGGGTAAGGGTAAGGGTAAAGGTTAGGGTTAGGATTAGGGTAAGGATTAGGGTAAGGGTTAAGGTTAGGTCTCAATCTCTTTTAGTCTATTTTCTAGGCTCCCACACAAAGACAGAGTTTAAAGTACACATCCATATTAATCTGTTAACCCCACCTGACATACAGAGACACAAACACAAACAGGGCAGAATGTCAAACAATCTACTTCTTCCTCAAAGTGACTAAAGAAAACTAAACATACCTGTTTGAGAGACTTCTCAGCCAAACTGTAAAACAAATACAGATGTAAATTCAGAAACTCCTAATCAGTCAAACGGTGTGTCTCTGTGATCCTCTCTTTGGTTTGACTGTTCCCATTTTGCTTAGTCTACTGGTATGTTTTTTGCCCAAGTGGGTTGTTTTTACATTCAAGTCAATTTGGGTAACACTTTATTTGACACTGATATGGACATGACAGTGTCATAAACAAATAAACTCTGTCATACGGTGTTATATTCATCTATCAATATTTGTATTGGTTGTGTCAATGGTGTACAGGGTTGATTTATTTCTGAACTGCATATGGGGGGCAGGTATCCTAGTGGTTAGAGCATTGGACAAGTAACTGAAACATTGCAAGATTGAATCCCCGAGCTGACAAGGTAAAAGTCTGTCCTTCTGCCCCTGAACAAGGCAGTTAACCCACTGTTCCTAGGCCTTCATTGAAAATAAGAATTTGTTCTTATCTGACTTGCGTAGTTAAGTAAAGGTCAAATATGAATAAATAATAAATACGATTTCTATACTGTGTGAAATGTTCTAACTAAGTATCATGGAGGATGTTGGTATTTGCTGTGGATATGTTGTGTGTTGGATCCCTGAATAGTCCGTTTCTATGTGTAATACAAACAGCATTTCTATCTATTATGGGAGCTGATGCAGCAGGATACAAATGAGATATATTGACAACATGTATACAATGAACGCTATAGTTGTAATTTCTGTCAATGTTTCTTAATGCATGATTGGTTTGAATTGAATAGAATTTAATTTGTTTTGGGTAACAGACATATACAACAAAATGTACAATGTGGATCCAGAGGATATCACTTGAAAATATGAATTAAAACGCTTGTTTCCAAAGTGGTCCTCGATGGTAAAAACAATACCACATATAATGATTAAAAGACAAGACAAAATTACAAACAACCATAAATACATTCATTTATGTTGACATTCTAAAAAGTGGCACTTCTCCCTAACCTTAAAATCAACAATCTATTAATCTATTAATTGCACATCATACCGATCCTTCAAATAAATACACCTGGCCAGCAGTAGGGGGCACAAGGAGCAGTGGAGTGGTTTCTCTTACTTAGACAACCTTGTACAAATGAAAAACTTTGCCCTCTTTTTAAAGCTATTTTCCAAGGAAGGCTATTCCATAGACAAATACCTGTATGGAAAAACGTGCTCCTCGCAGTACTGTTTACTCCTGAGATTTTACAAGACATAACACTAGCTCTGGTATTGTGACTGTGTTGGTTATAAACCATATCAATGTGGTTTTTAATGTAACCTGGGGCACGATCATTTAAGATGTCAAACATATGATTAAGTTTAAGTTGGTCCACTCTGGACTCCAAAAGCAACAAGCCCACCTCCCGGAACTCCTGTACCCCTATGTGGGTCCTAGGGGGAACATTCAGCATATACCTGATAACATTATTTTGTATGACCTACATTCTCTTTTTCAGCTTTTTTGATAGTACACTGTACCAAGCAGAGCAGGCATTATCAAAATGACACTGAATCAAGGTTGAAGCAAGCAGTTTCTTAACGTTAATGTTAAAATATCTAGTGTCAGTTGACATTCTTGAAGTTCTTACATATTTATAAACACCTTGAAATCTATTTCCACAATATTTATGTATATTATGAAATGTGTCACGACTTCCGCCGAAGTCGGCTCCTCTCCTTGTTCGGGCGGCGTTCGGCGGTCGACGTCACCGGCTTTCTAGCCATCGCCGCTCCATTTTTCATTGTTCCATTTGTTTTGTCTTGTTCCCTGCACACCTGGTTTTCATTCCCTAATCACACTGTATGTATTTATTCCTCTGTTCCCCTCCATGTCTTTGTGTGAAATTGTATTTGTTACGTGTTTCATGTGTACGCGCCAGGCTGGGTTTTTCCCGTTATTTCCGTGGTATTTCACGAAGGTTGTTCATTGTAACATTTGCTCATTTTTTGTGACTGTTTCGCGCCTTTGCACTTTTCCTTTGGCTGGAGGTTTTGACGCAGTGGCGTCCGTCTGTTTTATTGCCTCTACCCTAATAAAGTCTGCGCCTGTTCACAACTCTCTGCTCTCCTGCACCTGACTTCTCCACCAGTAGCGCTCACCGTGACAAATTGTATATATTCACATTACTTTGTGTACAGTATATTAAAAGTTTGAATGTGCAGTTGACTTTCAGTTGCAGTTTCCATGCTCTAAATACATGTCCATTCAATTACTTACCCATTTAAGCAGGTGTAACTTCTCTCTCTGTGTCTGTTGACATCTTGACACCGTATCTGCTTCTTCTCACTGTCTGCTCTGTTTGCAGAGCCCAACTGATGAGCACACCTATGCTGTCTCTTTAGGCTGCAGGCCTAATGCCACGGTGACACAGGAAGAAAGAGAGCGAGAGAGAGAGTGCTGCTGGCATTTTCCCAGTGCCCAAACACATGTGTTTGTAGTAACTGTATGTACATTGAGCTCTTCCCTCCATAGTCTGGAGCCCTGTCCTTCAAAGCTCAAATATCCTGGGCTCTACAGTAGTAGAACATGAACAGTAGTCTCAGAAACCTGACCCTAGGCAACAGTACAGGCTAACTCTTTTGGCAACTTCGATAAGGTGAAAAAAAATTCAGACAGACAACCCTCTCAACAAATCACGAGGAAGACATGCCAGAACGGCAAGATTTAAAACCAAAGTTTGCAGGAAAAACCTTTGCTTTGGTATTAGTGAAAGTAGTTGATCCAAATTAGCCACTTGCAAAATGAACTTATTCAAAATAACCTCTGTTATCCCCATCTTGCTAGCTGCTATTTTAGATTTTATTCAGGCAGATAGGGTAGGGACCTAGGCAGTGATGCTGTTCTTCTATGCCAAAAGAGTTATTGAAACTAGACCCTAGTCACTGCTGAGAACAGCATGTCTGCTCTATATCTCTATGTCTTTGTGGTACAAGGGCTGTTTGTAGACCAGAGACCGCATTTCTGTGCAAACGGATAGGCCCAAATCCATGCTTGTAACTGAAGAATTCACAAATATCTTCTATTGACATCGGTGCATTATTAACAATAAGTTTGAGTTAAGTGCGCACATCTGAAGATATGTTTCATCTCATCTCTGTTGTCTCCTTCTCATCAGTAACTCCAGTGAACTTCCACTCCTGTCCCTGCCATTGTCACCAGACTTATCAATCATTTCAAGCTGATGTTGACTTTGGCCATGTTCAGAGCATCAACACTGTGTGTCATGGGTAAATTGTGACTGACTGATATACTGATATACTGATATAATAATGAGTAGTTATTTATGATGCAAGGTGATTTGTAGATCAGTTTGTCTCGACTCGCCTTCAAAGTTGGCTGCAATGCTTTGACTTGACCAAGTTTTTGAGGTGTGAGTCATTGAGGAGATGTTGAAAATTAAGTCTGTCCAAAATTCAACCAAACAACAGGTGATAATGACTGCAAAATCATTGGAACGAGGAAACAAACTATTCACAATGTCAGATTTGTTTTCAGAGACCCATTCAGACATGCATGCAAACCGACAGACATTCAAAGAGTCACATGGATACAAAGATTCCTAAAGATAATAACAGATCATAATGGTGTCTGCTAGAGTGAGCTGATGGGAAATCTGCTTCTGGGAAATCTCTCATTTAGTTTCTTCTACTTAGAGAAATCCCCATTCTGAACCTGCCTGTCTGGTTGTGACACAATGACACCATGAGGAGAGAGATAGGGAGAGGGACAGAGAGAGAAGCGGTAGAGAGAGATTAAGAGAGGGAGAGAAATAGAGACAGAGAGTTGGTGAGTTGGAGAGAGGGTGACAGGTATCCCTCAGGATAGTTCCTTGTGATAGCCTTGAGATTAGAGGTAGCGTCAAAACGAAACCATGATCTCTCTATGTCAAGAAAATCTTTATCAAGAATGTTTGTCCTCATCATTTCATGATGATGATACCATCACTAAGTACATAACCGCTAAATAAATATGCCATGAAGAGTTCCACAGAAAGTCAGTTTACACCACTCTCACACTTCGAACCCATCTCAACAGACCATAAACGAATTTCTGGTTAACTGATACTGGACAAATACTACACCGAAATAGGATATGGATGGAATTCTTCTCTTAGAATGCCTAGTCACTGACACAGAATGCCTAGTCAATGATAATCGCCCTTGAGTAGGAAGAGCCAGCTTTAACTGGGAGTGTTTATACTTTACTATTCTATGACAGCAATCCTGATTCTGGATTGCTAATCAACTTGTTAGTGAGAAAAGGTGACAATGTGTTATAAATAGGGATAGTTTAGGTGTTTTTTTGTGTGGATCACAACAGTTAGAAAAGCAAGGCAAAATATGTAAGCTCTGTAGACCTGCTATCATGATGTGAACAAACAATATGCTTCCACTGTCACACATAAAAATACAATAAACAACACAGTTTCCTTTGATGGGACCAATTCAGAGACGCGGTATACCTTGTTGTGAAGTTGTCGTTGTTGTTTTACAGTAGATGCCTCCAGTCCTGTGACGTATGACACTCTCAGGTAGACTCCTACCGGTTTCTTCTCGTGATCACACTGAGGTTGAGTTAAGTGAAATGGCTGGAGGGTGGAACTGGATCAGCTGCATAGACAGCACCCACACACAGAAAGTGTCTGGAGGTATGCTTCCTTCTGTCACACATAGGACTAATGCCTCCTGGTAATGAATGCACTGTTACCTCAGACAAAGATGTTCTGATAACAGGGCCAGGACCAGACTTCTAAAACCAGCTGCAGTAACAGCCACTGCTAGTCACCTTTAGGAACTGTAACAGGCTAGACAAGGTCTATTGTAAGGTCCTCTGTGTGTGTGTGTGTGTGTGTGTGTGTGTGTGTGTGTGTGTGTGTGTGTGTGTGTGTGTGTGTGTGTGTGTGTGTGTGTGTGTGTGTGTGTGTGTGTGTGTGTGTGTGTGTGTGTGTGTGTTTCATAGGAATTTAACAAGTTCTGTCGAAACCATCATTGCTTTTGTGCAGAAGAATAGACAGATGTCCTGATGACAAAATCCACTAAATGTCATCCAACAAGGGTAACAGATAATTGTATTTATTTATTCTTCCTTGTTTTACAGTCAAGTCCTCATTAACCCCTCATAGAATAGCCAGAACACAGCTCCATGAGTAACACAGTCCAGCTTCACACACAGCCTTCTGTGTTCCATTGGGTTAAAGGAAACAGAACCACAATGGTGGCATACGGTAATCACCTAAACTAGGGTATTCTGGACAGAATACCCCAGAAGTCCTTATAAGCTCTGAATCAAAGCCAAAATGAAAACACAAAACAATTCCCAAATGGGGGAGAAATAAATCAACCTAAAACGTTAAAATAATATATCATCCAATCGTACAAACATGAGAAATATTAGAAAAAAACTTTTTTAATGTGTCTGACAAAATGTAGCAATAAACAGTTTCCATCTCACATACACTACCGGTCCAAAGTTTTAAAACACCTACTCATTCAAGGGTTTTTCTTAATTTTTTACTATTTTCTACATTGTAGAATAATAGTGAAGACATCAAAACTATGAAATAACACATATGGAATTATATAGTAACCAAAAAAGTCTTAAACAAATCAAAATATATTTTAATTTTAATATATAAATAGCCACCCTTTGCCTTGATGATAGCTTTGCACACTCTTGGCATTCTCTCAACCAGCTTCACCTGGAATGCTTTTCGAAAAATCTTGAAGGAGTTCCCACATTTGCTGAGCACTTGTTGGCTGCTTTTACTTCACTCTGCGGTCCAACTCATCCCAAACCATCTCAATTGGGTTGAGGTTGGGTGATTGTGGAGGCCAGGTCATCTGATGCAGCACTCCATCACTCTCCTTCTTGGTCAAATAGCCCTTACACAGCCTGGTGGTGTGTTTTGGGTTATTGTCCTGTTCAAAAATAAATGATAGTCCTATTAAGCACAAACCAGATGGGATGGTGTATTGCTGCAGAATGCTGTGGTCGCCATGCTGGTTAAGTGTGCCTTGAATTCTAAATAAATCACAGACAGTGTCACCAGTAAAGCAACCCTCACCATCACACCTCTTCCATGCTTCAAGGTGGGAACCATACATGCGGAGATCATCCGGTCACCTACTCTGTGTCTCACAAAGACACAGCGGTTGGAATCAAAAATCTCAAATTTGGACTCATCAGACCAAAGGACAGATTTCCACAGGTCTAATGCCCTCATGTTTATTGGGCCAAGCAAGCCTCTTCCACTTGTTGGTGTCGTTTAGTAGTGGTTGCTTTGCAGCAATTCAACCATGAAGGTCTGATTTACACAGTCTGCTCTGAACAGTTGATGTTGAGATGTGTCTGTTACTTGAACTCCGTGAAGCATTTATTTAGGCTGCAATCTGAGGTGTAGTTACCTTTAATGAACTTATCCTCTGCAGCAGAGGTAACTCTGGGTCTTCCTTTCCTGTGGCGGTCCTCATGAGAGCCAGTTTCATCATAGCGCCTGATGGTTTTTGCGACTGCACTTGAAGAAATTTTCAAAGTTCTTCAAATGTTCCGTATTGACTGACTTTCATGTCTTAATGTAATGATGGACTGTCGTTTCTCTTTGCTTATGTGACCTGTTCTTGCCATATTATGGACCTGGTCTTTTACCAAATAGGACTATCTTCTGCATACCACCCCTACCTTGTCACTACACAACTGATTGGCTCAAATGCATTAAGAAGGAAAGAAATTCCTCAAATTAACTTTTAACAAGGCACACCTGTTAATTGAAATGCATTCCAGGTGACTAGCTGGTTGAGAGTATGCAAAGATTGTGCAAAGCTGTCATCAAAGCAAATGGTGGCTACTTTGAAGAATCTCAAATATAAAATATATTTTGATTTGTTTAACACTTTTGGGTTACTGTCACGTTGGTATGAAGGATTGGGAGACATGCGCAGGAATGCGTAATAGGGGTTTTTATTTCCCAAATTACAGCATACCGTGTAAAGGCACGGGGACGAAGACCAAGAAAACAGGTATACAAAACACAGGGTAGAAACCCAAACAAAAGAGCGAGGAGTACCTCGAATAAATACACAATCGCACAATGATTATCACATGGGACGAGACCCGTAATCCCAATATACGTGGCACGAAAGCCAAAACAACATAGCACAGGTACTCACACGAACCAAAGGACATTGGAACAATAATCGACAGGACAACGGTGAACAAAGGGCACACTTATACAATTACAAGGTATCCGTGACAGTTACTACATGAGTCCATATGTGTTATTTCATAGTTTTGATGTCTTCACTATTATTCTACTATGTAGAAAATAGTACAAATAAAGAAAAACCCTGGAAAGAGTAGGTGTCCAAACTTTTGACAGGTACTGTATATATATATATATATATATATATATATATATATATATATATATATATATATATATATATATATATATATATATATCCTCTATAATTTCTTACATATAATTTCTTACATTTATAGATAATATGCAGAGCATTTTCTATCTTTGTCCAAAATCGTTAAGTAAGTCCAATGCAAGGTTAACCACCACTGATTAAACAAAAAGACTGCAGGCAAAATGAATAACGGTGCATGTACACCAGATAGAGGTAAATTGTGCCGCTTAGGCCGCCCATTGTGACTCGCTTGTGGGCGTGCTGGTAGCATATGACAGCACGTTCGATTGTGCATCAAGAATTCAGCATAGCAAGTTTGTATGAAGGTCTGGTTATTAAATGGGTACATAGTTCAATAGTTTTTTCCTCAAAAACTCTGGTGACAAACAAACTTTGTTCCCTGTTTCCAATTGTCCACATGGCTGGGAGAACCTATTCAAGTAAGTAAATACATTTTGAAAATGTAAAAAAACAATGTATTATTAGCTAACTAGCTACAGTGCAGGCTAACTCAAATGAGCTGCTAAATGAGCTAGCTAGTTGGCTTCAACTTCACATACTGTAGATAGCTAGCTAAGTGAATTAAATATCATCAGCTACCTAACTTCATATTAGCTAGCTATATTGATGTATTTATTACTATAAAAAAACAAACTCCAAATGCATTTGTAGGTAGCTAGCTAACAGCCATGGAGGAGGGTGAAAGGATAGCAGCCCCAACTGTAAAAGTGAGAGAGTAGGCTATTCTGGATAGGGCAGGTACTTTTGTGTAGTTCCTGTCCCTAAAAGTGGGGACGGAGATAATAGTTACATAATCTTCAGTGCGGTGTAATTTGACTATAATGAAGTCTGTTTCTTGTGATGTTTTCTGTCCTCAGATAAAGAGCGCTTTGAAAGCCTAACTACATATGAAGAGGTTCCAATGAAGAGCAGTGGTTCACAGTCCTGGTCCGGGGGACTCAAAGTGTTGCACATTTTTGTTTTTGCCTTAGCACTGCACAGCTGATTCAAATGATCAACTCAGATTCAAGCTTCAAGGGGTATTTATGTATTAATTTGTGATGCTATCCTTGATATGATCCTGTTATTGTCACATGCTACACATGCACATATTTGTCCATGCATGTGTCAATCCAATGTTATCATGATTTGTTATCAGGGATATTATACTTTAGTACTCCACAATGACCTGGTGATGTAAAAGTATAATAATTACATTGTCTTCCACATTCCTACAGATACCTTGTAACTGGAGATTCCTTCACAACGATTGCCTACAGTTGTAGGGCCCTGCAAGGTTGGGTGACCAGGGCCATCTGGGACTGCCTCCTGGAGGAATTCAGATGTGTGAAGGCTACCTGTGTCCTGCATAAGTTCATGGCAGACGTGTTTACGTGCTGCTGTGCGTTTTGTTGCTAACCTTACTTTGCTACCTGACAACTTTACGGTTTTTACTTTTTAATTATCGTTTATATTTTTTGTTTTTCCCTCAATCAACTTTTTTTTCCATTTTTTTTTTCATTCAACTTTTTCGCTCCGGACGCTTTATCTGGACGTGGTTCGTCAGTACCTCCACCAGCCGAAGCTAAGTAGTAACATTAACATGATGTCTTCTTCTTACAGTCGCTGTACTCATAATATACAGGAGAACAATCGCCTTACGGCAAGGATAGCTGTGCTGCAAGCCCAGCTTCAGACGCAATCGTTAGGCAAGGGTAATTTCAGTGTAGGAAAGGATGAAACAGCGTCTGTGCCACCAGTAAGTACAGATAGTAGTATAAATCCCCTCGCACAGTCCCCGCAGCCGGACAATTTTCTCATGGCTTCTGGAGGGAAATGCTGTAGGAATGCTCAACCGGTGTCACTCACTCAGCCGACAGAAACTTTCAACCGGGTTCTCCCCATTAAGCAGTGAGTCGGAGTCAGAGGACGAGCCTTCTCTGGTCTCTACTCCTCCCGTTACGGGGTCTGAGACGTCGAAGCCTCCCACCATTAGCTCTGACAAATTGAAAACCCTAGTCATTGGCGACTCCATTATTATCCAGTATTAGACTTAAAAGGAATCATCCAGCGATCATACACTGTTTACCGGGGGGCAGGGCTACCAACGTTAAGGCTAATCTGAAGATGGTGCTGGCTAAAGCTAAAACTGGCGAGTGTAGAGAGTACAAGGATATTGTTATTCACGTTGGCACCAACGATGTTAGGATGAAACAGTCAGAAGTCACCAAGCACAACATAGCTTCAGCGTGTAAATCAGCTAGAAAGATGTGTCGGCATCGAGTAATTGTCTCTTGCCCCCTCCCAGTTAGGGGGAGTGATGAGCTCTACAGCAGAGTCTCACAACTCAATCGCTGGTTGAAAACTGTTTTCTGCCCCTCCCAAAAGATAGAATTTGTAGATAATTGGCCCTCTTTCTGGGACTCACCCACAAACAGGACCAAACCTGGCCTGTCAAGGAGTGATGGACTCCATCCTAGCTGGAGGGGTGCTCTCATCTTATCTACGAACATAGACAGGGCTCTAACTCCCCTAGCTGCACAATGAGATAGGGTGCAGGCCAGGCAGCAGGCTGTTAGCCAGCCTGCCAGCTTAGTGGAGTCTGCCACTAGCACAGTTCTGGTATGGTTTAGATCTTATCTGTCGGAAAGATATCAGTCTGTCTTTGTGGATGGTTTGTCCTCTGACAAATCAACTGTAAATGTCGGTGTTCCTCAAGGTTCCGTTTTAGGACCACTATTGTTTCCACTATATATTTTACCTCTTGGGGATGTCATTCGGAAACATAATGTTAACTTTCACTGCTATGCGGATGACACACAGCTGTACATTTCGATGAAACATGGTGAAGCCCCAAAATTGCCCTCACTGGAAGCCTGTTTTTCAGACATAAGGAAGTGGATGTCTGCAAACGTTCTACTTTTAAACTCGGACAAATCAGAGATGCTTGTTCTAGGTCCCAAGAAACAAAGAGATCTTCTGTTGAATCTGACAATTAATTTCGATGGTTGTACAGTCGTCTCAAATAAAACTGTGAAGGACCTTGGCGTTACTCTGGACCCTGATCTCTCTTTTGGCGAACATATCAAGACTGTTTCAAATACAGCTTTTTTCCATCTACATAACATTGCAGAAATCAGACATTTTCTGTCCAAAAATGATGCAGAGAAATTAATACATGCTTTTGTCACTTCTAGGTTAGACTACTGCAATGCTCTACTTTCCGGCTACCCGGATAAAGCACTAAATAAACTTCAGTTAGTGCTAAATACGGCTGCTAGAATCCTGGCTAGAACCAAAAAATGTGATCATTACTCCAGTGCTAGCCTCCCTACACTGGCTTCCTGTTAAGGCCTACTGGTGCTCTTCCATGCCGTCTCTAGGAGGGGTGCGTCACTTGAGTGGGTTGAGTCACTGACGTGGTCTTCCTGTCTGGGTTGGTGCCCCCCCTTGGGTTGTGCTGTGGCGGAGATCTTTGTGGGCTCTACTCTGCCTTGTCTCAGGATGGTAAGTTGGTGGTTGAAGGTATCGCTCTAGTGGTGTGGGGGCTGTGCTTTGGCAGAGTGGGTGGGGTTATATCCTGCCTGTTTGGCCCTGTCCGGGGGTATCGTCGGATGGGGCCACAGTGTCTCCCGACCCCTCCTGTCTCAGCCTCCAGTATTTATGCTGCAGTAGTTTATGTGTCGGAGGGCTCGGGTTAGTCTGTTATATCTGGAGTATTTCTCCTGTCTTATCCGGTGTCCTGTCTGAATTTAAGTATGCTCTCTCTAATTCTCTCTTTCTCTTTTTCTTTCTTTCTCTCTCTCGGAGGACCTGAGCCCTAGGACCATGCCTCAGGACTACCTGGCATGATGACTCCTTGCTGTCCCCAGTCCACCTTGCCGTGCTGACCTGTTGCACCCTCGACAACCACTGTGATTACTATTATTTGACCATGCTGGTCATTTATGAACATTTGAACATCTTGGCCATGTTCTGTTATAATCTCCACCCGGCACAGTCAGAAGAGGACTAGCCACCCCTCATTGCCTGGTTCCTCTCTAGGTTTCTTCCTAGGTTTTGGCCTTTCTAGGGAGTTTTTCCTAGCCACCGTGCTTCTACACCTGCATTGCTTGCTGTTCGGGTTTTAGGCTGGGTTTCTGTACAGCACTTTGAGATATCAGCTGATGTAAATAGGGCTATATAAATACATTTGATTTGATTTGATTGGATGAAGATGGACACGAGGACCAGAAGGGGATCTGCAGCTCACCGCTGTGTGCCAGAGGAGAAGTCTGCTGCTTTGCAGGTTGTTTCAAGGATGGGGTCCAACAACGCAGCAAGAGGCAATCCGTGTGCGGGAGATCTTCACCTCCTACTTCTTCGAAGAGGGTGCTGTTCCCTGGCAACAGCATAGACTACGCTATGCACAACCAAAGGCTCTTTTAAGAGCCATTCCCATTGCAGTAAGAGTATTATTCCATTTACTTTGCTATGTCAACTGCAGGTACTCAATGTCCAGATTCTCTCCCTTTGATTTTTACTTCTCAGGTGAGGGTGCTGTTTAGGTAAGGGTGTGATGTCTGTACCCAAACAAAGCAGGCTATTTTAAATCACCCATATTGAAAAAATGTAAATCAATTAGACACCCTACAACACACACCTACACACTTATGTATCAATCTGATTAATGGATTGTGTTGTGCAGTAAGCAGGCTCAGGTGTATAAATGTGTCTTTTTCCACCTTCAAAGAATAGGCAAGAGGGCCAAGCACGGAGAATAGTAAGACACTTCATTATTTCTATAACTACGCTATATTGTTTGTCCTCGTGTGTCCGTTCATGTTTTTCAGCATAAAGTACTCTGCAGCCACTTAGTGTTGTGTGGACACCAGGTGAGGCCACACACACAGATTCCTGTTGAGCACTGTCTCTTTAACTACCTTATTTCTCAATAACAGTCTCTCCTTCACATCATTCCTCTCTCCTCTTCTCCCTAAATCCTCTAGGTTATATCAGCTGTGTCGGTGAACCCCTCCCACATCTGAACTGGCTACATAGAGGACACAGCATGATCAGAGGTGAGAGGTCACTTGGTCAGGTCAACAGGAAGTATTATTAAAGAAATGCTTTACATTGAAATACAGATATAGATGCAGTAGTTCCAGAGTTAATGATCCAAGGTCAGTTTTGCATTTCACCTCCTGATTATTATGATGACTAACAATGTTAGAATAAAAAATAAAAACACAAGGCTTAAACATGCTATCTCTCTCTCACCATCTGTCTCTTGTCTGCAGATATGATATCCCATCATCGCCACCTCACCCACTTTTAATAAGATAACCTTCGGGACGACTAGAGACAATTATGTAATTATGATGAACTGAGAGAATATTTGGATAGCACTGTGATTCATTAATCATATGCTGCCTTCCCTGCTCCTATGTTCTTACCTCTTTCCCTTTCTGTCTTTTACACCACCTCTTTCTTCCTCTGTTTTTATAAAGCACAACAGATGTGCATTGAAGTACAGATTGAACTTGTATTTAAAATAATACAATTATAATATTTACAATGCATGTATTTATAACACTTGGATAATGAACTTCTTTCAATAAAGGGTTTCACATTCTCTACTGGTTGAAATTAAGTCTCTCATTTGATGAAATACTACACCTATCCTGTGTTTATCAGATCAATGCAGATGAAGGGCATTAGATATTGAGATGAACCGAGTATTTACATGATTCATAGGAAGTGTAGTGTACTGTTTTTTAAATTATATTTCTGTATATATGAATTACAAATCAGCCTTTAACCAGGGGCGGAGCCAGAGGGTGTCCGGGGTGGCACTGGATACCCCTGACATCTGATTGGCCACCCCGGGTGCCACCCCAAAATTTAATTCGCTACTGGCAGCTTGATGCTGATTGACATCTCATTTCACCTCTTGTTGAAGGAAGCATTTATTTTGACGTTCGGCGGCGCATTTTTCAAATCGAGGACGAGGAAGAGAGAATATTAACGTTGGTTGCGAGATACAGAAGAATAAGAATAAGAAGAACATACAGAAGAAGAAGAGAGAATATTTCCACAGCTCCACGAGCTCTTTTTGCGATTGGCGAAGCATCATATTTGAACTAAGTTTTAAGGTTTAGCATCAGGTTTAGGTTTCCTGAACAACTTTTACGAAAGTTGAGTCGCTGTGTAAGTTAACGCTAGACCTTTGGCTCCATTAACAGACAGCTAATCAGATAAGAGAGATCGGTTCCCAATTTAGCCTAACATTATGTTTACATTATGTTTATGAGTAATACACGCAAATACAGTGCAGTGTCGTAAGTTACGGTATACGAATGTTGAGCTAATGTGGGGTAACTAGTAGGCTACAGCTGTCAGTGTTCAGAAAGTTAACATTCAGCAATTTCAAATCCATTAACTCAGTTAGATTTTCATACTTGAACTCAAAACGAACAATTGTTAATATCCATCTGTTAACGTTACTCAAAAGATTACCATAATTTGCAGATAGCCTGTTTGCTATTGTAAAGGTGTAAGAAATTATAGCTAGCTAAGTTACTTACTGCAGAGTAGGGCTAGCCATGATCTAACTAGTAACTTAGGCTGTTAGTTGATTTTAAGGTACAAGTTATGATAATGGGGATTTGTAATTAAGATTGAGATTGGACTAAAATGTGGGTAATTGGATGCTTAGATTTAACCACAGAAGACTTATTTTTGCATAGGGTCAATTAAACATGAAAAGAAAGGGAGAGATATCATACTTCTGTTCCAAAAGGACCCAATGGTAGGCCAGGCCTATACTTTAAAGTACACATTTTAGTTAGCAGCTGTTAGTATCTAATCTTGTGGATCCCTTAATTATACATTTCCATAGAAATATGACACATTATTTAACATGTATTTCAGACATTTCAAGATCCAGACAAGGGGTCCTGTACAGCCGTGTTTGAAAACATTTCCCAGAACTCAGCATGGTACTAGGAAAAGGGCTTTGAACAGCTCCTGGTATAAGGACAATTCATGGCTTGAATATTCTGTAAGTCAAGATTCGACTTATTGTTTTGCCTGTAGGAATTTTTCTCTGCCCAATACACCTGAATCTGCCTTCACATCAGAGTCAGGGTTTTCTGAACTGGAAAAGCCGCTGTTTAAAGATTCTGAGTTTAAGCTCCATTCGAAGGCAAAGCATCATATCAATGCTATGTATGCTTGGAATCAGCATAAAAGGGCTATTGACAGCAACTCATCCATGTTAGATGTCATAAATGAGGACTGGAAAAAGAAAGTGGAGGAAAACTGTACTGAAATTAATGTGCTCCGGAGCTATGGGGAGCAACGAATGAAGAAGGCACCGAGCTATGTGGAAATGCGCACTGTATTACGAAGAAGCATTCAGAGGCCGGTGCATTCGAAAGAAGCTCCTCAGCTTGGCCAGGCTATATTGAGCATTCAGCCAGGAAGGGTTGTGCAGGCCATACGATCCAGACCTCCAATACGTCTTCAGGGTCCGGTTTACCCTGTTCCTGCTCCTCGCACTAGCCCTGAGGTGCGTGTCTCTAGTCTGGCGCCTCCAAAGCCAGCCCCACGCACCAGGCCTCCAGTGCGTCAGCCCAGTCCAGTACGTCCTGTTCCCGCTCCTCGCACTAGCCTTGGGGTGCGTCTCCGGTCTGGTACCTCCAGTACCAGCCCCACGCACCAGGCCTCCAGTGCGTCAGCCCAGTCCAGTACGTCCTGCTCCTCGCACTGGCCCTGTGGTGCGTGTCTCTAGTCTGGCGCCTCCAAAGCCAGCACCACGCATCAGGCCTGCAGTGCGCAGTCCACGTCCAGAGCTTCCAGCGACAGTACCCAGTCCAGAGCTTCCGGCGACAGTTACCCGTCCAGACCTTCCGATGTCCTACAGTCCGTAGCCTGCAAAGACGGCCCACGGTCCGGAAACGAGAGAGACGGCCCACAGTCCTGAGCCGACAGAGACGGCCCACAGTCCGGAGCCTGCAGAGACGGCCCACAGTCCGGAGCCTGCAGAGACGGCCCACAGTCCGGAGCCTGCAGAGACGGCCCACAGTCCGGAGCCTGCAGAGACGGCCCACAGTCCAGAGCCTTCCATGACGGCCCACAGTCCTGAGCCTGCAGAGACGGCCTACAGTCCGGAACCAGCGCAGCCAGAGTCGTGGAACCGGCGCAGCCAGAGTCGCCCTCCAGTCCGGAACCGGCGCAGCCAGAGTCGCCCTCCAGTCCGGAGCTCCCAGAGTCGCCCTCCAGTCCGGAGCTCCCAGAGTCGCCCTCCAGTCCGGAGCTCCCAGAGTCGCCCTCCAGTCCGAGGTCTCCATCGACGCGCATCAGCCCAAGGTCTCCATCGACGCGCATCAGCCGAGGTCTCCAGCAACGCGCCTTAGCCCTGAGCCTTCAGCGAGGGTGGACAGGTTAGGTTGGGGACTAAGCCTGAGCCACCAGAGCCTGAGCCACCTCCATAGCAGGAGGATGGGGAAGGGGGGGTGTAGCACAAGAACCGTTGGTGATGGTGGCCAACCTCCCTTCTCTCCCTTTAGTTTGGGATTATTTTTAGTTTTGGGGTTTATTTTTGTGTTTATTTTTGTGTTTTTTTTTGTTTGAGGTGCATCTGGGGTCTGCAACTATGGGGGGGGGGGGGTACTGTCACTTCCTGACCAGTAAAAAGGTTATTTGTTATTGTAGTTTGGTCAGGACGTGGCAGGGGGTGTTTGTTTTATGTGTTTCGGGGTTTTTTGGTTTATGTTCTATGTTAGTCTATTTTTATATCTGTGTCTAGTTACTCTATTTCTATGTTTAGTTTATTGGGTTGACCTTCAATTGGAGGCAGCTGTTCCTCGTTGCCTCTAATTGAAGGTCCTATTTAGTAGGGGTGTTTTTTCATGGGTTTTGTGGGTAGTTTCCTGTTTAGTGTTTGTTGCACCTGACAAGACTGCTTTCGTCGTTCTTTTCGTTCAGTGTTCATTTTTTTTGGTTAATAAAGAAGATAATGAGCATTCACATTCCCGCTGTGTTTTGGTCCAATTCATACGACGCCCGTGACAATAACTTTTTCTACCATTTGTATTTTATTAATGTATTATACAGTGGATTAACTAATAAAAAGGGCAAAGACAAATTGTTGGATATCTTGTGAAATCAATGCATTGATGATGGAGTGGCTAACAGGAGACAGTCAATAAATTAATTTATCTCTGAAACGTCAAACTTAAACATTGTGACTGAATAAACACAAGTGTAATCCAAGTGTTAAATGACGCAAGTGTTTGAAAAAAAACTTGGGTATTATGAAAACAGTTCTGTCTTTCACCTTGAACAAAAACATGTTTATATTGCAGATCAGTTGTGACGTATTTGTGTGACTGTCTGTCACCTTTAGCTGGAATCAAGTGAGTCAGTCAGTGTGGATGACTGTCAGAGAGAGTGGGCTGGGCTGGGAGGGGGCAGGGTTATGCAGACATTAGATGAGATTAGGAGGAAGCAACAGGTGTGTTTTTATTTATTATGCTGACAGGTCACTGTGTCAGTCGGCTAGAGGAGAAAACAGAGTGAGAGACAGAGAGAGAGAGAGAGAGAGAGAGAGAGGAGACGGACACAGTCAGGGAGGGTTAGAGGGAGTGTGAGAGAAACTGCAACGAGAGACACCAAAATTGAGAATTGGACAGTACCAACAGAGAGGTGATGGAATCCATGGGTGATGTTCTCCACCTGTTAGTCATCCTGTGCTTGTTGAAGACAGGCAATGCCAAAGTGGGAGACTTCAAAGCAGCAGGAGCCACAGCACCAGGAAATATCATTATTGGAGGGCTGTTTCCCATACATGAGGGAGTAGAGGACTCCCCCAACATCTCAGCACCCCATGCACTACAGTGTGTCAGGTGAGTGTCAAGATAAGATAGGGGGTTGTATAAAGATTTTGAAAGAATCTGTATGTCTGTCTGTCTCTCACTCTCTATCCCTCTCTCCCTCTGTAAAATGTCACATTATTATGCAATTATATCTAAAATAGAAGAGAAGAATATTTATTCAATTTTTTCAAATGTTCCATTTGTTCTAACGTCTGTTTGGTTAGTGAGGGGTCAGGGGTCATTCCAATACGGACGAATGGAACGTTTTGAAGGGACGTTTCCCATATAGATAAAAGTGTGTACAGTCGTGGCCAAAAGTTTTGAGAATGACACAAGTATTAATTTCCACAAAGTTTGCCACTTCAGTGTCAGCTATTTTTGTCAGATGTTACTATGGAATACTGATGTATAATTACAAGCATTTCATAAGTGTCAAAGGCTTTTATTGACAATTACATGAAGTTGATGCAAAGAGTCAACATTTGCAGTTGACCATTCTTTTTCAAGACTTCTGCAATCCGCCCTGGCATGCTGTCAATTAACTTCTGGGCCTCATCCTGACTGATGGCTGCCCATTCTTGCATAATCAATGCTTGGTGTTTGTCAGAATTTGTTTTTTTTTGTTTGTTCACCTCCCTCTTGAGGATTGACCACATGTTCTCAATGGGATTAAGGTCTGGGGAGTTTCCTGGCCATTGACCCAAAATATCGATGTTTTGTTCCCCGAGCCCCTTAGTTATCACTTTTGCCTTATGTCAAGGTGCTCCATACTGGAAAAGATATTGTTCGTCACCAAACTGTTCCTGGATGGTTGGGAGAAGTTGCTCTCGGGGGATGTGTTGGTACCATTCTTTATTCATGGCTGTGTTCTTAGGCAAAATTGTGAGTGAGCCCACTCCCTTGGCTGAGAAGCAACCCCACACATGAATGGTCTCAGGATGCTTTACTGTTGGCATAACACAGGACTGATGGTAGCTCTCACCTTGTCTTCTCTGGACAAGCTTTTTTCCGGATGCTCCAAACAATTGGAAAGGGGATTCATCAGAGAAAATGACTTTACCCCAGTCCTCAGCAGTCCAATCCCTGTACCTTTTGCAGAATGTCATCAGTCTGTCCCTGATGATTTTCCTGGAGAGAAGGGGCGTCTTTGCTGCTCTTCTTGACACCAGGCCATCCTCCAAAAGTCTTCGCCTCACTGTACGTGCAGATGCATTCACCCCTGCCTGCTGCCATTCCTGAGCAAGCTCTGTACTGGTGGAGCCCCGATCCCGCAGCTGAATCAACTTTAGGAGACGGTCCTGGCGCTTGCTGGACTTTCTTGGGTGCCCTGAAGCCTTCTTTACAACAATTGAACCGCTCTCCTTGAAGTTCTTGATGATCCGATAAATGGTTGATTTAGGTGCTATCTTGCTGGCAGCAATATCCTTGCCTGTGAAGCCCTTTTTGTGCAAAGCAATGATGACGGCACTTGTTTCCTTGCAGGTAACCATGGCTGACAGAGGAAGAACAATGATTCCAAGCACCACACTCCTTTTGAAGCTTCCAGTCTGTTATTCGAACTCAATCAGCATGACAGAGTGATCTCCAGCCTTGTCCTCGTCAACACTCACACCTGTGTTAACGAGAGAATCACTGACATGATGTCAGCTGGTCCTTTTGTGGAAGGGCTGAAATGCAGTGGAAATGTTTTTTGGGATTCAGTTCATTTGCATGGCAAAGAGGGACTTTGCAATTAATTGCAATTCATCTGATCACTCTTCATAACATTCTGGAGTATATACAAATTGCCATCATACAAACTGAGGCAGCAGACTTTGTGAAAATTGATATTTTGTGTCATTCTCAAAACTTTTGGCCACGACTGTTGTTACTTAGTGAAAAGGTTTCAGCATATAACTTCTTTTTTTTTGCAGCCTTGTCTGCTTATTGCAGTCAGGATTAACCTCATAGAGGATTTATTACAGGAAATCTGTCCCTTTAAATGACTGTATTTCGGGAGTCCATCAGTCTACAGCCAAATCATTTTGCATGCACACTGTACTTCTTAGAGTGATAATACACTGCAAATGAGAAGAGGGCTGCATTGCATACTTTGACTTTTCACAAAGTGTTAAGGCGATTTGGACGAGTAATTAATACATTATGTCAGATACAGAAAGCTCCAAAAGTATTGGGACAGTGACAATTTTGTTGTTGTTTCGGCTCTGTACTCCAGCACTTCGGAATTGAAATGATACAATGACTATGGGGTTAAAGTGCAGACTGTCTGTGACGTGGTAAGGTTGGACCCAGGTGCAGAGAAGAGACCAGACGAGGAATCAGTGGCTAAGGATAAACATAATACTTCAGTGAGAAATGGTAGCTTCAGGATTACAGTACACTTGAAAAAACAACAAACACTAAGTCTCGAAAACTCACTCAGGAAACAAACGCACACAGTAAACAATTCAAGCTTCTGTAAAGGACCACAGAAAATACACCTATTTTAACAGGAACACAATCATTAAATAATAAGACACACTTGAGTCCAATAAAAGTCTCTAGTGCGGTCTTAGCCGCCCTCTGGTGCCAGGAGGAACCATGACAGTAATCCCCCCCTCCCCTCCAGGTGCGGATCCAGCCGAAGAGCCATGACAACCACCATGTGGTTGTTTGAAGTCTCTAACAAGACCCAAGCCCGCTCCTCGGGATCGTAGCCCTCCCAGGCCACCAGGTACTGCAGGGTCCCTTGGACCCGACAAGCCGCCAACAGATGCCGGACCGTGTAGGCCAGGAGGTCCACAAGTCGAGGGGGCGGAGGAGCAGGTGTGGGGGGAGAGAATGGACTGGTCCTTACCGGCTTGAGATGGGAGACATGAAAGGACGGACAGACCCTCATGGACCTGGGGAGCTGGAAACGATAGGTGTCCAGGTTGATGTGACTCAGGATCTTGAATGATCCTATGAAGCGAGGAGCGAGCCTCCTTGAGTCCACCTTTAAGGGAAGATCACAGGTGGACAGCCACACCCGTTGACCCGGTAGAAGAAGCCAAAGAGGTCTTTGGTGCCGGTTTGCCTGATGTTGGTGTCGGGCAGAGGAGTGGAGCAAGGAGGATCGCGCTCTGATCTAGGTGCGTCGACATCATCAAATGAGCAGAAGGCCTTCCAATACTGTGCAATGAACTGGGGCCCATGATCTGAGACAATGTCCTGGGGAAGTCCCTGTAGGTGAAAGACAAGGGTAACCATGAGATCAGCGGTCTCCTTTGCTGAAGGCAATTTGGCTGAGATGACGAAATGGGTTGCCTTGGAGAACCGTTCGATGGCCACCAGGATAGTGGTAAGCCCTTGAGATGGCGGTAACCTGTGATATAGTCTACAGACAGATGAGACCAGGCCCGGCTGGGGATGGGCAGAGGTTGGAGCAACCCGGCCGGTTGCTAACGTGAAGACTTGCTTTGGGCGCCGATGGAACATGCCACAACAAATGATCTCACGTCTTCCATCATGTTGGGCCACCAGAATTTCCACCTCAGGAACTCCAGTGTCCGATTAACCCCTGAATGCCCAGTTAATTTAGAGGAGTGTCCCCATTTTAGTTTTCGGGACCGGGCTGACCACGAAACATAGTCTGTTAGTGGGTCCCCCGCCGGGGTCAGGTTCTTGGGTCTGGGCTTGTCGGACCGTGGCCTCAATACTCCATATCACAGGGGCCACAATGCTTGAGCTGGGGATGATGGGCTTGGGTTCCCTCTCTTCGTTAGAGACATCGTGTTGGCGTGACAGGGCATCTGCCTTCTGATTCCTGGATCCAGGGCAATAAACTAGTGTGAAATCGAACCTGTTAAAAAAAACAGAGCCCACCTAGCCTGGTAAGCATTCAACCTCTTGGCTTCTTGAATGGAGATCAATTTCTTATCCTTTCGTGATCTAGACGGACCATGAGGTGCCCCCTCCAACCACTGTCTCCACCCCTCAAGAGCCCACTTAACTGCCAAGAGCTCCCGGTTGCCTACATCGTAGTTGTGTTTTGCTGGTGAGAACCGCTTGGAGAAAAAGGCGCATGGGTGCAGTTTCTTGTCCTCCTCATTCTGCTGTGAAAGGACTGCCGCTGCTCTGTCCGAGAAGTCCAACTACACCACAAAGGGACGAGTCGTATCAGGATGGACGAGGATGGGTCCAGAGGTGAAACGTCCCTTGAGCTCCATGAATACTCTGTCAGCCTCTGGGGTCCAGCAAAAACGGGTCTGGGACTTGTGGGTTAGGACCGTGAGAGGCGCTGCCACTGCACCAAAGTTGCTTATAAAACGCCTGCAAAAATTGGCAAACCCGAGAAATCGCTGAACCTGCTTGAGTGAGGTGGGACGGGGCCAGTTGGCAACCACCTCAATCTTTACTGGGTCCATTTGGATGCCTGCGGTAGAGATAATGTAACCCAGGAAGGAAACCTGGGATATGTGGAACTCACACTTCACTATCTTGACATATAGTTGACTCTGCAGGAGGCGTCTCAGGACTTGGTGGACATGCAGCATGTGTTCCGGAAAGGTCTTGGAGAAGATCAAGATGTCGTCGAGGTAAACACAGATGAACAATTCAAGCTTCTTCTAAGGACCACAGAAAATACACACCTCTTTTAAATCAAATCAAATCAAATGTATTTATATAGCCCTTCGTATATCAGCTGAAATCTCAAAGTGCTGTACAGAAACCCAGCCTAAAACCCCAAACAGCAAGCAATGCATGTGAAAGAAGCACGGTGGCTAGGAAAAACTCCCTAGGAAAAACTCCCTAGAAAGGCCAAAAACCTAGGAAGAAACCTAGAGAGGAACCAGGCTATGAGGGGTGGCCAGTCCTCTTCTGGCTGTGCCGGGTGGATATTATAACAGAACATGGTAAAGATGTTAAAATGTTCATAAATGACAAGCATGGTCAAATAATAATAATCATAGTAGTTGTCGAGGGTGCAACAAGCACGTCCGGTGAACAGGTCAGGGTTCCGTAGCCGCAGGCAGAACAGTTGAAACTGGAGCAGCAGCATGGCCAGGTGGACTGGGGACAGCAAGGAGTCATCATGCCAGGTAGTCCCGAAGCATGGTCCTAGGGCTCAGGTCCTCCGAGAGAAAGAAAGAAAGAGAGAAAGAGAGAATTAGAGAGAGCATATTTAAATTCACACAGGACACCGGATAAGACAAGAGAATACTCCAGATGTAACAGACTGACCCTAGCCCCCCGACACATAAACTACGGCAGCATAAATACTGGAGGCTGAGACAGGAGGGATCAGAAGACACTGTGGCCCCATCCGATGATACCCCCGGACAGGGCCAAACAGGCAGGATATAACCCCACCCACTTTGCCAAAGCACAGCCCCCACACCACTAACAAGGACACAATCATTACATAATAAGACACACCTGAGACCAATAAAAGTCTCTAGGGGGGTCTCTGCCACCCTCTGGTGCCAGGAGGAACCATGACACTGTCAGCTTTAATTTGAGGGTATTTGCATCCATAGCGGATGAACCGTTAAGAAATTACAGCACTTTTTGTAGATATTCCTCCCATTTTAGGGGACCAAAAGTATTGGGACAAATTCACTTACAGAACCAGTAAAAAATTTGGACACACTGACTCATTCAAGGGTTGTTCTTTTATCAAGCTATTTTCTACATTGTAGAATACATTGTAGAAGACATCAAAACTATGAAATAACACATATGGAATCATGTAGTACCACAAAAAGTGTTAAACAAATCAAAATATATTTTAGATTTTAGATTCTTCAAAGTAGCCAACCTTTGCCTTGAAAACAGCTTTGCACACTCTTGGCATTTTCTCAACCAGCTTCACCAGGAATGCTTTTCCAACAGTCTTGAAGGAGTTCCCACATATGCTGAGCACTTGTTGGCTGCTTTTTCTTCACTCTGCAGTCCAACTCATCCCAAACCATCTCAATTGGGTTGAGGTCGGGTGATTGTGGAGGTCAGATCATCTGATGCAGCACTCCATCACTCTCCTTCTTGGTCAAATAGCCCTTACACTGCCTGGAGTTGTGTTGGGTCATTGTCCTGTTGAAAAACAAATGATAGTCCCACTAAGCGCAGACCAAATGGGATGGCGTATCGCTGCAGAATGCTGTGGTAACCGTGCTGGTTAAATGTGCCTTGAATTCTAAATAAATCACAGATAGTGTCACCAGCAAAGTACCCCTCACCATCACACCTCCTCCTCCATGCTTCACGGTTGGAACCACAAATGCAGAGATCATCCGTTCACCTACTCCGCGTCTCACAAGGACATGGTGGTTGGAAGCAAAAATCTCAAATTTGGACTCATAATATGTTTCTAAACACTTTACATTAATGTGGGTGCTACCATCATTACGGATACTCCTGAATCGATTGTGAATAAGGATGAGTGAGAAAGTTACCGACGCACAAATCCCCCCCCCCCCAATTTTTTTTTTACCTTCCCTGTTTTTGTAGTGGTTAGCATGTCTTGGGGGTATGATATTTGTGAGTCTGAAATCATCGTTATTCAAGAATGACTAAGGAAGATCCGTCAGCATGGTAGCATCCACATTAATTAATGTAAAAGTGTTTAGAAACATTGTTATTTACAATAAAAGTGACACGGGGGTGTATGTTTCCTGATTTACGACTCATGGTGTAGTTGTAACAACATATAGGAACTCAAGTCCTTTTGTTCACCTGACCTAGAATTCCTCTCAATCAAATGCCGACCGTATTATCTCCCAAGAGAATTCAGCTATTGTCACAGCCATGTATATCCACCCTCAAGCCGATACCACGACGGCCTTCAAGGAACTTCACTGGACTTTATACAAACTGGAAACCATATATCCTGAGGCCGCATTTATTGTAGCTGTGGGTTTTAACAAAGCAAATTTGAGAACAAAGCTACCTAAATTCTATCAATATATTGACTGCAGTACGCGTGCTGGCAAAACTCTGGATCACTGCTACTCTAACTTCCGCGATGCATACAAGGCCCTCCCCCGCCCTCCTTTCGGCAAATCTGACCCCGACTCCATTTTTCTCCTCCCTTCCTATAGGCAGAAACTCAAACAGGATGTACCCGTGTTAAGAACTATTCAACGCTGACCAATCGGAATCCACGCTTCAAGATTGTTTTGATCACGAGGACTGGGACATGTTCTGGGTAGCCTCAGATAATATCAATGTATACGCTGATTCGGTGAGTGAGTTTATAAGGAAGTGCATAGGAGATGTTGTACCCACCATGACTATTAAAACCTACCCCAACCAGAAACCGTGGATAGATGGTGGCATTCGCGCAAAACTGAAAGCGTGATCCACCGCATTTAACCATGGAAAGGTGACTGGGATTATGGCCGAATACAAACAATATAGTTATTCCCTCCGCAAGGCAATGAAACAAGCTAAATGTCGTTATAGAGACAAAGTGGAGTTGCAATTCAACGGCTCAGACACGAGACATGTGGCAGGGTCTACAGACACAGACAATCATGGACTACAAAACAAAACCAGCCACGTCACGTACATGACGTCTTGCTTCCAGACAAACTAAACACCTTCTTTGCCCGCTTTGAGGATAATACAGTGCCACCGACGCGGCCCACTAACAAGGACTGTGGGCTCTCCTTCTCCGTGGCCGACGTAATACATTTAAACGTGTTAACCCTCGCAAGGCTGCCGGCCCAGACAGCATCCCTAGCCGCGTCCTCAGAGCATGCGCAGACCCGCTGGCTGGTGTGTTTACGGACATGTTCAATCTCTTCCAATCCCAGTCTGCTGTCCCCACATGCCTCAAGATGGCCATCATTTTTCCTGTACCCAAGAAGGCAAAGGTAACTGAACTAAATAACTATCGCCCTGTAGCACTCACTCCTGTCATCATGAAGTGCTTTGAGAGGCTAGTCAAGGATCATATCACCCCTACCTTACCTGTCACCCTAGACCCACTTAATTTTGCTTACCGCCCCAATAAGTCCACAGACGATGCAATCGCCATAACACTGCACACTGCCCTATCCCATCTGGACAAGAGGAATACCTACAGTATGTAAGAATGCTGTTAATTGACTATAGATCAGTATTCAACACCATAGTACCCTCAAAGCTCATCATTAAGCTAGAGTCCCTGGGTCTCAACCCCGCCCTGTGCAATTGGGTCCTGGACTTCCTGACGCTCCACCCCCCCAGGTAGGAAACAACATCTCCTCCAGTTTGCTGATCCTCAACACTGGGGCATGCTCAGCCCCTCCTGTACTCCCTGTTCACCCATGACTGTGTGGCCATGCATGCCTCCAATTCAATCATCAAGTTTGCAGACGGCACAACAGTAGTGGGCTTGATTACCAACAACGACGAGACAGCCTACAGGGAGGAGGTGAGGGCACTGAGTGTGGTGTCAGCAAAACAACCTCTCACTCAACGTCAACAAAAGAAAGGAGATGATCGTGGACTTCAGGAAGCAGCAGAGGGAGCACCTCCCTATCCACATCAATGGACAGCATTGGAGAAGGTGGAAAGTTTTACAATCCCGGACAAACTAAAATGGTCCACCCACACAGACAGTGTTTTAAAGAAGGCGCAACAGCGCCTCTTCAACCTCAGGAGGCTGAAGAAATTTGCCTTGTCACCTGAAACCCTCACAAACTTTTACAGATGCAGAATTAAGAGCATCCTTTCGGACTGCATCACCGCCTGGTACGACAACTGCACCGCCCTCAACCGCAAGGCTATCCAGAGGGTGGTGCAGTCTGCACAACACATCACCGGGGGCAAACTACCTGCCCTCTAGGACACCTACAGCACCCTATGTCACAGGAAGGCCAAAAATATCATCAAGGACAACAATCACCCGAGCCACTTTCTGTTCACCCCTGCTACCATCCAGAAGGCGAGGTCAGTACAAGTTTATCAAAGCTGGGACCGAGAGACTGAAAAGCAGCTTCTATCTCAAGGCCATCAGACTGTTAAACAGCCATCACTAACACAGAGAGGCTGCCTCCTACATACAGACTTGAAGTCATTGACCACTTTAACAATGTCACTTTCATAATGTTTACATATCTTGCATTACTCATCTCATATGTATATACTGTATTTTATACCATCTATTGCATCTTGCCTTTGACGCTCTGTCATTGCTCATCCATTTAATTATATGTAAAAAAAAATGTATTCAATTCCTTTACTTAGATTTATGTGTATTAGGTAGTTGTTGTGGAACTGTTACATGTTAGATATTGCTGCACTGTCGGAACTAGAAGCACAAGCATTTCACTACACTTGAATTAACATCTGCTATCCATGTGTATAATACCATTTGATTCGATTTGATTTGAAAAATGACTAAATTTAACAATAATTTCTATTGAGCCCAAAATAATCGGAACCACAACCAAAACAAACAGCAAATGCATCCAACTCATCCAACTCTCACCAAACTCCCCAAATACAGGTGTGCCAAGCTTGTAGCGTCATATCCAATAAGACTCGAGGCTGTAATCACTGCCAAAGGTGCTTCAACAAAGTACTGAGTAAATGTCACGCCCTGACCTGAGAGAGACGTTTTTCTCTGTTTAGTTAGGTCAGGGTGTGATATGGGGTGGGCATTCTATGTATTTTATTTCTATGTTTTGGCCATGTATGGTTTCCAATCAGAGGCAGCTGTCTATCGTTGTCTCTGATTGGGAACCATACTTAGGCAGCCCTTTTTCTCTCCTTGAGTTTTGGGATCTTATCTTTTGTACTGCTCGGTAAGCCTGCAAGACGTGACGGTCGTTTACCTTTGTTTATTATTTTGTGTAAGTGTTCTGATTTAAATAAAATATCAAGATGAACACTTACCAAGCTGCACCTTGGACTACTCCTTTGGACAACTGTTACAGTAAAGGGTCTGAATAATTATGTAAATGTGATATTTTCTGGGGTGTTTTTTCTCCTAAATTTGCAAAAATGTTAAAAAACCTGGTTTTGCTTTGTCATTATGGGGTATTGTATTGTGACGGCCCTGAATGTTTCTGAACCGTCTCAGTGCTTCTCCTTCCAATAGGGCGCTTTCCCTTTCATTCTCAATTAATTAGTGCTTCTCCTTCCAATAGAGCGCTTCCGCTTTAATTCCCAATTAAATAGCCAGCATCAGCTGCACAAAAGGGGAGTTGTGATGGAAACATGAATGAGGATGTGTTCGACCCTCAGTTCTGAAGCGTCTCTCTTCCGTTGTTTTGCTGTAAAAGTGTGCTTTGTGTAGCCTAATAGAAAATCTACCCAGGATCGGATCCGCTCTTTGCATCCGTGGACTACACCTCCGTTGGCTTTCGTGGCCTTTCTTCGCTGGCGATCTGTCGGCGGATTGGATTCTCCGACTGACTACAACCTTTTTTGTATACGGTATTTCATTTGTTTTGGTGTGATGTATACCGTGATTTATGTAGTTAGTTGTAGTTGAGGATGTATTAAGATTTGATATGCTTTATAGTTGTGTGGTAAAATATTTGTTATTTTCATTGTATGATTGACACTGGGTTTACGCTACACTGTATGAACGGACAACCATTGCGTGACTAAGGTCACTTGAGTTCCCTGAACTTGTTTACCGGGCTGGACTCTTTTTAGGCCCGAGGTACAGGACATTTCTGGAGGAACCAGAGCTGTTTAAAGCTCATTATTATTGTTGTGTGTGTGTGTGTGTGTGTGTGTGTGATCATTTATGTTGTTAATACAACCACGCAAAAGAATACAGTTTTGTAAGTTCTTTCCAATGTTAAGGGTTTATGAAATGTGTATTTCCATCCTGACTTTTACATGAGTCCTTTGTATTGGTGTAGACTTGATGGACCAGATGGGACTCATTCCCTCCCAAACCAAAAGGAGAAACCAATATTTTCTCTGGTAGGCACAACCTACCTGGCACCCCTATAAATGATAACCTCAAGTCAAAACCGTTACAGTATGTAGATTGATAACATTATATATATATATATATATATATTGCTCAAAAAAATAAAGGGAACACTTAAACAACACATCCTAGATCTTAATGAAAGACATAATCTTATTAAATACTTTTTTATTTACATAGTTGAATGTGCTGACAACAAAATCACACAAATAATCAATGGAAATCCAATTTATCAACCCATGGAGGTCTGGATTTGGTGTCACACTCAAAATTAAAGTGGAAAACCACACTACAGGCTGATCCAACTTTGATGTAATGTCCTTAAAACAAGTAAAAATGAGGCTCAGTAGTGTGTGTGTGTGTGTGTGTGTGTGTGTGGCCTCCATGTGCCTGTATGACCTCCCTACAACGCCTGGGCATGCTCCTGATAAGGTGGTGGATGGTCTCCTGAGGGATCTCCTCCCAGACCTGGACTAAAGCATCAGCCAACTCCTGGACAGTCTGTGGTGCAACGTGGCGTTGGTGGATGGAGCGAGACATGATGTGCTCAATTGGATTCAGGTCTGGGGAACTGGCGGCCAGTCCATAGCATCAATGCCTTCCTCTTGCATGAACTGCTGACACTCCAGCCACATGAGGTCTAGCATTGTCTTGCATTAGGAGGAACCCAGGGCCAACCGCACCAGCATATGTTCTCACAAGGGGTCTGAGGATCTCATCTCGGGTACCTAATGGCAGTCAGGCTACCTCTGGCGAGCACATGGAGGGCTGTGCGGCCCCCCAAAGAAATGCCACCCCACACCATGACTGACCCACCGCCAAACCGGTCATGCTGGAGGATGTTGCAGGCAGCAGAACGTTCTCCACGGCATCTCCAGACTCTGTCATGTCTGTCACGTGCTCAGTGTGAACTTGCTTTCATCTGTGAAGAGCACAGGGCGCCAGTGGCGAATTTGCCAATCTTGGTGTTCTCTGGCAAATGCCAAACGTCCTGCACGGTGTTGGGCTGTAAGCACAACCCCCACCTGTGGACGTCGGGCCCTCAAAGCACCCTCATGGAGTCTGTTTCTGACCGTTTGAGCAGACACATGCACATTTGTGGCCTGCTGCAGGTCATTTTGCAGGGCTCTGGCAGTGCTTCTCCTGCTCCTCCTTGCACAAAGGCGGAGGTAGCAGTCCTGCTGCTGGGTTGTTGCCCTCCTACGGCCTCCTCCACGTCTCCTGATGTACTGGCCTGTCTCCTGGTAGCGCCTCCATGCTCTGGACACTACGCTGACAGACACAGCAAACCTTCTTGCCACAGCTCGCATTGATGTGCCATCCTGGATGAGCTGCACTACCTGAGCCACTTGTGTGGGTTGTAGACTCCGTCTCATGCTACCACTAGAGTGAAAGCACCGCCAGCATTCAAAAGTGACCAAAACATCAGCCAGGAAGCATAGGAACTGAGAAGTGGTCTGTGGTCCCCACCTGCAGAAGCACTCCTTTATTGGGGGTGTCTTGCTAATTGCCTATAATTTCCACCTGTTGTCTATTCCATTTGCACAACAGCATGTGACTTTTGTCAATCAGTGTTGCTTCCTAAGTGGACAGTTTGATTTCACAGAAGTGTGATTGACGTGGAGTTACATTGTGTTGTTTAAGTGTTCCCTTTAATATTTTGGGCTATATATATATATATATATATATATAGCTGTAAAGTAACAAAATGTGGAAAAAGTCAGGGGTCTGAATACTTTTCGAATCCACTGTAAGTGAATTTGTCCCAATACTTTTGGTCTCCTAAAATGGGGGGACTATATACAAAAAGTGCTGTAATTTCTAAACAGTTCACCTGATATGTATGAAAATATCCTCAAATTAACGCTGACAGTCTGCACTTTAACCTCATAGTAATTGTATATTTTCCAAAGTGCTTGAATACAGAGTCAAAACAATAAACCATTTGTTACTGTCCCAATACTTTTGGAGCACACTATCTTGAGCTTGGAAAGAGATACAGTTAAGAATTTTCAGGGCTACTTCATGAGTTGACATATCTAAAGCACATGTCTCTTCTACTAGAGTAGAGTTATATGGCCCATAGATCTCAAGAGAGATCAGTATTTAATATGATAGGGCCTCCTATCATATTAAAAGTATCAACGAGGTCATATCAAGTAGCAAAAAGGCCCTATCATGGCAGTAAGGAGGTCCTGTCTGTATCAAATAGGCCCTTTTTCAGATTGCATAGAGGCCTTTACAGATCTCTCCCTCTCTCAAGTTAAACAAGTTTAGCTATATATAAACTGAACTAAATTCTCTCTGTCTCTCTCTCTGTGTGTGTGTGTGTGATTCTGTCCGCATGTATGACTAAGTGTTCGTGAGAGTTGATTTGCGCTGACAGGTTAACCACAGACAGTGTGATGATCTAACTATGCTTTTATGTACCTTTCTCACACACACACAGGTTCAACACGGACGGGTTC
Source organism: Salmo trutta (assembly GCF_901001165.1). NCBI lineage: Eukaryota > Metazoa > Chordata > Actinopteri > Salmoniformes > Salmonidae > Salmo > Salmo trutta. The sequence goes on along the minus strand of NC_042993.1, from coordinate 16,079,040 downwards.
ACCCAGACATTGGCTATGATCCACGCTGTAGAGTCGGCCAACAGATCCCCTGTCCTGACTACACTAGGGATCTCTCTGGGGTACCGTATCCACGACTCCTGCTCTGATGTCACCACCGCTCTGAGGGCCTCAGCTGACTTCACACAGGTAAAGGCTCTATAGCCAAAACGTTGGTCAAATCAATCCACAGCAAGGTTTGATGTGTGTGTGTGCGGCCTCTTTTTCGTTTGTATAATTTATCTTCCATTAATCAGCACCCCAAATAAAGGGTGTACATTCTTTACTTCACACAGGAGCCAACCACGGAGGGTTGTGGGGGAGGGGCCAGCACCTCCACCTGTCCCCCGCCCATCATGGCCGTCATTGGGGCCTCTTCCTCTGAGATTTCCATCGCTGTTGCCCGGCAACTCAACCTGGAGCTCATTCCTCAGGCAAGCAGTCCAATCCTACCCACAGAGTGACGATTGATGTAACAAAAGGGTTGATGAAATAATAAATAACTAAGTTGTGTTGAATAAATGAAATAGACAGCAATGATACAGATGAAGGACAAAATCACTTCAACATTGGACACCCAGAAATTAATTCTCCCTTCGAATCATCACAGATCAGTTACGCCTCCACTGCCATCATCCTGAGCGACAAGAAACGTTTCCCTGCATTCCTGAGGACCGTGTCTAGCGACCTGTACCAGACACGGGCCATGGTCCAGTTGCTTAGCGACAACAAATGGACCTGGGTGGGCGTGGTCACAACGGATGGAGACTATGGCCTCTCTGCCCTGGACAGCTTCGTCTCCCAGGCAACCGCCTCAGGGATTTGTGTGGCCTTCAAAGAGATCCTCCCTAATTCGCTAACCAGTCATGATGGCAAATCAGCATTCAGACAAGCCGCCACCACCCTCCTCAGGAACCCCAATGTCAAGGTGGTGGTATCGTTCGCCAGGCCTATTCACATGATGTACCTGTACCAGGAGTTGAGGGGTTGGGGGTCGCTTCTGGGGGAGAGGGTGTGGGTGGCCAGTGATAGCTGGTCCTCGTCCAAAGAGGTCCTGGGAGAGATGGACCTCCTAGATATCGGCCATGTGGTGGGCTTCTCCTTCAAAAGAGGGAACCTGGCTCCTTTCCATCACTACCTGATGAATCTGATTAACATCAATGATGTCATAGGAAACAACTCCTTCCTAAAGGAGTTCTACTCACTGGCAAACGAGTCGGGAGACCCTGGGTTTGGGTCCTCATTCACAGTCCCAGCAGAGATCCTGCTAAACAACAGCCATGCAGATGTAGTCTTCAGTGTGGAGATGGCTGTCAGTGCCATCGTCCATGCAGTGGCTGATATCTGCAGCAAAAAGAACTGCAAGACACCAGGCACGGTCCAACCCTGGCAGGTAGCTACTGCACAATTCCTCATGTCTACAGCACATCAGACTGCACTTATATACTGTATCTCATGTAATATATCTCATATACACTGAATATACCAAACATGAGTAACACCTTCCTGATATTGAGTTGCACCCCCGAATTTGCCCTCAGAACAGCCTCAATTTGTCGGGGCATGGATTCTACAAGGTATCGAAAGTGGTCTACAGGGAAGCTGGCCGATGTTGACTCCAATGCATCCCACAGTTGTGTCAAGTTGGCTGGATGTCCTTTCTGTAGTGGACCATTCTTGATACACACAGGAAACTGTTGAGCGTGAAAAACCCAGCAGGGATGCAGTTCTTGACACCTGGCACATACAGTTGAAGTCGGAAGTTTACATACGCCTTAGCCAAATACATTTAAACAACATTTTTTCACAAATGCAGACATTTAATCTGAGTAAAAAATCCCTGTTTTAGGTCAGTTAGGATCACCACTTTATTTTAAGAATGTGAAATGTCAGAATAATGGTAGAGCGATTTATTTCAGCTTTTTTTTTCATCACATTCTCAGTGGGTCAGAAGTTTACATACACTCAATTAGTATTTGGTAACAATGCCTTTAAATTGTTTAACTTGGGTCATATGTTTTGGGTAGCCTTCCACAAGCTTCCCACAATAAGTTGGGTGTATTTTGGCCCATTCCTCCTGACAGAGCTGGTGTAACTGAGTCAAGTTTGTAGGCCTCCTCCTCCACACATCTTCTATGGGATTGAGGTCAGGGCTTTGTGATGGACACTCCAATACCTTGACTTTGTTGTCCTTAAGCCATTTTGCCACAACTTTAGAAGTATGCTTGGGGTCATTGTCCATTTGGAAGACCCATTTGCGACCAAGCTTTAACTTCCTGACTGATGTCTTCAGATGTTGCTTCAATATATCCACATAACTTTCCTTCCTCATGATGCCATCTACTTTGTGAAGTGCACCAGTCCCTCCTGCAGCAAAGCATCCCCACAACATGATGCTGCCACCCCCGTGCTTCATGGTTGGGATGATGATCTTCAGCTTGCAAGCCTCCCCCTTTTTCCTCCAAACATAACAATGGTCATTATGGCCGAACAGTTCTATTTTTGTTTCATCAGAACAGAGGACATTTCTCCAAAAGTACGATCTTTGTCCCCATGTGCAGTTGTAAACCGTTGTCTGGGTTTTTCATGGTGGTTTTGGAGCTGTGGCTTCTTCCCTGCTGAGCGGCCTTTCAGGTTATGTTGATATAGGACTCGTTTTACTGTGGATATAGATACTTTTGTACCTATTTCCTCCAGCATCTTCACAAGGTCCTTTGCTGTTGTTCTGGGATTGATTTTCACTTTTCGCACCAAAGTACGTTCATCTCTAGGAGACAGAACGTGTCTCCTTCATGAGCGGTATGACGGCTGTGTGGCCCCATGATGTTTATACTTGCGTACTGTTTGTACAGATGAACGTGGTACCTTCAGGCGTTTGGAAATTGCTCCCAAGGATGAACCAGACTTGTGGAGGTCTACCTTTTCTGAGGTCTTGGCTGATTTCTTTTGATTTTTCTCATGAAGTCAAGCAAAAAGGCACTGAGTTTGAAGGTAGGCCTTGAAATACATCCACAGGTACACCTTCAATAGGCTAATTGACATCATTTGAGTCAATCAGAAGCTTCTAAAGCCATGACATAATTTTCTGGAATTTTCCAAGCTGTTTAAAAGGCACAGTCAACTTAGTGTAACTTCTGACCCACTGGAATTGTGATACAGTGAATTATAAGTGAAATAATCTGTCTTTAAACAACTTCTGTCTGTGAAAAATTACTTGTGTCATACACAAAGTAGATGTCCTAACCGACTTGCCAAAACTATAGTTTGTTAACAAGAAATTTGTCGAGTGGTTGAAAAACGAGTTTCGATGACTCCAACCTAAGTGTATGGAAACTTCCGACTTCAACTGTACTGTACTATCATATCCCGTTCAAAGGCACTTAATGGTACACATACACAATCCATGTCTCAAGGCTTAGAAATCCTTCTTTAACCTGTCTCCTCCCCTTGATCAATACTGATTGAAGTGGATTTAACAAGTGCCATGAATAAGGGATCACAGCTTTCGTCTGGATTCAGTCTATGTCATGGAAAGAGGTGTTCATAATGTTTTGTATACACAGTGTACCTTTGATATGGCTTGGGTCTATGGTATGTGAACTTACATATGAAAATGCATTTGCATTCATTCCAGGTGCTTGGAGCCCTGAAGGACAGTTGCTTTGAGCTGGAGGGGAAAAGCTACTGTTTTGATAAGAAAGGAGACATCAACCTGGGCTATGATGTAACCCTGTGGAGGTCTGTGAGAGGGGTCATCAACATCCATGATGTTGTAGCTGAGTACCATCCACTCAACAACAGCTTCAGCTATACCAGCGGACACAGCAAAAATCTCACTGACCTGAGGGTAAGGTTAGGGTTAGGATTAGGGTAAGGATTAAGGTTAGGTCTCAATCTCTTTTAGTCTGTTTGCTAGGCTGCCACACAAAGGTTCACGTACACATCCATATTAACCTGTTATTCTCACTTGACATAGAGACAAAAACACAAACAGGTCGGAATGTCGAAAAATCTACTTCTTCTTCCTCAAAGTGACTAAAGAAAACTAAACATGGAAATTCAATAACTCCTAATCAGTGATACAATGGGCATTGTTTGAATGTGAAAACCACATACCTTGGCACATACTGGGAGTACCTGTCTGTTATCACACATTCCTGTTAGATCTTAGTTTGAATACACCTGGTCTATTGAACACGGTTTTAAATCGCGAGGTAGTTTAAACTGTGCCCAGGAAACTGGCCTTACATGTAAAGGCTTGTTTGAATACTACTATTAATAGATTTCAGTCACAGTTTTCTTGGGTCAGCCATATAAATTACTGCATTGGGTCCCGGTGCAGGATGTGGTGTCTGTGTGCTCGCCTAGCTGTGAACCTGGGAAGTTCAAGAAGACTGCTGAGGGTCAGCACACCTGCTGCTATGAATGCATCAACTGCACTGAGAACCACTACTCCAACAACACTGGTTAGTTCTCCTGTACTGTCTCTCTATACACACCAGCGTACTCTATCTCTCCTCAGTAAACTGGTGTTGCCCTGTTGTTCACACAATCTTCCTCCATTTCTTCAATATGTTCCCTAAGATTTCCCAACACTGTTCTTATCTAAAAACAGTTAGTACTAGGCAACAACACGCATATTTCTAAATGCTAGACAGTTGTTCAAGTACTATCCTACCTTACAACCCTTCTCTCCAGACATGGACCAGTGTCTCTCTTGTGATACAAAGACAGAGTGGTCCCTGGAAGGGAGCTCTGGGTGTACCCATAAGACCCTGGAGTTCTTCTCCTGGCAGGATGGCTTCGCGGTGGTGCTACTGGTGCTGGCGGCCCTGGGTATCGTCCTGGTTCTCCTGGTGGGGGCTCTCTTCCTACACCACCACCAGACCCCCGTTGTGAAGGCTGCCGGGGGGCCTTTCTCCCAGCTCATCTTGCTCTCCCTAGTGGGAAGTTTTGTTAGTGCTGTGTTCTTTGTAGGTCATCCCAGCAGCCTACAGTGTAAGGTATGTACGATACACACAGTTTGGGAAACACTGCTGTAATGCACTGTCTGTGACATTGTCTGAATGTACCAGTGTTATTTTGTGAATTCATGGTTTATTGTGTGTATTATTCTGAACCTGTTGCACCTTTCTGGTAAGGAATTCAGTTTGAAGACGCAAAGCTAATTTAAATACAAAGAGTACATTTCTGTATCTTCTCATCTCATCATCAAGGTGCGCCAGGTGCTGTTTGGCCTCAGCTTTACCCTGTGTGTTTCCTGCATCTTGGTCAAGTCCCTGAAGATCCTGCTGGCCTTCCAGCTCAACCCTGACCTGAAGGACGTTCTCCGCCGCCTCTACCAACCCTATGCCATCATCTGTCTCTGCGTGATCCTACAGGTCCTCACCTGCACCCTGTGGCTGGTCCTGCAGAGCCCCCGGGAGAAGGCCACCATCTTCACCACCACTGTGTTGGCCGAGTGTGACGAAGGCTCCCAAGTGGCGTTTGGTGTGATGCTGGGCTACATCGCTGTCCTGGCGCTCGTATGTTTTGCCTGCGCGTTTAAAGGCCGCAAGCTGCCACAGAAGTACAACGAGGCCAGGTTCATCACCTTCAGCATGCTCCTCTACCTCATGTCCTGGGTGATATTCGTGCCCATCTACGTGACCACCTCTGGGAAGTACCTGCCAGCAGTGGAGATGGTGGTCATCCTCATCTCCAACTATGGCATCCTCAGCTGTCATTTCTTCCCCAAGTGCTACGTCATCCTCTTCAAAAAGGATCACAACACCAAGAGTGCCTTCCTGAAGAACGTGTATGAGTATTCCAGAAAGGGCATTACTGACTCTAGCTCTGTCTCTGAGACTTCAGTCTCTCAGACAGATGACAAGTGCATCAGTCACCCTTACTCCATCAGTTCACCTTCCTTCTTCATGTCTACCACACCAGTAGAACCCACAGCACCTCAGAATTGCTGGTCCGTTGACCAGAACATTCAGAGCATTGACACTGCAACCGGTGCAATGGGTTGCAGTGTCAATGGAGTGTTTTTCGCAGGTCAGATGACTCGACCACACCGTCTGAGGAGAAGCATGAGCCTATGAGTGGAGTGGAACAGTGTCTGGAACCTTTACATCTTACGGTACATCAGTGTTTCTCTGTGATCTTCTCTTTGGTTTGACTGTTCCCATTTTGCTTAGTCTTCCGGTATGTTTTTTGCCCAAGTGGGTTGTTTTTACATTCAAGTCAATTTTGGTAACACTTTATTTGACACTGATATGGACATGATAAACAGGCATAAATTCTGTCATACAGTGTCATGTTTATCCAGGGGTGCAACTTTGGTTTTAGAAATGGGGGGGACATAATTTACACTACCGTAAACATCAAAATTGTGAAATAACACATGGAATCATGTAGTAACCCAAAAAGTGTTAAACAGTTCAAAATATATTTTATAGTTGAGATTCTTTAAATAGCCACCCTTCTCCTTGATGACAGCTTTGCACACTCTTGGCATTCTCTCAACCAGCTTCATGAGGTAGTCACCCGGAATGCATTTCAATTAACAGGTGTGCCTTCTTAAAAGTTAATTTGTGGAATTTCTTTCCTTATTAATTCGTTTGAGCCAATCAGTTGTGTTGTGACAAGGTAAGGGGGGTATACAGAAGATGGCCTATTTGGTAAAAGACCAAGTCAATATTATGGCAAGAACAGCTTAAATAAGCAAAGAGAAATGACAGTCCATCATTACATTAAGACATGAAAGTCAGTCCATATGGAACATTTCAAGAGCTTTGAAAGTTTCTTCAAGTACAGTTGCAAAAACCATCAAGCGATATGATGAAACTGACTCTCATGAGGACTGCCACAGGAATGGAATACCCAGAGTTACCTCTGCTGCACACGATAAGTTCATTAGAGTTACCAGCCTCAGAAATTGCAGCCCAAATAAATGCTTCACACAGTTCAGGTAACAGACACATCTCAACATCAACTGTTCAGAGGAGGCTGTGTGAGTCACGCCTTCATGGTCGAATTGGTGCAAAGAAACCACTACTAAAGGACACCAATAAGAAGAAGAGACTTGCTTGGGCAATGAAACACACGCAACAGACATTAGAACGGTGGAAAATTGTCCTTTGGTCTGGAGTACAAATCTGAGATTTTTGGTTCCAACCGCTGTCTTTGTTAGACGTGGTGTGGGTGAACAGATGATCTCTGCATGTGTTTTTCCCACCTTAAAGCATGGAGGAGGAGGAGGTGTTATGGTGTGGGGGTGCTTTGCTGGTGACATTGTCTGTGATTTAATTAGAATTCAAGGCACACTTAACCAGCATAGCTACCACAGCATTCTGCAGCGATACGCCATCCCAAATTGGGATGGGCTTAGTGGGACTATCAATTGTTTTTCAACAGGACAATGACCCAACACACCTCCAGGCTGTGTAAGGGCTATTTGACCAAGAAGGAGAGTGATGGAGTGCTGCATCAGATGATCTGGCCTCCACAATCCACCAACTTTAACCAAATTGAGATGGTTTGGGATGGAAAAGCAGCCAACAAGTGCTCAGCGTATGTGGGAACTCCTTCAAGGCTGTTGGAAAATCATTCCAGGTGAAGCTGGTTGAGGGAATGCCAAGAGTGTACAAAGCTGTCATCAAAGCAAAGGGTGGCTATTTGAAGAATCTCAAATATAAAATATACTGCTCAAAAAAATAAAGGGAACACTTAAACAACACATCCTAGATCTGAATGAAAGAAATAATCTTATTAAATACTTTTTTCTTTACATAGTTGAATGTGCTGACAACAAAAGCACACGAAAATAATCAATGGAAATCCAATTGATCAACCCATGTAGGTCTGGATTTGGAGTCACACTCAAAATTAAAGTGGAAAACCACACTACAGGCTGATCCAACTTTGATGTAATGTCCTTTAAAAGAAGTCAAAATTAGGCTCAGGAGTGTGTGTGGCCTCCACGTGCCTGTATGACCTCCCTACAACGCCTGGGCATGCTCCTGATGAGGTGGCGGATGGTCTCCTGAGGGATCTCCTCCCAGACCTGGACTAAAGCATCCGCCAACTCCTGGACAGTCTGGTGCAACGTGGCGTTGGTGGATGGAGCGAGACATGATGTCCCAGATGTGCTCAATTGGATTCAGGTCTGGGGAACGGTCGGGCCAGTCCATAGCAGCAATGCCTTCCTCTTGCAGGAACTGCTGACACACTCCAGCCACATGAGGTCTAGAATTGTCTTGCATTAGGAGGAACCCAGGGCTAACCGCACCAGCATATGGTCTCACAAGGGGTCTGAGGATCTCATCTCGGGAACCTAATGGCAGTCAGGCTACCTCTGGCGAGCACATGGAGGGCTATGCGGCCCCCCCAAAGATATGCCACCCCACACCATGACTGACCCACCGCCAAACCGGTCATGCTGGAGGATGTTGCAGGCAGCAGAACGTTCTCCACGGCGTCTCCAGACTCTGTCACGTCTGTCACGTGCTCAGTGTGAACCTGCTTTCATCTGTGAAGAGCACAGGGCGCCAGTGGCGAATTTGCCAATCTTGGTGTTCTCTGGCAAATGCCAAACGTCCTGCACGGTGTTGGGCTGTAAGCACAACCCCCACCTGTGGACGTCGGGCCCTCACCACCCTCATGGAGTCTGTTTCTGACCGTTTGAGCGGACATGCACATTTGTGGCCTGCTGGAGGTCATTTTGCAGGGCTCTGGCAGTGCTCCTCCTGCTCCTCCTTGCACAAAGGCGGAGGTAGCGGTCCTGCTGCTGGGTTGTTGCCCTCCTACGACCTCCTCCACGTCTCCTGATGTACTGGCCTGTCTCCTGGTAGCGCCTCCATGCTCTGGACACTACGCTGACAGACACAGCAAACCTTCTTGCCACAGCTCGCATTGATGTGCCATCCTGGATGAGCTGCACTACCTGAGCCACTTGTGTGGGTTGTAGACTCCGTCTCATGCTACCACTAGAGTGAAAGCACCGCCAGCATTCAAAAGTGACCAAAACATCAGCCAGGAAGCATAGGAACTGAGAAGTGGTCTGTTGTCCCCACCTGCAGAACCACTCCTTTATTGGGGGTGTCTTGCTAATTGCCTATAATTTCCACCTGTTGTCTATTCCATTTGCACAACAGCATGTGAAATTTATTGTCAATCAGTGTTGCTTCCTAAGTGGACAGTTTGATTTCACAGAAGTGTGATTGACTTGGAGTTACATTGTGTTGTTTAAGTGTTCCCTTTATTTTTTTTAACACTTTTTGGGTTACTACATGATTCCATGTGTTATTTCATAATTTTGATGTCTTCACTATTATTCTACAATGTAGAAAATAGTAAAATGAAAAAAACCCTTGAATGAGTGTTCTACAAACTTTTGACGGGTAGTGTTTTCCTGTCTGTGCTAGCAAAACAGTCCTGTAGCTTAGCGTCTGCGTCATCTGACGACTTCCGTATTGAGTGAGTCACTGGTACTTCCTGCTTTAGTTTTGCTTGTAAGCAAAGTTATGGTCAGATTTGCCAAATGGAGGGCGAGGGAGAGCTTTGTATGCGTCTCTGTGTGTTGATGCAAACCACTTGCAAACTTGCAAACCGACAGACATTCAAAGATTCACACAGATACAACAATTCACAAAGATACATCACAAGCCAATGTATTTGAATAAGAAATAGTAATCATATGTATGTACCATATGCATTTACATTGAGGTACAAGGTAAAAACAATTTACTTATTGTCAAATATTGGATGAGAGGGTTGGTTTAGCATGGATAATAGCAGATCATTGCGGTCAGTCTGCTAGCTTTAGATGATAACAGCCTCTGGCAAATCTTCTGTCATGTAGTTTCTTCTACTCTGAGAATTCCCCATTCTGAACCTGCCTGTCTGGTTATGACACAATAACACCATGAGGAGAGAGACAGTGAGATGGAGAAAGAGAGGGAGAGAAAGAGTTGGTAGGGTACAGAGAGGGTAACAGGTGTCCCTAGGGATAGTGTATTGTGGTAACCTTGAGGTTAGAGGCAGCATCAAAATGAAACCATGATATGTCTGTCAAGAATATCTTTATCAATAATGTTTGTCCTAATCAATTCAGATGATACCCTCACTAAGTACATAACAGCTAAATATTAGTCATAAAGAGTTCCACAGAAACTCAGCTTACACCATCCTCACACTTCGAACCCATCTCAATTCCGGTTAACTAACATTGGACAAATACTACACCAAAATAGGATGTGGATGGAATTCTTCTCTTAGAATGCCTAGTCACTGATAATCACCCTTGAGCAGGAAGAGCCAGCTTTAACTGGGAGTGTTTATACTTTACTATTCTATGACGGCAATCTTGATTCTGGATTGCTAATCAACTTGTTAGTGAGAAAAGGTGACAATGTGTTATAAATAGGGATAGTTTAGGTGGGTTTTTTTTTGTGTGGATCACATCAGTTAGAACAGCAAGGCAAAATATGTAAGCTCTGTAGACCTGCTATCATGATGTGAACAAACAATATGCTTCCACTGTCACACACAAAAATACAATAAACAACAGTTTCCTTTGATGGGACCAATTCAGAGACGTGGTATACCTTGTGAAGTTGTTGTTTTACAGTAGATGCATCCAGTACTGTGACGTATGACACTCTCAGGTAGACTCCTACCGGTTTCTTCTCGTGATCACACTGAGGTTGGGTTAGGTGAAATGGCTTGGGGGTGGAACTGGATCAGCTGCATAGACAGCACCCACACACAGAAAGTGTGTGTGTGTGTGTGTGTGTGTGTGTGTGTGTGTGTGTGTTTTATAGGAATTGAACAAGTTCTGTCAACCATCATTGCTTAAGTGCAGAAGAATAGACAGATGTCCTGTAGACAAAATCCACTAAATTCCATCTGACAGGAGACCTTGTGTATCAAATCATTTGATGTATTTATTTTACAGTCAAGTCAACATTAACCCCTCATAGAAGATCGAGACAACAGCTCCAAGACTAACACAGAGAGGAGCTGTTAAGTCCAGCTTCACACACAGCCCTTTGTGGTCCAATGGGTTAAAGTAAACAGAACCACAATGGTGGCATGTCACAGTAATCACCTAAACTAAGGGATTCTGGACAGAATACCCCAGAAGTCCTTATAGCCTCTGTATCAAAACGAAAACACAAAATTATTCCCAAATGAGGGAGAAATAAATCAGCCTAAAACAACAAAACGCATCATAAAATCATACAAACATGAGAAATATTAGAAAACTATACACCATTTTTGATGTGCTTGACAAAATGTAGCATTAAACTGTTTACAGTTATAAATAGGGAGGGTTAAGGTGTTTTTTTGTGTGCAACACAACAGTTAGAACTACAGGGCAACATATACAAGCTCTGTAGATCTGCTATTGTGATGTGATTTAAAAAAAATAATACAATAAACAACCGTTTCCTTTGATGGGACCAATTTTGAGACGTAGAGTCTGTGTCTGTCAAGCTGTGGTAAACAGTGGTGTAAAGTGAAGTTGATGATGTTGTTTTACAGTAGATGCCTCCAATCATGTATGATGCACTCAGGTAGACTCCTACTAGTTTCTTCTTGTGATCACACTGAGGTTGGCTTAGGTCAGCGTTTCCCAAACTCGGTCCTCGGGACCCCAAGGGGATACTAATTTTGTTTTTTGCCCTAACACTAAACAGCTGATTTCAAATTATCAAAGATTGATGATTAGTTGATTTATTTGAATCAACTGGGGGTGGAACTGGATCAGCTGCATATACAGTGCCCACATACAGAAAGTGTCTGGAGGTATACGTGCCTTCAGAAAGTATTCATACCCCTTGACTTATTCCACATTTTTTTGTGTTACAGCTGGAATTCAAAATGGATAAAAGTATGTAATTTACATAAATATTCACAACCCTGAGTCAATACATGTTAGAATCACCTTTGGCAGCGATTACAGCTGTGTGAGTTTTTGGGGGAAAGTCTCTGACAGCTTTAAACACCTGGATTATACAATATTTGTACATTAATCTTTTTAAATTATTCAAACTCTGTCAAGTTGGTTGTTGATCATTGCTAGTCAGCCATTTTCAAGTCTTACCATAGATTCCCAAGGCGATTTAAGTCAAAACTGTAACTGGGCCTCTCAGGAACATTCAATGTCATCTTGGTAAGCAACTCCAGTGTATATTTGCCCTTGTGTTTTAAGTTATTGTCCTGCTGAAAGGTGAATTTGTCTCCCAGTGTCTGTTGGAAAGCAGAATAAACCAGTTTTTTTATCTAGGAATTTGCCTGTGCTTAGCTCTATTCTGTTTATTTTTAGCAACAAAAAAACTCCCTAGTCATTGCCAATGACAAGCATACCCATAACATGATGCAACCACAACCACCTTGAAAATATGAAGAGTGGTATTTAGTGATGTGTTGTGTTGGATTTGCCCCAAACATAACACTTTGTATGAAAGGCAAAGTTAAATTCTTTGTAATTTTTGTTTTGTTTAGTGCCTTATTGCAAACAGGATGCATGTTTTGGAATATTTGTATCCTGTACAGGCTTCCTTCTTTTCACTCTGTCATTTAGGTTAGTATTGTTGAGTAGCTACAATGTTGTTGCTCCATCCTCAGTTTTCTCCTGTAACAGCCATTAAACTTTAACTATTTTAAAGTCACCATTGGCCTGAGAGGTTCCTTCATCTCTGGCAACTGAGTTAGGAAGGTTGCCTATATCTTTGTAGTGACTGGGTGTATTGATACACCACCCAAAGTGTAATTAATAACTTAATAATTGTACCCATCTACCAATAGGTGCTGTTCTTTGCAAGGCACTGGAAAACCTCATTGGTCTTTGAGGTTTAATCTGTGTTTGAAATACACTGCTCGACTGAGGGACCTTACAGATAATTGTACAGTTGAAGTCAGAAGTTTACATACACTTAGGTCATTAAAACTAATTTTTCAACCACTCCACTAATTTCTTGTTAACAAACTATAGTTTTGGCAAGTCGGTTAAGGACATCTACTTTGTGCATGACACAAGTCATTTTTCCAACAATTGTTTACAGACAGATTATTTCACTTATAATTCACTGTATCACAATTCCAGTGGGTCAGAAGTTTACATACACTAAGTTGACTGTGCCTTTTAAACAGCTTGGAAAATTCCAGAAAATTATGTCATGGCTTTAGAAGCTTCTGATAGGCTAATTGACACCATTTGAGTCAATTGGAGGTGTACCTGTGGATGTATTTCAAGGCCTACCTTCAAACTCAGTGCCTCTTTGCTTGACATCATGGGACAATAAATAGAAATCAGCCAAGACCTCAGAAAAAAAATTGGAGACCTCCACAAGTTTGGTTCAGCCTTGGGAGCCATTTCCAAATGCCTGAAGGTACCACGTTCATCTGTAAAAACAATAGTACACAAGTATAAACACCATGGGACCACGCATCCATCATATAGCTCATGAAGGAGACACGTTCTGTCTCCTAGAGATGAACGTACTTTGGTGCGAAAAGTGAAAATCAATCCCAGAACAACAGCAAAGGACCTTGTGAAGATGCTGGAGGAAACGGGTACAAAAGTATCTATGGCCACAGTAAAACGAGTCCTATATCGACATAACCTGAAAGGCCACTCAGCAAGGAAGAAGCCACTGCTCCAAAACCGGCATAAAAAAAACAGACTACGGTTTGCAACTGCACATGGGGACAAAGATTGTAATTTTTGGAGAAATGTCTTCTAGTCTGATGAAACAAAAATAGAACTGTTTGGCCATAATGATCATCGTTATGTTTGGAGGAAAAAGGGGGAGGCTTGCAAGCCAAAGAACACCATCCCAACCGTGAAGCACGGGGGTGGCAGCATCATGTTGTGGGGATGCTTTGCTGCAGGAGGGACTGGTGCATTTCACAAAATAGATGGCATCACGAGGGAGAAAAATTATGTGGATATATTGAAGCAACATCTGAAGACATCAGTCAGGAAGTTAAAGCTTGGTCGCAAATGGGTCTTTCAAATGGACAATGACCCCAAGCATACTTCCAAAGTTGCGGCAAAATGGCTTAAGGACAACAAAGTCAAGGTATTGGAGTGTCCATCACAAAGCCCTGACCTCAATCCCATAGAAAATGTGTGGGCAGAACTGAAAAAGCATGTGCGAGCGAGGCCTACAAACCTGACTCAGTTACACCAGCTCTGTCAGGAGGAATGGGCCAAATGTAAACCCACTGGGAATGTGATGAAAGAATTAAAGCTGAAATAAATCATTCTCTCTACTATTATTCTGACATTTCACATTCTTAAAATAAAGTGGTGATCCTAACTGACCTAAGACAGGGAATTTTTACTAGGATTAAATGTCAGCAATTGTGAAAAATTTAGTTTAAATGTATTTGGCTAAGGTGTATGTAAACTTCCGACTTCAACTGTATGTGTGGGGTATAGAGATACGGTAGTGATTATCAAATCCTGTTAAACACTAATATTTCACACAGAGTGAGCCCATGCTTGTGACTTAAGCAAATTTTACTCCTGAACTTATTTAGGCTTGCCAGAACTAAAGGGGTTGAATAGTTAATGACTCAAAACATTTCAGATTTTCATTCTTAATTTGTAAACATTTCTAAAAACATAATTCCACTTTGACATTATGCGGTATTGTGTGTAGGCCAGTGACTCAAAATCTCAATTTAATAAATGTTTAATTCAGTTTGTAACACATCAAGGGGTGTAAATACTTTCTGAAGGCACTGTACTTCCAGCAGTCACCCATAGGACTAATGCCTCCATGTAGCACTGTTACTTCAAAGAAGCTCTGATAACAGGGACAGGACCAGTCTTCTAAAATCAGCTGCAGTCAGTCACTACTAGTCCCCCTTAGGAACTATAACAGGCTAGACAAGGTCTATTGTAAGGTTGTGTGTTTCATTCATAAGAATTAAGCAGATAAGTTCCGTTAACACCATAATTGGTGTGGCTCAGTTGGTAGAGCATGGTGTTTGCAACGCCAGGGTTGTGGGTTCGATTCCCACGGGGACCAGTACGAATTTTTTTTTAGAAAAAAATAATTGAAATGTATGCATTCACTACTGTAAGTCGCTCTGGATAAGAGCGTCTGCTAAATGACTAAAATGTAATAATTGAAGACAAAATCCCCAATATTCCATCTGACAAGAGGCCTTGTGTAACAGATCATTTTATTTCTTTATTCTTCATTATTTTACAGTCCACATTAACCCATCAAAAGAGAGCCAGACAACAGCTCCATGAGTAACACAGAGAGGAGCTGTTGAGTCCAGCTTCACACACAGCCCTCTGTGGTCCATTGGGTTAAAGTAAACAGAACCACAACGGCGGCATGATACGGTAACCACCTAAACTAGAGGATTCTGGACAGAATACCACAGCAGTCCCTATAGCCTCTGTTTCAAAGCCAAAACAAAACAATTCCCAAATGGGGGAGAAATAAATCAACCTAAAACATAGAAATAATATCATCCAATCGTACAAACATGAGAAATATTAGAAAACTATACAATTTTTAATGTGCATGACAAAATGTAGCACTACAAACTGTTTCCATCTCACGTAAATATATATATATAATTTCCAAGTCCTAGGATCAATTAATATGGTACTCAAAATGTATACAGCATCTACAATTTTCAAAAACGTAACATGCCAAAAGTAAGGAGCCAGGTTTCAGGAGTGATGAGTTTAAAACTGAAAGAAAAGTAGAATGCTGGAATACTGTGCTTGTTATCACACACACTAATACAAGCTCAGCAGTTCAGTGTAGCCAGGTTGGGTTTCCTCCACCAATCAAGAGTTCATATAAATAAATAAAAAGTTTAAATGTAAGGAGTTCTAAACAAAACATGTTCTGGAAGCTGTTCTAAAGGTGAGGGGAACCAGAGACAAACACATGACCAACAGAAGATCAGAATAAAGCAGCAACAGGTAAGTGTGCAAAGACTCAACCATAAGTACAACACTACTGCATCTCAGTCAGAAAACACATACTGCAATTAATAAATCACCCCTTCCAATAAGTAGGTATTTCTTTCCCCTATATACATTTCTTACATGTATATATAATATACAAAGCACTAGAGTTCAACTGAGCATTTTCTATCAACGTCCAATAGCGTTAAGTCCAATGCAAAGTTAACCACCATCAATTAAACGAAAAGACTGCAGCAAAACAAATAAGTCACAACAAAAGTCATGGTGAGATGAAGGAAAAAACAACTACAAAAGAACTCAGAGCCTGTGTTTTTATTCACCTGGAGATTGTTACAGACACTGCATCACACGACAGACGCTAGTCACTGAACCTAACCCGTCTGGTCCTGTACTGTGGCTGGCTGGCGGCGCTTCAATAAGGAGCACTCACACAAGCAGAACACTCCTCAACGTTACCCTAACGTTGTGTCAATCCTACCGTAACATTGTTACAGATAAGCATAAGCCTGGCTAAACACTATGCTGACTAATGCAGCAAGTTACATGCAGTGTTGCCCTACACAATGCATCTACATTACTGCGGTCAGTTCGATGCGACTGGTGTCCTGATGTTATTCTAACGTTAATATTGCAGCCAGGGCCAAGGAGTGGAGAGAAGATGATAATGACAGTTTTTGACCATCTTTCTCTCAAATGAGCAGAAAGACATTTCAACGGAATAAATAAGATTAGGAATCTCCAGGTCAACCATAGTCCATTTCAACATTGAAGAGAGACCCCAGAGAAAGATGTGCAGCTGCTTTCCAACTTAAATAATAACATGTCACTGGAATACACACATCATTATCATCTTGACACAATGTATATCCTCCAACAAAAACAGTAGGCTGTCTGTAGCTTACCGTTCTCTCAGCTCTGGTCAAAGGGTACAAGTGAGGAAATGAGCTGATACAGTCACTAAACCTCTTCAGGACACTAGTAGGGATAGTTTTACTTGGACTATCTGGTGAAATCCAGAGAATCCTCAGTGAAATGCTTCATGTGTTTATATCTTTTGTTTTATTTTTGAAGACTGAAGAGGTAATTTCACATTTAAAAAGGAGATACGGAGGACGATTGAGACACCAGTGTCATAATAATAATAATGTATTATAATAATATCACAGGAAATAATGATAAAAAAAAAAAACATTTTAGGGAGTAAGACAAAATATCAGCCAACTCTTTCTTTCATATTCATATCCATACAGCTCCAGGAAGTCTCAAACACTAAGAATGAGCTGTCCTCAGTCAGTCAGTCAGTCTTTCAGTTAGGCTCTCTCGTGCTCGCTCTTTCCAGATAGGGTGGTGTGGCAGGGCAAGGCTAGCCTTGCAGGAGAGGAAGATTTGGAGAGAGAGGTGGAGCAGGTGGGTCCAGTGAGAGAGGAGAGATGGGGTAGTGTCATCAGTTCAGGTCTAAAACAGCCCTATGGAGACTGGACTCTCTGGGGTGATGGGGGGGGTAGTAGTAGATACTCAGAGGGGTGAAGGTCAAAGGTCAGGGAGTGGTTAGAGCTGGAAGCCCTCCATGGGCCCATCCTGCTGCTGGAAGATGAACTGGCCTTGGTTCTGGTCCACCTGTGGGGCGATGCTAGCGTCCTCCTCCTCCACACCAAAGTAGTGCTCGATCAGGTCAAAAGCCTTCTGGTAGATCTCCTGATTCTCATGGCTCTGCAGGAACTCTATCTTGTCCAGACCTGCCGAGGACATTTTTACATTTAGCAGATATTATCCAGAGCGACTTACAGTCAGTGCATTCAATTAAGGTAGGTACGACATCCACACAGTCATCGCAAATACAACTTTCCTCAATAAAGCAGCCATCAGCTAAATCAGTGCTAGTAAGAAAAGCCAGTGGACAAACACGCACACAAATTAATATCAGGCCTTAGTGACTCAGATGCCAATACTGAGTCATAATCACTAACTAATGGCTGTTTACATTTGGCAGCACGTGTCCTTGCATCTCATTAGATAAGAACTACAGAGCACAGTATTCACTTAACAGCAACATCTCTACTGCCATATAGTGGAACAGTGTGTGCATTCCACAGGCTAAGTGACTATCCATAGCCTAATGACATTTCTCCTCCCTGAAGAGTGCAATCGTTCCCTCTCCCTCATTACGTCAGTGCATTCCTTATAAATCCACGAGACATTTGCTATTTCAGGGAGAAGGTGGAGAAACAGATTTGAGCGTACATCTAAGGGTTGATTCCTGTCCCATTCTCTTATGTTGTGTGTGTGTAAAACATACCATAGGCTTCCTCTATGAGGGCACAGTAAGGGTTGATGCCGGTGCCGTTCTGCTTGGCCTCCTGCTCTCCCAGTCTCAGGATGTTCTCCAGGCCGTTCAGAGACACCTGCACTATCTTACTGTCCATCACTGTCAGCAGGTCACACATGGGCTTGATGGTGTTCAGACTAACCAGGTACCTACAGGGACAGCAAGATAGACAGTGTTAGATTGACACTTATTCACGTTTGTTAATTTAGTTTAGCAGAGATACGGTTATAGAAGCCTGCTACACTGGGACAAAACTTTTGCCGAGCATGAGACTACTCCCATTAATTTCAGGAATTCTTGGTGTAAGCAGCGAGTCTCCAAAATGATGCTCCGGTTCTATTTAAGAACTTGACGTGCGTTATTACCTGATCTGCTCAGGAGTGCCCCCAGAGGTAGCGTTGGTTATAGCCCACGCTGCTTCCTTCCTGGTGCGGAACTCTGCCTTCTGAAGAATCTCTATCAGCACTGGAAAGATGTTGGCATCTATCACCGTCTGACCATGACAGAGAGATAGAACAGTGAGATGACATTATACACACACATCAATAGGTTGTTGTCAATAAAACATCACAATAAGGTGCAGAGTGTTCGATTTGCCTGCTGGGGGTAAAAGAGACCCCCAGCTCCTCTAAAACCATTGACAACTACATGCAGTTTGTAATATCTTAACCTCTTGAAGAGCATAGTTAGAACTACACAGTTCAGATTATTCCACATTTAGCTCTCAGAGTTAAACAACAAGTAACCATGCTTGTCATGATCAGTAAACATCAATTGGTCATGTAATTTCAGATACTTGAGGGTAACCTCCCGATATCTCTCAAGACTGGCCACCATGAAGAGGATGATATTACAACCAAATAGTTAACATTTATTTAACAACCCCTTGAAAACAGCATGTAGTTGTCAATGATTTTAGCAGAGCTCGCGGTCTCCTTGCCCCCCAGCAGGAAAATTGAACGCTATGCACCTTGTTGTGACATTTTAGCAATAATGAAATACAGAGTGTACAAAACATTATGAACACCTGCTCTTTCCATGACAGACTGACCAGGTGAAAGCTATGATCCCTTATTGATGTTACTAGTTAAATCCACTTCAATCAGTGTAGATGAAGGGGAGGAGACAGGTTAAAGAAGGATTTTTAAGCCTTGAGCCCTGGATTGAGCATGCGTGCCATTCAGAGGGTGAATGGGCAAGACAAAAGATTGAAGTTCCATTGAACGGGGTATGGTAGTAGGTGCCAGGCGCACCGGTTTGTGTCAACAACTGCAACACTGCTGGGTTTTTCACGCTGAACAGTTTCCCGTGTGTATCAAGAATGGTCCAACACCCAAAGGACATCCAGCCACCTTGACACAACCGTGTGAAGCAATGGAGTCAACATGGGCCAACATCCCTGTGGAACGCTTTCTACACCGTGTAGCGTGCATGCCCTGATGAATTACAGCTGTTCTGAGGGCAAAAGGGGGTGCAACTCAAAATTAGGAAGGTGTTTAATATTTTGTACACTCAGTGATAAAAGCCTTCAGACAACTACTTAAAACACCGTGCTACCATCAAGCACGGGTACACACACACACACACACACACACACACACACCTGGATCTGTGCTCTGTTCCCAGCTGTAATGTTAGACACAGTCCAGCAGGCCTCCTTCTTGATGGACTCCTTGGGACTGCTGAGCAGGTGTAATAGGCATGGCAACGCCGAGCAGTTCAGAATCACCTGGAACAATCCACACACAGAGTGAAGATTACACACCAGTCCACACACACAGCTAGGACCATGTGAAGGATCAAAACTCCACACACATCAGGGTGAAGAGAGACAAAGCCATTGGGAGGTAGCAAGAAAATAAAAACTAGTTCCACCTGAGTCTGAATGTCATCTCCTGTCACTATGTTTCCCACAGCACGCAGCGCAGGAGAGACCACCTTATAGTCACTGTGCCTGGGAAAGACCAAAAACACCAGTCAGTGTGCACCAACATCTCAATTTCTTGTGTGTGTGTGTGTGTGTCTAGTAGTACTTACATGAGTAGCTCCACCAGTCTGCGGCAGACCCCAGAGTCGATGACGGTCTGTATCTTGTCATTGGGTCCGTCAGACAGGTAGGAGAGGGCCCAGCAGGCATCAGCCAACACATCTGGGTCACTACTGAACAGCAGCCTGGACAGCACACTCAGACAGGGAGACACCTGGGGGAGGGGGAGAGAGAGAGCAAAGAAGAAAATAGCGAGGGGGAGGAAGAAAGACAGAAAGAGGGATAATGGTGAAAGGAGAACATTAAGTTTTGCTAAGAGAATAGCTTTGAGAGAAATTAGTCAAAATCCCAGAGCGGTTTGTGCATTTGACAGGAGAGATCTGTTGGAATGTTAGAACTGTCCTCTGGGCAATGTGGGAATGGACCATATTACCTTGGTGAAGTCAGGAGGGGGGTTCTTCCCTCTACACAGGTTAGACAGAGCCCATACAGCATTCCTAGTTGTGGTAAGACGGTTGGATTTAGCCAGCAGCCTGCGGGGGTAGAGAATAGTTTTCAGTACACCTTGTTTCTCTGACCGCAATTAAACTGTTAAACCTGACTAATCTGATTATACAATGTATTAGGTAATGGTATGAAACTCTACTTCTCCTTGTTAAAACGACATGGGCCTACAGACTGATAAAACCAAGCTCGCACACACACGTACTGTTGTAGGGAGGGCAGAATGCCACAGTTGAGAACGTAGTCTCTGCACTCTGCGTTGTCCCCGGCGATGTTCCCCAGGGCCCACACGGCCTGAAATACACCAATCACTCGTCACCTCTAAATCACTCGCCATGCATATTGCCATTCCATTGCAGCTATATTGCATGCAGCTAGGAGCCATATTATACAGTGCTGCAGCTAGGCTATATTTCCACACAAACATCAGCACCATATAGAGCTGGGCTTGGAGGGCCATAGCATATACTGCTACAACTATATAACCACACAGCTAGGACCATATCGGGCTGGGAATGCTTAGTATTTGGCTTTGTCCCGGGTAGAGCAGGGTAGAGATTCAGAATGCAGCCACAGCGTTTATATTTAGGGAATGCAAACATAGCTGGTTTACTATTCAGATAGGATCTTCTTGGCGGGACAAATCCCATGACATCTTATTCCCATTCCTGCTAGACATCCCTGTGACCCATGTGTTAGTGTCCCATCATGCTACAACTCCTCCCCAGGGCTTCAGCCTCCCAATGCCCCCCCCCCCCCCCCCCAGGCTGTTCAATCACCTGCTCCTGGACGTCCTCGTAGTCCGAGCTGAGCAGCTCGATGAAGATGGGCACGGCTCCCGTCTCGATAACCACCTTGGTGTGCAGAAAGGTCCCAGAGGCAATGTTGGTCAAGGCCCAGGCTGCCTCAAACTGTGTCACACACACATTTCACACCACGGTCACATGGTGAGCATAGCACAAGCCCTCATAGACAGATACACAGGCTGAAGAGTTATGATTGACTGAGTGTCATAAAGAGGGAGAGGAAAGTTCACTAGCTATGTCTTTTGGCAGGGAGCAATACAATGCAGATGGCATGCAGACTGACTAATGCCAACAGGATGTGATATAATATTACAGAATCTGACTTAATTTCATATATTCCAACAGCTTTCTGTTAGTGTCATTTTGTGTAGTGAATTCATTTTACGATTTCTAACAGACCAAACCAAGAATTCCCAGCACATCCAACTAACGGACAGACAGAGACCCAGCCACCTGACCCACCTGAAGAGTGCAGTTCTCACTCCTCTTGAGAAACTCCACAAACTTATTGACGACCCCTGGGGTGAGAATGACCTCATCGATGGGAGGGTTGGGCTCTGATGAGGAGAGAGAAAAGAGAGCATGACAATGACATCCCACTACTAGCTTAAAAACATTGTGGTTCATGGCTGAAAACATGTGATGCTGAATCATTCCAATATGGTGTTGAAGGAATAGCATCAGGTCCAACAAAGGCATTAATTGCAGACATTTGGCATGAGAAATCCATCTTTGTTGTTGAGAAAACATACTATACAAGACCAAACTATGGCCCGTCCCAAACGGAACCCTATTCCCTATATAGTGGGTCCTGGTCAAAAGTAGTGCACTAAATAGGGAATTGGGTCCCAATGGAGACACATCCTAGATAATACAGGTGGCTTGAGCCCTGCATTGGGGGTGTTATGAATTGCATGTTTCACACAGACCTTTGGAGAGTAACTTCCTGAATTTCTGTGTGGCGATCAGCTGCTGGTCTGGATCCTCGGAGAAGATCATCTGGATCATGTCTGGAGTTATGACACCTTCCTACAAACACACACAAGTCAACATACATAAAGACGTGAATGACTTACAAAACCATGTACTTTGACACTATACACACATTATGCAGAGCAAGCGATGTAGTGCTACACCTGACAGGTTTATCACAAAGTGCACTTAGGTCTAATGACTGTCATCTAGTTTTAATCACAGATTGATTCAAAAACCAAAAACTCTTGTCTTTTTTGGATACTCGAGTGCAAAGACTTAAGTAACCATGGGTTTCAGAATCTTCTGTTTCCCCCAAAATGATTTGTACTTATTTTATGGAGTAATGGCATTGTCTTTCAACAGGTAACTAGTCCTACGGTGCAGAGTGTAGTCCATGAGAGAAGGACAATGGGACAATTGGAGTAATAGTCACTTACACCTGAGACTGGTGCAGTGGAGCTGATGTCGGGGTCCTGGATAGGGCATTCCAACATGGACTCATCGCCCGAGGGCACACACACATTCCTCCTCTTGAACAGCTGGGGGAAGAGGGAGAGGTAAGTGTTAGTAGGACACTGACTCACTACAACACAAACAAACCAAAGACAACTATAACAGGTCAATAAAAAAATTACTCATATCTGGAGAATATTTACCATTCAAAAGGCATTTGCATGGTCAAATTGGATGAGATTAGGGTTGTCTCCACAGAATGGAGAGTAGCTGATTCAGTGGTCCAGGCGTAAGAACTAGAAGCACCCTACCTGCTCTTCTCTCTTCTGTTTGCGGAGTTGGATCCCCTCCTCCTCTCTCCTCCGGCGCATCTCCTGTGGGTTCAGCGCTTTGTTCTTGTAACTCTTCATTCGTTCATTCCCTGGGCTTGCCATCTCGTCTGGGGAAATAAGGATAAACATAACATTATACTGAACGATCAAATATACAAACTTTTTAATTCACAGCAGCCACAACCAGCCAAACTTAACTGACTAGCTAGCTAATGTTGATGTTAACATAGGCGCTAATGGAAAATCAAATAAATTAAAATCACTCTCGATGTGAATTTGGATTTGTTGGCCAAAAGAGGATTTGAACACAAACCCTGCCATGTGCATCTCCAAACGAAAACAGCAGTTGGGGTGACTGTTTGATAGCTGATGAAGACTGGTGATCAAAGTAACAATACCAACTGTTTCTCGCTCGCTGTCATCAGCTGTTAGTAATCTTTGTGTTAGCTAGTGAGTCAAAGAATGCCATTCCTGGCTCGCTAGATAAAGATGACAAGCGCATCAGCTAGCTAGCTAGCTAATGAATGTTAGCTAACATTAACCACGGTCTTGCTGACAGCGTCACATTGACATTGTTTGTTGTATTTTCTGGGGGAATCAGTGGTCTTCCAGGCTGGATATCTCCAATCGCAAGAAACCGGTTTCCTCTCTAGCTAGTAGTACAGTACGGCCTAGCACAGTGGTTCCAAACCAGCGGTACTACCTAGTAGGACGCCTGGCCTGGGAGGGGTACTTGGCCTATCCACAGGGGGTACTTGAGAAGACTCACGAGACCTTAGGCTTACTGGTAAAATGCACATGATGGGGTACTTCAGGGGTACTCCGGGCAGAACAAAATTCAGTTGGTGGAACAGTAACCCCAAAAGGTTGGGAGCCACTGGCCTAGCACACAGCAACTAGTAGTAGCATGCTGGCTACCTAGCTAATACATTATTCGTGTTAATTAAATTACATTGTGTTCAAAAACCTACCGTATTCGTATCGTTAGCAAAATAATAATAATACTTAAAATCAACTGTAAAACCAATTACAATAGGCAATGGTAGCTAAAACTGCTATTAGACCCAAGTCACAGCTTTTTAAGATTGAACTTGCTAATAACACAGCTAGCGTTAGCAAGCTAGATAGCTAGCTAGCTCCTTCACACCCCTCCTGTCCCCTCTTGTTTAGCAACCATCGTCATGCCAAGTTATCAGATAATTCGTGATAAAAAAGAAAACGACAATAAAAAAAAGTGGTGACGATTGTATTGCACTTACCCATTTAAAATTAATACTGTCAGAAACGCCTAGGTGTAGCTAGGTATTATTATTTCCTTCACGCAAACTCCCGAGTCCAGCTGAGAGCAATATGGCGTCTTGTATCGCTTAAAATTTCCCAGTAACCCTCCTTGGATCAACAACCAGTGACGTCAAATCCATCAGCTCAGACTGAAGGAGGAGAAGCCAACTGGGCCAGTGAAGTGAAGTTGTTCGTTAGCTAGCATTGCTGAACTGGCATATGAATGAAAAGTGAAACAGAAACACATTTATTTTGAAAGTAGTCACGTAAGTCAAGCATTAGTACGGCACATCGTCCATATTCTTGAAATCGGTGAGTAACATGATGGTTAGCTAGCTAACAATCTCCGTGTTTTGAAGTCATGTTTTAGCCCATAGCCTGGCATGTTGACTAGACAAATTCAGAATGAACTATGCTAGCTGAGTTAGAATTTGGCTAGCTATCTTGGCTGACAAAGATGGGAATTCCGTTGTTGCGTCTTGGCTGACAAAGGTGGGAATTGCGTTGTTTCGTTATTGGGTACATTTGGTGTACATTGGATTGACATCCTTCCTGTTAATTCCTATTTATTTACTGACAATTAATGCTAAAATAATGTATCTTCATATCAGTGTCCAGGTGAGCACCAGAAACAAGTGGCCATGCTGACGTGTGAGTTCTGTGGCGAGGAATTGGTGTTGGAGGAGGACATGAAGACCCATCTCCTCCTGAGCCACCCGGAGAACGACATGGGCTGCCCCCTCTGTTCCTGGTCCGGAGTCGCCTACGACGAACTCAGCTTCCACATCAATACCACACACAAAGAGAAACAGGACCATGATGGAGGAGGAGCAGAGGGTAGAGGTGGTCACAGGCCCAGCTCAAGTCCTACTCCCACTACCACCATAGTGGACAGTCACTGCAAACAAGCCATTGGTTTGTCTAGGTCTGAGGGTTCTGAAGCAGGAGTAGCCAATGGGAACAGGTTTGACACCATTGGAGGAGGGGTCTCACCCAGGACATCCAATAGCACACTGGAGTCTGAGCAAATTACTGTAACCCCCCCAGCTTTTAGTAGGGGGGAGTCCGGTGGAGGGCGAGCAGTGGCCATTGTTGAACCCACCTCTTCAGTGTCTACAGGCTTTCTGAGATCAGCTCAGGACTCCAGTAGGCCTAGTAGCAGACACTGTAATGCTGAGGAGTCTGTGGGAGTGGGATCCGCAGAGCACACCAAAGTCAAACAGAAGCGTTTCTCCTCCCCACTTAAAGGTTTATTTTACTGTGTCTGAAATGTGTTTGTTTATTCAACATGTTGTTACATCTTTACTGGTTTTGTCGTAGTGACTGACATTAGTTGGTTTTGTCGTAGTGACTGACATTAGTTGGTTTTGTCGTACTGACTGACATTAGTTGGTTTTGTCGTAGTGACTGACATTAGTTGGTTTTGTCGTTGGTTTTGTCGTAGTGACTGACGTTAGTTGGTTTTGTCGTAGTGACTGACATTAGTTGGTTTTGTCGTAGTGACTGACATTAGTTGGTTTTGTCGTAGTGACTGACATTAGTTGGTTTTGTCGTAGTGACTGACATTAGTTGGTTTTGTCGTACTGACTGACATTAGTTGGTTTTGTCGTAGTGACTGACATTAGTTGGTTTTGTCGTAGTGACTGACATTAGTTGGTTTTGTCGTAGTGACTGACATTAGTTGGTTTTGTCGTAGTGACTGACATTAGTTGGTTTTGTCGTAGTGACTGACATTAGTTGGTTTTGTCGTAGTGACTGACATTAGTTGGTTTTGTCGTAGTGACTGACATTAGTTGGTTTTGTCGTAGTGACTGACATTTGTTGGTTTTGTCGTTGGTTTTGTCGTAGTGACTGACATTAGTTGGTTTTGTCGTTGGTTTTGTCGTAGTGACTGACATTAGTTGGTTTTGTCGTAGTGACTGACATTAGTTGGTTTTGTCGTTGGTTTTGTCGTAGTGACTGACATTAGTTGGTTTTGTCGTTGGTTTTGTCGTAGTGACTGACATTAGTTGGTTTTGTCGTTGGTTTTGTCGTAGTGACTGGCATTAGTTGGTTTTGTCGTTGGTTTTGTCGTAGTGACTGACATTAGTTGGTTTTGTCGTAGTGACTGACATTAGTTGGTTTTGTCGTAGTGACTGACATTAGTTGGTTTTGTCGTAGTGACTGACATTAGTTGGTTTTGTCGTAGTGACTGACATTAGTTGGTTTTGTCGTAGTGACTGACATTAGTTGGTTTTGTCGTAGTGACTGACATTAGTTGGTTTTGTCGTAGTGACTGACATTTGTTGGTTTTGTCGTTGGTTTTGTCGTAGTGACTGACATTAGTTGGTTTTGTCGTTGGTTTTGTCGTAGTGACTGACATTAGTTGGTTTTGTCGTAGTGACTGACATTAGTTGGTTTTGTCGTTGGTTTTGTCGTAGTGACTGACATTAGTTGGTTTTGTCGTTGGTTTTGTCGTAGTGACTGACATTAGTTGGTTTTGTCGTTGGTTTTGTCGTAGTGACTGGCATTAGTTGGTTTTGTCGTTGGTTTTGTCGTAGTGACTGACATTAGTTGGTTTTGTCGTAGTGACTGACATTAGTTGGTTTTGTCGTAGTGACTGACATTAGTTGGTTTTGTCGTAGTGACTGACATTAGTTGGTTTTGTCGTACTGACTGACATTAGTTGGTTTTGTCGTACTGACTGACATTAGTTGGTTTTGTCGTACTGACTGACATTAGTTGGTTTTGTCGTAGTGACTGACATTAGTTGGTTTTGTCGTAGTGACTGACATTAGTTGGTTTTGTCGTAGTGACTGACGTTAGTTGGTTTTGTCGTAGTGACTGACGTTAGTTGGTTTTGTCGTAGTGACTGACGTTAGTTGGTTTTGTCGTAGTGACTGACGTTAGTTGGTTTTGTCGTAGTGACTGACATTAGTTGGTTTTGTCGTAGTGACTGACATTAGTTGGTTTTGTCGTAGTGACTGACATTAGTTGGTTTTGTTGTACTGACTAATTTGTTAGTTTGTCGTACTGTCTGATATTAGTTGTTTTTTTTGTATTTTAACTGATATGATTTTGTTTGTCATACTGACTATTAGTGGGATTGATTGTCTATTGATGAACTGTCAATGCATCCCATTAACAGTCCATGCTGTCTGGCACTCGCGGGCTCTGCCTCACTTTCATCAGTCGTCGATTGCATCACTATTTTGTAAACCTCATCAGTCAGTGCAAAAAACGGACTAATATTAGGCCTAGTTGGTTTGTTGTACCGAAGCGGAAGAGAGAGGCCCAACTCATCAGAAAATCTCTCCCTTCGTCAGGTGTTGTTTTTTTGTTGTTTCGCCCACAAAGCAATAGAGTGTTGAATTTAGCCAACAATAAAATGAATGGCTTATTTGCTACGTGAGGTTTATTTATAATAGATGTTTCGTTATGCTTAAGTTATGAGTGTATTGATATAAGTAGGACACATGACATCATTGTCACTTGAGAAAAAACACTATCTCGGAGATGGCTATGCATATTCATGGAGTGAGGCTAGCAGCATCTCTCTCCATTGAATACAGGCGGTTAACGTCACAACCCTCATCGAATATTCAAAAAGGATTACAATAATCCACCAATCCAAAGCAAAGATAGGCAGGAGCTAGTCAGTCTGCCTTGCCGCTTTGTGGACAACAACTCCCATCGTTAGGGCGGGGAGACATGTATCTTGTCAGTATAGCCATAATCTTTGGTTGTACTGACTGATATCTGTTGGTTTGAGTAGAGTAGTACTTTATTGATCCTAACTTGGGAAATAGTTTTCACTCAGCATCACTAATAAATTACAAAGACAATGACAAACGCATGATAAAAATGCATAATAAGACACCTAAGAAGGCACCTGCATGTTGATAGCCATAAAAGATGGAGACAAGTTTAAGATAAATACTGTTGTCTATCCTGCTGGGAAACAAGCAATAACAACATTCCTATTAAGAAGGCACCATAAATGAGTCATTTACACTTGTTAAAAAGCCTCATGGCTGTGGGTTAAAATGGCCTTCTGAACTGCTCTGTGGAGCTTCTGGGCAGGATGAACCTGCTACCAAAGCTGCTCCTGTGCGGCATTCAAGTGCTGTGTGGAGTGGGTTGTAAAACTCCTCGCTATGGATTGAATTAGTCTTGTCATCATCCTGTGTCTGATTGTTATGTATTGTGTGTCTGTTGTCGTAGAGAAGCGGTTTTCCTGTCCTATGTGTACTCTGGTCTGCACCGACGCCTTCATCCTACAGGAACATGTTGAATTGCACTTGCTAGAAGAGAGTCCAGCTGAAGGTACAGGATCTACAGTTCAGAACATATAGACCACACAGTTCAGCACAGAACACACTGTGATTGTACAAAGTCATGACAGTTTGAGTCTACACAGTTCAGCACAGACAGAACATGAGGCCCAATCCATTGTGTTAAGTCTCTGACTCCGACATGATCTGTATCTGTCTTTTCAGAGGCTGTCCTGGGAGCCACATCATCAACCGAGGCAGCATCATCCAGCAACAGCTCAGGTTCGTCTCATTCCTTTCATCATAGGAACAAATATAGTTCAACCAAACAAAGGAAGAAGCCTGCCTATGGCAGATCCACAGAGGTTGAGGCTCTCTCTCTGCCCATGTCTTACCGATATTCCCCCAAAAAGTAAAATGAACTTGCAAGAGAGGTTTTATCTCAACAAGAATAACTTGGATGAATAATGATTTAAATAAAAATGCCCTGTCGATATCCCTTTTAACCACTGTGTGTGTCCCTGACCTCGTCCTCAGGTGGGAAGAGTTATGAGTGTCCCCTGTGTTCTGTGGTGTGTGGAGACTGCTACTCCCTACAGGAACATGTGGAGCTGCATCTTGACTATGGCACAGCCACTAGTGCAGGTACGGCTTGATTTAAACAATCATATGTGATGGGAACACAGGTTTCATTGGGATTTTGTGTTTACACTTGTGGGAATTGTCCTATAGGGATAGGGCTAAATTGGAAGTGTATCTTAAGGAAGAAATATGATAAACAGATGAATAACCATGGTAGCAATTGAAGGGGAAGAGTTTGGTCTAATAATTTCCCCATAATTGCCAAAGGTGAGGACACAACAGTTCACCTGACCCAAGACTGAATCCAAACATTACACTGTTGTTTGTATGTGCATTTTACATTTACTGTACTTTTTGCTGCATTTGTTGATAACAAAATCTGAAAATACTCTGGATACATTCAGTAACATGATAAGAATATTCCTGGAAAATGTGGGCATAGATGCAAGATAAGACAAAATAAATACGAGAGTTTGAGTGAGAGGACTAACTGGTGTCTCCTAGTGGTCACACACCTCTCAAAAGTTCCTAAGTCATTTTAATGAACTTTTGACTCAAAGAAAAGTCTTAAACTATAAGGTGCTTTTTTGAGCTCTCCTAGCTGTGCTGTTGAGGAACTAGAGCAAGCACACTTGTAGTTGTTTTGTTTGGAACACAGTCCTGCGTCCCCGCCATCACACAATTACTGTTGTTGTTTACACAATCCCAAAATTGTCCATTATAAATCGCAGTCTGGGTCAGATGGGCATCATTTCAAAGCCTGTTATATTGCCAACATGACTAGCTAAGTTATAAAATACAATGTTACAGTGATAGGCTTTCACAATGCAATTTAGAGAACCAGATCATAATTTTGGTGCGCATAGAAATGAGTCCTGAGTGCATTCAGGTGCGTATGCCTTTGCAAATTGTCTTCACAATTAACAAACATGGGCTCATTTTGTTCAGAACAACACAGGACATTACGCCAAGTCATCTTGTACATCAAACATAGTGATCATAAATGGTGACACTGTATATGACAAGTTTTATGATATGGAAGTGCACATTTGGACTCACGGGTGTTTGGCTTGTTTGTATGACATCAAAGCGAGATTTATTGTAATTCTCAACGTCTGATCTTTCAAAATACATGGAGTCCTTTTAATTTACAGCATTTCCCTCACTCGGACAACAAAGCATTTGCAAAAGTTGCCCAATTAGCGGGAGGTATGGGCACAACTTCTTGTAGGGCGAGATGCTCAAGTTCAGAACTGCTGTCGGGCAAAACCCATACAGTGCTGTGAAGCGCAGAGCCAGAGCTCTTGACGTCACGTATAGCATGTACTATACAGCCAGTGCGTTCCAATTTACGCATTTATTAGTGCCCAAATCTGCTATTTTCTACCGGAATATGGGTACGAGTGTCAAGGGTTAATGAGAAATCTATTTAGTTCCCACTTATGCTTCCAGCACGTTTTATTTCCTGCTTGGATGTAGCCATGTTATAACAACATTATGACTGTTATTATACCATAAACAGGGTCTCGGTAGAGATAGAGAATGGTGTAGTACCCCATATTTCATTTGCACATGCACTCTATTGCCAGCCAACTCCTGAAGTTGCAATATAATGTGTAATTTGTCCTTTGTGATCGGTTTTGAACTATGAATTTCCCTCTGAGGACTATAAAGTTTGAACTGAACGGAACTTCTACCTGCTAGCTCATCTTGCTGAGCTCACACATGCAGCTGTCCTCACATCAGTTTTGTGTGTACAGGGTTGATTCCCATGGTGTATTCGAGAGAGGGAATTGTGACTGACGCTGTGTTGCTGTGTGTGTTGCAGTGAGCCCTGGCTCAGACCTGAGGCTGGCCAGACGGCTGCAGGAGGAAGAGAAGCAGAGGAGGAAGGAGCAGGAGGCCAAGCAGGAGGCAGAGGAGTTCAAGAAGCTGCAGGTTATTATAAAGTACAACCATAATAAGCCTGGAGTAGTGGATTTGACCTTGCTGTATGATGCACAATATGACGCGTCTGTGCTTTGTCACATGGCTTATGTAGGAAGTGTGTGGTTTATTTGTGTTTCTGCACGTCAACAAGATTTACAGTATACGTGTGTCTGCTTATGTATGCTGAGTGTGGTGGTGACCTCACCCTGACCCCTTGCTCTGTGTGTGTGTGTTTAGAGGCAGTTTGGTGTGGATGGGAGGGGGGGCTACCGCAAACAGATGGAGAGGACCATGGAGAAAGCCGTGTCTCGAGGTGTCATGGTGCCTGCTGACTTCCACAACAAGAGAGCTGAGATGATGGAGGCTCTGGCCTCAGGGGTCGACGATGGCAGGACCAGAACGCAGGGTGTGTGTGTGAGATTCAATTTCTTATCCGGATCTTGACTAACATAGCTCCCTCATTATTTACTATGTTCTCAAACTGAGTTGTTTAGATCACGTTATGTTTATACAGCTGTATACCACCTACATCAATGTTTTGCCTACGTTTTATTTAGCCTACAAGGAATGTATGTGATTAATAACTGTCTTCCTTCAATTGATAAAAACTAAATGCCAGCTCCACCTTAGCCCTCTCTCTCTCTTTCTCTCCGTCTTTGTCATTCTCTTTGTTTATTGTATTCCTCTCATTCTGTCAGGTGTGCTGGGTGCTCTGTATGTTTACTACCAGAGGGAGGCCAGAGACTGTGTCCACGTGTGGCTGAGTGCTGACACAGACCACTACTGCTCATCAGAGGGGGATAAGGGCTGGGGATGTGGCTACAGAAACTTCCAGATGCTCCTGTCTTCTCTGCAAAGAATGGCGCCCTATACTACCTGTCTCTCAGGTACACACAGACAAAAACACATATATCAAAACATCACATTCTACAATTGTTTACCATTCTTTCAAATCCAGTAGCTGTCTGGATTGCTTAATGAAACTGTTGAATGCAGCCCTCTCAAAAAGCCGTTTCACCATGTAATCTCCTAAACTAACTTTCTCTCTTAAATCTTCTATCATGGCATCTTTTCCTTGCCCCCCTCCCCTCTCTCTCTCTCTCTCTCTCCTTTCCCAGAGGGGTCAGTACCCAGCATCCCCCGGGTGCAGGTGTTGATAGAGGGGGCGTGGCGGGAGGGGTTAGACCCACAGGGCGCCACCCACTTTAACCAGCGACTACAGGGCACACGGGCCTGGATAGGAGCTACGGAGATCTACGCTCTCTGCACCTCCCTCAGAGTCAGGTTAGAGCCCAGAGAGTCACACACAGAATGAAAACATATACAACACGCATTAGAGCATAACACATTTGTGTAGCCAGCTATATTTGAATGGACTCTCACACTAAGTATACAAAATAAAAAGAACACCTACTCTTTCTTTGACATGGACTGACCAGGTGAATCCAGGTGAAAACTATGATCCCTTATTGATGTCACTTGTTAAATCCACTTTAATCAGTGTAGATGAAGGGGAGGAGACAACTTAAAGAAGGATTTTCAAGCTTTGAGACAAGTGAGACATGGATTGTGTATGCGTGCCATTCAGAGGATGAATCTGCAAGACAGAAGATGTGACTTTGAACGGGGTATGGTAGTAGGTGCCAGGCGCACCGGTGTGTGTCAAGAACTACAACGCTGCTGGGTTTTTCTTGCTCAACAGTTTCCTGTGTGTATCAAGAATGGTCCGCTACCCAGACGTTCAGCCGACTTGACACAACTATGGGATGCATTGGAGTTAACATGGACCAACATCCCTGTGGGGTGCTTTTGAAACCTTGTAGAGTCCATGCCCTGACAGATTGAAGCTGTTCTGAGGGGGGGGGGGGCTCAATATTAGATGTTCCTTATGGGCTTGGTATACTCAGTGTACACACACAGAGTCACTATAGAACATTTACATTTACATTTTAGTCATTTAGCAGACGCTCTTATCCAGAGCGACTTACAGTAGTGAATGCATACATTTCATTTTTTTTTTTTTTTTCTGTGCTGGCCCCCCGTGGGAATCGAACCCACAACCCTGGTGTTGCAAACACCATGCTCTACCAACTGAGCTACAGGGAAGGCTAGAATGTACATGGTTGAAAATGGAGTCTGTTCTCAGTCAGTTACCTCTATCCTGTGTCCCCACAGTGCCCGTGTTCTAGACTTCCACCAGCCCACGGGCCCAGGGGACACCCACCCCCGCCTCTTTGACTGGGTGAAGCAGTACTTCTCTCAGACTGCCACCAGAGGCGCCAGACTACCGCCCCGGGTGGTGCAGACCACACAGCCGCCCCTCTACCTCCAGCACCAAGGTAATCTTAACATGGGTTTAGTGGATTGGATGGATTAGCTGATGATGGTTTACTGATATCCAATGTAGAACTTGTTTATGGTGTGTCTATTTTATGTTTTCTTGTGTGTCGTTTAGTGCTGAGCGATTAGTGCTTTTTGAGGTCGGTTGTGTTTTGGTTCGATCATTCAAAAATAATAACGGTTTTCGGTTTGGATATTTTTTACATTAAATGCACTATACATTTTGTGGGTTGAATACTGTAACAACACATAATAAAACAAAAGTCCCATGATTTTAGTGACTGCCCATTACTGCTTATCACTTATTCACATTTACTTTAATAAAATATTTCAGTTGTTGTGTATATTACATTTGTTTTATACAATGACTTTATTATTTCATTCCAAGTCATCATCTCATCTCTATAGAGCTGCTGCCTATGCTGTCTGCCAAAATCACTATTTTAGTAGTTCTTCAAAGTAAATAAAGCATACTTTAATGATTGCTGAATACCAACTATCCAACACTTAGATCATGTATTTTCAGGTAGAAATACCTCTCAAAGCAACTGCTTTCTATCTCGCTCGATCACGCGTGCTCCACACAGACCGGACAAGTAGGCGGGTGCGCAATGTATTATAGTCATTGTAGTTAATTACCACGTTTTCTGCACTAAAATATGTCGAAAAATGGCCTGTTGGAAGCTTCAACTCACTACTACATCACACAGTTTGGGCTTGATCTGATTTGTCTCCAGAGAAACTGCACATCGAGCTCACAGAACAAAAACGAATGAAATGGAATTAAAATAATTGAATCTGTCGGTCAATTAGTTGATTAAAAACTGAAAAATAACTTAAATGTTGGTTAATCGCTCAGTATTAGTGTGTTTAAGGGAGATTTGTTTGTTTCATCTGTGTGTACATCTGACGTCTACGTTATCTCTAAAGCCGTGTTCACATTGGCAGTTTGAAGTGACTCAAATCCTATTTATTTGCATATCCGATTCAAATCTGTTCTGTTTCTTGCAGTCGGAACTGCCAAAAAGCATATGGAATCTGATATTTCAAGCCACATTTCAAACCACCTTCGTATGTGTTTTTAAAGTCAGATACAAATCTGATTTGTGTGAACGGTCAAATCAGATTTATTTGCCCTCAAGTGGTTTTTAGACTTATTTGGCATATCTTGTTGCTTGCTAGCTACTCCGTTGACAGTTTGACAAGAACATCTGGTAGTAACTTGCTTGTTAATTGTTTACAAACAAATGAGTGAATGTTCTAGAAAGCTAAACTGCTACCTAGCTAGCTAGTTGACTGCTGTGGCTAGCCAAAAGATTCCATTTGAAAGTTGGATCATCTTATCCTTTTGAGGCTTTTAGTGTTCTTACATTATGATTTTGAACATGCCAAGCAACTGGGGAAACATCCATGGCAGGCATTGTTATCACCTTAGCTTGCTACATAACTTCTGAGTGATAGGAAGCATGAGCACTACCACCAATCAGCCTACACCACTGTGCACACACCTGTAGTTACTATGATAACTAGCGTAGCCATGTCAGCAAATGAATGCTGTCTAAACACACACATCTGATTTGGTCACTTGTAACATGCTGTTTTGAAAGTCAGTAGTCCAAAATGGATTTGAAAAACATAACTGATTTGGGCATTAAGACCTGCAGTGTGAACAAGGCTTTAGTGTGTTTCCTCCATGTCTTCTATCGACATCCTCAGGCCATAGCCGCTCTATAGTAGGAGTGGAACAGAAGAAGAATGGCAGCCTGTGCCTGTTGCTCCTGGACCCTGGCTGTACACCAGGAGATGTGAGGAAACTGCTGAGCCAAGATGGCTCCACTGTTAGCAAAGCTGTCTGCCGCATGAGGAAGTTCCCTGGCAACCTGAAACATAGGCAGTACCAGGTGGTGGCTGTAGAGGGCGTGCTCTCCCCCGTGGAGAAACAGGTGAGTCTGAGTGGCTCTTAACTGCATACATGTACAGTATTTGGTCGTCTGGACGGTGTTCCGTAGGGATAAAAACATTTGTAACAAAGTGAAACAGGGAGGTTGTACCTGAAATTCTCCAGTAAGAACACAGGTTTTGACTTTCAAGTTGTAAAGTGTTTTGCTACGATGTGCCCTGAACTGGGAATCAACTATTCGATATTGATTTGTTTTTTTGTTTGTCAGACCCGCATTCTCAACTCAAGAACACTGCAAGCCGAGAGGATCCCTTGATGCTGGAATACAGTTTTGTAAATTTATAACTGCCAAAAACATTTCATGTTGAATTTTCTTTGACATTTTATTAAGGTAATAAATGATGTATTTTAACATTTGCCTTTTTCACTGTTCTGTTCAAATCCTCAACATATTCCTGTGTGTAGAATTGGGACCTTGTAGAAGTCGTAAGGACATACTCTGAGAATGGAACGTGTATTCATATATTTTTTGAACTACCAGAAATGACTGTAGCCAAACATTATAGATTACTGGTAAATGACAAGGATTAACTGTAAAAAAAAATATATATATATATATATATACACACACACACACACACACACACACACACACACACACACACACTACCATTCAAACATTTGGGGTCACTTAGAAATGTCCTTGTTTTTGAAAGAAAAGCAAATGTTTTGTTCATTAAATTAACATCAAATTGATCAGAAATACAGTGTAAACATTTAATGTTGTAAATTACTATTGTAGCTGGAGTTGGCTGATTTTTAATGGAATATCTACATAGGCGTACAGAGGCCCATTATCAGCAATCATCACTCCTGTGTTCCAATGGCACGTTGTGTTAGCTAATCCAAGTTTATAATTTTAAAAGGCTAATTTATCATTAGAAAACCCTTTTGCCATTCTGTTAGCACAGCTGAAAACTGTTGTGCTGATTTAAAGAAGCAATAAAACTGGCCTTTAGACTAGTTGAGTATCTGGAGCATCAGCATTTGTGGGTTCGATTGCAAGCTCAAAATGGCCAGAAACAAAGAGCTTTCTCTGAAACTCATCAGTCTATTCATGTTCTGAGAAATGAAGGCAATTCCATGCGAGAAATTGCCAAGAAACTGAAAATCTCGTACAACGCTGTGTACTACTCCCTTCACAGAACAGCGCAAACTGTCTCTTACCAGAATAGAAAGAGTGGGAGGCCCCGGTGCACAACTGAGCAAGAGGACAAGTAGTGTCTAGTTTGAGAAACAGATGCCTCACAAGTCCTCAACTGGCAGCTTCATTAAATAGTACCTGCATAACACCAGTCTCAACGTCAACAGTGAAAATGTGACTCCGGGATGCTGGCCTTCTAGGCAGAGTTGCAAAGAAAAAGCCATATCTCAGACTGGCCAATAAAAAGAAAATATTAAGATGGGCAAAAGAACACAGACACTGGACAGAGGAAAAAAGCATTATGGACAGACAAATCTAAGATTGAGGTGTTCAGATCACAAGGAAGAACATTCGTGAGACGCAGAAAAAATGAAAAGATACTGGAGGAGGGCTTGACGCTGTCTGTCAAGCATGGTGTAGGCAATGTGATGGTCTGGGGGTGCTTTGGTGGTGGTAAAGTGGGAGATTTGTACAGGGTAAAAGGGATCTTGAAGAAATAAGGCTATCACTCCATTTTGCAACGCCTTGCCATACCCTGTGGACGGCGCTTAATTGGAGCCAATTTCCTCCTACAACAGGACAATGACCCAAAGCACAGCTCCAAATTATGCAAGAACTATTTAGGGAAGAAGCAGCCAGCTGGAATTCTGTCTATAATGGAGTAGCTAGCACAGTCACCGGATCGCAACCCTATTGAGCTGTTGTGGGAGCAGCTTGACCGTATGGTACGTAAGAAGTGCCCATCAAGCCAATCCAACTTGTGGGAGGTGCTTCAGGAAGCATGGGGTGAAATCTCTTCAGATTTCCTCAACAACTTGACAACTAGAATGCCAAAGGTCTGCAAGGCTGTGATTGTTGCAAATGGAGGATTCTTTGACGAAAGCAAAGTTTGAAAGACACTATTATTATTTAAATTAAAAATCATTATTTATAACCTTGTCAACGTCTTGACTATATTTCCTATTCATTTTGCAACTCATTTCATGTATGTTTTCATGGAAAACAAGGACATTTCTAAGTGACCCCAAACTTTTGAATGGTAGTGTGTGTGTGTGTAATATATATATATATATATATATATATCATAAACGGAGTGCATCCATGGAGAGACGCCTGGTGAATCTTTGCCCCACACTCTTTCACTAGAAGTAGGAATAGACCAGCCCCTCCTCATGTATTGTCAAATCAGAAAACAAGACCAAGTAGTTCTCCCCTTTCTCAAACATGAGTCAGGTTACATGGGAAGACATAGAGACCACTTATGATTTAGTGTTGAGTCACACTTTAACCTTCTGTCCTGTTCCAATTGAGGAGGAACATTCCGCAGCCGGTAGCTTTTATCTTCTTACAGTATCTGGGGGCCAGGGCCCTCTGGGTACGTGCGGCTTCAGTGAAACAGATACACACACATATAATCTCTCACAAACACAAATGACACACACCCTCACTCACCTGGCAACACGATCACTACTGTGAGAATAGGACAGGTAAAAAAAAAAAGTTGCGGGTGAAAAGGACATTCTGTAATACATATTATTCCCAGGCCACCGACTGGAATGTTTTAATTACTATTGAACTGGTAGGACCGCAGTCTGTGGGTTGGTTGGAGGAACTCTGGTACATTCTTTCCTCCAAGCCTCTGTCCTGATTCCTGTCCATGCCCTCTCAGCAATGTGACAGCTCACTGATAACTGCCAGTTGTGTGGATTGTGACTATGCATGTCCTTATCAGTTCTACTGAGAATAAATATGTATTGTATAGGTATGTATTGGACATATAGTACTGTCATATTAGAGAAATTGCACAAACTCGTGAAAGGTTATTTTTATGGTTTATTGTCCTCTAACAAAATATGAATCCATCAGCAGTATTAGGGTCCATGCATGGCCGGGCCGCCAGAAAACGTGGAGAGATGGCATTTACCACAACACTTTTCAATCACCATTTTTGATTTAGTTTAATAAAATATATCAACTCAAAACGTTAAAAAGAGGGGGAAAGTGCTGTATTTTAGACTGATTTGCCTCATGATTTGTCAACTCAAGTTCTCTATCCTTCACGCTGGAGTGCTGCTACAGGCTCTTTGCATGCCTTAACCAATCACCTTCACAGAAATCGCAGGTCACGCGGACTGGGCACAACGCACAAAGTTTATGGTAGTCTCCACTGTCCTCTGGTATTTATTTAGCAAGCCTGATAACACGTCACACCAGACAGACAAGCAAAAACTCTTCCATAAATGTATCAGCCTATACACTTAAACATTAGCGATATGACATGTTGTATTGCATGGAAACAATATAATTTTTCGGTCTGATCAACTGTAGGCTACTAATCTATTTTATTATGCGCCCTGTCTCTGGCCAGGGTGAAGGAAGCGGCAACGTTGTGTATTATTAGTCAATTTGTTTGTGTTAAAATGTGAATTGGATCAAATGTGGTTTATATTCAAAATGGACTGACTAGACTACCTAAACTTTTTCAATCCAGAATGATTAACTGGAATTAATCGACAAACCTAAAATATTGAGTAAATGTTTAATTAGACCTAGAGTTGCATAGGGCGGAACTACATGATGCAACGAACCCACATACAGAAAGCTTTGTACAATCATGTTGCTTTCTCTGTGTATGGGAAACAACCCTAGTCCTTCTTTAAAATATAACTAATATGTAAAGTACAAGATTGCTGCAGTTTGACAGTGTTTTCATCTTCCCCAATGACATTCGTCTTTTTAAACCATGTGACCTGATTATAAAAACTCTGGTTCCATCATAGCCCATATTAAACCTTTTTACAACAGATGAATCACGTCATACCGTATAAAGTCCCGAGTTTTACCTGGTTAGGTTACCAGAACAGGAAAGACTACAGCCCCAGAATTATTTTTCGCCACTCCACTCCAGGACATGTGATGCTACCTCTGTCGCACAGGAGTGAGTGCGCAACATGTTGACAAAACAAAAATGTATTTGGCCTCACAAAAATGTTTCTCAGTTAATTTTCTCAGTAAAACAAACTAGTTAAGAATACCGGATTTCCACTGTAGCCTAATCAAAATCGTTTTCCCGTTTCTCGTCGGTCATGGGGGATGTAAAATATGCCACATTGCATGGACTCTGAAACGCTATGTTTAAAAAGCGCGAATCAATCTGAGGTGCGCCTGCGCAGCCTGGCCCTGGGGACAAGGTTACAAAAATTCCCTACTGCTGCGAACGCGCTTAAATTGTATAAACCATCAGTATTCCTCGAGCACGACGTGAATAAAACCCCCCGCGGAAACGTGTGTTTGTTTTCCGCGTGTCTTCTATTGGGACAGTAGGGGATATTCGGGTGCGCATTGCACACAGAGCGAATTTTACTTCGCTCTGCCCGCTAGTCATCATAAACCCTTATTTTTGAGAATAGTTGTGAATTGACTGCAAGAAACTCCCTGGGGCCAGGGATTTCATAGTAGCCTACACCGACTGTGGATTTTGTGACATTGGCATACAATGACAACTTCCACCCGTACAATGACAGGTAGGGAATACTGCGCGCTCTGTGCAGTGCTTGGAGTTATAGTTGGAGTTCAAAGAGGTTGCTATATTGCCTACTGCAGAATACAGTGTCTACCCTTGTATTGCCATTTGATCATGTTAATTGAATGTTATACCAGAATCTGAGTGGCATAGTTAGAAACAAGTCATTATTTTGTTTTCTCTGTGTAATACATAGCTGCATAATTATTTGTTGTGTATTCATATTTGGAACCTCTGTGAGACATGTTTGCATATCTGAAGTGTACATTACTGTCCACAGGCATATATATTATGCACTGTTGCCTGCAAGATCTGTCTCACCCTGTAAGCATAGAAAGGATTATAGAGGACCTTGATGGACACAAACTTGGCTACTTTTTTCATTTGTGATTGACCAGCCTATGAACAGAACAACATGCTCTCTGCCCCTCCAGGATTTACAGATAGAAATGCATTGTTGCACAGCAAACCCACCATTTATATTTACTGCAATATTTTCTAGTCCTTCATAGGAATACTTTTTTTGTGCCCAGGCTTTGTTGCTAGGTACTTGAGTGTTATTCAATGTCTCCTTTTTGTTAAAGGGGCAATCTGGGATTGTTACATACATTTTAGGACTTTTGAGTTAATGGCATGTAGCAATTGCTTCATGAAGAATATTACTTTTAAATGCCTCATGAGCTTGGGTCAACTGTTTTACCCTAGCAGAACCCAAAATAGAATCGTCTTTGTAAACAATGTTATTCTAAACAAAACCTATATGGTTTCATAACTATCATTTTGATATCATTAACGGTCAGTCCTTGCATCCATGGCTCTGTTTATGTTTACATTTCTCCAGCCCCAACCCTCAGCTGTTTACCAGTTGTTTTTCCAATCCCACATTTCCCCTTTAAACATTTCCACTTGGCTTCCTCCTGACTCCCTGTGATGTGATAGCTATATAAACATTTGTTTGGAATAACAACCTTATTTACTGGGCTTTTTTGGTGTTTATTTCAGATTTTTGTCTAATCAAGCGCAGCGTTTCAACTCTAGATGAGTAGGACTTTGGCCTCGTGCCTTCTCACACGGCTGAAGGTGTATGTTTATTCCCTGTTGTGTGTTAATGCTTACATACATAGATCCAGACTGTTTGAATGAGTGGGCTTTTGTCTTGTCTTCTCAGATCCTTTGGATTCCACTGATCCCCAGGTTCTGGACTATATGCTGGTTCCTCACCGGAACTTCAACCTGATCAATGGGGTCCACTCTCCCGACGAGGTCGACCAGATCCAGAACTGGGAGATCCGAGACTCAGACATATTCGCCGTCACTTATCCCAAGTCAGATGAGTACTGGAGACAGCACGGATATACTTACCTAGAATACCCAGATGTTTACCGCTTTTAAAACATGCCTGCATAGCTCTTTTCATTTCTTCCTATAAGGTCCTCTAACACAGTTTATCAGCTCAACAGAGTAGATCTCGTTCAGTGAGTTTACTTTGCTTATCTGTTGGTGGGCTCTGTTCTCGACCTATATCAGTCCAGCAGCCCAGATAAGTGAAAGAAATGTCCTAGTTTTTAAGCCAAAAACGGGTATTTTTGCAAATCTCCCTGCGCAGAACCTCGCCTGCATATATTAAGTGGAATGCTGCATGCCCTGTTATTCTCCGCTTGGCTGAAAACAATGGTTAAACCAGGCTAGATTAAAGTGCACCGTATCAGGGCAGGAGTAGCACAGTGACGGTAGGCAATGTCCACATTAAAATACACTATTTAAACTATGTATGTGGACACCCCTTCAAATTAGTGGATTTGGCTGTTTCAGCCACACCCGTTGCTGACAGGTGTATAAAACCGAGCACACAGCCATGCAACCGTCATAGACAAACATTGGCAGTAGAATGGCCTTACTGAGGAGCTCAGTGACTTTCAACGTGGCACCGTCATAGGATGCCACCTTTCCAACAAGTCAGTTCGTCAAATTTCTGCCCTGCTAGAGGTGCTGTTATTGTGAAGTGGAAATGTCTGGGAGCAACAACGACTCAGCTGCGAAGTAGTAGGCCACACAAGCTCACAGAATGGGACCGCCGGGTGCTGAATCACCTAGCACGTAGAAATCGTCTGTCCTTACTGGCTTACTGGTGTTCTTCCATGCCGTCCATGGGAGGGGTGCGTCACTTGAGTGGGTTGAGTCACTGACGTGGTCTTCCTGTCTGGGTTGGCGCCCCCCCCCCCTTGGGTTGTGCCATGGCGGAGATCTTTGTGGGCTATACTCGGCCTTGTCTTAGGACGGTAAGTTGGTGGTTGGAGACATCCCTTTAGTGGTGTGGGGGCTGTGCTTTGGCAAAGTGGGTGGGGTTATATCCTGCCTGTTTGGCCCTGTCCGGGGGTATCATCGGATGGGGCCACAGTGTCTTCTGATCCCTCCTGTCTCAGCCTCCAGTATTTATGCTGCAGTAGTTTATGTGTCGGGGGGCTAGGGTCAGTCTGTTACATCTGGAGTATTTCTCTTGCCTTATCCGGTGTCCTGTGTGAATTTAAATATGCTCTCTCTAATTCTCTCTTTCTCTCTTTCTGTCTTTCTCTCGGAGGACCTGAGCCCTAGGACCATGCCTCAGGACTACCTGGCATGATGACTCCTTGCTGTCCCCAGTCCACCTGGCCGTGCTGCTGCTCCAGTTTCAACTGTTCTGCCTGCGGCTATGGAACCCTGACCTGTTCACCGGACGTGCTTGTTGCACCCTCGACAACTACTATGATTATTATTATTTGACCATGCTGGTCATTTATGAACATTTTAACATCTTGACCATGTTCTGTTATAATATCCACCCGGCACAGCCAGAAGAGGACTGGCCACCCCTCATAGCCTGGTTCCTCTCTAGGTTTCTTCCTAGGTTTTTGCCTTTCTAGGGAGTTTTTCCTAGGGAGTTTTTCCTAGCCACCGGGGATTTAGGCTGGGTTTCTGTACAGCACTTTGAGATATCAGCTGATGTACGAAGGGCTATATAAATACATTTGATTTGTCCTCGGTTGCAACACTCACTACCGAGTCCCAAACTGCCTCTGGAAGCAACATCAGCACAAAAACTGTTCTTCGGGAGCAACATGAAATGGGTTTCCATGGCCGAGTAGTGGCACACAAGCCTAAAATCACCATGCGCAATGCCAAGCGTCGGCTTGAGTGGTATAAAGCTTGCCGCCATTGGACTCTGGATTAGTGGAAACACGTTCTCTGGAGTTATGAATGACGCTTCACCGTCTGGCAGTCCGAATCTGGGTTTGGCGGATGCCAGGAGACCACTTTCTGCCCCAATGCATAGTGCCAACTGTAAGGTTTGGTGGAGGAGGAATAATGGTATTGGGCTGTTTTTCATGGTTTGGGCCAGGCTCCTTAGTTCCAGTGAAAGGACATCTTAATGCTACAGCATGCAATACATTTCAGCATGACAATGCCCCTGTGCAAAAAGCGAGGTCCATACAGAAATTGTTTGACGAGATTGGTGTGGAAGAACTTGACTGGCCTGTACAGAGCCCTGACCTCAACCCCAACAATCACCTTTGGGATGAATTGGAACGCTGACTGCAAGCCAGGCCTAATTGGCCAACATCAGTGCCCAACCTCATTAAGGCTCTTGTGGCTGAATGAATGCAAGTCCCCGCAGCAATGTTCCAACATCTAGTGGAAAGCCTTCCCAGAAGAGTGGAGGCTGTTATAGCA
The DNA here is from genome assembly GCF_901001165.1 of Salmo trutta. Lineage (NCBI taxonomy): Eukaryota > Metazoa > Chordata > Actinopteri > Salmoniformes > Salmonidae > Salmo > Salmo trutta. The sequence continues at coordinate 16,034,982 of NC_042993.1, read as the reverse complement.
GCAAAAGGGGACCAACTCCAAATTAATGCCCCATGATTTTGGAATGAGATGTTTGACGAGCAGGTGTCCACATACTTCTGGTCATGTAGTGTAGAATCCCTGAGAAACAGAAGTTCACCACATTTCCCCCCATCAAAATAACCCCTGAATTGTCAGTAAAACAGTGTGTGGGTGTTATCAATTCAAGGTAGTGAGGTGAAAGGGCCAAGCTATCCAGTATTGTACATTGTATGGTAGGACTGACTTGCCATATTGTCCCTGCATGGACAATTCATGTTTAAATTAAATTGAATTGAAATGACCTCTGGGTGACCTGCAGTGTCCACTCTGCTGCGATTGACAGGGACGATCTGGATGCAGCAGATTCTGACTCTGATAGAAGCCAAAGGTGACGTCACTCCAAACACAGAGCATCTCAACGCACAGTGCGTCCCATGGATCAAGCTGATTGGCAGTGAGAAGGAGTTTAACGCCACCCTTTCCCCCAGGCTACGGGTCACCCACCTGCAGTACAAGTTCATGCCGCTCGCTGTCAGACAAAAGAGGGGAAAGGTCTGTGGAGTGCATGGATCATTTTGGTAACACTTGGGTATTATTCTGTGGTATTAGCACTTAGCATAATTAGCACTTTGGTACTGGTGTTAGCCTGCAGGTATAATGCTTTATTACTTATGTATGAGCCTTTATAATGCCTTAAGGCTTTTAATATATTATATATCTCAATACTCTAAATGGTCGGTATACATGCTTATTATAAGTCTTAGAATGCATAATACCTGCAGGCTTTAAATGTTACCCAAAGTCTATCACTATTCGTCATTACCTTCAGGATTACTTTCATTAAATTATTACTACTGATAACCCTAAGGATGTTCTCGTGTCCTATTACCACTTCCACAAATATGCAGCCATGCTGGAGACGCCGAAGGACTTCAATGATTTCTTTGAGAAATTCATGGAAGGGAAAGGTAAGGTCCTGTTAAGGACTATGCATTTCGTACATGATGTGCAAAGCCAAGTATTTTTTCTATGGGGAGCTGGCACCAGCCAACAACGCTTTAATTGTGATTATTTTTAAATGAATGATGTCAAAAGCCTTCTAAACACTTTTGCCTGTAGTATCCTTAGGTTCAGCTGTGCTTTCATGTTGGTAGGCTGTGTATGAAGTATCCATTTGAGTCTTTGCTGTGTGTGTTGCAGTTTTTGGGAACTGTTGGTTTGAGCACATCAAGACGTGGTACGCTAATAGAGACAACATGAACTTTCTCTACATCATATATGAAGAGATGATCAAGGTACCAACAGTGGCAAAACCTACCTGTCCATCTACCTTTCCATCCTGTCCTGTACTCGGAGTTGGCTTGTGAGTTTACATGAGTCTCAAAGCATAAACGGTGTGTGTGTGTTGCAGGACCTGCGCTCCGTGGTGGAGAGGATGTGCAGGTTTCTAGGGAAGGATTTGACAGAGGAGCAGATGGCCAGTGTGGTGGAACACAGCACCTTTAGAACCATGAAACAGAACCCACAGGCTAACTATAAGACGGTGCCCGACTCCCTGCTTGACCACAGCAAGGGCACGTTTATGAGGAAAGGTATGCACGTCACACCTTGTAAGTCATAATATAACGTGATAACAGAATGGTCGCCTGTGTCCTTATCAATACACTTTGGTATGAGGATTTTGTTTTGTGTGTGATTCAGAGAGACTATTGCACAAGCTGCATATTATTTCAGCCTTAATCAAGCCAAGGGCAATCACAAAGGGCTTACAGTACTATACTTGTAACACCAGGCCCCCACACATTTACACTGAACCAATATTCCAATAGATATACAACCATCTGGATTATAATTTGTGCAAACCTAAAGGACAATTTAAATTGATAATTTTTCTTAAAGGGCAATTCCGCCACTTTTCAGCCTCATATTAATGATCTCTAGAACCATACCAGTGTCTACATATGTGAAAACAGCTCATTAAAAAGCTAAGGTCCTATTGTTCTTTTATCTGTCACATCACAGGGTAGGATTAAAAGTAAGAAACTGTGATTTACAATAAGTTTCTAGCCAGAGGGAGGGTATTTTCTTGCTCCCCACGTCACCGCGAATCTCAGTGTTTGATGTTATCGGGTAGAACTTTCTAACTTTAGATGTTTTTATGTGCCATTTTCACATATGTACACGTATTGTGCTGGAGATAATTAAAATGACGTTGAAAAGTGGTGGAATTGCCCTTTTAATACTCTTTTACATTATTGACTGATTTCCATCTACACTCTGACAGGGACCATTGGGGACTGGAAGAACCATTTCACTGTTGCACAGAGTGAGAGATTTGATAGTGTCTTCCAGGAGAAGATGAGGGACCTGCCCCGCTCCTTTACATGGGACATAAATGACATCAATAGTGCCACGTGATGACATCATAGTCACGTCTTTCAGGGATTTTTTAAATCCTTGGGCGGCCCCCAAAGTCTAAACGGTGTAAAAATAAGCTTTTTTTTCAGGATGGAAAAACGCTTTGAGTGAACTTAAATGACCTGTATTTTTTTATTTTTCCACAGCATTGTTGAATACTTGCTTATAATGTACAGAATGTGGTATTTATCCCTTACATAATAGAATCTTTGAGAACTAACAATCACCTAAATAAAAGTTAGACAGTCGGGGACAATTGAAAAATCCCCAAACAATTAATTTAGCAGTACAGATTTTGTTTGAGCAAAAGAACACAGAATTAGCCATCGCAAAATCCATAGAATTGCAGGAAATTTGCTTTAATACTGAAAATGTTTCTCGGCTCCATGGCAGAATATGTAGAATCTCAGGGAATGTGCTTTTAAAACGGCAAATGAGGACCTCTAAAATGTTTTCTAAAATTCAGACCTCTGCCACGCCCACCACCTAAGCCCATTATTGATCCAGAAAAAACCCTGCCTTAGAGTTACAAGTTACCCTAGATAACTTAATAAGCTATACCGAACAAAAATGTTTCATGAGTTGAAATAAAAGATCCCAGAAATTTTCCATAGGCACAAAAAGCTTATTTCTCTCAAATTTCGTACACAAATGTGTTTACATCCCTGTTGGTGAGCATTTTTCCTTAATCTAATCTATCCACCGGTCTCAAGTTGAGGGTGTGCAATTGGCATGCTGACTGCAGGAATGTCCACCAGAGGTGTTGAATGTTCATTTCTCTACCATAAGCCACCTCCCCCGTTTTAGAGAATTTGGCAGTAGGATGGTCTGAGACCAGCCACCCGGACAGCTGATAAAACTGTGTTTACACAACCAAAGAATTTCTGCACAAACTGTCAGAAACCGTCTCGGGGAAGCTCATCTGTGTGCTCGTTGTCCCAACCAGTGTCTTGACCTGAATGCAGTTTGGCGTCATAACCAACTTCAGTGGGCAAATGCTCACCTTTGATGGCCACTGGCACACTGGAGAAGTATGCTCGTCACAAATTAATCCCGGTTTCAAAAGTACTGGGCAGACAGCGTGTATGGCGTTGTGGGGTTTTCCGACGTCAACGTTGTGAACAGAGTGCCCCATGGCGGGGTTATGGTATGGGCAGGCATAAGCTTCGGCCAACAAACACAATTACATTTTATCGATGGCAATTTGAATGAAGAGATACCATTACGAGATCCTGAGGCCTATTGTCGTGCCATTCATCCACCGCCATCACCTCATTTTTCAGCATGATAATGCACAGCCCCATGTTGCAAGGAAGTTCACATTTCCTGGAAGCTGAAAATGTCCCAGTTCTTCCATGGCCTGCATACTCACCAGACATGTCACCCATTGAGCAGGTTTGGGAAGCTCTGGATACACGTATGACAGCGTGTTCCAGTGGGACAACATTCCAACGGCCACAATCAACAGCCTGATCAACTCTATGCGAAGGAGATGTTGCTCTCCATGAGGCAAAAGGTGATCATACCAGATACTGACTGGTTTTCTGATCCACGCCCTTACCTTTTCTTTTGAAGGTATATGACCAACAGATGCAAATCAGTATTCCCAGTCATGCAAATCAATAGATTAGGGCCTAATGAATTTTTCAATTGACTGATTTCCTTCTATGAACTGTAACTCAGTAAAATATTTCAAATTGTTGCATGTTGCATTTAGGTTCACTGTAGTAGCTATCAAGCCAAAATGTATCTATAAAACAATGTCAATTGTTTTCTATTTGAAGGAGGGAAAAATAGTTTGGCAAGTGGACAGTAACTTCTCAAGCGCTGTACCCACATGGTTTTAGTCGGTTTTGAATGTGTATATATAAAAGAAAAAAAAGTATTCAAAGTTTAAAGAATTGAAATATATAAAAAGAGCAATTGTCTTGACTCATTTTAGCTGTATGTGATTGAATAAGGAAACAGTGAATTCAAGGTTATGTTCCGCTGCCCTCTGTGGGCAAGTCAGGGTTTCTACAACTGCCTTGTGAATTCCAAGCTGGCAAGCACTTATTCCCTATTATCTAGATGAAGTGATGGCAATGTAAAGTCCTTAGTCTCCCACATCCAAGAAAAGTACTCAACACAATTCACAGAAATGCAAATTATAGATCTTTCATTCTCATTGAAAGCAAGTCTATGAAGCAGTAGATCTGTTCCATGTGCACTATTTCTATGCTTCCTGTTTAAGTTTAATTATTGCATCTTTCAGTTTTGTACACCAGTTTACGGAAGAGACATTTCACAGCAGTTTAGATGGTACAATGATTCTCTACACTATACTTGCTTGTTTTGTCACCAACTGAAATTAAGCAAACTAGAATTTTTGCGACCAGGAAATGGCGGAGATTTCTGCATAGTGCATCTTTAATGGCATCAGGGTATAAATCAATTCATTGACCAGGGCGTATAAATGCCTTGAGGTGATTCTGTGTTTACAGCCAACTGGAGTTATAGTTCATGTCTAGAACATAAATGTGGGTGTTACTGGATGTCTTTCTTCTCTGGGCCTGGTTACATACAGTGACTTCCCTTCCTGTGATGATCCCCTCCTGTTAGTATCGGTTGCGTTCAAAGTCATAGATATTAGTCGTGCTGCGCATCTCAGAAGAATTCTATATCACATTGATGTCGTTCCTGAGATGCTAAATACTTCTCCAGGCGTTGAGGGATCTGAATCTGTGCAGCACAGCGTGACTGCAATAAAGATGATCTGGGACCGGACCTGGTTTCAAATACTATTTGAAATCATTTCAAATGCTTTCTTCTGGGCTTGATTGTGCTTGACAGGCGCAATTGGAACCAATAAAATAGTCACAACACTGCAATCCCCACCGATCTGGCACTCCAGGCAGGCTAGAGCAAATGCTCAAAGTATTTTAAATAGTATTTGAAAACAGGTCTGCCTTTTCTTCTTCCTAGTTCAGTCCTCATCACTGCCCAGTGCCAGAGGGTCAAAGTCAGGGTCGTCTTCATCCAGGTCGAGTTCCTCAAGGTCCTGGAAGAGGGACTCGTCCACTTCAACACTGTTTCCAGCTGATCGGGAGGAAAGAGCAAAGTTATTGTACAACCTTTTACAGATCCCCTCGCTAATCACCATACTGCTCTTAAATCAGACATGCACACACTACAGTTGTATCACTCCACTATACTTACAATCTTCCAGGAACTGTATATCTGATGTGTCAAGATTGTGATCGGTCTCAAATAGCTTTTTTCCTGGTAGGGAGAGGGGGGGAAAAAAAGTGTTAATCATGTACAAATGCCAAGACGCTCAACCATTGAACCTTGTTTCAAATGGTGGGCTGGACCTTGCTTTACATGCACTGACAGCTACATTGGTATGTGTTCATATAAAGTCCTTCTGGGCAACCTCCCTCTACCTCTGTAGCATGCTCTCCTTCACCACTAGCAGTTACCAGACATGGTCTTCAAGGTGGTTGCTACTTAAAGTCCCCAGGGCCATTACCAAGTTAAGACTACCTTTTCCTACTGTGCACTAGATGCATGTAACTAACAATGTTCAGGAGGAGTGTAAATGTTTCCTGTAGGCAGGATCGTGTTTTACATTTTGTAAAACTGCTGCCGCTTTCTTGGCCAGGTCTCCCTGGCAAGAGACTCAATGGACTTTTCCTGGTTAAATAAAAGAAATGCAGAAACTTGAAGCACTTGGGTTTATGTTTTTACTGTACATGATGGCAGAGATGTAGCATCCATGTTAGGGTTGAATATTTTCCTGGTATTTTACTAAATGTTCCATCCTGAGAATAAATCACTTTTCTTCTGGTAACCCAGTATTTCCCGCCAAAACCATAAGTGCCATTCAAAAACATCATAAAGCATATAAATAGGCCTGTCTGGATTTGTTTAGAGCTTTGATTGAAAATTCAAGCCTGATGCTACCTGAGCCTGATGAGCCATACATTAAAATCCATTTAATGAGCAGCACGTGGCCTACAAAGTTGATTGAAATATAATAGGGTCTGTTTGTATAATTAGTAGGCTGATGCATATATACACCTTTTCATAATATTTCCCCAAATGTTAACCTACCTACATTGTTGAAAGCGAGGAAGGAATGAATCAACAGTTAAATAAGTTGTCGTTATCATTCTGAAGACATCCTTGAATAATACAGGACTAGAATTAGATGCAGAAGGCTTTCACTTCTCTTCACGAAGATTGAATGGTTATGGGTCTGAACAAATAACTGCTATATCCTACTGGCATCACACATTGACTTATTTCAAACTACCAGTGAGTTTTATTGGCTGCTGTATTCAACTTTCAGCAAACAAGAGCTTGCGTCCCTCTTCAAATAATCTATTGGTATAAGAAATGCTATGAAAAATCATGTCCAGCAAGCTATTCTAGTCTAGCTTTTCCTGCATGGGAAAGGAGAGGCCAGCGGCGGACCCATGCATGCTTATTGCGCAAGAGACAGAGGCTATAAGTTAGAAGATTATTATGCATAACCCATCATTAATTAGCTAAATATAAGGCTAATACTGCATTGAATTTATGACCTGAAAAAGGTAGGCTAGGACATCTAGAACAGGATTATCTATTTTGGATGCAATTTGAATAGAGTTCATGGAGAGCGAGAGAGAGACTGCGAGAGATTGCACTGATTTAAAGCAATGATATTCAAGTGATAGGCTGTTTTAAAACCGCAGCTGAAATCAAATTTTAAAAATTGGGTGACCCCTGAAAACCAGATGTTGATGGGTAAATTAGAGCAGGTCTTTATTACTGTAGCATAGACTATGCTGCAACAAATGTAGGCCTACTGTTAGGATAATGACTTAAGTGTTCCACTCTGAAGTTGTAGGATAGGGGGAAACGTTTGATAATTATGAGAAGATAAAACCAGGATGGGGGTAGATCTGTTAGTATTGTAATACTATGATGTTATATCCTTTAGTAGGGATGTAAACAGAGTGAAGTTGTAGATAATAGAAAATCATTAGAGGGTTTCAAACCAAGAGGGTCCCAACAGGGGAGGGGAGGTGAAAGCCTTGAAGAATGTGACAACTTATGGTTCTTTGTGGTTAGTGGAAAAGTACTGGTTGTTTGAGAAGGGAGTGGTCTAAAGATAGGAATGTATGTGTGTATTATAAAAGGACTGAGTCCTCATTTTTGACTTGAGAGCCCTTATGAATAAAGATCTTTGAACCTTTTTTATAAAATCTGAGACTTTGCACAATTATTAGTGAATCAAGGGTCTTACAAACCTCGTTAAATTGGTTAAAGATTAAATGCATTATTGGGATTAAAAATTCCCATAACACCTACCTATCACTAGAACAAAATTTACCATGAGATGATTGGTCTACATGCATTGTGAACTGCGCTCCATACAGAGATGCTTTGTCTGTCCCCACCCTGAGCACTGATGAGTTATCATACAGAGGCCAGATTTAGACTTCGCATATCATTTAATAGTTCCATTTCACGCCAAGCTGTTCATATAAATAATTTAATATAATGTACCAGTGTCTCACAGTTATTTATCCTGGGAAAAGGGTGGTTTTGGGCTGTAAATCCCAGTAAGTCTCAGTAACCAGGTTCCCACTATTCAACCCTAATCCAGGTGGCTCTTGGTTGGGGATGAAGAGGGGTTTGGGGGGTATACACATACCTGTGAGTTTAATCTTTCCAGCCTGCTGCTGCTCCTCCTCTTTCTGCCGTTTCCTCCTCAACTCAGCCATCTCCAGCTCAAACTTGGCTTTCCATGACAGGAAGTTCTCGATGGTGACTACTGTTCCTTGGAAGAGCACCTTCTCAGCCTCCTCCGCCGCCTCCTCTTTTCGCCTCTTCTCTTCCTCTCTTCTGTTTTTTATCTCGTCAACTAATTCATTCAGTTTGTCCTGAACTGCTGTAACTAGGGTGAATATCATCACCATTCCAAGGTTTTCCTCAGCCTAGAAAAATAAAAACACAGATGTAAGCCCGCTCATTGCCGAGTAAGGCTGAATAGACAGGCCGAGAGAGACAGACGGACAAACAAACAGAGCCGCAGTAAGGCGAGGATGGTGGAACAGACAGACTGAGAGTAAGTAGGGCTGTTTGTAAAGCAAATAGCTGCCGGTCTCACTCACGGTAATTGACCGCTAATTAACACATTTAGCATCTCCTGTCTTCCACACATAGCCTACAATCCACTGACGCAGACCTTTGGAACATCTACATTTTAAAAAGTATAATAAATCCATGTAATATAGCCTTCACCATCACAATAAATCCATTCATTTTAGACTGGTCTAAAGAAACATGATATGAAGAAAATGTAGTCTATTTCAGAAGAACAGAATAGCATACTCTGAGTTGTCCTTATGTTAGGCCCTGATCTGGCTATGCCATATGGCTGTGGGCTACACTAGTTAGTTTAGCATTTACTAAGAATCCCGTGGCATTATTTTATAGTATGAAGAATACAATTGAACAAAGCTCAATAAAACAGGATATTTTCTCCAAATGATTTGACGGAGCGCGCACATGCGGCTATTCTGTGATGAGCGGTTAACAAAAGAAACAGGTACTCCTATATGCTTCATTTAGAGTTATTTATGTAACTAGTTGTGATACAAACGTTGGGCTACATGTTTAGATTTTGAATACATTCTAAAGCTGCATGACGCGACTAATGATGATTTGAAAAGTCGCATGAAAAGGCATGAGCTCCACTTTGTTTTTTTGCATAGGCTGTACACACTTCAGTCTCTTTCACAATTTGACAAGCACTTGATAATGCCTCGAATTTCCCAGCTGCATCCTGTGTGGCCATAATGCCCCTAAAGAAATCCATGCCTTTTGGCCATTATACCCTTAGGCTGCATATAATAATTATAATTCCCTTTTACCTGCTGCGTGCCGAAGCAACTCTTCGTTACAAGACAGACACATCTGTGACGCAACTGCGCGCATCCTTATTGAATTCCGAGAAGCATATTGAAGATATTGGAACAACTGTCCACATTTACTTTTCGTCAGCCAACAAGATGAGTAGGCCTAGCAAACAGCAAAAGCACTAGCCTATGTCAATCTACTATCCCCCATAGTACAAAAGTTGACCTATTCTGTGCGGGGAAATAAATATTCCAAACAAAGTCCGGGACAGTTGTGGGATGCAGCAGAGCCCAAATTAATACAACCACTAGTATAAAAAAATAATTAAAAAACTGTTTTAAGCAATGAGCCTAACGCAACAAATGAATGTTTAGCTTAAAAAAGGCCATTTCTTCACATTATAAGCGCAGCAATGCACACGGCAAATGTTCCATTAGCATGAAAAAAAAAACTCCCAAAAGTGAATACAAATGCAATCATGCATGTAATACTTTTATTATAAAAGGTGCATTTTTATGGTGAAAATGATCTTCCCCAAAACTGAAAGTCATGCGTTGCGTATGCATGCCAGTTAGGCTCTACACCCATTGTAAAGCAGATAAAATGTCCTTCATTTTAAGAAGTTATTAAGGAGCCTTTTGGTCCTAGACTTGTCGCTCCGGGACCGCTTGCCGTCTATGACTTGAGTGACTGGAGTCTGACAATTTTATGGGCTTTCCTCTGACACAGCCTATTATAGGAGGTCCTGGATTACAGGAAGGTTGGCCCCAGTGATGTACTGGGCCGTACACACTACCCTCTGTAGCGCCTCACGGTCAGATGCCGAGCAGTTGCCATACCAGGCAGTGATGCAACCGGCCCGGATGCTCTCGACGGTGCAACTGTAGAACTTTGAGGATCTGGGGACCCATGCCAAATCTTTTCAGTCTCCTGAGGGGGAAAAGGTTTTGTTGTTCCCTCTTCGACTGTCTTGGTGTATTTGGACCATGATAGATCGTTGGTGATGTGGATACCAAGGAACTTGAAACTCCCGACCCGCTCCACCCCGTTGACATTAATGGAGGCCTGTTCAGCCCGCCTTTTCCTGTAGTCCACGATCAGCTCTTTTGTCTTCCTCACATTGAGGGAGAGGTTGTTGTCCTGGCACCACACGGCCAGTTCTTTGACCTCCTCCCTATAGGCTGTCTCATCGTTGTCGGTGATCAGACCTACCACTGTTGTGTCGTCAGCAAACTTAATGGTGTTGGAGTCGTCATTGGCCATGCAGTCGTGGGTGAACAGGGAGTACAGGAGGGGACTAAGTACACACTCCTGAGGGGCGCCAGTGTTGAGGATCAGTGTGGCAGACGTGTTGTTACCTACCCGTACCACCTGGGAGCGGCCCGTGAGGAAGTCCAGGATCCAGTTGCAGAGGGAGGTCTTTGGTCCCAGGGTCCTTAGCTTAGTGATGAGCTTTGTGGGCACTATGGTGTTGAATACTGAGCTGTAGTCAAAGAACAGAATTCTCACATAGGTTTTGTCCAGGTGGGAAAGGGCAGTGTGGAGTGTGATAGCGTCATCTGTTGGGGCGGTATGCGAATTGGTGTGGGTCTAGGGCATCGGGGAGGATACTGTTGATGTGAGCCATGACTAGCCTTTCATGGCTACACACGTGAGTGCTAAGGGGCAGTAATCATTTAAGCAGGTTACCTTCTCTTCCTTGGGCACAGGGACTATGGTGGTCTGCTTGAAACATGTAGGTATTACAGACTCAGTCAGGGAGAGGTTTAAATGTCAGTGAAGACACTTGCCAGTTGGTCCGTGCATGCTTTGAGTACATGTCCTGGTAATCTATCCGGCCCTGCGGCTTTGTGAATGTTGACCTGTTTAAAGGTCTTGCTCACGTCAGCTACCGAGAGCGTTATCACAGTCATCCAGAACAGTTGGTGCTCTCGTGCATGCTTCAGTGTTGCTTGCCACGAAGTGAGCAAAAAAAGGCATTTAACTCGTCTGGTAGACTCGCGCCACTGGGCAGCTCGCATCTGGGTATCCTTTTGTAGTTTTCAAGCCCTGCCACATACAACGAGCGTCAGAGCCGGTGTAATAGGATTCAATCTTAATCCTGTATTGACGCTTTGCTTGTTTGATGGTTCGTCTGAGGGCTTAGCGCAATTTCTTATAAGCGTCCAAATTAGTGTCCCGCTTCTTGAAAGCGGCAGCTCTAGCCATTAGCTCGTTGCGGATGTTGCCTGTAATCCATGGCTTCTGGTTGGGATATGTACGTATGGTCACGACATCGTCGATGCACTTATTGATGAAGCCGATAACTGAGGTGGTATACTCCTCAATGCCATTGGATGAATCCCGGAACATATTCCAGTCTGTGCTAGCAAAACAGTCCTGTAGCATTTCATCCGCGTCACCTAACCACTTCCATATTGAGTGAGTCACTGGTACTTCCTGCTTTAGTTTTTGCTTGTAAGCAGGAATGAGGAGGATAGAATTATGGTCAGATTTGCCAAATGGAGGGCTGGGGAGAGCTTTGTATGCATCTCTGTGTGTGGAGTAAAGGTGGTCTAGAGTTTTTTTTCCCTCTGCTTGCACATGTGACATGCTGGTAAAAATTTGTCAAAACTGATTTAAGTTTGCCTGCATTGAAGTCCTGGGCCACTGGGAGCGCCGCTTCTGGGTGAGCATTTCCTTGTTGGCTTATGGCCTTATAGAGTTGGTTAAGTGCGGTCTTAGTGCCAGCATCGGTCTGTGGTGTAAATAGACAGCTTCGAATAATATAGATGAGAACTCTTGGTAGATAGTGTGGTTTACAGCTTATCATAAGGTACTCTACCTCGAGCAATACCGAGACTTCCTTAATATTAGACATCGCGCACCAGCTGTTATTGACAAAAAGACACCCACCCCTCGTCTTACCAGACGTAGCTTCTCTGTTCTGCCAGTGCATTGAAAATCCCTCCAGCTCTATATTATCCGTGTCGTCGTTCAGCCACGACTGAGTGAAACATATGATATTACAGTTCTTAATGTCACGGATAATCGTAAGTTATCAATTTTATTTTCCAATGATTGCATGTTAGCAAGTACAATTGATGGCAGTGGGAGTTTACTCGCTTGCCTACGGATTCTCAAAAGGCAGCCCGATCTGCGTCCTCTTTTCTTCACACAAATGTCTGGGATCTGGGCCTGTCCCGGGAGAGTAGTACATCTTTCTCGTCAGACTCCTTAAAGGAAAAAGCTTCTTCCAGTTCGTGGTGAGTAATCCCAGTTCTGATGTCCAGAAGTTATTTTTCAGTCATAAGAGAAAGTAGCAGCAACATTATGTACAAAATAAGTTACAAATAAAATAGCACAATTGGTTACGGGCATGTAAAACGTCAGCCATCTCACCACATCATTCACAAGTGATAATATCTCATTCACAAGTGATATGCTAATATTGTCACCCATCACACTATTCTTGATTTAATCTAGTGTTAACATATACTAAATAATATATGTGAAATTTGCTTTGATTTGGAATGGATTATTGTGCACCTGTCTCGAAACAGGGGCAGCATGTCATCTATGCAAATAGGGGACGTTTTTCCCGTGGTTGATTTTCATGCCACCCAGGTAGGCTATACTCCTGTTTTAAAGAGAAGCAATGTGCTTAATATTAAGAAGGTTGAGAAATAAATATAGTAGGCCTAGCCTATAGAAAGCTGATGGGATCCTCTATTTAAGAGGCCATCACTGTTTTCTCATGCAATTGCAAAGCCTATAGAAATGTTGCGCACCATGAGCTCATGGGGTCTCATGAAGTGTTTGATTTGATTTCCGATTACATTGATGTCAGAGTGATTTGAGGGACAACAGAGTGCTGAGTACCAGGCAGTTAGCAAGTTTGATAGGCTGCTAATGACCATGAGCAGCATCAGAGCTTGGAGAAGCCTAATTACAGTGACTAAACGGTCACATGGAATTTGACTGCCATCATGACTCGGTGTGGCGGTAATACGGTCACTGTAACAGCCCTATGAGTGAGTGTGTGTGCACATGCGTGTAACAGACCTGCTGCTGCAGTAAGGTGAGGATGCCCTCTGCGTCTGAATCCTCCAGGTTCTCCTGGGAGTAGATCTCCCACAGTGGCACCTCATCTGGATACTTCTCCACATAGGTGAACTGTAGTGTCACTTCAACCGCTACAATAACAGAGGCATTAGATTGACAAATAAACAAACAATAATATAATAAAACCCTTGCCAGGTCCCAGATCCGTAAATTCTTTAATTAGCCAACTCGACTGACTTGTCATGTCATATGGGACCAGGCTAGTGTAGTCCAGAGCTACACAAGACTCGGGCAAGAGAGTGATAGGTTAGGTTACTGCTTACTTTCATCGTTTTCCCCTGCGTCCGATGTCACAGTGATGGTGAAGCTGGTGGGCACCTCTGATAGCACTACAGGAGGGCCAAAACAAATATTAAAGTCAGCACAGCAGTCACATCATTGTTATGCAAATTAACGAAAAGCAAACAGTTCGAACAGAAAGTGGATCCCGTTGCTCTAAAATAATTTCGCTATTGAAAAGTGGAAGATGTTAACCATGATCCTCACCTACTGGAGAGTCTGAATGGTAAGATGTGTGGCACTGTCAGTGCAGTTGAGTTCGTTGAGCTAGCTAACTAACTTTGAGTGTGTGGTGATCGAGGGCGTTTCACTATGTGATCGTTAGATAAGACAATTTCTCCTAGATGTTCAGGGTTGTTGGCTTGCTAACTAGCTAGCCAGCTAAATTGGCAACACACTGCTAACCTGAGTTAGCTAGCTAGCGTTCTCCAGCTTGGAAACCAACCGAGACAGACTCGCAGAAAACTCACCTGTAAACGAGTCCGGGTAAATTGACTCTATAGCTTCCAGCTCGTTTCGCTGCTCCTCGGCGTAATCTGTCATTTTCTTCTACTATGGTCCATCAATGAGCTAGCAAAGTTATCCAACCGGGCACAGACGTGTGCGTGCTCGAAGCAGAAGGGCCCACCAAAGATTTTTATAAAACCGAGATAGACCACAGCTTGTCGTTTCCAATAGGAACAAATTAGTCATAGTGGGCAGAACCAAGCATGCGCTAGCGATATCCTATTGGCGCGTTCTAGTATATTTTTGCCAATTTCCGTTAGGGAACGCCTACTCTGTGAAGTGCACGTGTGCCATACCTCAATTCGCCTTTGCACTCCTTCTAAACAGCGTGATTTTGTAAAACAAAGGGCGAAGTCTACAATACTTAATCCGTTCTGTTCATAACATATTCTAGTTTTGGGAACAGAAAACTGCATTGAGATCAAATGTTTAATTGATGAGAAGATTTGCAGAATGTCGGCCAAAATACATCTCGTTCCATCTTCTCCCACTGCGCGCCAGTGGGCTTCCTCTCACTACTACATTTGGTAGTGAGTGGAAACGCCAACCGGATGCTTCACATTTATACATCCACTGAAATATCTGTCCGTGGGCCCACTGTTGATCGACTACATCGGCAATCCTTTTTAGTTCTCACTCAATCGCAGAAGGTTGGTTTGACAAAGTTTACTAATCGAATGACTAATTATGCAATTATATCTATTAAATACGGATACATTTTCTGTTCAAACCTCTTAGGTTATTATCTACTCATTAGTATTATTCGTTCTGTATCATGTATGACATTTTTTTATACTTTTCTTCAATATATTATTTTAGTCTAGTAAATTCTTAAAGGACCATCGACATTGGCCTTTTCCTTCATACTGTAGTCATTGGCCTTTTTGCAATTGGTTTGCTCAAGTCCTGCATCCTCTCTCCTCCATCCTCTGCAGTGGTGTAGTGGAGGGTATACGCTGTATTACCATATACACACTTATTTTTCAGTGGGCATTGGGTATACAAAGTAATGGAGGGATACGCCGTATCAATTAATAAAACGGATGGAACAGATCAGAATGTTTAGCTTATAATGTTGATAAACTATTATTTCTTCATATTTTAGGCGCAGCAATGTGCACACAGCACTAAGGCCTACACGCAAATGTTCCTAAATGCAATTTGCAGGAAAACACCTTTCTTAAATGCGCACATGTGTAACAGTATAACTTCTGTCCCTCTCTTCACCCCAACCTGGGCTTGAACCAGGGACCCTATGCACACATCAACAACTGACACCCCACGACTAGGATAATGCCTTTGGCTGCTAGACAATGAAAGAAAGTTGAAAGAAAACCAACAGAACAGCAGAACGCATATGAGGAAGTCTTTATAAAATGATTGCCTCCATGTTTCTATGGTGGGATTTTGGCTATAGGCTACTTTGAAGAAAGGTAAGACCTGCTTCATAATATGAAGTAAAATGTCCAGGTTTCAAACAATTAAGGAACAGGAAAAATATAGCAATGCTAATGATAGGCCTAACTGTCTTCTGGTAGATGGAAAGGCTTTCCCAAAAACTAGCTACAAAGTAGCCAATGCCTACCTGGCAGAATGATATCATGATTATTTGCATCAATCCAGTGGTCATTTGTTTTGCAAACTCCATCTCATGTGCTACAGAAACAAGCTAGCCAAACAGTGCTAGGTGCCTGCGCACTTGAATTAAAGGGTAACTACACTCAGAAATAAAAAATGATTACATTTTTCCCAAGCCTTAAAACTGGTCTCATGATGTGGTTAAAGCATCGTTATGGACTTAGAACATCAAATTTTGTGGTTTTTCTATTACAAAAATATTACTTTTCACAGAAACCTGTGAATTTCTGATTTAGTTGACAGCCTAATTTATCTGTTTCAATAGTAGGCCTATTATTAGCCTACATGCACTGTACAGCTTGGGTTAGCCTGACTGTGAAAGACCAATATGGGATTTATAATTTGGGAAATTTGGGACAAAATTTGAGTATACCACCTCTATACCACTGGTCCTCTGTCCCCTCCGTTTAAAAAAGGTCAAAGGTAATCGAGGAGAGGCGGCAAGGAGAGGGAACGTGAACGGAAATGTGCTTGTTTGAAATGAGACAGTCCTTCTCCACTGCACGTCATCAGGCAAATTGCATTTACAGCGGTGGAATCGTAAAATAAATGTGTAAAGTGATAAAAACAAATTTAGCAAGCCATTTTAAAGACAAAAGAATAAGTAGCATATCATTTGAAATGTTTACATGTTTTTGTCCTTTGAGAAAACAATAGCTGATTCAAGGGGGTTGTGGGAGATTTCAAAACTCTTCCGCGAAGGACTACAGATAGGATACACGACTAACCGCCGACGAAAGGTGGCTATCGAGAAGGGGAGGACACTCTTCCATTTGCTTACTAATGAATTGACACTCTCCTCGACCACTCAACCACTTATCGGTTTCCGGGTCACAGAGGAAAGAGGATGGAGGAAAGAGGATGGACTTTTAACCAAATGAGAAAAGGCCATTGTGAAAGTGTGAGTGTGTGTGAGAGAGAGAGAGATGCACCATCGAGAGCAGCCCCAAAGTCCTCTAGAGGCCGCAATTATTTGACGTCAGGATAATAATAGTGCCCTCTAGGGACCTTGGAGCTGCATCGAGAGCATCATGACTGACTGCATCACTGCCTTCTACGGCAGCTGCACCGCCCTCGACCGTGGGTCTACAGAGGGTGGTGAAAACATCCCAGTCCATAACTGGGGGCAAGCTCCTAGTCCTACAGGAAATTTACACCAAGCGGTGTCTGAGGAAAGGCCGGAAGATTGCCCGAGACTTCAGCCACCCCAGACATGGACTGTTTACTCCCTTACCGCCTGGCATGCGGTACAAGAGCATCAGAGACAGTTTCTACCTCATGGCCATAAGACTGTTGAACAGCTAACCCCTGGCTGCCATCCACCTGCACCTTAAGACTATTTGCACAGAATCTCTGCATTCCCACTTCCACTTCTCTCTCCCTCTCACACACACACACACACAACACGCACACCTATTTATTATTTACCGCTCTACCTTGCTCCTAACTAGTCACTATTCACTTACTACTTGTAGGGGCAGCAGGTGTTGGGCCAGTAACTGAAAAGTTGCTAGATCGAATCCCCGAGCTGACAAAGTAAACATATGTCTTTCTGCCCCTGAACAAGGCAGTTAACCCACTGTTCCTAGGCCATCATTGTAAATAAGAATTTGTTCTTAACTGACTTGCCTTTTTAAATAAAGGTAAAATTTTTTTTAAATATAACAGTACACTGACATAATATATATATACATTCTCTCAACCAGCTTCACCTGGAATGCTTTTCCAACAATCTTGAAGGAGTTCCCACCAATGCTGAGCACTTGTTGGCTGCTTTTCCTTCACTCTGCAATCCAACTCATCCCAAACCATCTCAATTGGGTTGAGGTTGGGTGATTGTGGAGGCCAGGTCATCTGATGCAGCACTCCAAAACTCTCCTTCCTGGTCAAATAGCCCTTACATAGCCTGGAGGTGTGTTTTGGGTCATTGTCCTGTTGAAAAGCAAATGATAGTCCCACTAAGCACAAACCAGATGGGATGGCGTATCGCTTGAGAATGCTGTGGTAGCCATGCTGGTTACGTGTGCCTTAAATTTTAAATAAATCACTGACAGTGTCAACAGCAAAGCACCCCCAACCATCACACCTCCTCCTCCATGCTTCACGGTGGGAACCACACATGCAGAGATCATCCGTTCACCTACTCTGCGTCTCACAAAGACACAGCGGTTGGAACCAAAAATCTCAAATTTGGACTCATCAGATCAACGGACAGGTTTACACCGGTCTGATGTCCATTGCTCTTGTTTCTTGGCCCAAGCAAGTCTCTTCTTATTATTGGTGTCCTTAAGTAGTGGTTTCTTTGCAGCAATTTGACCATGAAGGCCTGATTCACACAGTCTCTTCTGAACAGTTGATGTTGTGATGTGTCTGTTCCTTGAACTTTATTTATTTGGGCTGCAATCTGAGGTGCAGTTAATTACCGATTTCTGAGGCTGATGAACTTATCCTCTGCAGCAGAGGTAACTCCGGGTCTTCCTTTCCTGTTGCAGTCCTCAAGAGAGCCAGTTTCATCATAGCGCTTGATAGTTTTTATGACTGCACTTGAAGAAACTTTCAAAGTTCTTGAAATTTTAGATTGACATATCTTCATGTCTTAAAGTAATGATGGACTGTCATTTCTCTTTGCATATTTGAGCTGTTCTTGCCATAATATGGACTTGGTCTTTTACCAAATAGGGCTATCGTCTGTATACCACCCCTACCTTGTCACAACACAACTGATTGTCTCAAATGCATTAAGAATCAAATTAATTCTACAAATTAACTTTTAATAAGGCACACCTGTTAATTGATATGCATTCCAGGTGACTACCTCATGAAGCTGGTTGAGAGAATGCCAAGATTGTGCAAAGCTGTCATCAAGGCAAAGGGTAGCTTTGAAGAATCTACAATCTAAAATGTATTTAACACTTTTGGTTACTACATGATTCCATATGTGTTATTTCATAGTTTTGATGTCTTCACTATTATTCTACAATGCAGAAAATAGTAAAAAGAAAGAAAAACCCTTGATTGAGTAGGTGTATCCAAACTTTTGACTGGTACTGTACATGCCAGGAAATTTGATAAAATATAAATAGAAAGGCTATTGTACTGTGCTTTGCATATACCCCCAACCTACAGTCCTCTCCCTTTCAGTCATGAGCCTCTGGCTCCACCGTTGGAGCCTGCTCTGTGTTCATATTGTTAGGTTGAGACATGTGTGCATGTGTGTCACCATTGCTTCTGGAGCCATACAACTCTTTGTCCACCATAGGCTGCTGGGCTTAACTTAAGGGTCCATTGGGGACGGGTGGGGCAATATGGGATGGGGGCACAAAAGGCTGGTAGACGCCCACCTCTGGACATTCAGTGACTGCCCCCAGAGAGAGGGGCTTAGTCTCTGTGGGCCCAGTAAAGCTCTGGTACACATCCACAGCCTGGTCTCCATAGACACCCATCTCTGCCCCATCTCGCAGGAGATGGCTGTATACAAGTGTGTCCTCGATCGAGGCATAGATGTGGGACTCGTTGTCTTTTCGTGATTTGGGGAACCTCCCGTTGTGCTCTGGTCCCGTTGGGGTTGTAGATGGACACTTGGTGAGACAGCTGTCTCTTCTTCTTCCTACTCAACAGGAGGGAGATCAAAACACATTATCACACGCAAAGTAGGCTACTGTAAAGAGAGAAAATGACATTGTCTTAAATAGTAACACTTATTAAGTCCCATAAAGATATAAAGTCCCTATGCATGCCAATTCCTACTTTGACCGCCTTTCCTTCCAGTTCTCTGCTGCCAATGACTGGAACGAATTGCAAAAATCACTGAAGCTAGAGACTCATATCTCCCTCTCTAACTTTAAGCACCAGCTGTCAGAGCAGCTCACAGATCACTGTACCTGTACATAGCCTAACTACCTCATCCCCATACTGTTATTTATTTGTTTTGCTCCTTTGCACCCCAGTATCTCTACGTGCACATTCATCTTCTGCACAGCTATCACTCCAGTGTTTAATTCTATATTGTAATTATTACACCACTATGGTCTATTTGTTGCCTTACATCCCTTATCTTACCTCATTTGCACACACTGTATATAGACTTTTATATTGTGTTATTGACTGTATGTTTGTTTATTCCATGTGTAACTCTGTGTTGTTGTTTGTGTCGCACTGCTTTGCTTTATCTTGGCCAGGTCGCAGTTGTAAATGAGAACTTGTTCTCAACTGGCCTACCTGGTTAAATAAAGGTTAAATCAAATGTTATTTAAAAATGTATGTGTTCACTTATCATGACAACAATGTCATACAAGTAATCCCTTATTACAATTGTTTTGTAATTGAAAATACCTAGGACTGTAGCTATATAGAATATAGACAAGCTACAGTACAAGTAAAATACAAATAAATAAAAAGTATATTTCCACAACACGCCACTCCAGCAGATGGTGATAGTGTAAAAATGTGTTTTGAAAAAGAGCGCATGGAACAGGAAAAACAACATTTTCTAGCAGCTACTCAGCTAGATAACTAGCAAAAATGTTGCCTAACATAAAATCATTGAGAATGTTGCTTAACAGGCGATTAAAAGCGGCTGTCGACGAGCTATTCGGGGCAGTTGAAACAACGATAGCAGAGTACCAGCGAGAATTATGCCGTTCAAAAGAGGAGAAAGACCGAACGGTAGCAGAGTACCAGGAAAAAGTGTCCCGTTCGGAAGAAGAGAACGCCCGGCTGCAGAGGCTGCTGGATGTCGTTCTTAAACCAGAAATAAAGTTACAGAGACTAGAAGGTGTGTTACTTATTAGCTAAGCCCGTAACAACCATCATTTTATACAGATACCTAATGCATGTTGGTCATTTAAATTTCAGTCATCACTAGCTACATTTTAATCCAGTTGGAGACAGATTTTCATTCGTTTTCCATTCAAAAATCCGCATGAAGAAAATTCGAATTTTCCCCACCAGTAGCGTTTCCGCCAAACGGAGTGTGAGACGACGTAGTGCACACAATATACTTTTTCGTTTAAGGTTTCATGTACCGAATACAAATCACAAGTTCTATATGTTTCCATCACATTTTCAACTCTACCAATAGTTTCGTCACAAACATTGTCCCGTTAAATAGCAAATGTGCCTACTTTGGTCTTGGCACGTGTGTTCTAGCCAACAGCCCACATACAGCCTACACTACAGGCTGTGCGGGTAAACTAGTCTACGTGAGAATATTATGGAAAATAGCGAGAATATTTGTATTTGTCAAGCATCCGTCATCACCACCCTGTGAAATTCATAATTTATTTAATCTGTTTCCCAATAAACCATGGTTTCACGAGTCATAGACGACCATATAATCTCGTGACTCCAAATTTACTTAGATGTGATGTTTATTGTATCAATATTTGCGCATAAAGGCGTTTGCGTCGCCCTTTCTCGTATCACTTATTTTACCGACACAAACATTTTCTGTAGGCAGTTATACAACTGTACCGATAATTCCAGTTTCCATCACAGCTATCGTTATATATGTGTGTCTGTGTGTTCTAGCCAGATCCATGTAACTTTTGAGCTACACAGTAACCACATTTCCAGATCGTTTTATGCAAGTCATATATATATATATATATGACTTGCATATAACGATTATTGGAGGACTAGTGGTTACTGTGTAGCTCAAAAGTTACATGTATCTGGCTAGAACACATTCCTTGTAAGCCAGCATCTCAGCATTAGAATGTACAAGCCAATGTACTAGCTAAATAGTATCATGCTCTTTTTCCCCACAGACCTCCAGCAGCTCACTCTCTCCGTCTCTGAAGAGGAGGTTCCCCCTGAGCAGCTGGAGTGTAGTCTGGGGCAGGAGGACCCTTCCCAGATTAAAGAGGAACAGGAGGAACTATGGGTCATCAGTCAGAGACGAGAGCAGCTTCAAGCGATTGATTATGATACTGATTATACTGATGATTCTGCTGATACAGAAGCCTTCATATCTACTGCCAGAGTAAAAGGTGACTGTAATCAGAACCCAAGTCAGTCCTCACATCTTTACCAAATGTTAACCCAACGTGAAGAAAACACAGACAGGGATGAGCTACCCAGCACCACAATGCAAATTGAACAGATTAAAACAGAAAACGTCAGTAACAGTGACTCTCAGCCCCCATCTGCAGTCAATTCAGACTGGTCTGAAACTCAGAGTGAGAGTGGTGAAAGTGATCGGATGGAGAGTGAAGGACCTCCACTCAAGTCCAAGAGAACACAGACAGAAGTTGGACCAAGCTTCCATGTCTGTACTAAAGTCAGAGAATCCTCAGAGTTGTCCCATCTGAAATCCCCTATCCCCAGTAATGCTGTTCGTCATTGTAGAATATGTGCAAAACCTTTTATCACCATGACGTCTCTAGTGATTCATGCCCATAGACATAGACAGCTATCTCGTTGTGGTATCTGCGGAAGAACCTTTGAGTCTGTAGAAAGTTTGAAAGAACATCTACATTTTCATGTTGCAAGTACAGGATCACTTTCTTGTTACATCTGTGGTATATGTTTCACAGAGGATGAGGAGGTTTTGCTGGAAGAGCATATGAGCAATCACAAACTGAAACTGTATCGCTGTCTTGGGTGTAAGGAACGTTTCAATTAGAGGTCGACCGATTATGATTTTTCAACGCCGATACCGATTATTGGACGCTTTTTTAACGTTTTTTTTGTAATAATGACAATTACAACAATACTGAATGAACACTTATTTTAACTTAATATAATACATCAATAAAATCAATTTAGCCTCAACTAAATAATGAAACATGTTCAATTTGGTTTAAATAATGCAAAAACAGTGTTGGAGAAGAAAGTAAAAGTGCAATATGTGCCTGTAAAAAAGTTAATGTTTAAGTTCCTTGCTCAGAACATGAGAACATATGAAAGCTGGTGGTTCCTTTTAACATGAGTCTTCAATATTCCCAGGTAAGAAGTTTTAGGTTGTAGTTATTATAGGAATTATAGGACTATTTCTCTCTATACCATTTGTATTTCATATACCTTTGACTATTGGATGTTCTTATAGGCACTTTAGTATTGCCAGTGTAACAGTATAGCTTCCGTCCCTCTCCTCGCCCCTACTTGGGCTCGAACCAGGAACACATTGACAACAGCCACCCTCGAAGCATCGTTACACATCGCTCCACAAAAGCCGCGGCCCTTGCAGAGCAAGGGGAACAACTACTCCAAGTCTCAGAGAGAGTGACGTCACCGATTGAAACACTATTAGCACGCACCCCGCTAACTAGCTAGCCATTTCACATCGGTTACACCAGCCTAATCTTGGGAGTTGATAGGCTTGAAGTCATAAACAGCTCAATGCTTGAAGAATTGTGAAGAGCTGCTGGCAAACGCACGAAAGTGCTGTTTGAATGAATGCTTACGAGCCTGCTGCTGCCAACCATCGCTCAGTCAGACTGCTCTATCAAATATCAAATCATAGACTTAATTATAGCATAACACACAGAAATACGAGCCTTTGGTCATTAATATGGTCGAATCCGGAAACTATAATTTCGAAAACAAAACGTTTATTCTTTCAGTGAAATACGGAACCGTTCCGTATTTTATCTAACGGGTGGCATCCCTAAGTCTAAATATTCCTGTTACATTGCACAACCTTCAATGTTATGTCATAATTATGTACAATTCTGACAAATTAATTACGGTCTTTGTTAGGAATAAATGGACTTCACACAGTTTGCAACGAGCCAGACGGCCCAAACTGCTGCATATACCCTGACTGCTTGCACGGAACGCAAGAGAAGTGACACAATTTCCCTAAATATAAGAAATTCATGTTAGCAGGCAATATTAATTAAATATGCAGGTTTAAAAATATATACTTGTGTATTGATTTTAATGAAAGGCATTGATGTTTATGGTTAGGTGCAACGACACTGCTAAATCATCACCCGTTTGGCGAAGTAGGCTGTGATTCGATGAGAAATGAACAGGCACCGCATTGATTATATGCAACGCAGGACACGCTAGATAAACTAGTAATATCATCAATCATGTGTAGTTAACTAGTGATTATGTGAAGATTGATTGTTTTTTATAAGTTTAATGCTAGCTAGCAACTTACCTTGGCTTCTTGCTGCGTAACAGGTAGTCAGCCTGCCACGCAGGCTCATCGTGGAGTGCAGTGTAAGTGTAACAGTGTAGGTTCCGTCCCTCTCTTCGCCCCAACCCGGGCTCGAACCAGGGACCCTTGCACACATCAACAACTGACACCCCACGAAGCATCGTTACCCATCGCGCCACAAAAGCCGCGGCCCTTGCAACACAAGGGGGAACCCTACTTCAGGTCTCAGAGCGAGTGACGTCACCGATTGAAACACTATTAGCGCGAATCACCGCTAACTAACTAGCCATTTCACATCGGTTACATAAGGCAGGTGGTTAGAGCGTTGGACTAACAATGTAAAAATCTGTCGTTCTGCCCCTGAACAAGGCAGTTAACCCACCGATCCTAGGCCATCATTGAAAATAAGAATGTGTTCTTAACTGACTTGCCACATTAAATAAAGGTGTAAAAAAATTTTTTTTTTAAGCAAATCGGACAAATTGGTATCCAAAAATACCGATTTCCAATTGTTATGAGAACTTGAAATCGGCCCTAATTAAATCGGCCATTCCGATTAATCGGTCGACCTCTAGTTTCAATACTCGCCAGGCTCTGACATTGCATATAAGGACTCACACCAGGACTCTTGATCAGGATTGAAAATTGAAGACCGCCTATGACCTGCAGCCTGAGCCTTTACAAGCAGTCTTTTTTTATTTTGAAATTGTAAAAACAATGTGAAAGTGAGGGAGGAGTAGCCTATATTGTTGTAATCAAACTTGATTAAAACACTACAGCAGTTCTTGCTGAAGAAATCACTCTGGTAAAATGTTCCAGTTCCATATCCTAGTAAAGGAAGCCTGAGTGAGGCCCAATGCGGGTCTGCTGAAGGTCTGTGTATACTGAAATGTATTTTTTTATATCAAGTAAACTATTGAATGGAGAGTGTACCTTCTAATGCATAGTTACCATATGTACTCAAAAGGGATTAAGCCTAATCCTGGACTAAAAAGCACTTTCAATGGATATTAATCTCTATTTTAAAAGGAAAATTATAACCACAAATAGGTGCTAAGTTGCATAAAAAAATCAAAGTCCAGACACTTTGAAAGTTAAAAAGCCTTCAGCATGGGCTAAAACATTAAAATACACCAATGTGTATTGGCTTAGGCCTTCATTAGGGTGTCCATAGTTAGCACCTAGTTGTGGTTATAATCTTTTCTTTTGCATTAACATTCCTCTGCAAGAGCACTTGTGGTTGTTTTGGAATACGCTCCTCTACTTTTTCTTGGAGATGAATCTGTCTGAGAAACCATCCCAACATTTATCATGAAGGGCTATAGAAAAGGTAGCTAGCTCACTTACTTGATCACCACACAGACCACAGCCAACACAACCACCATGAAAACCAGCAGAGCTACCACTGCACTCAGAATGCTGGTCAGAAGCAGGTCTTAGGAACAGGAACACACACACAGGTCAGTATTCACTGATATCCCATTATCAACCCACTCACTAACATAATAATGTTTCAAATCCGGAGGCTGATAATAACACTTATTATACAAAACATTAGGAACACTCCATGACAGACTGACCAGGTGAATCCAGGTGACAGCTATGATCCCTTATTGATGTCACTTGTTAAATCCACTTCAATCAGTATAGATGAAGGGGACAAGACAGGTTAAATAAGGATTTTTAAGCCTTGGTCAAGAACAGGGTATGGTAGTAGGTACCGGGCATATCGGTTTGTGTCAAGAACTGCAACGCTGCTGGGGGTTTTCACGCTCAACAATTTCCCCTATTTATCAAGAATGGTCCACCACCCAAAGGACATCCAGCCAACTTGACTCAACCAGGGCCGGTCCTTGCTGTTCTGCCGCCTGTCATAGAATTACAACATTATGTTAATCACATTACTTTTATATTAGAATGTATCCCCCTATATTAGTACATTCAGACTGTCTGTTATATCTAATAGGCAACAGAATAGTGTTCTTAGTAGAGGTCGACCGATTAATCGGAATGGCCGATTAATTAGGGCTGATTTCAAGTTTTCATAACAATCGGTAATTGGTATTTTTGGCCACCGAATTTCATATTTTATTTTAAAAAAACTTTTTTTTTTTTTAAACCTTTATTTAACTAGGCAAGTCAGATTAAGAACACATTCTTATTGTCAATGACGGCCTAGGAACGGGGGTTAACTGCCTTGTTCAGGGGGGATTCGTTTTTGCAACCTAGTTACTAGTCCAACGCTCTAACCACCTGCCTTACATTGCACTCCACGAGGAGCCTGCTTGGCAGACTGACTACCTGTTACGCAAGGGCAGCAAGAAGCCAAGGTAAGTTGCTAGTTAGCATTAAACTTATCTTATAAAAAACAATCAATCTTCACATAATCACTAGTTAACTACACATGGTTGATGATATTACTAGTTTATCTAACATGTCCTGCGTTGCATATAATCGGTGCCTGTTAATTTCTCATCGAATCACAGCCTACTTCGACAAACGGGTGATGATTTAACAAGCGCATTTGCGAAAAAAGCACTGTCGTTGCACCAATCCGGAGCCGAGAGAGACGGCCCACAGTCCGGAGTCGGCGCATCGAGAGTCGCCCTACAGTCCGGAGTCGGCGCAGCGAGAGTCGCCCTACAGTCCGGAGTCGGCGCAGCGAGAGTCGCCCTACAGTCCGGAGTCGGCGCAGCGAGAGTCGCCCTACAGTCCGGAGTCGGCGCAGCGAGAGTCGCCCTACAGTCCGGAGTCGGCGCAGCGAGAGTCGCCCTACAGTCCAGAGTCAGCGCAGCGAGAGTCGCCCTACAGTCCGGAATCGGCGCAGCCAGAGTCGCCCTTCAGCCCGAGGTCTCCAGCGACGCGCATCAGCCCGAGGTCTTCAGCGATGCGCCATAGCCCAGAGACTTCGGGAGGGGTAAAGTTTAATATGTATTTAGCGGGGGTGGACAGGTTAGGTTGGGGAGTAAGGTCGGAGCCTGAGCCACCTCCATAGTAGGTGGGTTGGGGAGGGGGGGGTGTAGCACAAGAACCGTCGGTGACGGTGGCCACCCTCCCTTCCCTCCCTTTAGTTTGGGTTTATTCTTTATTTTGGGTTTAGTTTTGTGTAAGGTGCATCCGGGGTCTGCACCTTTGGGGGGGTACTGTCACGTCCTGACCAGTATAAGGGGTTATTTGTTATTTTAGTTTGGTCAGGACGTGGCAGGGGGTATTTGTTTAGAGCGTTTCGGGGTTTGTTGGGCTATGTGTTTATGTAGAGGGGTGTTTGTTTAGAGTGTTCCGGGGTTTTTGGTTATG
Source organism: Salmo trutta (assembly GCF_901001165.1). NCBI lineage: Eukaryota > Metazoa > Chordata > Actinopteri > Salmoniformes > Salmonidae > Salmo > Salmo trutta. The sequence goes on along the minus strand of NC_042993.1, from coordinate 16,007,738 downwards.
TTCTATGTTAGTATATTTCTATGTTCTGGTCTAGTCTTTCTAGTTCTATGTTTAGGGTTATTGGTTTGACCTTCAATTGGAGGCAGCTGTTCCTCGTTGCCTCTGATTGAAGGTCCTATATAGAAGGGTGTTTTTGTAATGGGTTTTGTGGGTAGTTGTTTCTTGTGTAGCTGTGTGCCTCACAAGACTGTTTCGTCGTTGTTTTTGTATTAAGTGTTTTTTTTCTTCGTTTTCTTCATATTAAATAAAGAAGATGAGCATTCACGTTTCTGCTGCGTTTTGGTCCAATCATTACGACAACCGTGACACCGTTAGATAAAATACGGACCGGTTCCGTATTTCACTGAAAGAAAAAAACGTTTTGTTTTCGAAATGATAGTTTCCGGTTTCGACCATATTAATGACCTAAGGCTCGTATTTCTGTGTATTATATTATAATTAAGTCTATGATTTGATAGAGCAGTCTGACTGAGCGGTGGTAGGCACCAGCAGGCTCGTAAGCATTCATTCAAACAGCACTTTCGTGCGTTTGCCAGCAGCTCTTCACAATTCTTCAAGCATTGAGCTGTTTATGACTTCAAGCCTATCAACTCCCAAGATTAGGCTGGTGTAACCGATGTGAAATGGCTAGCTAGTTAGCGGGGTGCGTGCTAATAGTGTTTCAATCGGTGACGTCACTCTCTCTGAGACTTGGAGTAGTTGTTCCCCTTGCTCTGCAAGGGCCGCGGCTTTTGTGGAGCGATGTGTAACGATGCTTCGTGGGTGGCTGTTGTCGATGTGTTCCTGGTTCGAGCCCAGGTAGGAGCGAGGAGAGGGACGGAAGCTATACTGTTACACTGGCAATACTAAAGTGCCTATAAGAACATCCAATAGTCAAAGGTATGTGAAATACAAATGGTATAGAGAGAAATAGTCCTATAATTCCTATAATAACTACAACCTAAAACTTCTTACCTGGGAATATTGAAGACTCATGTTAAAAGCAACCACCAGCTTTCATATGTTCCCATATTCTGAGCAAGGCACTTAAACGTTAGCTTTTTTACATGGCACATATTGCACTTTTACTTTCTTCTCCAACACTTGTTTTTGCATTATTTAAACCAAATTGAACATGTTTCATTATTTATTTGAGGCTAAATTGATTTTATTGATGTATTATATTAAGTTAAAATAAGTGTTCATTCAGTATTGTTGTAATTGTCATTATTACAAATAAAGAAATAAAAACGGCCGATTAATCGGCATCTGCTTTTTCTTTGGTCCTCCAATAATCGGTATTGGCGTTGAAAAATCATAATCGGTCGACCTCTAGTTCTTAGAACTCTGAGTCTGAGAGGAGCTGCTGAGATTTTAACGCTGACAGTAGATTTACGATGGCTTGGTAATAAGACAACATTCCATTCCATGATTAGTGTCTGTGTGCCTGTCTGTCGGTGCCAGGGAGACCGAATCTCCTTTTTCTCTCCCATATGTCAGATGAACACTGAACTTAACATTTGAGGGAATGACCTAGTGTCTATGTTACATTAGTATTTCTGTATAAACAAGCAGTAAACGACCTTGCGACAGAAACCTGTTGCGACGTAATCGTGATGTCTGTTGCTTGAGAGCACAATGTACCTTTGTATAAATTCTCTCATCTGTGATTTGTCATGAACATCCAGGTGGATGGACATTGCTATAAAATGCCGTGGCTTAGTCCCACTGGTTGAGCTCTCAGGGATCACCTCCAGGGTGGTTACTGACCAACTTCATAACTGCACTAATTAAATAATAAAGTTAAATTGTTTTGAAGAAATCTAAAAGTCTCTCCTTTGATTAGAATAATTCCACCACACTCCCTAGGCGAGACCAAAAAATGCTGCTACTGCAAAACTAGAATACTCCCAGTAAGCAAAAAAAAAACGTTTAAAAGACTGCACCAAAAAATGACACCCAAAAGGCATTGGTCTGTGCTTCCGTGCTCACTGAGGTATAGCCTACAGTATTGCCTGACATTGAATTCTATGAATGCCCATCTATGTGGTAAGCCTACCGTTTGTAAATCACAAAAAATGACAACAGGACCAAAAAAAAGACTTCCAAAAGACGGCGGCTCGTGCTTACTGGGGTGTAGCCTACCATGTAGCCCCCAATGGAATTTGATGAATTCCCATCCATGTACTAGGCCCACTGTTTGTAAAACAGGCCGTTGCATTGGCTTTATTAGTGGATTCCTGTGACTAATCAATTTGGCTATTTAAGCTCTGAATATCAGCGTGAAATGCAAAAGTACTTTTTCGCTATGATCAGCTTGTCAAAAATGGAGGGATACAAACTTGAAACCACTGATCACGACAATGGGTTGAAACTCCTGGAAAACAGTTGTGATTGTCCATTTCATATTGTCCATTTAACTTTGACATGTCCTGTTTTTAGGATATGTTGTTAACTTTACAGCGCATTTTTTTGTTAATTGAGCGCCATTTAGGTTAGGCTATTTGATGGGAGAAACCTGCATGATGTAAAAAGTGTCCGTCACATTACATGATCATACATTTTCTCTCCAGCCTGTAGGCTACAGAAAAGGCCACATACTCTTTCTACCATATCCTATATCTGCTACATGATTCATGTTAGATCATTTTTTTGACGGAATGATGATGCACAGCCACAGCGATGCGTCTCCAACAGAACCCTGGAGAAACTCGCTGGGAATGGACAAGCAAAGTGGGCACTGCTTATCACAGGGCGGCATCAACGCTCACCTAAAAATCCCATATGCCACTGGTTGAGAAACATTGTCATTGTTTGGTCAGTTTAGCTCATAAAATGGTCAGTTTAGCTGATAAAATGGACAGTTTAGCTCATAAAATGCCACCCTCGTCAATCCTACCTAATGAGCAAGTCCAAGTTCCAATGAATTCAGTTTGTTCTGAGGGCAAAATGGGGGGGTGCATCTCAATATTAGGAAGGTGTTCCTAATGTTTGGTATACTCAGTGTAGTAAGACCAGAATGAACAATATATCAGAATAGTATAGAGAAATGCTGAGAAACATTGAGCGTTAGATTTTCACTGCAATTTCAAATTCACTTTAAACAAACAACCTATGGAGAGGGCCAGAGGAAGAAGGGAGTGAGAGGAGATAGAACAACACTGCTTATCATGATGACTGCTCCACACGGTCGGTCACTCACTCTTGTCCTTGCGCAGTGTGATCTGTGTGAGCACGCTGAAGTCTCCTCTCTCAGGAATACAGTTGGACATGTTGAGGTAGAAGCTCTCTGAGACAGTGATCTTCCTGCCTGCCTCCTCGTCCTCCTGGCTGTACATCTCTTCCAGGGAGCCCAGGATTTGCACCCTGATCAAATCACATTCATTTATTTACAGCACTTGTCATAAAGTGCTTTACAGTAATCCGGCCTGGACCCCAAGACCAAGCAAGGTAGAAGCAGGACCACAGTGACCAAGAAAAACTCCCTAGAATGAAGAAACCTAGAGAGGACGTCTCAGAGGGGTACCCCATCCTCTTCTGGTTGTACCTGATGCCCGTGTGGCGGTTGCTGCACTTGGGCTGGCTGATGTTGGGCTTCCAGCTTAGAGGGGACATCGGCGATCCAGGACACAGTGGAGTAGTACTTCATTCCCACAGAACTAGGGGTGGCCAGGAGAGTCGGTACTCCTTGCTTTGGGCATACCGTGACGATGTATCTCTCGGTGTGTACATCAGGGGTGAATAACATATTTGCAGTTACAGTACTACTTTTATATAAAACAATTTATTAAAGATGTAACTTTATAGCCAAAAGTATGTGGACACCCGCTCGCTGAATATCTCATTCCAAAATCATGGGGCATTAATTTGGAGTTGGTACCCACTTTGCTGATATTTCAGCCTCCACTCTTCTGGGAAGGCTTTCCACTAGATGTTGGAACATTGCTGCAGAGACTTGCTTCCATTCAGCCACAAGATTATTAGTGAGGTTGGGCACTGATGTTGGGCAATTAGACCTGGTTCGCAGTCGGCGTTCCAATTCATCCCAAACGTGTTCGATGGAGTTAAGGTCAGGGTTCTGTGCAGGCCAGTCAGGTTCTTCCACGCCAATCTCGACAAACCATTTCTGTATGAACCTCGCTTTGTGCACGGGGCATTGTCATGCCACAAAGTTGGAAGCACAGTATCATCTAGAATGTCATTGTACGCTGTAGTGTTAAGACTTCCCTTCACTGGAACTAAGGGGCCTAGCCCGAACCATGAAAAACAGCCCCAGACTATTATTCCACCTCCATCAAGCTTTACAGTTGGCACTATGCATTCGGGCAGGTACCATTCTCCAGGCATCTGTTAAACCCAGATTCGTCCGTCGGACTGCCAGATGGTGAAGCATGATTCATCACGCCAGAGAACGCGTTTCCGCTGCTCCAGAGTCCAATGACAGTGAGCTTTACACCACTCCATCCGATGCTTGGCATTGCGCATGGTGATCTTAGGCTTGTGTGCAACTGCTCGGCCATGGAAACCCATTTCATGAAGCTCCCGACGAACAGTTCTTGTGCTGACATTGCTTCCAGAGGCAGTATGGAACTTGGTAGTGAGTGTTGCAACCGAGGACAGTTGATTTTTATGCGCTACGCGCTTCAGCACTCTGGTGTTCCATTCTGTGAGCTTGTGTGGCCTACCACTGACCTGTTGTTGCTCCTAGACGTTTCCACTTCACAATAACAGCACAGTTACACCTTTAATTAAAACATATTACCTGCAATCTCCCTGGTGAAGGAGATGAGTAAAGGGTGAGAGAATGGCCACATCTCTTTCCCTCCCATTGTCGAAACTGATGCTGTGATGGACACGTTGGTGTGGACCTGGACTTTGTGTATGGCTCCCTGAGGGCAGAACTGACCCACGGTGGTGCCGTCATCGTCCTCGGCCACGGTGAGAGTGACAGAGCCGTTGCAGGGTTGTTCTGGCAGGGACTGCCTGAGGCTGCCAGTAGTGGGCAGGAGCTCTACCGTGCCATGCTGAGGGGGACGGAGGATCCAGGTGACACTGCCCAGGGGAGCGGGAAGACACCTCTCCAGGACGGGCACCGTCAGAGGGACTGGGGCTGCTGCTGCTGGGCAGCCCCTCCACTGACGGCACTCTGTGAGGTTGGAGTCTGTTTGATTGAGTGTGTGGACAGGTGTCTTTTATACAGGTAACTAGTTCAAAAAGGTGAAGTTAATACAGGTAATGAGTGGAGAACAGGAGGGCTTCTTAAAGAAAAACTAACAGGTCTGTGAGAGACGGAATTCTTACTGGTTGGTAGGTGATCAAATACTTATGTCATGCAATAAAATGCAAATTAATTACTTAAAAATCATACAATGTGATTTTCTGGACTTTTGTTTTAGATTCCGTCTCTCACAGTTGAAGTGTACCTATGATAAAAATTACAGACCTCTACATGCTTTGCAAGTAGGAAAACCTGCAAAATCGGCAGTGTATCAAATACTTGTTCTCCCCACTGTACATGTACAGTTGAAGTCGGAAGTTTACATACACCTTAGCCAAATACATTTAAATTCAGTTTTTCACAATTCCTGACATTTAATCCTAGTAAAAATTCCCTGTCTTTGGTCAGTTAGGAACACCACTTTATTTTAAGAATGTGAAATGTCAGAATAATAGTAGAGAGAATGATTTATTTCAGCTTTTATTTCTTTCATCACATTCCCCGTGGGTCAGAAGTTTACATACACTCAATTAGTATTTGGTAGCATTGCCTTTTAATTGTTTAACTTGGGTCAAACGTTTTGGGTAGCCTTCCACAAGCTTCCCACAATAAGTTGGTTGAATTTTGTCCCATTCCTCCTGACCGAGCTGGTGTAACTGAGTCAGGTTTGTAGGCCTCCTTGCTCGCACACGCTTTTTCAGTTCTGCCCACAAATTTTCTATAGAATTGAGGTCAGGGCTTTGTGATGGCCACTCCAATACCTTGACTTTGTTGTCCTTAAGCCATTTTGCCACAACTTTGGAGGTATGCTTGGGGTCATTGTCCATCTGGAAGACCCATTTGCGACCAAGCTTTAACTTCCTGACTGATGTCTTGAGATGTTGCTTTAATATATCCACATAATTTTCCTACCTCATGATGCCATCTATTTTGTGAAGTGCACCAGTCACTCCTGCAGCAAAGCACCCCCACAATATGATGCTGCCACCCCCATGCTTCACGGTTGTGATGTTATTCTTCGGCTTGCAAGCCTCCCCCTTTTTACTCCAAACATAACGATGGTCATTATGGCCAAACAGTTCTATTTTTGTTTCATCAGACCAGAGGACATTTCTCCAAAAAGTACGATCTTTGTCCCCATGTGCAGTTGCAAACCATAGTCTGGCTTTTTTATGGCGGTTTTGGAGCAGTGGCTTCTTCCTTGCTGAGAGGCCTTTCAGGTTATGTCAATATAGGACTCGTTTTATGGAGGATATAGATACTTTTGTACCTGTTTCCTCCAGCATCTTCACAAGGTCCTTTGCTGTTGTTCTGGCATTGATTTGCACTTTTCGCACCAAAGTACGCTCTAGGAGACAGTACGCATCTCCTTCCTGAGCGGTATGACAGCTGCGTGGTCCCATGGTGTTTATACTTGCGTACTATTGTTTGTACAGATGAATGTGGTACCTTCAGACGTTTGAAATTGCTCCCAAGGATGAACCAGACTTGTGGAGGTCTACAATTTTTTTCTGAGGTCTTGGCTGATTTCTTTTGATTTCCCCATGATGTCAAGCAAAGAGGCAATGAGTTTGAAGGTAGGCCTTGAAATACATCCACAGGTACACCACCAATTGACTCAAATGATGTAAATTAGCCTATCAGAAGCTTCTAAAGCCATGACATCCTTTTCTGGAATTGTCCCGATGGCAGCCTCCCCTGTCCTCTGGGAGGGCTAGCAGGGTATACGTGTGCTGGTCTGGACATCTCTCAGAGGGCAGGATCTGTCTCAGCACCATCTGGGTGAAGACCAAATGGAACGCCCGTGGAACCGGGGCCTTCAGGTTCCAGATAAAGGTACGGTTTAAGTTCTGGAGTAGAAGCATTCTAGTTCTAGACTCAATGGGGATGATGTCTCCATTACAGGACCTTGTGGTACAATCTGATGGAAGGAGGGTAGGAGTTAGAGGAAGTCAATACAGAGACACACACACAGGTATGCTCACACACAAAGTCACATATGGACTATGTATTATGAAAATGCACACATGTATCCCTCTTGTAAGCACTATGTAATAGCAATATAACTACAGTGTACAATGTGCCTATACTGTAATGACACTGTATTTCTGTACCATGTGGACAAGCTATAGACACTCTAAGGACACTATGGACATTCTAAATACCATGGGACCACAACCATTATAGATTTCATAGAGAGTTCTTATCTATTTCCCTGACCACTTCCACAGTGAAGACTTCCTCTGATTTGGGGCAGGTGAACTCCATGTTCACAGCAGCTTTGGGGTCTGTCAGCAGCACCACATAATCATTTCCAGCCCTGGAGCAGGACTTCTTCAAGCCTGTATCGGTGCATACAGTAGACTTTGACCCCCTGCCGCGCTCTGAACTCTGGCTGACGTTGAGAGTAGTGCCCTGGTCAGGGGTGAGGGTCAGTGTCACACCCTCTGAAAGAACAACAACCAGGGAAGGGATTGATGAATTAAGGTAGAAGAGTGGCATCAGTTGGGGAGGCAGGGTTGTTCTATACCACATGGGTATTTTACATAACCATACCTCTATCAAAACTATATTAATTTGTACAAAACATAGAATACAAAACAATGTCCTTTTTTATCTGACTATCAATGAAGACTACTACTCAGCAGACAGAAAAGACAACTGATGTTTTTCTCAGCCTGACCAGAAGTCCTAAAAGACTCCTATGACTGAGGGAGTGGGTAGGGAGATGATCGATGTCAACAGCTTGACTCCTCTTCCACCTCTGTGAGCTACGGCCTACTGAACAAACATAGGCCTGGCCGTTCAACAGTTCAAACTGCCATATATCTGTGATGCTGTACCCATAAACGTCATTATCTTTAGATAATCACTCTCTTCCTCTCCCTCTCTCTCTGAAGCACACACACAAGCACTCTCTCTCTCTCTCCTTCTATCTGTCTGACTTAAGCTTTCCCCAAAACCTTACCTAGTAACATAGCCGAGATATAATCTGATTGTGTGACTGTTTGACATTGGAGATGTTACTGGGAAGCCCTGTTTGTCCCTCGCTGTTACATGTACAGCTATTACAGTCCAGCTGTCACTGTTGACACTGGGATAAGATGTGTAAGCCACAACTTACGAGGGCTTGACTAAACATTATTCTGCCTACCTAGCTATATCATTACAAACCAAACTGATCCTACAGATTGTAGAAAAAAGAACAAAGGGATGTGCTGCTAGGATACAATAGTAGTTATTTGTAAATTGAAGGTGCTCTTGATAAAGGGGTTAATTGGTCATCAAAAAACAAGGAGGACCAAGGCACTCTAAGGCCTTTTAAATATATGAAGAGTGCCTGGTCCTCGTCCTCCTTGTTTTTTTGATGCTGATCCTAAAGTATTGTCTGACCTATGCAAATACTGCTCTCCCTCCTGTAATCTTCAACGCAAACTCAGTGGCCCTGGTGTACATATAGACATTTATAAGCCGTTGTTCCACCTGATTCCTAATAAAATATTAGATGAGTTGGAAGTTCTTTCCTTAGTTAGTTGGCCTTTGGATAGAACCAATGCATTCAACAGTCCTCCCATCATTCCTATTTATCCACTGAACCAGACTCATGCATTAAAGATGTTTTCCTATGTTTATTCATAAAGCACAACATGGGCCAGTCAACATCTATGTTGTCTGTCATTTGCATCCCATCTACACACTTTTGTTTTAGGAAACTGACTGGCCTTTCAAAGCTCTGTGTGTGGTTGTGCCAGTGTCAACAACAATTATTGAATGCGTAGTCTACCTATAGAATACATCCTCTTCCAATTCAAGAATATCCCTGCAACTTCATAATACTGTTAGTGTCCATCAGGAAGTGTTATCGTGGGCAACATTTCATAGAACATATCACTGTATACATATCTACATTTCAATCTTTATAGTAAAGGGACAATTGCAATGACCTAGTCATAAAATAAAAAGGAATTCAAATAAACTCCCTATTCTTCAGGGTTTTTTTTTTTTTACAGAATCATAATAATCACAAATATATTAGGGTTCACTTCTAAATGTTTCAAACTATTACCAAATTACCGAAATCTTAAAATGATAATTCTGTTTACTGACACTCAGCAGTGACTCGCCCTATATTGGACTAAAGGAGCCTAACGTTACTCCGTAGTCCAAGAACCTTACATGTTCTGTTTAATGGGTCAATTGGCTATGGAAGCCGAAACAGCCAAATACTCCATCTAAACGTGAATCGAATCTCAATTATGGTACTGTTCTAGAAACATAAATCCCTCTGATTTCATATCACATTAAAATAATTTCACAAATGCAAAATACAAACTTACTGTACTGTATACAGTTTTCATTGGTTTAAACACAGCAGACAGTATTGTTCAATGAAAACATGTTTGTGGCATCTGTCTTCCATCTACACACAGGTGTTCGGAGAAGTTAGTTAGCACATGTAGTCCACTATGTCTTCAATCTATAACAGGGAAGTATGACTGTGTGAGAATCCTAACCCTATAAAGATGTGTATCAATTTAGCCGAAATGAAAGACAAGGTCCTTATGCTTCCAAAACCGTACCGCAAGCGACGCTTGTTAATGTTCAGATCGAGCATCGCGGCTCTTAACACAACTGCCCTATTATGTGTAATGTAATGGAACTGAGAGTCATGATCAAGGGCTAAGCAGTGACTTACCTGATAGAACGACGCGACGCGATCCCCAAAAGTTGCAGAGCACAGCCGACCGTTGATAAAGTCATGCCTTTACTTTCAGCGTCGGTATCTCAAACGATACGCGATCTAACGGAACAAAAATTGGCACAATTCGCGACTTTATGGCCTTGGACCTGCGTGTAGTTCTTTCGCTTTGAGTAAAATGGGTTACACCTACATTTGCTGTCCTGCTGTGTGACATCACTTCTCAGGTAAGGCGTTCCTCTTGCAGTCATTTTGACAGGTGAGTTGTTGCTTGAAGAATTGCAACATATTTGAACTCGGTGACGTTTTTTTTTTTAAGTTTCTAGGAAAATAAGCTTTACTGTAATTCAAAATGAACAGACCGGGGTCTGATAGGTATTTAGTCAAATCTAGCCTTTTAGACCTCGGTAGCAAGCTTCACTGGACCAATGGCACATATCATTTGGCACTACCATGAGCTGTTGTTTTTCTTTACCAAACAAGTTAAACTTAACTGAAAATAGGGTGATCATCATTAGACTACTTGGTGCTCAAAATCGAAATCAATGACTTGTTATTATGTAATAACTCAATAATGCCATTTTAGATTGTACAGCAGAGCAGAAGCCATTTTTCGGTAACACCCAAGCACACATGGCAAATATAGCACACATACCATCTACGCATTAGAGCCATGTGCTGAATTCACCTGACACACCTAGACGATGCAATAGCTACAATTCTGGGGATTGGGACTGACAGTGAAAGAAACAAGATTGAACAAACAATGTGATTGACCATCCGTGAATTCACCAGAGAGATAGATGGTGGTGAGGGCCTGAGATGCAGAAAGCAATGACGGGATAATGACTGTGAACAGGAGCAGCAAGGAGGATCAACAAAAGGGGGTGCAAGGAGCTTGTTGAGAGAGATTCCTCTCTCCTTTCACAAACAGAATGTAACACAAGGATGCTTCCCATTGGGCACACCATGTCATTTCAACGTGGAAATGTGGGTAATATTTGTTTGAGATGTTGATCAATGAGATTTCAATCTTTATTCACCCACTCAAAATGACAGCCATAACTTGTTTGAATTCCCAATGTATCACTGTGCTTTCAACCATTTTAAAAGCACAACCAAATTCCAATGAAAAAAAGATCTCAGATGTTTTATTTAGTTGTCATCTAAATGTGTAATTATTTCATTTTCAACCATTTAAAAGCACATTTAAATGCTTAATCTCATAGCACAACCAAATTACCTGGATTGCAGTTGAGATTACATGAAAGTACACAGTGCAAGTGATCAATGTTTTTCGAGATTCTGCACAGATTATTATAGCAATTGTGAAGATCTCCACAGACCTGCAACCTTTGCATGCTATCTTGAACATGCACACTTTCTATGATTACATAAGAAGACATTTATAGTTACAGTAGGCTAACCTCACTTTGTGACCATGGATGTGTTACTCATTTTAAGGTTGAATTACATTAGTTTGTAAGATATACTTAATTTTAGGCTATTTACTCTATTACAAAAGTAATATTGAATTGTGTTTGGTTGACAACACAACCAAATATCAACATTTAAAGGATATCGAATGCTTTGATAGTTTCATCTGAGCCACTGGCTTAATCCTATTCTTTAACGTTTATTTGTGGTTTAGTTGGAGACGTGAATCCAACATACAATTTGTTAACTTGTCGACAAGTTAATAGGCTATTTACTGTATCGCAAAAGTGATATTGAATTGTATTTTGTTGTCAATGCAACCAAATATCACTATTTGAAGGAGATTTATATTTTGTGCCGCTGACAGTCTGGTGTTAATTCCAGTTTGTCTACAAATTAATAATTGATATGTTGGATTCAAATCGTAATCTCAACCAAGAAGACTAAATCAAATAAAACTTTATTTAAAGTGCATTTAATGTTTGATTTGATTTAGTCCTATTCTTTAACTTTCTTGGTTGAGATTACAATTTGAATCCAACATATCAATTATTAATTTGTAGACAAACTGGAATTAAAGGCAGACTTATTCAGTGGCACAGATGGAATTATCCAAGCAGAAGATACATGTCCTTCAAATGGTGATATTTGGTTGCGTTGACAACCGAACACAATTTAATGTCCAGTTTGTATAAACATTTATCATTTATATGTTGGATTCATGTCTCCATCTCAGAGAAAAATCTAAGTTAAATAATAAGACCTAATCTAATCAAAGTTTAAATGCACTTTAAATAAAGTTTAGTTTGATTTAGTCCTATTATTTAACCATGATTTTTGGTTGAGATGGAGACGTGAGTCCAACATTTCAATGATTAACTTGAAGATTCCATTTGAACTCAACCAAAGCTTGAAATTCTAGGCCTGTATGTATGGTCTATTTTTAGTTGAACCCTGGGTTGAATTGAAACAATAGCTGTAGATTCCATGTCACCATATGTTGACAAATTCAACCAGTTTGCACACAGTGGTTTGTGTGTTACTCAGAAACACATAAGCACATCAACTTGCTTACCTAAATATTCTCATCGCCTACTCACATTTGAAAGATGAATGCAAATTCCCAGCTGCTATTCCCTGAAGCTCTCTTAAACAGAGAATGGAGTGTTGTCATTTCTCTTTCAGTTAAAGAACATAGCACATTTCACCGACCCAGTCTATTCGCCTAATCGGTCACGAAGCCATTAGTTCAAAATAAATAGGTCTCCTCACCTCCGTATTATATAAAACAAATACATTTTATTTATTTATTCATTCATGTTATCTCATACAAATAAATACAAATAGGTTATCAGCTTAGTTTTAATTGTGTTATATATCTAAATCTAACATTATAAATAATATTAAACAATATCAGAGAGGGGTTGCCAATATGTCAAAATATTTGATACAACATCCAAAATAAATTCAGGTAGGCCTATGACATTTATGCATTTATTCTTGACAAGATCTACCCACCACATATTACAACACACTTTTTAACTCAAGTTCATGAGAAAAACAGCAATTTCTCTCTACATAAACACAACAAATAGCAGGCCTCAGTGGTGTGTGTAGTGGAGGGTATGCGCAGGTTTACACCGTATACCCAGTTATTTTTCAGTGGGCATTGCGTAAATGTCTTAATGTTTAGCTTAAATGTTGATAAACTATTCTTTCTTTACATTTTAGATGCAGCAATGGGCACACGGCGGTAGGCCTACATGGGAATGTTCCAAAATGCAATTAGCCGCAAAACACCATTCTAAAATGTGCACAGCATATGTGAGAGGTTTGATGGATGGAGATTTAAATATCCATAAGAAAATTAGATATAAGGGAGATCTAAAGATGCAACAACCTTCATCGGTTGCTAATATAAATAGGATAATGCCTTTGGCTGCTAGACAAAGAAATAAAGTTGAAAGAAAACCAGTAAAACAGGAGAACGCATATGAGGAAGTCTTAATAAAATTATTACCTCCATGTTTCTATGCAATGGTAAGACATCCCTCATAATATGAGGTAAAATGTCCAGTTTTCAAACAATTAAGGAACAGGAAAAATATAGCGATGCTAATGATAGGCCTAACTGTCTTCTGGTAGATGGAAAGGCTTTCCCAAAAACCTTGTCCATTAAATGTTAACTAGCTACAAAGTAGCCTACGCCTACACAAAAATTGTTTTATCTTACATTTTTCCCAGACCTCAAAAGTGGTCTCCTGATGTGGTTTAAGCATTTTTATGGACTTAGAACATCCAATTTTGTTGTTTTTCTATAAAACAAAGTGTGATTTTGAGAGTGAAAATCAGAAAAAATACATCTGAAATCTTTGAATTTCTGATTTAGTTGACAGCCTAATTTATCTGTTTCAATAGTACGCCTACTATTAGCCTACTTTCACAGTACAGCTTGTGTTGGCCTGACTGTGAAAGACCAATATGAGATTTATAATTTTAGGTAATACAGAATGAATGTCACTGTTTCTCATATAATTTTTCACACAGAGCGCCTTTCCTTCGCCGGGCAGGCCGTTTGGGACATTTTTGCCAAAATTAAGAGTATACCTATTCTTCAGGCACCACTACACCACTGCCTATAGGCAATAATCCTACAAATATGTAAAACCATACAAACACTGTTTACAGTGAAATGTTGTTAACACACTACATATGCACCTATTCTATATAGCCAATGTAATACAATAACACAGCCTACCTTTAAAACTATTGGTCTTCTTACAATGAAGGCCTATAAATAGGAAATAGACCAAAACCAAAAAGCACTCTTTCATTCTAAACGGTAAAATTGGAAACGGACATTCTTTCATACGGGTAGAATGTGAAAAAAACGTTGAAATATGTATTCTACAGTATTTTTTGCCTCTTGGCAATTCTCCAGAATTCTTTATCTCGGCCTTCTCTGTTCCATTCCGTTGGGCAGAAATCCTGCAATAATAGGCACCGGCCATATGAGGGCAGCAACACTCCACACTATTATCACTAGAGTCATGAAACAAGCCACAAGAGTTGACTCGATGGGTTTACGGTTCAATCTCCAACTTTTGTCCCCATTTAGTTCGTCAAGGCTGAAGTCAACACAGCAGAAATTGATGGGATCCCCCGTCTGCTGAGCCTTTGACTTGCCGAATCGCCGGTATCGTGACATGCCACATCCAACACACAGTCTAAACTCCTGCTGGCCGCCGGTGACTCCGAGGTGTTCGATGAGAACAGGTGAGATGGCTCTGTTGATAGCAGCAGAGAAAAAAGCCCTTCCATGGTTATTGGCGGTATATACAAACACATCGCACTGGAAACCGAAGTTGTTGTCCCAACGAGCCACCAGCGAGGTGGGGAAAAGTCTCTGCACGCTGACGTTGCACTGTGGCAACGGCTGTAACGAAGTGTCTGACGAGGAGGCTTCGCTCTCCTCCACGGATCTCTTCGAGTAGTGCACGTCTACCTCCAAGTTGGCCAAGAATCTGTTGGTGGAGTTGATGGGGGGTAACAGGAGGTCCTCGTCGCTCCAGCCGTGGCACCGCTGGAGTAGTCCGGCTACGGTGGTTAGGGCCAGCAGAAAAGTCGGGGAGTTGCTCAGCATGGCATTGGGTGCGTTGCTCCTACTTGCATGACGTTCCGTGGGGATGCAAGGCAACTGACGAGGCGTGTCCGTCGTTAATAAAATGCAGAAAACGGCCGTCTCCAGCGCTTTACACAAACATCCATAGTGTGCATCTTCCGTTGCCGGAGAGGACAGTTAGAAACGTCAGTTTCCCGTCACACGCACCGTGCGCGCCCCCTCCCTAGATTTGGTTCCGAAAGTAACTGGCTTATTGCGAAGCTGCTACTGGGCGCCACTTTGCAAGAGATAGGCTCTGATGTGCTGCGAAGACCCTGGTAGTCTCTCTCTCTCTCTCTCGCTCTCTCAGGTGTGTGAGGAAGGAAAGCAGGAGTAGCCCTATCTGGGAACATGCACTGCAACCTTCGCGCCTCTCTTTACTTAATGCGTGACGCGGCTTCAGGGACAGGGTGGGTGGAAGATGCTGTGCGCAAATACAAGGCATCCCCCTCCTCTTCCTCCCTCCCTGTAGGATATCTGCAAGCCAGGGACGGATAAGTTATTGTGTAATGTATGATTGTGTCAAAACATATCACCCTTATTGCTTTCTATTTGGCCAACTGAGTCCCTATGCCCAAAGCCTCTAATATGAATTGTGATGCAGGAAAATATGTCTCCTTATGACTCAAATGTTGACTTTGTCAAAAGAGTAAAACGCTCAATGGTGCTAAAGCGGATTCGAGATTCAGCACCATTGAACTGGACAGTAACCCATGAACTCCACAGTTCAGCACCGCTGGACAATGGATTGGGACAATTCCCTTCCAGGGTGACATTTCCCATTGGTACAGACCTAGGATCAGCTTCCCCTCGCCCGACCCCATTAATGGGGAAAATGCTAATCTGTCCCAGATCAGCGTCAAGGACCAACTTGTCTTCGCCTTACTCCAAGAAGCCCTACAAATCAGAAGGCCTTACTAAGAACAAGTCCTGAAGGGGAAGGCTCCCATGCTAGACTGTTCAGCCATATTTAAAACAATAAACCTACATTATAGTAAATAATAGGGTATAAATCTGCAAATAAACAAAAAATGTTGTTTGTTTTAAATCCCGGCCACACCATCAGTGATTCCTGGCCTGTCGCCACCTCTTCCATTCTATGAGAAGGTAGAGTCCCATAATTGGTGCTCATTCAACGGAACCAGTCAATCCATTGATTATCCTCAAATGCCTCTTCAGGGTGAGTCTGTGTGCACACCAGTTGATGGTAATTACACAAGCATAAGATGGCAATGAAATCCCCCTTAGGATGCCAGGAGCAAGGCATATCAAATCAACGCAGGTGCCGGAGATGAATTGCCTTAAGGGGAAGTAATTAAGTTAGATGCTCTCTCTTTATGATAATGTATTTAGTCTTAATTAATTATATTTCAGCCCCAGTCAGACTGCTTAGAGTGCATGTTTAGATGTGTTACCACCAGCAGACTCAGTAATGCCATGTGTTGGGATCAAATCAAATCAAATTGTATTTGCCACATGCGCCGAAAATATACAACATTACCGTGAAATGCTTACTTACAAGCCCTTAACCAACTGCAGTTCAAGAAATATTTACTGAATAAACTAAAGTAAAAAAAAAATCTAAAAGTAACAACAAAATGACATAACAATAACGAGGCTATATACAGTTTGTGACAGACAGCCGTTATGGAGTAGCTATGGTGCACTTAAGGGTAGCCAGGCACATCAGTAAACATCTGTCTCTCTCTATAAGCGTAGGTAGGGCACCTTGTGAGCGTAACTCAGCTGTTCTGTGACACAAAGGATTGCTCTTTGACTGTATTTGATGTTGGAAAATACAATGAACCTCAATGTGTTAGGAACACCTCCATTTTGTGAGTGGGTAAACCTTAGAGTTACAGCCACAGTACGGGACAGAGCTGGCTGCAGTGTTGGCAGGGCTCTTTAATCAAGGTTTACATATTTTACTAGCACACCTGTTCTATTTTGGCATATGACAATGTCCGAAACCTCCCCTCTGCCACCATGAAGGCTATTGTTCTGTTCTGTGCCTTCAGGTTCTGTATAGATCTGATTAGATTATGATTAGATTATGCTCACACACATAGCTGAGTTCAATGTACGTCCCACGGACGTCTATGTCCCGTGTCTGGCTTGAAGCCCGGCTGAAGAGAAAAAAAAACACATCCTGACTGCTTGTCTTGTTGCAGTTGACAGTTTCAAAACAGAGATAATTTACCCCACAAAACACTTCATAATTTAGACCACAGGTATGCATAAATCACATTCATTGCAGGGTCAAATAAACTAAAGATGATTGTTACGAATTCCCTGCCGGTGACTGTTATCAGCACCTCACAACTCTAAGCTCCACACTCCACTCCCCATCCCCCATGACCGGGGCCTGAGAGTCTAGACTCTAAGGGGTAACAAAAACCTGCCCCTCAAACTCTCTCTGACCTGTGTGACCTGTGCCCTGATAGATCGCTAGGGAGGTTACTAGAGGTCCGGACATCTGCCCATCGTCTTGACTCTGCAGTTCACACTATACTCTCAGTCTCCCTCAAGCAGTGGTAGAGAGCAACATCTGTCTCTGCCTATCAACAACTGGACTCACTCATATCTCTGGACTGGTGGGATGGTGTGGGTGTCCCAAGTCAGTTGTGTGACATTTGTATATTGTTCTTCATAGTTAGTTGCTATGATTGTCTATTATATGTCTCTCCTCTGAGTTTACTGTGCTGTGTGATACTCTGCAGATGGCATATGCAATCTATATAGTCCTTTCACATTTACTACTGCTATATTCTGTAAGATTCTGTATCTATGCATTTGTGCCCTGGTGTATTCATTCGGTATGTGTGTATTAATTACATCTGTTTCTGTCCATTACAGAAGCATTACACTCTAAGAAAAAAAATGTGATATCTAGAAACTTAAAGGGTTCTTCGGCTGTCCCCATAGGAGAACCCTTTGAAGAACCCTTTTTGGTTTCAGGTAGAACCCTTTTGGATTCCAGGTAGAACCCTTTCTACAGAGGGTTCTACATGGAACCCAAAACGGTTCTACCTGGAACCAATAAGGATTATACCTGGAACCAAAAGGGTTCTCCTTTGGGGACAGCCGAAGAACCCTTTTGGAACTCTTTTTTCTAAGAGTGTACCATTCCACTATCTTTCCCACTTTATATCCCAATGTACATTCCCATGTGCATCCCCATATTCATCTTCCTCAGTGTGTTTAAATAAAGTTCCTGTGTGTTAACTCTTGGGCTGCTTTATTCCCCTCTAACCGGGGGCGATGCCATTGAGTCACAAACCAGTAAAATACATGGAGCCGGATCACTGTCTTTCACTGATATACACTAATGTCATATGGGATATTCCTTATTCTAACTTCCCTTTAATGTTTAAGCCAGAAAACCACTATCAACGTGAGAGCCCTTTTCAAAAGATAAGAGCCAGGCTTTACAGGGTTAACTGTTACAAGGGTCATCAACCTGGAGAGGGAAAAAAGCTAAACAATAATGACACAGTTTCTCTCTTTATGTTTGTTGGGAATATGTATGACACTTGTATGAATTATATTTCCCTTTGAACTGCTTGAATGGTTTAATTTGTGTGAAGGACTGCCTCCAGCCTTTTGATGTGAGCACTAGCTGAAGTAAAAGACAGGTCGCCTCTGGCCTCAATTTGCACCTGAAAACACCTCTCCTCCTCTATTCCTCCCCTGTTGTTTATTAAGGCCTATTCTGTTCCATCTTTTCCTTGAAAACTCCCACACACACTCCTCCGCCACTACACACACACACACACACACTGCTCGACACACTGATCGAAACACACAATTACAGAGACACTGACACACCAACTCGCCCACACATTCCCAAATACTGGCCCCCACCAAATATCAAATATGCTCCAGACAATGTGCCCGGCGAATGGAGCGAAAATGTAAATTACCTTCTTGTTCATTAATTATGCTATAAAAATGTAAATTGCTTCAGCGCCAAAAATGCTAATGGGACAGAGATAAAAGTCTCTCTTGTGCCAAAGGAGAATGTATAAAAGATTCATTTTCTCAAAATGTATCTCTTTTTACCGAGGACCTTGCTAAAAAGAGACCTGTTCGTGGCTTCTGGTCTCTCCTCCATCCACTCTCACTGTGCAGGCGCAGACAGGCACTATTTCTCTGTACTATCGGCTGCTCACATAGACAACCTGTTTCATTAGATATTGGCTATTGGACAAATTTGTCTTCACATCCTCTGTGCTCTCACTCATTTTGTGGATCTGAGCCTTGTGACCGAGTCCCTTGATACTTCTTACTTCTGCTGTTACTTTTCATTCCAACAATGGCAAGGCAAGTCCCCTGACCCATCACCATGGTAACCAGCTGACCTTTACTTATTGGTTGAGATGAGGGACAATTTAGAAGTGGAGAGATTTAGAGAGGAATTATATTATTAATGTCCATTTGAGTCTATCTTTAGGAGAAACTTGAAAAGTGCCTCTGGGTAGGATGTGTGTTCAGGTTAGGGTTTATGTTAGTTTCTATAGCTACTTGCATGTCTGGTGCATTGTCTTACATCAGATAGCAGGTTGATTCGACCTGCACGGGTTGAGGGACGAGCGTCGCGGAGGAGTAACGCCATCTGACGTGAGACAATGTGGCTGGAGTGGTTTTGGGTGTACTCATACAGTGAATGAGAAGTTTGATATGATTACATTTGTATATGCCTTAAAAAAACAACAACAGCGACAACACCAATATAAATGAGGGGACTGAAACACCAACACACACACAGACACTCTAACACATACATTATTTTTGTTGTTGTTGTATTGTTTGTATATCGATGTATTTTACATTTGTGTGACTGTCCTTGTCTATCAGTGTAGCAGTGTTTTGTTATTTATCATGTTTTGTGTTTTTTGTGGACCCCAGGAAGAATATCTGCTGCCCCTGTGAAAGCTAATTGGGATTCAAATAAACAAATCAAATCAAATGGATTACAATATAGATTGAGTGTTGGACAGGCGGACTCAAATGCACCCAACATATATTGTGATTGTGGTGAGTAACAAAATGTTTCGATCTGCAGAGATCAGGGTACACACAATCCCCCCCGTGTCTGTGAGACTGCAGAGGGATCCACAGGAGAGAGGAGCACTAATTAGTAGCATTAACTAACGAGGAGTCCTGTTAGGAGCCGGGCGGGATGGCGGGCGAAGGAAGGAAGCGTTGTGTTGTTATGTACTGTATGTGGAAGTGCTCATCTCGCTCACAGGAAACAGCACTATCAGCCTTGATGAGGCAAAGCAGCACTGTTTATTAGACACAACATCAAGACACTGATTAAAACAAGACGATGTGAATCTGAACTCCCATGTCAACCTGTTATAATGGCATGGGAAAGATCAGAGGAACGATACCAACTATAATGTCTCTGTGTTTCTTAATAAGGCCCTCTCAGGAGATTCAGTGGTTGTTGTGGGCTGGAAGGGTTAGTATGGGGCAATATAGTTTGGAGTAAATTATGCTGTTCCATCTGACAAATAGGAACACCAGGTTCATAGTTAACACATTTGCTTGAACACCAATGAAAATGTTACAGTTGACATGGTAATAAG
This sequence comes from Salmo trutta, assembly GCF_901001165.1. Classification (NCBI taxonomy): domain Eukaryota; kingdom Metazoa; phylum Chordata; class Actinopteri; order Salmoniformes; family Salmonidae; genus Salmo; species Salmo trutta. The sequence continues at coordinate 15,987,150 of NC_042993.1, read as the reverse complement.
CTTGGATGTCGGTGTCCCCGATGTTTCTATGGTCTCTAACTAACAATTCTGCTCCTTCTGCCTTTCAGAACTGTCCGTCTTCACCACACCACCGTGTTCGTCTTTTTCTATCTTTGTCTTCTCTGGGAAAAGATCAATGAAGGACACAGTGCACGGCCGGCCGGGCGCCTGCTGAGGGGCTGTCGACGTGAAATAGGCCCTGGGAATATCATCACACTTATCAGACCCTCTGAACAATGGTCACAGGCAGAGGCTGATCAGGCCCTTCTTCATTGGACTCTGGGAGCCAAGATGATGTGAGATTGCTTCTTGCCTGTGCCGATGCCGCCACTTCTCAGCGCGGCTGACGTGGACGTGAATCACACGGCCGTCCCCCAAAAGGTCATCTTTTGATAGGTGGGAACGGACCAGTCCCCCCCATCACCTTCCACCCACCACCCCACCGCATCCTCTCCTCTATCCAGTCACACAGAGGAGGAACGTTCTCTCTCTGATGCTGTGTGATCGTTTGTCTTCTGGTTCTGTACGTGTGTGTGTGTGTGTGTGTGTGAACTGTAACCACCCTCCGAAACATGGCGATAGGGTGTGATTAACATGGGTTGTTTGTCATGGTTGAGCCTGAGAGGTGGGAGGGAGGATCAAATCAAATTTATTTATATAGCCCTTCTTACATCAGCTGATATCTCAAAGTGCTGTACAGAAACCCAGCCTAAAACCCCAAACAGCAAGCAATGCAGGTGTAGAAGCACGGTGGCTAGGAAAAACTCCCTAGAAAGGCCAAAACCTAGGAAGAAACCTAGAGAGGAACCAGGCTATGAGGGGTGGCCAGTCCTCTTCTGGCTGTGCCGGGTGGAGATTATAACAGCACATGGCCAAGATGTTCAAATGTTCATAAATGACCAGCATGGTCAAATAATAATAATCATAGTAGTTGTCGAGGGTGCAACAAGTCAGTAACACAAGAATAAGTGTCAGCTGGCTTTTTCATAGCCGATCTTTGAGAGTATCTCTACCGCTCCTGCTGTCTCTAGAGAGTTGAAAACAGCAGGTCTGGGACAGGTAGCACGTCCGGTGAACAGGTCAGGGTTCCAGCAGGTCTGGGACAGCAGGTCTGGGACAGGTAGAACGTCCGGTGAACAGGTCAGGGTTCCATAGCTGCAGGCAGAACAGTTGGAACTGGAGCAGCAGCACAGCCAGGTGAACTGGGGACAGCAAGGAGTCATCAAGCCAGGTAGTCCTGAGGCATGGTCCTAGGGCTCAGGTCCTCCGAGAGAGAGAAAGAAAGAAAAAGAGAAAGAGAATTAGAGAGAGCATATTTAAATTCACACAGGACACCGGAAAAGACAAGAGAGGGGGTGTGTGGGTGAAGGTGGAGGTGGAGGTGGACTTCAGCTTGCAGAAGACATTACTTTAGTTTGAAAACAGGCATTTGAAATTACATTCAAAGGCAAAGAGGGAGCTGATCCAATCTGTCAGTCATTAGCTCATCCCAGAGTAATTGTGGATGAATAAATGGCTGTGTTATTTTACTATATTGGTTTGAGATCTATTACTTAAATTGCAAATTAAAGAAGTGGAATCATGTAATAATTGTGAAAGTAAGATGGAGAGAATGAGAGAAAAATAAATGAAGGGTGAAAGAGAGTCTAATCCCAACCACTGAGCCACTTATCCTGTGTCCCCTCCAAACCAAAAACAACCTTCCAACAACCACAATAAAATGACATTCCTGGTTCATTGCAGCCATTGAAATAACCCACAGGCCTCCTGCTTTGATCTCATATAACCTCCCACACTGATAAAATGAACTAAGGCGGTGTTTCACATCTACCTTCTACCACATCTACCTTCTCACATGAATACCAGTGTTACCTCTGCTATAACTTACATAGTCCTAAACATTTTGATTGTAACATTATTTATAATCTCACAATTTGCCTGGCAACTATTGCCTATAACAAATCCCGAAGTCTACCATATAGGAACAATTTTTCTTTAAAATGTTAACAAAATATTGACTGAAAATTATCAATCAATATTTATGCTATAAACCAATTAAACATGTAAAACTGTTTGATTGAATGAGAGACACAGTCTAACAAAACATTATTTTTGTGTTTTAATGCTACCTTTTACATGCACTGAAACACCAAAAAGGGTTTTCACAACACTCTTAAAAACACAACAAAACCCTCTTAAAAACACAATTACTCAGATTGAAGAACCACTTTGGGTGTTTCAGGGTGCTTCCATTCTGTTTTGAAATCAATTCAGTGTATCAGAACACTTACTTCCGTTTACATTCAAACACCCTCCAAACACCAGATCTCAGTTCAAGTGCACTATTTATGGTTTAACTACACAATGATAGTGTTTTGAGTCTTTCTATTTTAACAGTAGAAAGTCCAGGAAGATAAATCCCTTGCCCACACAGAGAACTCCCTCACACTGGGATGTGAACTCCCAGGCTGTTTCACCTTGTGTCTTTAGCTAAGGGTCTGTATTGAACCACAACATCAAAGCACATCAATGGAGATTGACTTTAGGATTAGTGACCCTCAGACAAACTCATCCTATTCTCAATATTCTAAATACAATCCATTGTCTATCTATACAACTCATAGGCAATCCTGTCATAGTTTCATAACAATCCTCCTATTGGCCTTGTTTCTTTATTTTTAAGATCCATGATAGAATAGTACTCAATCCACCTTGAATCGAAGGATCATTTTGACCTTCATGAATGTATCAAGTACATAAGTACTGTACTTATGTGCCCAGTGTCCTGTTCGTTCATTCATTCAGTGATCAGCTGAAGGAAGTGTATCCTTTAATAGGGCAGTAGGAGGAAACTGTCTAAATAGTGTCGAAAACCCATTTTCCTCTTCCATGCTTTTCTCCTCATAACCACATCCTGTGAGTTGTTCCCTGGGCAGCGACGTGGTCCGCTTGACTGTGATATACAACTTGAAAGGAGAGCGGCCACGGCACCCCAGGTTAGTTTAGTACACTGACGTCAGACTATGGATAGTGCAGAGCCTTTCTGTTCTGTGCTGTTTCTCTGCCGCTCGCTATCCTTCCCACCACACCACACATCACCTTCACCACCCACCCGTCTCCATCTTTCACTTCTATTTTCCCTTTTTCTGTGTTCCTTCCCTCTGTCTGCGAGTCAGTCAGATCAAAGGTGCATGCTCAGGGGATCTCTCATAGAGAAATGCCTCTGATTAGACCAGGCATCCTCCTCCACGTTGAATCTATCTCTTCTGTAATGGAGATGGAGTGCATGGAAACACTAGTCTGTACTCTGTACAGTCATCATATTACCATGGAAGTCGACATCAAAGAGGCATGTGCTACTGCAAGACATAACAGAAGGCCTTTCAGTTTTTGTGTAGTAGTTAGTGATTTTATAACTTTCGCTCTGTAACAAGTTTAAGGAGAGCCTTTGTGTGTGTGTGTGTGTCTGTGTGTGTGTTGGTTCGCCTAACTCCCCGTTCCACAAATCTAAATCCTTCAACTGAAAACAATCTGGTGTGGAGATAAAAGGGTTGCTAAGGTAACCAGCAGAACCGTCTCGTGCCTGCCAGCCATTGCAATGAATAAAATAAAGCTTAAAGTTTGAACTTTTAACATGTATAGTTCAATATTTAGCTGTTAGATACAAGTAATTTAATTTGAATGAGAACAATAACTTATGTGTAACCTAAAGTCATCAATTTCCCTTCATTGACACCAAACACTCCATAACCTACGTAATACAGATTCACTGTAATACAGACTGAATTAGAAGACAGAAGTTGGGGTTGACTTCACAGTATATCTTGGTCATTGCTGACTGGTACTGTCAAGATGACTATGTATTTCTTTCAGTTAGTTCCTGAGGATATCACCATGCGATAAAACAGGTTGACAATGTGGGCAGAAACCATGTCATTTTAGAATGCAACTGCAAGCTTTTCCCTTTGAGATCACAACTATGGGAAAAATTGCATCAAGGCGACACTGAGAATGCCTATACTGAATTTGTATCAGTGGGTATGGTGTCTGTTATGACAGTGAAACAGAGAAAAGTTGAGGTGTTTGAAATACATTCACATCACATCGACAACAATGAACAAACGAGAAGTAGAGCAGACTGTGCAACTAGGACGTGCTGACCTTGAGAAAATAGTCTCACTCCTATCCCATCTAACTTCATCCAAAGCTTCAAATAGACTTTTCAATTTCTTAGTATCCAAAATGCCCACATTTGCATATACATTCATCTGTCATGTTTTGATTGGTTTCAGTTAACTGATTTGTTTTCATTTTGGGGATAATGACAAGATGTCTTGTCTGGTAGGCACACACAGGAACTCAGATGAACTCACATGCCCGCCCGCACACACACACACACACACTGTCATGTCGTTGCCCTCTTTGGGAACAGCGAGCACCATCCCCCTCTCTCTGTTTCTCCTACACCCAGGCTGCTGCGACTACAGGTCGTAAATTCCTGGAGAAGAATCCTGCCTCATGGCCAGAGAGTATAGAGAGAGAGTGAGTTTCATAGAGAGAACAAAGGAATTTCTTCCACCTCACAGAACTGGAGAACCGAATGACATTCATGTTCAGGAGAATGTATAAAAGATCGGTGAAGTAACGAGCTACGAATTGGTCCATTTGGTACAATTTTGTGAAACTCATGAGAAACAATACAGCCACATTTCCATAATCCTGTTTCTACAAAAGTCTCAGTTATGAGGCTTACATCTAATTGTTGTATAGAATGAATGAGTAAAGATGGAACTATTTGTGAAATTATGTAATGTGATTTTAGACTGTTTAATGAGGGAAACTCCAATTCTCTTTTGGAGTTGAACTAAATCAGAGGACCACCCATGAGCACAGTTCTGATCTGGCGTCAGGGGACAGGCCCTTTTCTATGTTCCGAATAAAACCCCCACCTGGGTTTTCCCACTTCAGACCAGCTTACCTCGATAACGAGAGGGCCAAGGTTTGAGACCAGACTAGAGGTCGACCGATTATGATTTTTCAACGCCGATACCGATTATTGGAGGACCAAAAAAAGCAGGTACCGATTCAATCGGCCGATTTTTGCATTTATTTGTAATAATGACAATTATAACAATACTGAATGAACACTTATTTTAACTTAATACATCAATAAAATCAATTTAGCCTCAAATAAATAATGAAACATGTTCAATTTGGTTTAAATAATGCAAAAACAAAGTTAACAGGCAATATTAACTAAATATGCAGGTTTAAAAATATATACTTGTGTTGTCACGGCTGTTCAAAGGAGCGGACCAAGATGCAGCGTTTTTGTAGTTCCAAATAGTTATTAGAAGTGAAACTGAATGCAATACATTAATAACTTAAATACAAAACAAACCGTGACGCAGAGAGGACAACACACTACTCAAAAGACAATAACCCACAAACATGCAGAAACACCCTTACTAAATATGACCTCCAATCAGAGGCAACGAGGACCAGCTGCCTCCAATTGAAGGTCAACCCAATAAACCCCAACCTAGAAATAGAGAAACTAGAACTACAACATAGAAATAGAAAACATAGAACAAACACAAAACACCCCCTGTCACGCCCTGACCACTCTACCATAGAAAATAACAACTTATATTGGTCAGGACGTGACATGTGTATTGATTTTAAGAAAGGCATGGATGTTTATGGTTAGGTACAAGTTGGAGCAACGACAGTCCTTTTTCGCGAATGCGCACAACATCGATTATATGCAACGCAGGACAGGCTAGATAAACTTGTAATATCATCAACCATGTGTAGTTAACTAGTGATTATGATTGATTGTTTTTTATAAGATAAGTTTAATGCTAGCTAGCAACTTACCTTGGCTTCTTACTGCATTCGCGTAACAGGCAGGCTCCTCGTGGAGTGCAATGTAAAGCAGGTGGTTTGAGCGTTGGACTAGTTAACCGTAAGGTTGCAAGATTGAATCCCCAAGCTGACAAGGTAAAAATCTGTCGTTCTGCCCCTGAACATGGCAGTTAACCCACCGTTCCTAGGCCGTCATTGAAAATAAGAATGTGTTCTTAACTGACTTGCATAGTTAAAAAATATTTGTAAAAAAAAATAAAAAATAATATATATATATATATATCGGCAAATCGGTGGCCAAAAATACCGATTACGGATTGTTATGAAAACTTGAAATCGGCCCTAATTAATCGGCAATTCCGATTTCTGTGTGTACTTAGTTAGTAAATAAATGATTTTAAGACAATTGATGTATGGTTGACTCATAGTGAAGACTGGGTTCGTGCAGATAACCAACAATTTACGAAGTTTGGAATGAGAGTAACGTGAGGTAAAGAATAATTCATTAATCAGAAGACTATGTGATCAGATATTAAAATATATGAAAGTTATATTAGGAAAATTATAACTTTGTAATCTGAATATTTTCCTTGGTGCCTCGACTTCCTAGCTAATTACAGTTACATGATTAAGTAGTTTAATCACGTAATAATGTAAAAATGTAAAAAAAATGTAAATGTAATAATAATTACAGAGAATTTTTTATAAAGATTTTTTATAAAGATTAATCTTTGCCAAAGACACGACAACACATACACACACACACGCACACGCACACACACACACACGCACACGCACACACCCCCACACACACACACACACACACACACACACACACACACACACACACACACACACACACACACACACACACACACACACACACACACACACACACACACACAGTTACACACACACACACACACACAGTCACACACACACAGTCACACACAAAATCAATATATGAGCACAGCTGCAGAGAGAGATAGCCACACACTGTAAGAGAGATCCCCTAACTCACCTGGCTGCCCAAACAGTTGAGTTGTGGAACAGACCAGACCCGTTTTGGATGACTGGTATAAAATAAAGTTTAGGGTCCCGTAAAAGTGTGCCACACAGATGACATGTAACATGCTACACTCAGAAAAAAAGGGTTCCAAAAGGGTTCTCTGGCTGTCCCCATAGGAGAACCCTTTTTGATTCCAGGTAGAACCGTTTTAGGTCCCATGTAGAACCCTCTGTGGAAAGGGTTTTACATGGAACCCAAAAGAGTTCTACCTAATACCAAAAGAGTTCTACCTGGAACCAAAAAGGGTTCTTCAAAGGGTTATCTTATGGGGACAGCTGAAGAACCCATTAACCCCTACATGTAGAAAATGATATCTCAAATGTATATTTAACCTCTTAATTTAAAATTCATAGTAATTAACAAAAAAAACTAAAAACATTCATGTTTATCAGTAAAGTACTTTGGAACCCACCCTGTTACAATGTTCTAAAAGGAAGCTGTCAATAAAGCTTTTAAAAACAAACATGGCGGCGCACATGGAGGAGGTGTGAGCTACGATAACAGGGGGAATACAACGACTTTACGTGCACAAGAACATTTTGAATCTGATATAGATAATGGATGATGATAAAATCCATATCGCTTAACGCAAGGATTTGGAAATTGAACACAGTGAGTAACTTCAAACCCTGTGATCAAAGCTTTATTTTTATTTTTTATAGACGTTCAACAATGCATCTAGCTTACAAAAGTCACTAGCTTGCTAATGTGGCTGTCAGTGTCATGTCAAAAATGGATAGCTCGAGTCGCGATTTACTTAGCTAGCTAGCTGTTTCTTATTAACGGTATTCGTGATTATTTCTTGAATAACTAACAAGCACATAAAACTATTATCTTACACAAATGCTAATGTGTTTACCCAATGTGAACTTGGAACAACGTGATTTGCATCGCCTGAATCTCTCAAGGTTTATGCAAGGCTCTCCATGGTAAAGATATGGCATTCACAAGGGTCAATGTAACCATAGAAACATCTCATTCTCTATCTCTCTCTCTCCTACACACTCTCATATGCACAGACACAACGTTGTTTATGTCTCTTTCTCTCTATATATCTCTCTCTGCTCTAGCTGGAGGATAGTGGCATTTGTGGCATTCCACTGATGTCCCATAGAGACTATAGAGTAGCTAGGCTACAACAGAGAAGATGTGGTTTGAGTGGGTGTGCAAAGCTGCCATCAAGGCAAAGGGTGGCTACTTCGAAGAATCTCAAATCTAAAATATATTTGAATTTGTTTAAAACTTTTTTGCTTACTACATGATTCCATATGTGTTATTTCATAGTTTTGATTTCTTCACTATTATTCTACAATGTTGAAAACAGTAAAAATTAAGAAAAACCCTTGAATGACTAGGTGTGTCCAAAATGTTGACTGGTACTGTATATACATACATTTGTATATGTAACGTCAATTATCAAAAAACACGTCAACTCAGATTAAAAAAAATATATAATTGCATATGTTAAGACCCTATTTCACACCATGTGACCACTGCAATTTGGCTGGTACACAGTCGACATTTTAAATAGAATAAACATGTTAACGTCTAATTACTTCCACCGTCGAATGTCAATTTAAATGGTCATGGCTGTTCTGTTATCAATACTTCTATGATTTCAATAAGTTTTCTATGGAGGATTGACGGTATATAAAACAACTGATATTCCCATTCAAGTCAACATTCTCTGATGTGTGGACCTCCAACCAACTTTGTGGTACCATTTGAAAGTTTAAACTAGATTCTTTACCTATTTTAGTACATTTTATCAGCCAAAACATGATACTCATCCCTGTATTCAAGAGAATGTTGTTTCAACCGATGGTGAGTACAACACAAAAATCTAAGATTATGTAATATAGGGTCTAAGCTATGACCATATGCGAATATGAAAAAAAGTATTCTATCTATCTATCTATCTATCTATCTATCTATCTATCTATCTATCTATCTATCTATCTATCTATCTATCTATCTATCAATAATACATTTATTAAATAAAAACAGACATTATAAAATTGTTTGACAACCCTGTTTGTAAACTTTTAAATGATATCAATCTCGTTTATCTTTTCCAGTGATGTCGACATGGATTTCTCATGGTATGGTGGGGTATGAAAAATGGGTAAACTTTGAGCACATTCGTGTACAAAAGGTCACTTTCTGAGCACTTCTGCAATGGGAAAATATGTATGGTAGATTTATTTTAAATCAAAAGGAGTGCTGTCAAAAAGTGATTGAATTCAAATGGATTTACCCTAATAATGTCTCCTTGGGTTACCTTGGCGACTGTGTGAATGTGTGCACCTTTTTTCAGCAAAGGTTTTGCCTTATGTGATCTGAACATCTATTACTGTGTTAATGAACAGGTATTACTCACCAACTATTGTTAACCAGAATCAAACTCCAGACTGTTATTTTCATCCTGTTCCTAGCAGCCTATTTTCCTTAAGAATGGGTACGAGCTGACTGAGGCTTTGGCTGCAGCTTCTGTGTGCTCTGCTGTCTTTTCTTGTGAGCAGAGCACTGACTAATAGAACTGTGTCCTTGTGTTGCCTAGGTAACAGAGGCATGCAGATGGCAGCGTACAGAGTGTCTCTCTGCCCGCGTGACAGTGGCCTGTTCAGGTTGGGATTGGGTAGACCCAGGTCCAGGGCTGACCGTGCTCACATGGCCCCCCTGCCCCACCTCCTCTCCCCCTGCCCCAGAGCCGGGGCTCGGACCCTGTTTAGCGAGACGGGTCTGGGACAGGGACTATAAAGCGGACACCAGACACAGGGTGGAGCACTGGTGGCACCCCCGTATCATGGAGCAGTGGCAGAGGGATACGCTGGAGGAGGTGAGTTGGCAGCAATTCTTAAGTTCTCTCTTTGCTTTATGTTGGCCCTTAGTAGAGGCTTCTGGAAAAGATTGTCAGATGAATATTTTAAAACACCCTTGGCTTTAGTTCCAATTATAATCTAGCCTAATATTAAACCATACTCTGGTCATTAAGCATCCTTCAGAATAACCATAGTCATCATGGGACATTAGTACCTGGGCCTATTGCTATGTTTATATGTGTGTGTCTGTCTGGTTGAACCCTGTTTAGTGTTCCCTTTGGGAGGCCTTCTGGTTTGCGTAGACTCTAAAACATTCATTAAATCATTCACTTACTGTCTAATATTCTTGACTCATAGGCGTAATATGCTTAGTAATGAAGTAACCTATTCACAGTCTCCTGTTTGTCCGTCTCTGTTTTTGGTTACTGTTGTCACGACCATCAACAGTCCTCCAAGGCAAGTAGTACTGTAGCTGAACCTGACATCCAACCTTGTGTTACGACGTTGTTACAAACCCAAAATGCGTCATGATTCAGCCCAGGCTTTCCACACAAAAAGTATTCAGACCATCAATGAGCTCCTTCAAGATATTTTAAACTGTTGTTTTTGCCTATATAAAGGTTGTTTAGTCAGTCTGAGCTCATTGAGTTATTCAGGCCCCTCTTGGCCTTGGGTGATTCATACAGAGTGAAGTCCCAAATGTCAACCTATTTCCTATTTATTGTGCAGGTTGACATTTATTGTCATGAGTTTTGTCATGGAGGCAGAACTGAGCGATTGCCCCTTAGATGGGCCAGCTGCAAAGTCCAAATTGGCTATTTTGTAAAAATGTATGAAAACAAAAATGTGCTTTTTGGTCCTAATTTAGGATTAGGCATTAGGATTAGCCGTGTGGGTGAGGTTAGGGTAAAGATTAAGTTTAAAATCAGATTTTATGACTTTGTGTGGCTGTGCCAGCTAGTTACCACTATGCAGAGCTGCCTCCAGAACAAGATTCATGACGAAAAACGCTAACCTACATGTATTGCACTACTTTTGACCATGGACCGTAGGAAATAGGGTGCCATTCAGGACGCAGGCTGTGTGTAGCCCAGATAGCCCCTCACTCTACCATCTCACTCTGCCATCTATCTATCTGGCCTGGCTGGCCTTTCTCAAAGATACTGGGAATCATTAAAGAACTGCTGCCTCACACACTCTGGAAACATGCTGCAGCTGCACTCAGACACACAGACTAAAGTTACAAAGGGTCGGAAACCTTCTGGGAAATTTCCAGAAATTTTCCATGGGAAGTTAAGCCTGGGAATTTGGGGTATTTTGCTTAAATTCAGCAAAAAGCGTTAGCTTATAACAGTGAACCTTTTTTTGTGGGATACACATAAGGCAATTCTAGGTCTTGTGGCATATTTTGGTTAAACTATCCCCAATTCAATGGAATTGCAACCATCTACATGCACAGTGCATTCTTCCATCACATATGCAGTGCACTCTTCTATCACATGTACAGTCGTGGCCAACATTTTTGAGAATGACACAAATATTAATTTTCACAAAGTCTGCTGCCTCAGTTTGTATGATGGCAATTTGCATATACTCCAGAATGTTATGAAGAGTGATCAGATGAATTGCAATTAATTGCAAAGTCCCTCTTTGCCATGCAAATGAACTGAATCCCCCAAAAACATTTCCACTGCATTTCAGCCCTGCCACAAAAGGACCAGCTGACATCATGTCAGTGATTCTCTCGTTAACACAGGTGTGAGTGTTGATGAGGACAAGGCTGGAGATCACTCTGTCATGCTGATTGAGTTCGATATAACAGACTGGAAGCTTCAAAAGGAGTGTGGTGCTTGGAATCATTGTTCTTCCTCTGTCAGCCATGGTTACCTGCAAGGAAACACGTGCCGTCATCATTGCTTTGCACAAAAAGGGCTTCACAGGCAAGGATATTGCTGCCAGTAAGATTGCACCTAAATCAACCATTTATCGGATCATCAAGAACTTCATGGAGAGCGGTTCAATTGTTGTGAAGAAGGCGTCAGGGCGCCCAAGAAAGTCCAGCAAGCGCCAGGACCGTCTCCTAAAGTTGATTCAGCTGCGGGATCGGGGCACCACCAGTACAGAGCTTGCTCAGGAATGGCAGAAGGCAGGTGTGAGTGCATCTGCACGCACAGTGAGGCGAAGACTTTTGGAGGATGGCCTGGTGTCAGGAAGGGCAGCAAAGAAGCCACTTCTCTCCAGGAAAACTATCAGGGACAGACTGATATTCTGCAAAAGGTACAGGGATTGGACTGCTGAGGACTGGGGTAAAGTAATTTTCTTTGATGAATCCCCTTTCTGATTGTTTGGGGCATCCGGAAAAAAGCTTGTCCGGAGAAGACAAGGTGAGTGCTACCGTCACTCCTGTGTCATGCCAACAGTAAAGCATCCTGAGACCATTCATGTGTGGGGTTGCTTCTCAGCCAAGGGAGTGGGCTCACTCACAATTTTGCCTAAGAACACAGCCATGAATAAAGAATGGTACCAACACATCCTCCGAGAGCAACTTCTCTCGACCATCCAGGAACAGTTTGGTGACGAACAATACCTTTTCCAGCATTATGGAGCACCTTGTCATAAGGCAAAAGTGATAACTAAGTGGCTCGGGGAACAAAACATCGATATTTTGGGTCCATGGCCAAGAAACTCCCCAGACCTTAATCCCATTGAGAAGTTGTGGTCAATCCCCAAGAGGCGGGTGGACAAACAAAAACACACAAATTCTGACAAACTCCAAGCATTGATTATGCAAGAATGGGCTGCCATCTGTCAGGATGTGGCCCAGAAGTTAATTGACAGCATGACAGGGCAGATTGCAGAGGTCTTGAAAAAGAAGGGTCAACACTGCAAATATTGACTCTTTGCATCAACTTCATGTAATTGTCAATAAAAGCCTTTGACACCTATGAAATACTTGTAATTATACTTCAGTATTCCATAGTAACATCTGACAAAAATATCTAAAGACACTGAAGCAGCAAACTTTGTGGAAATTAATATTTGTGTCATTCTCAAAACTTTTGGCCACGACTGTACAGCTGATTCTCAAGATCTTTCACACTAATGAGATGCTATTGAGCCCACACTACTACACAGTCTGAGCCAAGGACTACATGCTTTCTGGTAAGTTTTGATTATGATACTGGGCGGGGTGAATCTATTTTATATGACATACATGATTATTTGTTAACTAGTAAATAGTAGCCTACAGCAAAGTGTGTTTAAATAATTTCTAACTTGTTAACAATTTCTGCTAGTTAGTTTTTGCTACCATGTGGGTTTTAGCTTGCTTGAGCCTGATAACTAATTTTAAAACATTTATCTTACATAGGAGTTGTTTAATCTAACTGCTTAACTATTTCTCTGTACATGGAATTGTATTATTTATTTTTTTACTCATGTTTTTCTAATTGTTACATGAAAATGCCACGGGCACCATCTGATGTGTGGAGATATTTCACTGCAGCTAATGTAGATGGAAAAGCTGTGTACATTTGCAAATACTGTTACAACTCATATGTGAAGAACGCAACAAAGATGCAGAATCATCTGGCCAAGTGCATAAAGTTCCCTCAGCACTCACAACAAGCAACCTCTGACAAAAGTCCCTCTACTTCTATTCGAGGTGAAAATTATGAATCGTACAGCTTATCGATAGCAACAGCTCATGGTCCTCCTGGAATTAGATTTTTTTTTGGGATGGAGATGCAATATGACAGTCGTGCCAACATATCTCATCAGCCACCTGGTGGAAGGGACTTTGTGGATCTGAGGCTCTTTCCCCTGTTGCCTCCATCATCCTCCAAATCCCACCAACATCAGCCGCCTCAGAGCGCAACTGGTCCTTGTTTGGGCACACACACCAGAGCACGCAACAGGCTCACCAATACAAGGGTTGAGAAATTGGTGGCCATCTGGGCAAATTTGAAGCTTTTTGAGCCTGACAACGAGCCATCCTCAACAAGGTTGGAAAGTGACAGTGAAGATGAGGTCTCAGAGCCTGATGTTCAAGAGGTGGACATTGAGGAGGTCCAGGGAGAAGACATGGAAGCCTGAGAGAAAGACAACCAAAGCTTTAGTTTTTAGACTATCATTTTACAGATGTATGTTGAAAACGTTTTTGGGAGATGCGATGGATCATTGGGGATCATTCAATATTCCCTTTCTTTTGTTTTTCAGTGAAATCATCCCATGTGAAGAGTCAACTCATTTCATTAAAGTTCAATTCAAAACGAAATTGTTTTTATTTCTATTGGAAGGATTTAATCATTTGCAATTATGTATTCTTATGCTAAGGTAAAAGGTGTGTGTTTCTGTCTCCATATGATATGGTAAATATATCCAATGCAAAAAAACATCAACATTAAAATGGTATTAATATTAATTTGCATATATTTCCATTCATTCCCATATATTCCCATTAATTCCCACAAAGTTTCCACATCTGAATATTCCCCAAAATGTGCAACCTTAATACAGACAAAAGAATCCAGGAGCTAGGAGTGTAGTTTTGCACTGACCTAGGCTGTATAACTCTTAGGCCCAACCACAAAGTCATAAAATCTGATTTTAAACCTAATCATAACCCTAACTTCACCCACACTGCTATTCCTAATTTCTAACCCTACATTTAGACCAAAAAGCACATTTTTGTTTTGAAAAATGTTTATAATACTGGCATGAACGTGCAGTTGAAGTCGGAAGTTTACATACACTTAGGTTGGAGTCATTAAAACTCGTTTTTCAACCACTCCACAAATTTCTTGTTAACAAACTATAGTTTTGGAAAGACGGTTAGGACATCTACTTTGTGCATGACACAAGTAATTTTTCCAACAATTGTTTACAGACAGATTATTTCACTGTATCACAATTCCAGTGGGTCAGAAGTTTACATACACTAAGTTGACTGTGCCTTTAAACAGCTTGGAAAAGTCCAGAAGATAATGACATGGCTTTAGAAGCTTCTGATAGGTTAATTGACATCATTTGAGTCAACTGGAGGTGTACCTGTGGATGTATTTCAAGGCCTACCTTCAAACTCAGTGCCTCTTTGCTTGACATCATGTGAAAATCAAAAGAAATCAGCCAAGACCTCAGAAAAAAATTGTTGACCTCCACAAGTCAGGTTCATCCTTGGGAGCAATTTCCAAACGCCTGAAGGTACCACGTTCATCTGTACAAACAATAGTATGCAAGTATAAACACCACGGGACCACGCAGTCATCTTACCACTCAGGAAAGAGACACGTTCTGTCTCCTAAAGATGAACATACTTTGGTGCGAAAAGTGCAAATCAATCCCAGAACAACAGCAAAGGACCTTGTGAAGACCTTGTGAAGATATCCACAGTAAAACAAGTCCTATATTGACATAACCTGAAAGGCCGCTCAGCAAGGAAGTAGCCTTGCTCCAAAACCGCCATAAAAAAGCCAGTCTACGGTTTGCAACTGCACATGGGGACAAAGATTGTACTTTTTGGAGAAATGTCCTCTGGTCTGATGAAACAAAAATAGAACTGTTTGGCCATAATGACCATCGTTATGTTTGGAGGAAAAAGGGGGAAGCTTGCAAGCCGAAGAACACCATCCCAACCGTGAAGCAGAGGGGTGGCAGCATCATGTTGTGGGGGTGCTTTGCAGCAGGAAGGACTAGTGCAAAGCACAAAATAGATGGCATCATGAGGTAGGAAAATGTTGTAGATATATTAAAGCAACATCTCAAGACATCAGTCAAGGTCTTCCAAATGGACAATGACCCCAAGCATACTTCCAAAGTTGTGGCAAAATGGCTTAAGGACAACAAAGTCAAGGTATTGGAGTGGCCATCACAAAGCCCTGACCTCAATCCCATAGAAAAGTTGTGGGCAGAACTGAAAAAGCGTATGCGAGCAAGGAGGCCTACAAACCTGACACAGTTACACCAGCTCTGTCAGGAGGAATGGGACAAAGTTCACCCAACTTATTGTGGGAAGCTTGTGGAAGGCTACCCAAAAGGTTTGACCCAAGTAAAACAATTTTAAGGCAATGCTACCAAATACTAATTCAGTGTATGTAAACTTCTGACCCACTGGGAATGTAATGAAAGAAATTAAAGCTGAAATAAATCATTCTCTGTAATATTTTTCTGACATTTCACATTCTTAAAATAAAGTGGTGATCCGAACTGACCTAAAATAGGGATTTTTTGCTTGGATTAAATGTCAGTAATTGTGAAAAACTGAGTTTAAAAGGTGTATGTAAACTTCCAACTTCAACTGTACAGTAAGCTATACACCAATCACATGTTGCCAGACACAGATTTGTAGGGCTAGTTCCTGTCAAACAGTCTGTATAATTATTGATGGTGAGGCTCTCACGAGCCTCGTGAAGTCTGTTTCCCTGAGCATGTGTTTGTTGTCTTCCCCAGAGTTCCCTTAGGAAGAAGTTTTATGTCCTGTCTATGTTCCCGTACCCCTCTGGCCATTTCCACATGGGCCATGTACGGGTCTACACCATCAGTGACACCATCGGACACTTCCAGAGGATGAGGGGCCACCAGGTAATAATAATATATAACATTTAGCAGACGCTTTTATCCAAAGCGACTGGCCCTGATAGTAGCTGGAGATTCAACTGTGAAAAGCTTAGCTGCCCATACTGGTAACTTTTATCATTTCTCCTTTCCACCCCTCTATGCATGTCTGTCTCTATGGCTCTCTCTCTCTCGCTCTCTATGCATTCACACAAACTGTACTGTCACGACTCCAGGTTAGTCACGTAGAAGCATACAGCTGTGAAGCACTTTGTGTGTAGTCCTCAAGGTCACCGTCCGTTCTCGCTCTCTTTACATCTTCTCTGTAATGGAAGCCCTGATCCATCGTCATTATGGCCTTGATGTTCTGTCTAGTCTGAATCACAGTCGGCATCTGTTCTGCAGGAGGTGTGTGTGTGGAGGCTGTTTAAACTGAGAGAGATGCTGCTCTGCCTTTGCCTTCTAACTCAGCTCTTAAAAGGTCGAACTGGGATCGGGGAATGAGTTCAATTGTCATTTCAAAGGACATTTCCCCAGCCTCAACTGGTGGGGCTGCCATTTTTCTGAAAAAGGATTTGCATATTGTAGCTTTAAGAGTGCCCCCATTCTCCCTGGCCCAACGCTACATTGCACTTACCTAAGTGCTTAGCCACAAGACCACTTTTCAGTGGGACTACTTACGCATGGAACATTATCAGACATGATTACGGCATAAAAAGGTTTCATGTCAAAACAATGACTTTAAGTTGGTGAGTTCCTCTAAGACATCTGCCTTTAAGTGTTTCTGCAGGGGTAAGACAGGGAGGGATGCAAGCTCCCCCTGTCCATTCTAATGTGTTGACTACTCTCCTCTTCATAGAAAAGTGTGAAAGATGTGTGTTGGTGTTTTAAGAGAGATGATGATCAGACCGTTGGTGTCCTACAAACCACTGGTGACAAATGACTCCCCAGAGACACCATTCGGATCTGTTACTGTGTCCCCTAATGCAGCCAGTCACCCACAACTTGAAATGGTTACTAAAGAATTCACTCATCTCACTCTTTCTCTCTTTTCTTCTCTCTCTTTATCCCTCTCTCTCTCTCCCTCCTCTCTTACCCTCCCTCCCTCCCTCTGTATACTGTTCTAAACCATTACTCCAGCCATTCTTCTCTATGTCACAATAACAACCCACTCCCCCTCCTTAGCGAGACGGACAGCGCCTCTTTGGTGTGTGTTGTTTTGTAGGCCCTCCTCTCTCAGGCTACGTCCCAAATGGCACCAGATTCCCGTTTATAGGGCATTATTTTTTACCAGGGTCCATAGGGCTGTGGTCCAAAGCAGTGCAATATATAGGGAATAGGGTGCCATTTTGGATGAATCCTCAGGGGCTGATTTAATGGAGCCTGACAAAGTGCTGTCAGTGTTGTGAGTGTGGCACAACGGGCCTGTCATTGTTTTGTAAGCAGCAGGGTTTCGTTCCCTCGCACTCAGAGAGAGATGGCTAGGGGTTGGAGAGAGACTGAGGTTCAGCAGAAGCAAAGAGGAGACGGAGGAGTAGAGTAATTATGAGCACTATCGCCTGGGTCGTGTTCATGTTGAAGCAGGGAGGGACTGGTGCAATAACACATTTTTGTTTTCTGTTGCATGCCCTAATGAACACAACCCTGATGTTTCATCCATCACACTTGAGCCAATAAGCCCTCAGGGTTTACTAATCCATTAACAACCTGCTGTATGTCATGCAGCTGTGACTGTGACTGAATATATCTGCAGGTGTGTTTGTTGTGTATTTGCTGCTCATAGCTTTGCCCTGCTGGTTGTTTACTAAGCAAATACCCTCATCCACTCAGAGGGTCACAGTGTTGGCTACATTTCTGTCTTCATATGGACTTTATTTTTCTTAGCAGGTAGGCTGCATCTGGGCTACCAGCAGTAAGGCTATAATGCTGTCTTCTTAACCACTATTATTTTAGTTGTCTTATGGACTAGTTCATTCATTCAATTTGATTAGACTTGTAGAGACAAAATCCCTTCCCTGTAGCCTAGTTGTGGTGTGATGTTTAGTAAAATCCCTTCCCTGTAGCCTAGTTGTGGTGTGATGTTTAGTAAAATCCCTTCCCTGTAGCCTAGTTGTGGTGTGATGTTTAGTAAAATCCCTTCCCTGTAGCCTAGTTGTGGTGTGATGTTTAGTAAAATCCCTTCCCTGTAGCCTAGTTGTGGTGTGATGTTTAGTAAAATCCCTTCCCTGTAGCCTAGTTGTGGTGTGATGTTTAGTAAAATCCCTTCCCTGTAGCCTAGTTGTGGTGTGATGTTTAGTAAAATCCCTTCCCTGTAGCCTAGTTGTGGTGTGATGTTTAGTAAAATCCCTTCCCTGTAGCCTAGTTGTGGTGTGATGTTTAGTGGTTATACTGCCTGTGGCTCTGCTCTGCTTTCAGCCTGCAGCTCATCTCTTCACAGATGGAACCAGAGCTTTTGGGATTTGTGTGGGTGGACACACATACACTTTAGCATAGCCATGCCAATGTGTTGCATGCCCAAAATCAGCCCCCTGCCCTGGGACTCCTGTCTGTCAGGCTGTCCTGCTGGCCTGGATGGACAAGTCCCTCCCTAATATACATCTAAGTCTTCCACTCTGTGGACAGGTTTCTCTCTTAGCTCCTCCTCTATCCATAGGTTATCCATAGGTTATCCATAGGTTATCCATAGGTTAAATGTAAGCAATACAGTCGTAGTGGGGGAGTTAGAGACTTGACTTTGGCCCTGGGGTTGTTGTGGAGCATCGACTGTTAACAAGGATGATGGTTTGCCTCTGACATATTCTCTTTTGGCTGATGTAACTTTGAGAAATGAACCGAGGTAGACAGCCTGTCCTGTCAATCAGGAGTTCATCTCTTCTCTACAACAGATCTGCTAAAGGTCCTCCTCACTACATTAGATAATGGGCACATTTCAACTGGAAAAACGGTGTATTAACATGGCAAGCACATCTATTTTAATGACCGTAGGGACTTCTTTACATTACTAGATCTACAGGTACTCTTTTCTCTAGTCAATGTCTGTATATTTTACCTCGGCACGAAGGCGCTCACTTAGACTAATATCATCCAGCACTCGGCTTTACAAATTAGGCCCAGGCAGTTACCAAGGATACCGATTTCTGTCTGAAGCGTCAGACTCGTTAGTCGATGCACACTCCTCTCCTGTCGCCCTCACCTCTCTCTCTCTCCACTGCTCTTCCATTCTCTTCTCCACTCCTCCCTTTATTGCCTCTCCTCCGTTTTCTTTCTCTTCAGTAAGAGAAAGCGAAGGATGAAGAAGGAATAGAGAAGGGTGAAAGGAGGTTATCAATTCTTAATAGTGTTGTGAGAAGCGGAGGGAGGAGGGAGACACTGGTATGAAGAAGTGGAAATAAGTGAAAAAACACATTATGAGGAGGAGAAGGGTGGGACTGACTGACTGCAAGCAGAATCTGGAAGCCTGTGTAAACCTCTGATCACATCTGTCAGTGCTGCAAAGTACAACGCCTTACATCACAACATCCCCATACTAGTGTGAATGAAATATAGATGATGATGATGCAAACAGAGGCCTTGATTCTTATTACCATCCTCCATGTTACACATCCAATCAGACCAGCGCCAGTATGTTCCCTCCTATTCTAATGTATAACTCACATTACAACATTAGGCCTTTATGGGCCTGTGCACAGCCACTCTACATGCATTAGATGTTATGTTCCCTCACCTCTCTGCCTTACACTCAGGTTGGGTTTAACAGCTTCTATGTACATTACATGCCTTCTGGCATAGAACAGAGAGCTATAGCTCAATTAGTCATTTCCCGGCCTAAGGGGACAAATCAAGTATTTTAAATTGAATTGAACTGTTATCTTGGGGGCTGTGTGTAACGTGTAAAACCCAATGGGAAGGGAAGAACAGCCAGGTGTGATTTGTAACTGATTTCTGTGTAACTGTTTTTAGGTGCTAAACCCAATGGGCTGGGATGCTTTTGGACTCCCAGCAGAGAACGCTGCCATCGAGAGAGGCCTTGACCCGGAGGAATGGACGAAGAGGTACAATACAAGATATGACACAAACACTTCTCTCTCTCTCTCTCTCCTCTCTCTCCTCTCTCCTCTCTCTCTGTTTCTCTCTCTCATTCCCCCTAACGTCCTCCTCTCCCCTGTCTGTCTTCGTCCCCAGTAATATCCAGTCCATGCGGGAGCAGCTCGACAGCCTAGGGCTCTGCTTTAATTGGGACAAGGTGAGTAATGGGAGGAGCTGAGCACCACCTCCAACCGTTCAGTGGGAGGCTCTGTGTGGGTGGATGACTGTCTTTTCTCTCGTGTGTGTGTGTGTGTGTGTGTGTGTGTGTGTGTGTGTGTGTGTGTATGAATCATCTTGTGGATCCCTCTCCTCTGACCAGGAGGTGACCACCTGCCTGCCAGACTACTACAGGTGGACCCAGTGGCTGTTCGTCAAGCTCTTCAAGGCAGGACTGGCCTATCAGAAAGAGGTAGGTTTGGGGTCCTTCAGTCTGAGTCTGTCCAATCCTTGTCATAGGCTGTGTCTCAATAGTCCAAAGTGGTTTCCTCAATTCATCTCCTTTCCATCTCTGCTGACGAGGAGATGACGACACTTTGGACTAATGTGATGCCGTCATGCCCCTGGTATTGTCATGGGCCGTGTGTAGAGCTCCAGGGAGGCAGGATGAGGGAGACACATCCCAGGAGGATGAGTCTCAGGCAGGCCACAGAGGCTCAGTGGCCTGGGGAACAGTCTTCAGTAACTATGGAGCCTCCTTTGGCTCTGTGAGGAAAACACATTTTGTGTAGTAGATTACAGACAATCGGAAAATCTGTGCTGTAGTGGAGAGGTCATGTAGTTTAATCAGATGCAAGGTATTTTGGCGCTCGTATCAGTAGACATCTGTCTCTCTCTGATTTGATCAGCTCCTGTGATGTTGGCTTATGTCTCTCTTTGTGTCTGTGTCTATTTGTAGTAATTGTAATCTGTGTGTGTGTGTGTGTGTGTTCCAGGCGGTGGTGAACTGGGACCCTGTGGACCAGACGGTGTTGGCTGATGAGCAGGTGGATGACAGCGTGCGCGGCTGGAGGTCTGGAGCTCTGGTGGAGCAGAAATTACTCAGGCAGTGGTTCATTAAGACCACCAACTACGCCAAGGTAGGTGTGTGTCTCTCATGCGCATGGAGGGTGTGTTGGTGATAAGCCCGTCAAGGGTCAAAGGGCGTCCTATCACATCAATCTCACCACCTGAGCCTTTTGGCATAATTTGATTGGCTGGCTACATTAGAGGCTGTGTGAGAATGGAAGGGGGGGAGACCCCTCTGACATCAATCACTGCAGAAACCATGGCAGCCGCTTCAGCCCTGGCTGTAGAACAAACCTGGGCTCAAGTAGGATCTGTTTTATTTCAAATACTTTAGCTGGGATTGAGTGATCTTACCTGGTACAATGGAACCATTGGAATAGTTCCAAAAGTGCAAACTGCAAAGCCCACCCATCTGGCACGTCAGACTGGGTCAATCAAGTGCTCAGAGTATTTGAAAGAAAATAAATACTACTTGAACCCAGCCCTGGCTGTGTAATCAGCAGCCTGCTGAGAGTGTCATTCCCAGGCTGGCCTCGCCGGTCCGGGCCAGTCTGACTGATGAGAAACCTCCACGTCTCCAGCAGCAGGGTCTCATAATCACTACCAGCCACTACCAGCCACGCTCTGGGTTGAAATTACCCTCTCTGGAGATTTATTCCACCCATGGGTTAGGCGGCGCACTCACAGGCTGAAGAGCGTGAACACATGCAAACACACACACACACACACACACACACACACACACACACACACACACACACACACACACACACACACACACACACACACACACACACACACACACACACACACACAGGCAGCTTGAACCTGGGCACATGGAGTGAGAGTGACTGAAGGTGTGCTGATTCAAACCTCTCCAGATGAGGAATGGTTGGTACTGAGAGGCTCTGAGTGGAAGCCTTCCAAACTTGTCTGATTGGTGGGCCAGAAGGTCAGGTTCCCTATGCTGCTAGAGCCTTGATTGGTAAGAGTTGATTGATGTGTGCGTGCATGCTGGTAACATTTCCAGTTTCCCCACTTCCCCTGGGACCTGGTAAAGACATACACTAGTCACTCACGCATTAACCAATAAGCTTCAGCAGTATGACCCTGTCACTAGGGTTGTAAAGGGTCTGAATTTTTCCATGGGAAGTTAAGCCTGGGAATTTTGCTTAAATTCATTTAAAAAAAATTGCTTTGCTTTTTTGTGGGATACACATAAGGCAATTCTGGGTCTTGTGGCATATTTTGGTTAAACTATCCCCAATTCAGTGGAATTGCAACCCTCTGCATGCGCAGTGCATTCTTCCATCACATGTACAGCTGATTCTCAAGATCCTGCACACTAATGAGATGCTATTGAGCCCACACAACTACACTGTCTGAGTCAAGGACTACATGCTTTCTGGTAAGTTTTGATTATGATACTGGGCGGGGTGAATCTATTTTATACGACATACATGATTTTTTTGTTAACTAGTAATAGTAGCCTACAGCAAAGTGTGTTTAAATCATTTCTAACTTGTTAACAATTTCTGCTAGTTAGTTTTTGCTACCATGTGGGTTTTAGCTTGCTTGAGCCTGCTAACTGAGGAGTGTTAATTAACCTGTTTCCATACATGTTTAATTTTTAAACATTTATCTTACATAGGAGTTGTTTAATCTAACTGCTTAACTATTTATCTGTATATGGAATTGTATTTGGGTTTTTTTGACAAATTTTAGTTTTCTAATCTTTACACGAAAATTCCACGGGCACTATCTGATGTGTGGAAACATTTCACTGCAGCTAATGTAGATGGAAAAGCGGTGTACCTTTGCAAATACTGTGCCAAATCATATGTGAAGAATGCAACAAAGATGCAGAATCATCTGGCCAAGTGCATAAAGTTCCCTCAGCGCTCACAACAAGCAACATCTGACAAAAGTCCCTCTACTTAAATTTGAGGTGAAAATGATGAATCAGACCCCTTATCGATAGCAACAGCTCATGGTCCTCCTGGAATCAGAGGTTTTTTTTACTCCATGGAGGAACTTAGTCAGAGAAATGCTGATGAATGTCTTGCTCAAGCTGTGTATGCAACTGGTTCACCTCTTATGCTCACAGGCAATGTGTATTGGAAGAGATTTATGAATGTTCTTCGCCCAGCATACACCCCTCCAACCAGACATGCTTTTGCTACTCAAGGAGTAGGAGTCTCTCGAAGAAATGGCCATATCACAGTCTGCCGATATGGACAGCCCCAACGCGAGGATCCTCCTGGATGATGTATTTTGGGAGTGAGTGGTAAGCAGCCTGAAACTCCTGAAACCTATAGCAGTAGCCATTGCATGGATTGAGGGAGACAATGCCAGATGTAAGACAAGAAATCCATACTGCCCTGCCCACATCACTGTTGCTCCAAGCAAAGGAAACTGCAGTTCTGAAATACATCAAAAAGCGTGAAGACTTCTGCCTGAAGCCCATACACGCTGCAGCGTACATGTTGGACCCCAAGTATGCTGGCAAGAGCATCCTGTCTGGTGCAGAGATCAACAAGGCCTATGGTGTCATCACTACTGTGTCTCACCACCTTGGCCTGGATGAGGGCAAGGTTCTTGGCAGTCTGGCACAGGACACTTCCAAGCAAGGGCTTTGGGAAGGAGATGCAATATGGCAGTCGTGCCAACATATCTCATCAGCCACCTGGTGGAAGGGACTTTGTGGATCTGAGGCTCTTTCCCCTGCTGCCTCCATCATCCTCCAAATCCCACCAACATCAGCTGCCTCAGAGCGCAACTGGTCCTTGTTTGGGAACACACACACAAGAGCACGCAACAGGCTGACCAATACAAGGGTTGAAAAATTGGTGGCCATCTGGGCAAATTTGAAGCTTTTTGAGCCTGAAAATGAGCCATCCTCAACAAGGTTGGAAAGTGACAGTGAAGATGAGGTCTCAGAGCCTGATGTTCAAGAGGTGGACATTGAGGAGGTCCAGGGAGAAGACATGGAAGCCTGAGAGGATGACGACATGTAGCCTAGTGGTTAGAGCGTTGGGCCAGTAACCGAAAGGTTGCTAGATCGAATCCCCGAGCTGTCAAGGTAAAAATCTGTCGTTCTGCCCCTGAACAAGGCAGTTAACCCACTGTTCCTGGGCCGTCATTGTAAATAAGAATTAGTTCTTAACTGACTTGCCTAGTTAAAGGTTAAATAAAAAAATAAAAAAATCTTTAGTTTCTAGACTATCATTTTATAGATGTATGTTGAAAACGTTTTTGGAAGATGCAAAGTATCATTGGAGATCATTCAATATTCCCTTTATTTTGTTGTTCAGTGAAATCATCCCATGTGAACAGTCAACTCATTTCATTAAATTTCAATTCGTAACAAAATTTGTAATTTTTTTTATTTCAATTGGAAGAATTTAATAATTTGCAATTATGTCTACTTATGATAAGGTAAAAGGTTTATGTTTCTGTCTCCATATGATATGGTAAATAGATCCAATGCAAAAACCATCTACATTTAAACGGTATTAATATTCATTTGTATATATATTTCCATTAATTCCCATATAGTCCCGTTATTTCCCATATATTCCCTTTAATTCCCATGGAAAGTTTCCACCACTGAATATTCCCCAAAATGTGCAACCCTACCTGTCACTGCACTTTTTCTCTGAGGTTCACACACACACGATGAACACAGTTAATACTTACATTGACAATAGATGTTTTCTATTTCATGCATAATCACACACACTGATGGACTCACTCATTTGAACACATCACACTGTAGTGTCATGTAAATCAACAACATGGCATTCACTTCAATTACCAGCCTCACACAGGCTACACATACATTCATAATTTTACACAGGCATACAAACATACACACTCTACAGTGAGGGAAAAAAGTATTTGATCCCCTGCTGATTTTGTACGTTTGCCCACTGACAAAGAAATGATCAGTCTATAATTTTAATGGTAGGTTTATTTGAACAGTGAGAGACAGAATAACAATAAATAAAAATAAAAAACGCATGTCAAAAATGTTATAAATTGATTTGCATTTTGATGAGGGAAATAAGTATTTGACCCCTCTGCAAAACATGACTTAGTTCTTGGTGGCAAAACCCGTGTTGGCAATCACAGAGGTCAGATGTTTCTTGTAGTTGGCCACCAGGTTTGCACACATCTCAGGAGGGATTTTGTCCCACTCCTCTTTGCAGATCTTCTCCAAGTCATTAAGGTTTCGAGGCTGACGTTTGGCAACTCGAACCTTCAGCTCCCTCCACAGATTTTCTATGGGATTAAGGTCTGGAGACTGGCTAGGCCACTCCAGGACCTTAATGTGCTTCTTCTTGAGCCACTCCTTTGTTGCCTTGGCTGTGTGTTTTGGGTCATTGTCATGCTGGAATACCCATCCACGGCCCATTTTCAATGCCCTGGCTGAGGGAAGGAGGTTCTCACCCAAGATTTGACGGTACATGGCCCCGTCCATCGTCCCTTTGATGCTGTGAAGTTGTCCTGTCCCCTTAGCAGAAAAACACTCCCAAAGCATAATGTTTCCACCTCCATGTTTGATGGTGTTCTTGGGGTCATAGGCAGCATTCCTCCTCCTCCAAACACGGCGAGTTGAGTTGATGCCGAAGAGCTCCATTTTGGTCTCATCTGACCACAACACTTTCACCCAGTTGTTCTCTGAGTCATTCAGATGTTCAGTGGCAAACTTCAGACGGGCATGTATATGTGCTTTCTTGAGCAGGGGGACCTTGCGAGCGCTGCAGGATTTCAGTCCTTCACGGCGTAGTGTGTTACCAATTGTTTTCTTGGTGACTATGGTCCCAGATGCCTTGAGATCATTGACAAGATCCTCCTGTTTAGTTCTGGGCTGATTCTTCACCATTCTCATGATCATTGCAACTCCACGAGGTGAGATCTTGCATGGAGCCCCAGGCCGAGGGAGATTGACAGTTCTTTTGTGTTTCTTCCATTTGCGAATAATCGCACCAACTGTTGTCACCTTCTCATCAAGCTGCTTGGCTATGGTCTTGTAAACCATTCCAGCCTTGTGTAGGTCTACAATCTTGTCCCTGACATCCTTGGAGAGCTCTTTGGTCTTGGCCATGGTGGAGAGTTTGGAATCTGATTGATTGATTGATTGCTTCTGTGGACAGGTGTCTTTTATACAGGTAACAAACTGAGATTAGGAGCACTCCCTTTAAGAGTGTGCTCCTAATCTCAGCTCGTTACATGTATAAAAGACACCTGGGAGCCAGAAATCTTTCTGATTGAGAGGGGGTCAAATACTTATTTCCCTCATTAAAATGCAAATCAATTTATAACATTTTTGACATGCGTTTTTCTGGATTTTTTTGTTGTTATTCTGTCTCTTACTGTTCAAATAAACCTACCATTAAAATTATAGACTGATCATTTCTTTGTCAGTGGGCAAACGTACAAAATCAGCAGGGGATCAAATACTTTTTTCCCTCACTGTATTAAGCTTTGCTAGATTGTTCCATAGGCAGCCTCAGATATATTCACATGCATGTGTTAAGGTGATCAAATATTTCATGTATGAACGCATGTAGGAGAGCTGCTCCAAAAGATGCAGGGAAACACACACACACACTCACCCAGACGGACATTGACACGGACACACAAAAAACCTTAGCCACCCTCACTTTATTGATGTAGAATTTTCCAGCTTTGCTAGGTTGCCATGGAAACCCTTGGAATTGGCCCAGCCATAGGCCTACATCTCTGGTTAAACCTGAGGGTTTATGTGGCTCCAATGATGTCGTTTCTTTTCTGGAGACAGACACAATTTAGTTTAGTTTTTTTCTCTTCATCTCATGGTTTGAGCAGAGTACCACCT
Organism: Salmo trutta; assembly: GCF_901001165.1. NCBI lineage: Eukaryota > Metazoa > Chordata > Actinopteri > Salmoniformes > Salmonidae > Salmo > Salmo trutta. The sequence goes on along the minus strand of NC_042993.1, from coordinate 15,959,885 downwards.
CACCTCCGTTCCCCTCAGCGGGTGTTTGTTCTTGGTGACATCGCTGTGACATCTCGAGGCAGGGTGTCTCAGACACCACAGCCTGCTGGCAGCCAGGCTGTATGCTCTCACTGTCATTGTTGCTAGGCTGCTTGACTGACACAAAGACACCAGCATTTATGGCAAGACACCAATCTCTTTCTCACTCTCAGATTCTGTCTTTCTCTCTCTCTCTCTGATTGTCTCTCTCTCCATCCATGCTTTAGAAACAGTGAAATAACATTGATACACACTGCAATTACAATCATCCTTATTGCCATTGTTAGTATTGGTTGTATTGCTGTTATTAGTGTTATTACAGTGTGTTGGGTAGAGATATCAGAGGGTGGCTTGGTAATGGGTTGTGACAGTGGGGGAGAGGTATATCAAATTGGTGCTGTTGCCTTTTTATATTCTCCATTCAGACGGAAGAGGAACCCAGCTGGGGCTTTCTGGCCTGCCCCTTTTTGTTATGCATAGCTTCCTTTTAAAAATGTGTGTGTGTGTTTGTGTGTGTCTCTCTCTCTCTTTCTCTCTACATCTTCATCTCCCTCTCGTTATGAAACTGTTCAGTCATGAGCGATTGCTTTGCGATAAACGCAAAAGTAGGCCGTGTGGAAGTCAGGATTTCTAAAATCCCTCTTTGACTACATAATGTGAGACGAGGTAGACTGTGGTATTGTGCTAGGAGATTGTCTGAGCTTTGGAAGAGCCTCTCAGGGTAAAGAGGAAAAGTCGATGATGTGCTGATCTGGGACTTGAACCCAGTGGGTGTTCCCCAAACGTACACAGTATCTTCATCTAACATTACAATATGATTTAACATCTTTAGGATATATATGTAGCATCAATATGATTTAAAAAAAAAGTATAATGTATTTCTCTCTCCCAGCCCCTCCTGGACGCCCTGGCGGAGCTGCCAGAGTGGTACGGCCATGCGGGCCAACTGGATTGGAGACTGCACCGGCTGCTACTTCGACTTCAACCTCAAGGTTAGACTCACATCTCTCATCTGTTCCTTCTTGTCAGTCCATCCTGGTTTAGTTTAGACTACTTAGTCTTCCAGGTATAAACATTTGAAGGTATTCCAGGATTATCACTAGGATTAGCGCAGAGATTCTCTCCTGCTACATCATTCTCATTCAGCTAGCTGCACCAGTCATCCCTCTGCAAGCAGCAATTTAATCAAACGTAGTGACTGTGTGGCTGTGGGATTATTTCCATTGAAATATCCAAATGCACTTTTAGAATGTTGAAAGAGTATTGACATTCTAAAATGGTTTTACTAAAAGCCTATTGTGAGCTCCAGTCACCCCAGTCATAGAATTCCTTGCAGCAGACAGAGGAAATGTATTAGGTTGATGCCTGCCTTCCTTATTGAAATCGTAATCATATTTCTGGTAAGAGGGGCTTGGGACTCTCTCGCTCTGTGTGGGTGTGGGTGTGGGAGGGGGGTTCTCATAAATCAGTCAGACCCTGGCAGAGTGGGTAATTAAAATTAGTGCCAGCGGTGGTTTTGTAGATGGGAAGCAGGAACCAGTCCCATTACATCTTTAACATTGTCAAGGGTGTTCTGTTCTAAATGACTCCCAGAGTAGCTGTATTATGATTCTGTATTTTTGGTGACAATTTAATGGGATTTCTGTCAGGCGATAGCATTAACGTTATTGCATACAAACCTCGCTACGGTGTTTTCTTTTTTCTTACTAACTAGTCTTATGTTTTGTTTTTTAACTATCCTTTACCCTGATCAACAACAAATGTAGCCAAGTTACTGTCCTGTCATGTATTTATCCATAAACTGTGTGTGTGTCTCTCTATCCTTTCCTCCATGCAGGTGAATGGGGAGGAGACGGGGGAGACTCTAGCAGGCTACCTCCAGCCCAGAGGCAGTGTTTGGGGCTGCCTACCTGTCCATCGTCCCCTCCCACAGACTGCTGCATGGTACCAGCCCAGTCCGCTCAGCCCTGGAGAGAGTCCTGCAGACAGACAGAGGTAGGAAGGAACCACTGTCCAGACCTGGTAGTCTGTGATCATTTTTTAAGTGCTGCTTTTATCCAAAGTGGCTTACAATAACTATTTAGTGTATGTGGCCCATTGTAACTCTGTCAGAGCAATGGCACATTTTACTGAACAAAAATATAAACGCAACATGCAACAATTTCAAAGATTTTACTGATTTACAGTTCATATAAGGAAATCAGTCAATTGAAATACATTTATTAGGCCCTATTTTATGCATTTCACATGACTGGGAATACAGATATGCATCCGTTGGTCACAGATACCTTGAAAGAAATGGGCCTCACAATGGGCCTCTGGATCACTTCATGGTATTTCTGTTCATTCAAATTGCCTTTAATTGGGATTCCCCTGAATCGATCTCTTTATCTATCTATCTCTCTCTTTCTCTCTCTCTCTTTCTCTCACTCCCCCACCTCTCTCACTCTTTCACTGTCTATTCTGTCTCTCTCTCTCTCTCTCTCTCTCTCTCTCTCTCTCTCTCTCTCTCTCTCTCACACACACTATTCTCTCTCTCACTCCCCCACCTCTCTCACTCTTTCACTATCTATTCTCTCTCTCTGTCTCTGTCTCTCGCTCTCTCTCTCTCTCTCTCTCTGTGTGTGTGTGTGTGTGTGTGTGTTAATAATGAGGCACCAGGGGAGAAGTGCTGACTCCTGACCTTTGACCCCCAGACTGCCTGACAGAGGTCACAGCCCACAACCTATTTACCAGTCAGGAACTTCCCCTGGTGATCTCCAGCAAGAAGGAGTTTGAAGGTCATCTAGACACTGTCATCGGTACGTGGATGTGTGTGTGGGTTTGAACGTCCACATCGCTTGCACATACAGTATGTACTCACTGTGTATTATTGACCTCTGAGCTTTTGTTCATCTCTCTGATTGAAATTTGATTGAAATAATCAATTCTATTTATAAATCCCTTTTTACATCAGCCGATGTCACAGTGCTATACAGAAACCCAGCCTAAAACAGCAAGCAATGCAGATGTAGAAGCATGGTGGCTAGGAACATTTCATGAATCACATTCAGCCTTTCCCTGTGTCCTGTACATGTTTGTAGATGTCACTGTGCCGTTGTGTCCTTGAGCCTTCAGTGTGTCTCTGTCGTACACTGGGCGTTTGGCTGCTGTTGGAATGATGTAACTTTAACTCTCTAGAAGGAGTTCCCTCCTTGGTGCTTTGGGTGTTTGTCTCACTCCACGAGTCCACAAGGAGGGCAATACCCATGAGGAACTAGCCATATCCCAGCAACCCACGCCCCCCTCTTTTTTGTAGGCCCTTTGACCAATTTCAACTCAGTCGGGGTCTCAAATTACTGTTAATACAATAATAGAATACACAAGGTGCAATTTAGAAATGTGGTTGTGCATCAGCAGTCACTCAATTAGCCCATGTCATCAAAACAATGTAGGTTGGTCAGTTAGTCTTGCGGCCAGCTATCTAAACTTATAGGAAGCATGGTCGAATTAACGACTGCGGTGGGGCTCATTGTTTAACAGTTATCAGATTAAAAACTGCAAACATTTGCCTCCACTCTATTGCAAAATGTGTAGAATTGCAAGGAATTAGTGTTATAAAATGACATGTAGGTGTGTGTGTGATAAATGTACCGTGTGTGTGTCCCTGGCAGGTATCCCCGACAGGAGTGTAGAGGATGCTTCTGTGGCCAGGGCTCTGAGCTGGAGCCCAGTCCTGAAGGGCCACGAGGATGGAGGACACACACTGCTCAACTCTGCTGAGGTCTGTCTGGACACACAGCAACACACACTGTCACTCTACACAATGTTACCAGTAAACCAGCTTTTTAGTAATTCTACATATTGTTTTATGGTTATTAATGGAAGAGCCTTATTTATGGTTGAAGTATCGGCAAATAGTTGAGTTTTGTTGAATTCATGTCTTTTTGAGCTTCTAAGCTGTCATCCTGTTCTCTCTCTGTCCATCCCCCTCTTCTGTGTAGTTCACAGGCCTCAGCACAGAGGAGACGTTTGACTCCATTACCCAGAAGGCCAGAGAGAAAAGTGGACGGCCACCTGACCAGCACCAAGCTCAGGAATTGGCGGATTTCCAGGCAGCGGTACTGGGGCAAGCCCATCACCATGGTGCATTGTGGGTCTTGTGGTCCTGTGGCGGTCCCTGAGGAGCAACTTCCAGTCACCCTGCCCAAACTACCGTCCCTCACGGGGAAGGGAGCATCCCCTCTGGAGCACGCTGATGACTGGATCAGCTGTACCTGTCCCAGGTGAGAACACACTGACACTGAGTGAGGTGTGAGAACACTTCAGTTGCATACCAAATGGCACTCTATTCCCTACGTAGCACACTGCTCTTGACCAGGACCCATCAGCCTGGGTCAGAATCTAATGCCATCCGGTCAGATGTCCAGTTTGGAAATGAGTGCTGGTACTGTCAGTTGGATTGGAAGTTCATAGCTAGTTCACAAACACAAGTGACGGAGTTCACTTTATTCCACTTATATTCAAATCAAATCAGTTTTTCAAGGTTGTATATCTTTCTCAATGGTTAGTCAGTGACTCGCTCTCTTGCTCTTAGGTTGAGGCAATTATTTCTGGTGCTTTCAGTTTTCTACTCCCATCAGTTCCCTCTTTCTGCCTGTACTAAAAGTCAGGATAAATGAGTCCAAGGCCAGATCAGCTTTGAGTACCAACACCCTCCCTGTGATTTCAGAGAGTATACAGAAGGCGTCCCATATGGATTCTGGTCAAAAGTAGTGCACTATAAAGTGAATAGGGTGCCATTGGTGATTCAACCACTGTGTATTGAGGATATGAATACCGGCTAGTTTTTAACACACATGGACCAGGGTTATGTAATGAGTGACAGATGTCACAGTGGTTATATAAACCAGCTAAGGCCTACATGCCGGGCATGTCTATGCCCCCACCACACACACGCACGCGTGGGACCAGGGTTATGTAATAGTGACAGATGTCACAGTGGTTATATAAACCAGCTGAGGCCTACATGCCAGGCATGTCTATGCCCCCACCACACACAGACACAGAGACAGGCAGACGGTGACTGTCAATGAAATGTGTGAAAGTGCTCCCTGCTGCTCGTTAAACGGCTGTTGCATCCCAGATGGCACCCTATTTCCTATATAGTGCACTACTTTTGACCTAGGTCCACAGGGCAAACCCAGCTTCTCATGACGAAGACCCTCACCAACATAGGATTTCTTCATGGGGAGATTCCTTCTTTAAAAAAATGATAGTTCCATGATTGGAAGTGGAATTGTGGTACAGTAACTAGGAAATGCTGTTTCAACCGCTCAGTCAGACAGTCAAATAGAGAGAGAGATGTGGGGTCGTCTGGTCTGACGGCTATATCCAGAGACGGTCTCCTCCTCCTCCTCTTCCTTGTCTCTCCATCTCTTGTTGACGGCGTCTGAGGAAATTTGCTCTCTTAACTCAATGATCATGTCCAATTAACCGTCGGGTGGAGTGTACAGAAAGTGTTTGATGAGAGATGGTGTGGGAGATGGAGTTTTATCTGTCTGTCTCGTCCTTGAGAAGTCATTTCCTCCACCGCTGATATTGTCTCTGCTCCCTGTCTGCCTACTGCTGTGAATTGGCCCCTCAGTTGAAACCTGTGTGCAATTAGTCCAGCTAGCTTACTACACCAAGATAGTGTTTTTGATTCCCGTTTTGGCTTGCATGGTGACATCACCAGGCAGTATAAGTTAATAGACCAAAAACAAAGAGTTCCAAACCTCTCTGCCAATAACAGCTAGTTATCAGGTTACATATCCCTCCAATTAGGTCCCTCACTCCCATATGTCGTAGATAAATTCTTGCTTGGGAAAAGAAATCATATTTTTTCTTCTTTTTGACCATTTTAATGCAAAACTATTACAGTAAGGAACTAAATTGTTCTTGCTTCTGATGCCACATCTGTTTGAGAGGATTTTCCCCCAATCTGGCACACACACACCCGCAATGCACTTTCAGTTTATTTTTGCTATCTGGTTGGAATTGTAGCTCTGCTACTCTCAGTCATTCCTGAAATCAGCCTATATACAGCAGGACAGGATATAACCATAGTCATAGATAACACATGTCCAACAATCACAGCCCCCCAGGAGTCTGAAACTGTATGTCTATCAAATGACAATAATCTGTACCCTGAATCGTCGATCGGAGAGAGGGAAAAACACAGGAGACTGGTGTGCAGCCGCATGGAATTCTTGGAATACTATAATGCCTCTTCTGTGTGGGTTTTCCATTTATTTAGCTATTTTGTCATGAAATGCTCTTTGGTATGATGGTGCGTTTGTTCTCATGAAATGGCACCTGGGTATTAACCTGCTATACCTTAGCCTTGTTGCTAAGCAACCCCTCTGCCTTATTATAGACTGGCAGGGTGTGTGTGGTGTATGGTGTGTGTGAGAGATTGTTTATGAAGAGGGGTAGTCTCACCTTAAGAGTAAAAGGGTGAGGGTGTGTTGATATGCTTGTGTGACAACTCATGCCTGTTTGTGCCATTACAAACATCACACTACTGGGGACCAGGTACGGTGCTGTAGTGTTCTTATCTAGTGTTGCTGATGGTCTTCCTGGCATGGTGATTCTGACTGGGTGCTGTAGTGTTCTTCTCTAGTGTTGCTGATGGTCTTCCTGGCATGGTGATTCTGACTGGGTGCTGTAGTGTTCTTCTCTAGTGTTGCTGATGGTCTTCCTGGCATGGTGATTCTGACTGGGTGCTGTAGTGTTCTTCTCTAGTGTTGCTGATGGTCTTCCTGGCATGGTGATTCTGACTGGGTGCTGTAGTGTTCTTCTCTAGTGTTGCTGATGGTCTTCCTGGCATGGTGATTCTGACTGGGTGCTGTAGTGTTCTTCTCTAGTGTTGCTGATGGTCTTCCTGGCATGGTGATTCTGACTGGGTGCTGTAGTGTTCTTCTCTAGTGTTGCTGATGGTCTTCCTGGCATGGTGATTCTGACTGGGTGCTGTAGTGTTCTTCTCTAGTGTTGCTGATGGTCTTCCTGGCATGGTGATTCTGACTGGGTGCTGTAGTGTTCTTATCTAGTGTTGCTGATGGTCTTCCTGGCATGGTGATTCTGACTGGGTGCTGTAGTGTTCTTCTCTAGTGTTGCTGATGGTCTTCCTGGCATGGTGATTCTGACTGGGTGCTGTAGTGTTCTTATCTAGTGTTGCTGATGGTCTTCCTGGCATGGTGATTCTGACTGGGTGCTGTAGTGTTCTTCTCTAGTGTTGCTGATGGTCTTCCTGGCATGGTGATTCTGACTGGGTGCTGTAGTGTTCTTCTCTAGTGTTGCTGATGGTCTTCCTGGCATGGTGATTCTGACTGGGTGCTGTAGTGTTCTTCTCTAGTGTTGCTGATGGTCTTCCTGGCATGGTGATTCTGACTGGGTGCTGTAGTGTTCTTCTCTAGTGTTGCTGATGGTCTTCCTGGCATGGTGATTCTGACTGGGTGCTGTAGTGTTCTTCTCTAGTGTTGCTGATGGTCTTCCTGGCATGGTGATTCTGACTGGGTGCTGTAGTGTTCTTCTCTAGTGTTGCTGATGGTCTTCCTGGCATGGTGATTCTGACTGGGTGCTGTAGTGTTCTTCTCTAGTGTTGCTGATGGTCTTCCTGGCATGGTGATTCTGACTGGGTGCTGTAGTGTTCTTCTCTAGTGTTGCTGATGGTCTTCCTGGCATGGTGATTCTGACTGGGTGCTGTAGTGTTCTTCTCTAGTGTTGCTGATGGTCTTCCTGGCATGGTGATTCTGACTGGGTGCTGTAGTGTTCTTCTCTAGTGTTGCTGATGGTCTTCCTGGCATGGTGATTCTGACTGGGTGCTGTAGTGTTCTTCTCTAGTGTTGCTGATGGTCTTCCTGGCATGGTGATTCTGACTGGGTGCTGTAGTGTTCTTCTCTAGTGTTGCTGATGGTCTTCCTGGCATGGTGATTCTGACTGGGTGCTGTAGTGTTCTTCTCTAGTGTTGCTGATGGTCTTCCTGGCATGGTGATTCTGACTGGGTGCTGTAGTGTTCTTCTCTAGTGTTGCTGATGGTCTTCCTGGCATGGTGATTCTGACTGGGTGCTGTAGTGTTCTTCTCTAGTGTTGCTGATGGTCTTCCTGGCATGGTGATTCTGACTGGGTGCTGTAGTGTTCTTCTCTAGTGTTGCTGATGGTCTTCCTGGCAGGGTGATTCTGACTGGGTGCTGTAGTGTTCTTCTCTAGTGTTGCTGATGGTCTTCCTGGCATGGTGATTCTGACTGGGTGCTGTAGTGTTCTTCTCTAGTGTTGCTGATGGTCTTCCTGGCATGGTGATTCTGACTGGGTGCTGTAGTGTTCTTCTCTAGTGTTGCTGATGGTCTTCCTGGCATGGTGATTCTGACTGGGTGCTGTAGTGTTCTTCTCTAGTGTTGCTGATGGTCTTCCTGGCATGGTGATTCTGACTGGGTGCTGTAGTGTTCTTCTCTAGTGTTGCTGATGGTCTTCCTGGCATGGTGATTCTGACTGGGTGCTGTAGTGTTCTTCTCTAGTGTTGCTGATGGTCTTCCTGGCATGGTGATTCTGACTGGGTGCTGTAGTGTTCTTCTCTAGTGTTGCTGATGGTCTTCCTGGCATGGTGATTCTGACTGGGTGCTGTAGTGTTCTTCTCTAGTGTTGCTGATGGTCTTCCTGGCATGGTGATTCTGACTGGGTGCTGTAGTGTTCTTCTCTAGTGTTGCTGATGGTCTTCCTGGCATGGTGATTCTGACTGGGTGCTGTAGTGTTCTTCTCTAGTGTTGCTGATGGTCTTCCTGGCATGGTGATTCTGACTGGGTGCTGTAGTGTTCTTCTCTAGTGTTGCTGATGGTCTTCCTGGCATGGTGATTCTGACTGGGTGCTGTAGTGTTCTTCTCTAGTGTTGCTGATGGTCTTCCTGGCAGGGTGATTCTGACTGGGTGCTGTAGTGTTCTTCTCTAGTGTTGCTGATGGTCTTCCTGGCATGGTGATTCTGACTGGGTGCTGTAGTGTTCTTCTCTAGTGTTGCTGATGGTCTTCCTGGCATGGTGATTCTGACTGGGTGGTTCTATTCTATGGAGACTCATTAAACAGTGAGACACATTCTCAGTTCCAGTGTGCATGTTGAAAGTAGGTACAAAAAAATAGTTTTTTTTTTGTCACTCGCCTTTGCCAGTGTCGTGTGTTGCTCTCTCAGTGAGGCTGACAGATGAGCAGTGTGTACAGAGAGCTCTGTTTGGATTGGATGAAAACGGCCTGGGATGGCACTTCCAACAGACACACACACACCAAGCTGGTGCACACACAAACCCACCCACCCACCAAGCTGGCGTGGTGCTGGCCGGTTCTGTGTCCCTCTGGCAGTGCTATTTAGTCAGGGCACAGGAGCAGGGATGTGATGGCTGTGTAGTGTAGTGGTTCCAGCCTGACTGGGGCATCTCCTACGGGACATGACCTCCACAGACAGATGGTTCCAGCCTGACTGGGACATCTCCTACGGGACATGACCTCCACAGACAGATGGTTCCAGCCTGACTGGGGCATCTCCTACGGGACATGACCTCCACAGACAGATGGTTCCAGCCTGACTGGGGCATCTCCTACGGGACATGACCTCCACAGACAGATGGTTCCAGCCTGACTGGGGCATCTCCTACGGGACATGACCTCCACAGACAGATGGTTCCAGCCTGACTGGGACATCTCCTACGGGACATGACCTCCACAGACAGATGGTTCCAGCCTGACTGGGGCATCTCCTACGGGACATGACCTCCACAGACAGATGGTTCCAGCTCACATTAGATACACACTACACAGGCCAGTCCTCTGGACACTTTATGCCTACAAACTAAACTAACAAAACTAAACTAACAAAAGTAATTTCACAATAGGACAATGGAGGAGATGTTTATCATTTCTAAAATGACTGCACTTTTACCTCTTATGTCACTATGAATAAGAAACGGTGATTCAGCTAGCTAGCCACATGACAAAATATCCACCAAGACTTGAGCCATATCATATTCAATCATTATACTGTGTTTGACATTTGGAGTCATATCTCCCTCCAGCGCTATTGCCCTCCTGCGGGAAATTAGGTTCAAGCACTAACTGTTACATTTGTTGCATTGTTTTAAATGCACGTTAAATAAATGTTGTTCTGATTCTATTTGACCTCTCTCTCCTGTTGTCTTGTCAGGTGTAAAGGGCCGGCCAGATGGGAGACCGACACCATGGACACGTTTGTGGACTCATCCTGGTACTATTTCAGATACACTGACCCCCACAACCAAGACAGGTGACCTGGGATTTTCTCTTCCTCTGTCTGTAGTATCGTTCTCTTTGTCTTATCTATCTTCCTATCCACCCCCAAAATATAATCTCTACTTTTAAATCTGTCAGTACCAGGTCCTACAACATGAAAGAGGCATAGAGAGCGGGAGAGGGAGTGTTGTAGGACCTGGTACTGACTGATCTAAAAGGAAAGATTAGAGATTATATTTTTTGGGACTGTTCCAAAATGAAACAGAAGTAGAGACAAAAGTCACCTTAGGTAATTATTAAAAAAATAGTCACCTTGGGTAAACAGTTGCGTGAACAACGTGAATCTAGACAAATAATACAAATGTAATATGCATTGTCCATTTAATCACTGACAAATGTTTTTTCCACTCACACATCAGCGCACCATTTTACACTTCCTCTCAAACAGTCAATTTCATACACACGCAAACAAGCACACATACCGTTAACTTGTATTCCCTGCTGATGGAGATTATAAACTCCTGGCCGTTAGCTGCTGGGGCGGTGGCGATACCCAGAGCTTTAACAAAAGAGATTAATTTCCCCAAAGGCAGGACTTGTCTTTCCTTCACTGACCTTGCTGGGTAAATCCATTTCAATTCAATCACTTTTTGACAACACCCCTTTTGATTCGAACGAAACCTTACATGCATATTTGCCCATTTGTGGAAGTGCTCAGAAAGTGACGTTTTGGACCTGAATGCCCAAACAGTCAAGAGATGAAGGTGCTCAAAGTTGACCCATTGTTGTATAGTGCACAATACTAGGATACATCCAAGTCTTCATCACTGGAAAAGATAAACAGTTGAGATTGATATCATTTAAAAGCTTACAAACAGGGTTGTCAAACTATTTAATAATTTATGGATTTAAAAAAAAATATATATATATATATATATACTGCTCAAAAAAATAAAGGGAACACTAAAATAACACATCCTAGATCTGAATGAATGAAATAATCTTATTAAGTACTTTTTTCTTTACATAGTTGAATGTGCTGACAACAAAATCACATGAAAATAATCAATGGAAATCCAATTTATCAACCCATGGAGGTCTGGATTTGGAGTCACACTCAAAATTAAAGTGGAAAACCACACTACAGGCTGATCCAACTTTGATGTAATGTCCTTTAAAAGAAGTCAAAATGAGGCTCAGTAGTGTGTGTGGCCTCCACGTGCCTGTATGACCTCCCTACAACGCCTGGGCATGCTCCTGATGAGGTGGCGGATGGTCTCCTGAGGGATCTCCTCCCAGACCTGGACTAAAGCATCCGCCAACTCCTGGACAGTCTGTGGTACAACGTGGCGTTGGTGGATGGAGCGAGACATGATGTCCCAGATGTGCTCAATTGGATTCAGGTCTGGGGAACGGGCGGGCCAGTCCATAGCATCAATGCCTTCCTCTTCCAGGAAGTGCTGACACACTCCAGCCACATGAGGTCTAGCATTGTCTTGCATTAGGTGGAACCCAGGGCCAACCGCACCAGCATATGGTCTCACAAGGGGTCTGAGGATCTCATCTCGGTACCTAATGGCAGTCATGCTACCTCTGGTGAGCACATGGAGGGCTGTGCGGCCCCCCAAAGAAATGCCACCCCACACCATGACTGACCCACCGCCAAAACGGTCATGCTGGAGGATGTTGCAGGCAGCAGAACGTTCTCCACGGCGTCTCCAGACTGTCACGTCTGTCACATGTGCTCAGTGTGAACCTGCTTTCATCTGTGAACAGCACAGGGCGCCAGTGGCGAATTTGCCAATCTTGGTGTTCTCTGGCAAATGCCAAACGTCCTGCACGGTGTTGGGCTGTAAGCACAACCCCCACCTGTGGACATCGGGCCCTCAATCAACCCTCATGGAGTCTGTTTCTGACCGTTTGAGCAGACACATGCACATTTGTGGCCTGCTGGAGGTCATTTTACTGGGCTCTGGCAGTGCTCCTCCTACTCCTCCTTGCACAAAGGCGGAGGTAGCGGTCCTGCTGCTGGGTTGTTGCCCTCCTACGGCCTCCTCCACGTCTCCTGATGTACTGGCCTGTCTCCTGGTAGCGCCTCCATGCTCTGGACACTACGCTGACAGACACAGCAAACCTTCTTGCCAAAGCTCGCATTGATGTGCCATCCTGGATGAGCTGCACTACCTGAGCCACTTGTGTGGGTTGTAGACTCCGTCTCATGCTACCACTAGAGTGAAAGCACCGCCAGCATTCAAAAGTGACCAAAACATCAGCCAGGAAGCATTCTAACTGAGAAGTGGTCTGTGGTTACCACCTGCAGAACCACTCCTTTATTGGGGGTGTCTTGCTAATTGCCTATAATTTCCACCTGTTGTCTATTCCATTTGCACAACAGCATGTGAAATTTATTGTCAATCAGTGTTGCTTCCTAAGTGGACAGTTTGATTTCACAGAAGTGTGATTTACTTGGAGTTACATTGTGTTGTTTAAGTGTTCCCTTTATTTTTTTGAGCAGTATATAATCAGTTGAAGTCAGAAGTTTACATACACCTTAGCCAAATACATTTAAACTCAGTTTTTCACAATTCCTGACATCTAATCCTAGTAAAAATTCCCTGTCTTAGGTCAGTTAGGATCACCACTTTATTTTAAGAATGTGAAATGTCAGAATAATAGTAGAGAGAATATTTTAGCTTTTAGTTATTTCATTCCCAGTGGGTCAGAAGTTTACATACACTCAATTAGTATTTGGTAGCATTGCCTTTAAATTGTTTTACTTGGGTCAAACCTTTTGGGTAGCCTTCCACAAGCTTCCCACAATAAGTTGGGTGAATTTTGTCCCATTCCTCCTGACAGAGCTGGTGTAACTGAGTCAGGTTTGTAGGCCTCCTTGCTCGCACACGCTTTTTCAGTTCTGCCCACAAATGTTCTATGGGATTGAGGTCAGGGCTTTGTGATGGCCACTCCAATACCTTGACTTTGTTGTCCTTAAGCCATTTTGCCACAACTTTGGAAGTATGCTTGGGGTCATTGTCCATTTGGAAGACCCATTTGCAACCAAGCTTTAACTTCCTGACTGATGTCTTGAGATGTTGCTTCAATATATCCACATAATTTTCCTTCCTCGTGATGCCATCTATTTTGTGAAGTGCACCAGTCCCTCCTGCAGCAAAGCACCCCCACATCATGATGCTGCCACCCCCGTGCTTCACAGTTGGGATGGTGTTCTTCGGCTTGCAAGCGTCCCCCTTTTTCCTCCAAACATAATGATGGTCATTATGGCCAAACAGTTCTATTTTTGTTTCATCAGACCAGAGGACATTTCTCCAAAAAGTACGATCTTTGTCCCCATGTGCAGTTGCAAACCGTAGTCTGGCTTTTTTTATGGCGGTTTTGGAGCAGTGGCTTCTTCCCTGCTGAGCGGCCTTTCAGGTTATGTCGATATAGGACTCGTTTTACTGTGGATATAGCTACTTTTGTACCTGTTTCCTCCAGCATCTTCACAAGGTCCTTTGCTGTTGTTCTGGAATTGATTTGCACTTTTCGCACCAAAGTACGTTCATCTCTAGGAGACCGAACGCGCCTCCTTCCTGAGCGGTATGACGGCTGCGTGGTCCCATGGTGTTTATACTTGTGTGCTATTGTTTGTACAGATGAACGTGGTACCTTCAGGCGTTTGGAAATTGCTACCAAGGATGAACCAGACTTGTGGAGGTCTACAATTTTCTTTCTGAGGTCTTGGCTGATTTCTTTTGATTTTCACATGATGTCAAGCAAAGAGGCACTGAGTTTGAAGGTAGGCCTTGAAATACATCCACAGGTACACCTCCAGTTGACTCAAATTATGTCAATTAGCCTATCAGAAGCTTCTAAAGCCATGACATAATTTCCTGGACTTTTCCAAGCTGTTTAAAGGCACAGTCAACTTAGTGTATGTGAACTTCTGACCCAGTGGAATTGTGATACAGTGAATTATAAGTGAAATAATCTGTCTGTAAACAATTGTTGGAAAAATGACTTGTGTCATGCACAAAGTAGATGTCCTAACCGACTTGCCAAAACAATAGTTTGTTAACAAGAAATTTGTGGAATGGTTGAAAAACGAGTTTTAATGACTCCAACCTAAGTGTATGTAAACTTCCGACTTCAACTGTATGTGTATATATATAATATATATATATATTCATATTCGCATACTTTGTTTCTTAGACCTTGTTTGACATCATCTGAAGTTTTTGTGTTGTGCCCACAATCGGTTGAGACACATCATGCTGTTGAATACAGGATGGGTGTCAGTTTTGGCTGATTAGTGTACTAAAATGGGTGGTCATCTTTGTGGCAGTAATTCATGTTAAAATGTCAATTCAATTTCAATGGTGTACCAGCTAATATGTAGTGGTCTGAAGAAATTGGTCCATTCTATGAATTATATTTCTATGATTGAAATGAAACCCATCCTGTATTCAAGAGCATGTTGTGGTCAGCCGATGGCTGGCACAGCACAAAAACCTCAAATGATGTGAAATATGCTCTGAGCTACAACACACAGTGCCTTCGGAAAGTATTCAGACCCTTTGACTTTTTCCTAATTTTGTTACGCAACAGCCTTATTCTAAAATGTATTAAATAAATTACAAGTCCTCATCAATCTACAAACAATACCCCATAATGACAAAGCAAAAACAGGTGTTTAGAAATGTTAGCAAATTTAATAAAACTTTTAAAAAAGATACCTTTTTTACATAAGAATTCAGACCCTTCACTATGAGATTCGAAATTGAGCTCAAGTGCATCCTGTTTCCGTTGATCATCCTTGAGGTTTTCTGCAACTTGATTAGAGTCCACCTGTGGTAAATTCAATTGATTGGACATGATTTGGACAAGCACACACCTGTCTATATAAGGTCCCACAGTTGACAGTGCATGTCAGAGCAAAAACCAAGCCATGAGGTCAAAGGAATTGTCCGTAGAGTACCGAGACAGGATTATGTCGAGGCACAGATCTGAGGAAGGGTACCAAAACATTTCTGCAGCATTGAAGGTCCCCAAGAACACAGTGCCCTCCATCATTCTTAAATGGAAGGAGTTTGGAACCACCAAGACTGATCCTAGAGCTGGTCGCCCGGC
Source organism: Salmo trutta (assembly GCF_901001165.1). Taxonomy (NCBI): domain Eukaryota; kingdom Metazoa; phylum Chordata; class Actinopteri; order Salmoniformes; family Salmonidae; genus Salmo; species Salmo trutta. The sequence continues at coordinate 15,944,474 of NC_042993.1, read as the reverse complement.
CAAACTGAGCAATCGGGGGAGAAGGGCCTTGGTCAGGGAGGTGACCAAAACCCTTTGGTCACTCTGACAGAGCTCCAGAGTTCCTCTGTGGAGATGGGAGAACTTTCCAGAAGGACAACCATTTCTGCAGAACCACCAACCAAGCCTTTACGGTAGAGTGGCCAGACGGAAGCCACTCTTCAGTAAAAGGCACATGAAAGTCAGCTTGGATTTTACCATAAGGCACGTAAAGGACTCTTAGACCATGAGAAACAATATTCTCTGGTCTGATGAAATCAAGATTGAACTCTTTGGCCTGAATGGAACGGGTAGTGTGGAGTGCGATTGAGATTTGCGTCATCTGTGGATCTGTTGGGGTGGTATGCGAAGTGGGGTGGGTCTTTGGTTTGCGGGATGATGGTGTTGATGTGAGCCATGACCAGCCTTTCAAAGCACTTCAAGGCTACCGACGTGAGTGCTACGGGGCAGTAATGTGTAAGATGGCGCCGGAGAAGAAGGCATACGTTTTACGTGCTCCCAACCAATTGTGTTTTTTTCGTTTGTTTGTAACTTTTTTTTACTTAATTTTTTTAACTTATTTGGTCCATAATTATGCCGCTACCGTCTCTTATGACCGAAAATAACTTCGGGACATCAGGACTGCGATTACTCACCACGGACTGGCAGAATCCTTTTTTCCCTTTAACGAGTCTGACGAGGCCGATGCGAACAATATACTGCTTTTGCGTGAAGAGGAGGCGGAGAAAAAGGGGCCGGAGGGTGGGCTGCCTTCTGAGAATTCGTAGACGATCGAATAAACCCCCACTTCTTTCCATTCTGCTATCAAACATGCAGTCTTTGGACAATAAAATAGATGACCTACGCGGAAGATTAAACGACCAACGGGACATTCAAAACTGTAATATCTTATGCTACAGCTGGGTGGTTATACGTTGCACCGGCAGGATAGAACAGCGGCGTCTGGTAAGACAAGGGGCGGCGGACTATGCATTTTTATAAATAACAGCTGGTGCACGATCTCTAAGGAAGTCTCGAGCTATTGCTCGCCTGAGGTAGAGTATCTCAAACTGTAGACCACACTACCTACCTAGAGAGTATTCATCTGTATTTTTCGTAGCTGTTTACATACCACCACAGTCAGAGGCTGGCACTAAGACAGTATTTTATGAGCTGTATTCTACCAAAAGCAAACAAGAAAACGCTCACCCAGAGGCGGCGCTCCTAGTAGTCAGGGACTTAAATGCAGGGAAACTTAAATCCGTTTTCCCAAATTTCTATCAACATGTTAAATGTGCAACCATAGGAAAAAAATCTCTGGACCACCTTTACTCCACACACAGAGACGCATACAAAGCTCTCCCTCGCCCTCCATTTGGCAAATCTGACCATAATTCCATCCTCCTGATTCCTGCTTACAAGCAAAAAATAAAGCAGGAAGCACCAGTGACTAGATCAATAAAAAGTGGTCAGATGAAGCAGATGCTAAGCTACAGGACTGTTTTGCTAGCACAGACTGGAATATGTTCCGGGATTCCTCCGATGACATTGAGGAGTACACCATATCAGTCATTGGCTTCGTCAATAAGTGCAGCGATGACGTCGTCCCCACAGTGACTGTACGCACATACCCCAACCAGAAGCCATGGATTACAGGCAACATCCGCACTGAGCTAAAGGGTAGAGCTGCCGCTTTCAAGGAGCGGGACTGTAACCCGGAAGCTTAAGAAATTCCACTATGCCCTCCGACGAACCATCAAACAGGCAAAGCGTCAATACAGGACTAAGATCGAATCGTGCTACACCGGCTCCGACCAACCATTACAAAGGGAAGCACAGCCGAGAGGTGCCCAGTGACACGGGCCTACCAGATGAGCTAAACTAATTCTATGCTCGCTTCAAGGCAAATAACACTGAAACATGCATGAGAGCACCAGCTGTTCTGGAAGACTGTGTGATAACTCTTTCCGCAGCCGATGTGAGTAAGGCCTTTAAACAGGTCAACATTCACAAGGCCGCAGTGCCAGATGGATTACCAGGATGTGTACTGCGAGCATGCGCTGACCAACTGGCTGACCAACTTCACTGACATTTTCAACCTCTCCCTGTCCGAGTCTGTAATACCAACATGTTTTAAGCAGACCACCATAGTGCCTGTGCCCAAGAACATGAAGGTAACCTGCCTAAACGACTACCGACCCGTAGCACTCACGTCTGTAGCCATGAAGTGCTTTGAAAGGCTGGTCATGGCTCACATCAACACCATTATCCCAGAAACCCTATACCCACTCCAATTTGCATACCACCCCAACAGATCCACAGATGATGCAATCTCTATTGCACTCCACACTGCCCTTTCCCACTTGGACAAAAGGAACACCTATGTAAGAATCCTGTTCATTGACTACAGCTCAGCGTTCAACACCATAGTGCCCTCAAAGCTCATCAATAAGCTAAGGACCCTGGGACTAAACACCTCCCTCTACAACTGGATCCTGGACTTCCTGACGGGCTGTCCTCAGGTGGTAAGGGTAGGTAACAACACATCCGCCATGCTGATCCTCAACACAGGGGCCCCTCAGTGTTGACTCCAACACCATCATTAAGTTTTCCGATGACACAACAGTGGTAGGCCTGATCAACGATGAGACAGCCTATAGGGATGAGGTCGGAGACCTGGCCGTGGTGTGCCAGGACAACAACCTCCCCCCTCAATGTGATCAAGACAAAGGAGATGATTGTGGACTACAGGATAAAGAGGACCGAGCACGCCCCCATTCTCATCAACAGGGCTGCAGTGGAGCAGGTTGAGAGCTTCAAGTTCCTTGGTGTCCACATCACCAACAAACTAACATGGTCCAAGCACACTAAGACAGTCGTGAAGAGGGCACGACAAAATCTATTCCCCCTCAGGAGACTGAAAAGATTTGGCATGGGTCCTCAGATCCTCAAAAGGTTCAACAGCTGCACCATCGAGAGCATCTTGACTGGTTGCATCACTGCCTGTTATAGCAACTGCTCGTCCTCCGACCTCAAGGCACTACAGAGGGTAGTGCGAACGGCCCAGTACATCACTGGGGCCAAGCTTTCTGCCGTCCAGGGCCTCTATACCAGATGGTGTCAGAGGAAGGCCCTAAATATTGTCAAAGACTCCAGCCACTCGAGTCATAGACTGTTCTCTCTACTACCGCACGGCAAGCGGTACTGGAGCACCAAGTCTAGGTCCAAGAGGCTTCTAAACAGCTTCTACCCCCAAGCCATAACACTCCTGAACACCTAATCAAATGGCTACCCAGACTATTTGCATTGCCCCCCCCCCCTCTTTTACACCGCTGCTACTCTCTGTTGTTATCATCTATGCATAGTCACTTGAATAACTATACCTACATGTACATATTACCTCAACTAACCGGTGCCCCTGCACATTGACTCTGTTCCGGTATCCCCCTGTATATAATCTCGCTGTTGTTATTTTACTGCTGCTGTTTAATTACTTGTTACTTTTATTTCTTATTCTTATCCGTTTTTTTTAAACTGCATTGTTGGTTAGGGGCTCGTAAGTAAGCATTTCACTGTTGTATTCGGTGCATGTAACTGTCATGACTGTCCTGATCAGGTCAGGGTACAGGAGACCACCACCCTACAGATTATCTCCCAAACCCCCAACAGAGGAGGAGAGATCTAGGGGTCTGAAGATGTGGGGGTTTTATGACACCTCATGCCCATAATACAGAGAAATTCCTTTGTCCTAACAATGGAGAACTGGCCTCAGAACATTAAACATGCAATAAAGGGACTTTGGAACAATGGTTTCCGTCAGCCACAATGGTGGTTATGACGAAAAGTGGAATATTAAAATGTATGTAACTTTTGTATTTGTTTTTAAAGGTTAAGAGATGACGTTATTATGAAAACATTGTACCTTTAAGAGTTTTCCCAGTATATGCCTGATGTTTATACATTGTACGCTGTTTGGAAAATATCCAAATCAAAACAGAATGTTTTGATAAAGATGAAATGTGAAGTTAGTGTCTAAAATCGGATTTTTAGCCAAATCTAAGCCTTGCCCCCTTTACTTGGTCCGCCCAGAGAATTGCCCTAAAGGCTGTTACACCCACTTCTGACCCGAGGGTATAAGACAGGAGAGTGAAGAATTAACATAGAAGACTATTGACCCCAAGCTGCAGCTAAGGTCTAACAAAGTCGACGAACCCCAAAACGAAACACAAGGTTGAAGACAAAGAAATATTTTTCTACACGAGCTACGGACGAGTAGCTGTGTCTAAGCGGGTGAATTCAAGCCGAACCACCCAGCCTCCACTCTCCATTGAATCGTGGTATCGACACCATTCGAGCCGAAGCTGTGAGCTCTGAGCTACAGAGCTGTCTGTCCTCAGAAGACCCCTTTCCGATCAAGGGTGAGGATCAGACCACTTAGCCAAGAAGGACACTGACATCGTGAGGACAACCAGAGAGTTGCGCCGGAGAACTGCGTCATTTAGAAGCCTAAACGACCCACGCGGAGCTTCCCACCTGAGAACTCCAACACGTAATTACATCATTATATTCTGACCCATAAGAGCGGCAGTTCGGGGCAAGGCTAATTTTAAATAAGCATGGCTGACAAATGAACCCAAATGTATATTTCTCTCGTGTACTTCCTTTCTTTCTCTCTCTTTAAAATCCCCATTTTGGGTAACAAGCGCCATAGTGTGTTGGCCCGTTATACTAAGTCCTAATCAATAGCTAGACTGTGTTTTGTGTATGTGCATTTTTATCATCATTTTAGCTTGCTAGTAAATAAATAATCAACTAAGATTGGTGTGGTAAATTCAGTGGTAAAGCCCGGGTCCGTGCAGATTCCCGGATTATACGACTTTCAGATTATGAGACTGTAGAGGAAATTGATTAATTTAGCGACTGTTGTAATCGATATTCTGATATCCTTTGAGTTAATTTGGGAAATAGAAACAATCAAAACAATGTTCCCATGGTGCCCCAGGTTAATGAGTTAATAATTGCTTGATTCATTGCTTAATTCATTTAATCACGTAATTATAAACCGTTAATCATTCGATGAGCAACAGTCGTCACATTAACTAATACAACGTCACGACATAACTCATAACATTTGATAATCATTTAGGCAGGTTACCTTCGCTTTCTTGTGCACAGGGACTATGGTGGTCTGCTGGAAACACATCAAAATGGATGCTGTCAAAAATGGATTGAATTCAATTGGATTTACCCTGCTGTAAAGCTGCTTTAAGAGGGTGCTGGCCTCTCCCTCTTTTATTTCTTAGCTGGACAGATTATGCCAGAACTGAAAAAGCAATTAAACTGTTTGAGCATCCTGTTGGCTTGCTGTGGCCTGGGCTGAGGTTGTGGTAGGGTGGGGGCCACCAAGAGGTTAGTGTGTTTGTGTGTGCGCGGGTGCATGTGTTTTTGGCCTGACACCAGCACACAGGGAGGGTAGGTCATTTTCTGCCCAGTGAGTCTAACTCTTTTAGCCAGTTCAATTATTCTGAGACATCATCCACTGGCAGAGAGGACTGTGTACTGTGTAAGGTGACACACACTCACAGATTGATATAGCACTATCTAAGGAGCATTGGGAGTTTTGAGCCGAGGTACAGTGTTTTCCCAGCCAGCCAAACTTACGTCTAAATCCTCTTCCTCATTGTTGTCTGGTGACTTGGTCAGATCTACAACCAGACAATTCCTATCTGAAGGATCTATTTGAGAGGGAGGGTTACTTCACCTCTCCTCTCTGAGCTCTGATTACTCATCATCAAGATATACATTTGTGTGTGTGTGCGTGCATGCGTGCACGCCTTCAGGATGATGCTCCTTGACTTGAGGGATAGATGTTATTAGGCCCAGGCTGCCCCCTAGAGGATATATCTACACATACAGTTGAAGTCAGAAGTTTACATACACTTAGGTTGGAGTCATTAAAACTAGTTTTTTAACCATTCCACAAATTTCTTGTTAACAAACTATAGTTTTGGCAAGTCGGTTAGGACATCTACTTTGTGCATGACACAAGTCATTTTTCCAACAATTGTTTACAGACAGATTATTTCATTTAGAATTCACTATCACAATTCCAGTGGGTCAGAAGTTTACATACACTAAGTTGACTGTGCCTTTAAACAGCTTGGAAAAGTCCAGAAAATGATGTCATGGCTTTAGAAGCTTCTGATAGGTTAATTGACATAATTTGAGTCAATTGGAGGTGTACCTGTGGATGTATTTCGAGGCCTACCTTCAAACTCAGTGCCTCTTTGTTGACATCATGGGAAAATCAAAATAATTTTCCCAAAAGCTCAGAAAAAACATTGTGGACCTCCACAAGTCTGGTTCATCCTTGGGAGCAATTTCCAAACGCCTGAAGGTACCACGTTCATCTGTACAAACAATAGTACGCAAGTATAAACACCATGGGACCACGCAGCCGTCATACCGCTCAGGAAGGAGACGCGTTCTGTTTCCTAGAGATGAATGTACTTTGTTGCGAAAAGTGCAAATCAATCCCAGAACAACAGCAAAGGACCTTGTGAAGATGCTGGAGGAAACGGGTACAAAGTTATCTATATCCACAGTAAAACGAGTCCTATATCGACATAACCTGAAAGGCCGCTCAGCAGGGAAGAAGCCACTGCTTCAAAATCGCCATAAAAAAGCCAGACTATGGTTTGCAACTGCACATGGGGACAGATCGTACTTTTTGGAGAAATGTCCTCTGGTCTGATGAAACAAAAATAGAACTGGTTGGCCATAATGACCATCGTTATGTTTGGAGAAGAAAGGGGAGGCTTGCCGAAGGACACCATCCCAACTGTGAAGCACGGGGGTGGCAGCATCATGTTGTTGGGGTGCTTTGCTGCAGGAGGGACTGGTGCACTTCACAAAATAGATGGCATCATGAGGTAGGAAAATTTTGTGGATATATTGAAGAAACATCTGAAGATGAAGTTAAAGCTTGGTCGCAAATGGGTCTTCCAAATGGACAATGACCCCAAGCATACTTCCAAAGTTGTGGCAAATGGCTTAAGGACAGCAAAGTCAAGGTATTGGAGTGGCCATCACAAAGCCCTGACCTAAATCCTATAGAAAATGTGTGGGCTGAACTGAAAAAGCGTGTGCGAGCAAGGAGGTCTACAAACCTGACTCAATTACACCAACTCTGTCAGGAGGAATGGGACAAAATTCACCCAACTTATTGTGGGAAGCTTGTGGAAGGCTACCCAAAACATTTGACCCAAGTTAAACAATTTTAAGGCAATGCTACCAAATACTAATTAAGTGTATGTAAACTTCTGACCCACTGGGAATGTGATGAAAGAAATAAAAGCTGAAATAAATCATTCTCTCTACTATTACTCTGACATTTCACATTCTTAAAATAAAGTGGTGATCCTAACTGACCTAAGGGAATTTTTACTTGGATTAAATGTCAGGAATTGTGAAAAACTTGAGTTCAAATGTATTTGGCTAAGGTGTATGTTAACTTCCGACTTCAACTGTAATATCAAAGACCAGACACCTTACACATAATGTAGTCATATTTACTATAACAGCATCTATTGTTGAGCTACTTGTTATATTGGTGAATTCCTTCACATTATTATTATTCTCTCACTATACTGTAAAAAGAAGTTTAAACAAGAACAAATCGACAGAAAACACCAAATATAAATTGGAGTTAAAACAGTTTACTTCACTCAAACTAACTTGTGCCCCCCTCTCTCCACCCCAGGCCTTTTGAGCGCTACCTGGCAGACCACTGGCTTCCTGTGGACGTGTACATTAGGGGAAAGGAGCATGCTGTTATGCACCTGTACTATGCACGCTTCCTCAGTCACTTCTGTAGGGATCAGGGCCTAGTGGGACACAGGTACAGCAACTATTGTTCACTAGTCGATATCAATAGAGCTATTGTGCCAAACGGTTGTACCCACTTAGAGGTGAATCCTAACTTCCAATGAAGCTGAATTTTCACTTAGTCTCCCATTGACATCAAGTGAAAATGTCCACTTAAAAGTAAGTGGAAGCTAACTGAAGGCACCATTGCCAAAATGTCTTTGTAACGTTTGTATAATTATCAATTATTAATTAATTATTATTAAAAAAAATGTTAAAAACGGCAAAATGAAATAAGCTCTATGAATGTCCACTCCAGGGAGCCTTTCAAGAAGCTGCTGGTGCAGGGCCTCATCAAGGGCCAGACGTTTAGAGCTGCAGACAGAGGAAGAGAGACAATATCGACTTCACAGGTGGGAACAGCAGGGTGGGGACTTTACACGTCTGCATTCACAGGTTAGAGTTAGTAGACATCCCTCACAGATGGATTCCTGAGGTTGCTCAGAAGTTTTTCCTGGTCAGGTCCTAGAAGAAAGAATGGAGGAGCCCCGTCTTAACCCTTACCCTACAATTTCTGCGTCCTCGCGGAAATCAAATGAACATAATCAAAACATCCCCATGAAAATATGTCTGTTTAAGCAAGAGATATCGCCCTTCTGCATCTGTGGTGAAAGGTGGTAGAGCTAAAGCGGTGTTTGTCAGACCATGAGACATCCCGAAAATCGGTCTTCTCACGAAAACGTCTGTAGCGTCCGAACAGTTTAGCCTACAAACTATTATGACCATTCTAAGATTCTCACGAACACAGTGGCATTCTCCGTTTTCCTCTAGGATGACCACAAGACTCGTCTGAAGTCAGTACAGCCTCCTCTGCCAACTTCTGTCTGTAGCGTCCGAAACGATTTGAGCTACACACTAATATGTGTGTGGAAAGCTAACAAGCTGAGACTCTCACCAACACGATGGTGTTCTTCGTTTTTCTCTAGGATGCCCATAAGCCTCACAAGACTTGTCTGAAGGTCCCCGGTACCAGTTTAAAACATTTATGGAAGTACAGTATATGGAGATGGTTTAGTACCTAAAATAAGGGGATACAGTGTAAATGTAAGTTTGCTATCATAAATGTCAGCAACACCTCCGCCTTTGCCGGATACGCTGGGGATATGGTCACTAGTGTAACCAGGAGGTGAGGCCTCATTTAACACAGTAAATTCATCAGGCTTAAGCCATGTTTCAGTCAGGCCAATCACATCAAGATTATGATCAGTGATTAGTTCGTTGACTATAACTGCCTTGGAAGTGAGGGATCTAACATTAAGTAGCCCTATTTTGAGATGTATCACAATCTCTTTCAATAATGGCAGGAATGGAGGAGGTCTTTATTCCAGTGAGATTGCTAAGGCGAACACCGCCATGTTTAGTTTTTCCCAACCTAGATCGAGGCACAGACACGGTCCCAATGGGGTTAGCTGAGCTGACTACACTGACTGTGCTAGTGGCAGACTCCACTAAGCTGGCAGGCTGGCTAACAGCGTGCTGCCTGGCCTGCACCCTATCTCATTGTGGAGCCAGGGGAGTTAGAGCCCTGTCTATGTTCGTAGATAAGATGAGAGGTAGAGGGTTAAAAACCATATTTTTCAATTTTTCATTCTCTTCCTCGAAATGTTTTTCTGGATTTTTTTGTGGCTTTTCTCCTCTTCCCGTTGCTTGGCAACTGGGTAAACACGGACACTGGCTCCGTTCATGGAGGTGAGGCTTTATATCACTCTGTCTGAGGGCTTCCACACTGGACACACACAAATGAGTTCTAGCCCTGAGTAAACAGACTGATCAAGGAATTGACTGAAAGATCGTTCATGTCTATCTGTCTGTATCTCAGGAGGCTTTTTTTAAAACAATTTTTCTTCTACTGTCAGTATTTGCTTTTTACATGTGCCTGCAGGCAAATCCGAAATGGTACCCTAAATTGTGCACTACAAAAGTAGTAATAGAGTGCCATTTCAGACAACGGCCAGTCTGCTGGAATTGTATAGAGGTGTCCTGTGCTAACCATTGCCTTGTCCCCTGTGTCAGGTGAGGAGCTGGTGCAGGTGGGTAGAAAGGCCGGGCTGCAGGTGACGTGGGAGAAGATGTCCAAGTCGAAACACAACGGCCTGGACGCTCAGGAGGTGGTGCAGCAGTATGGCATCGACACTGTCCGTCTTTACGTCCTCTACGCTGCTCCCCCTGAACAGGACATCCTCTGGGACGTCAAGAGTGAGTTACACGCACCCTGTGACCCCCAACCCCCACCCACACCTCTACCCAACCTACAATAGACTGTGTGGCATAGCATTATTTATTTTGCAGTCAAATTACTGTATGTTGTGGGGGAGTTTAATGAAACTGTTCCTAAACACAGAGAAGTCGTGGTTTCATTATTCTATTTGTGTTGTACTACCCACCTTTACCAGTAGGTGTCACTAGCTGAAGTCACTGCAGATGACTGAAACTGCCTTATCATGCTCAGACCTTATACCTGAATATGTAAATACATTGAATATTTGTATCATCCGGGTCTTCTTACGTGTGACATCTGAAATGGGTATTTGTCATACCAGTATTAGTCTCTCTCTTATGTTCCCACTGCGGAGCTTGTCATCAAATGTTCAATTAGTGCTGCAGGTTTCACTTGAAGTGTTAATATGACACTGGAGGCATCCCGAGTAGAGCAGTGTTGCTGTGTCACTAGAGATTCTGGTTGGAGTCCAGGCTCGGCCGCGACCGGGAGACCCATGGGCTGGCGCTCAAGTGGCCCAACGTCGTCCGGGTAGTCCGGACCCAACACGTCCGGGGAGTGTTTGGCTGGCAGGGATGTTCTTGTCCCATCGCGCTCTAGTGACTCGTGTCGCATGCCGGGCACAGTGCACGCTGACATGGTCGCCAGGTGTACGGTGTTTCCTCCGACACATTGGTACGGCTGGCTTCCGGGTTAAGCGGGGATTGTGTCAAGAAGCAGTATGGCTTGGTTGGGCCGTGTTTCGGAGGACGCATGGCTCTCAACCATCGCCTCTCCCGAGTCCGTACGGGAGTTGCAGCGATGAGACAAGATTGTAACTACCAATTAGATAGCACAAAAAAGGGGAGATTTTTTTTCTTCTCTAAAAATAAGAAAATATTGACACCTCTAGTTATAGCACCTTATTGTATTGCATGAGGAATTATAGGCTACATCCATACTATACATTTTAGCCTCAGCGCTGCATAACAGGAGAAGCTGCTGTTCTCATTTCATCCTGGGATCTATATGGTAACCTGAGACCACTCTCGGGTCTGACAGCCCAGAGTAGCCTAGCGGGTGTGAGGATCAGAGAATGGAAATTGATTTGATATCCAATAGTGCCGCTTTCACACTTTATAAATAGCCGGCTTGTGTTCCAACTCCCTCAGTGCAGTCGGTGGGGTTTGATTCTCTTCTCGCCCTTCAGAGTCCGTGCTGTTAAAGGGCCCTGTGCGTGTGTGTGGCCCGGCCCACCCTAAGCCCCCCCAAAGCCACGGCCATCCTTCAGAGTCCGTGCTGTTAAAGGGCCCTGTGCGTGTGTGTGGCCCGGCCCACCCTAAGCCCCCCCAAAGCCACGGCCATCCTTCAGAGTCCGTGCTGTTAAAGGGCCCTGTGCGTGTGTGTGGCCCGGCCCACCCTAAGCCCCCCCAAAGCCACGGCCATCCTTCAGAGTCCGTGCTGTTAAAGGGCCCTGTGCGTGTGTGTGGCCCGGCCCACCCTAAGCCCCCCCAAAGCGCCGGCCATCCTTTGATTCACCCTCTGTCTTCGACCTCCTCCCAAAGGCCCGTGCCAAAAGGGTTCTCTTTCCCAGAAGACTTAGCTGTGGAATGTTCACATGCACAGCCTTCTTGTTTTTAAACACAGTGTGAGCCAACCAGTTATCAGAACCATGTATAGTGATGACATGGAGAAAAAGCTTTTATCCTCTGGTCCTATTGTTGTTTTCCATTCATCACCATGAACCATCACAGGCAGCTGGGAGGTCCTCCCTGATGTGTGTGTGTGTGTGTGTGTGTGTGAGAGAGAGACACAGACAGACGCATACACACAGAGAGAGAGACACGAGGACACACAGAGAGACACGCGCACACACACACAGAGAGACACTCACTCACACACACAGAGACACACACGCACACAGAGAGACACACTCTCACACACACACACAGAGAGACACACTCTCTCACACACACACAGAGACACACACACACACACACACAGAGAGAGAGACACACACACACACACAGAGAGAGAGAGACACACACACACAGAGAGAGACACACACACACACACACACAGAGAGAGAGACACACACACACACAGAGAGACACACAGAGACACACACACACACACAGAGAGAGACACACACACTCACACAGAGAGAGAGAGACAGAGAGAGACACACAGACACACACTGCAAGAGAGAGAGAGACACACACACACACACACAGACACACAGAGACACACTCACACACACACAGAGACACACACACACACACACACACACACACACACAGAGAGAGAGACACACACACACACACACAGAGAGAGAGACACACACACACAGAGAGAGAGACACACACACACACAGAGAGAGAGACACACACACACAGAGAGACACACAGAGACACACACACACACACACACAGAGAGACACACACACTCACACAGAGAGAAACACACACAGAGAGAGAGAGAGACACAGAGAGAGAGAGACACACAGACACACACTGCGAGAGAGAGAGACACACACACACAGAGACACTCTCTCACACACACACACACAGACACACTCTCACACACAAAGAGAGAGAGAGAGACACACACACAGAGACACACACTCACACACACACACAGAGAGACACACAGAGACACTCTCACACACACACACAGAGAGACACACACAGAGAGACACACACACACACACACAGAGAGACAGACAGACACACACAGAGAGACACACACACACACAGAGAGACAGACACACAGAGAGAGAGACACACACACACACAGACACACAGAAAGAAACACACACACACACAGAGAGAGAGAGAGAGAGAGACACAGAGAGAGAGAGAGACACACACACTGCGAGAGAGAGACACACAGACACACTGCAAGAGAGAGACACACACACACACTGCGAGAGAGAGACACACACACACTCACACACACAAAGAAAGAGAGAGAGAGACACACACACTCACACAGAGAGAAACACACACACAGAGAGAGAGAGAGACACACACAGACACACATAGAGAGCGAGATACATACAGATAGAGACACACAGAGAGAGAGAGAGACACACAGACACACACACAGAGAGAGAGACACACACAGAGAGAGAGAGACACACTCACACAGAGAGAGGGAGACACACTCACACACAGAGACACACACACAGAGACACACTCACACAGAGAGAGAGAGAGACACACATAGAGAGAGACGGTATGGCTGGTTAGGATGCCACTGTGACCAACCTGACTTGCGTTTACAGGTCACAGGTCACTTCACAGAGGACTTCCTCCTGAATGCAGCCATCTCTCGACTCATGGGACTCACCAACACACTCTCTGTGAGTGGACACCGTGTGATTGTGTGTGTGTGTGCATGCGTTCAATCTGATCTCTGACATCTTTCTCTGTCCCTCTCAGAACGTGTCGTCTGGCGTGCTGCAGCACAGTGTGGAGTTTGAGGAGGCTCTGTCCACGCTGTGTGTGATGACCGCTCCCATGGCCCCACACCTGGCCTCCGAACTCTGGGCAGGTGGGCCACACACAGAGGGAATTAATGAATTCATAAATAAATAATGGAAAATAATATGAATGATATTTGTTTGTATCAAAAGATGTGTCACATGATGTGGCGTCACATGATGTGTTGCTATGACGATCCCATTCCAGAGAGGGAAAACTAATAGTCTGCTACACTCCTGGTGAGACAGAGACGGAATGGAGAGGAGATGAGAGGACCGTCTGGAATGATGATGTGGGTTTTGAAAGAATCCAACAGGAAGTTATCTCAGGGTGTCATGTTGATGGGGCCTCTTATCCAACACAAAACGCTCTGCAACGCCCTGGTGATGTCATCCCAGTCCATTGAGATCATTTGTTTGTGTGTGGTGTACCCATGTGAATACTTCAAGAATCTGAGTTGATGAACCGAAATTGACATGAAAAGCTATGCAAAGTCAAGGTCTACGAGTTCAGTACACAATCATTTCACAGGAATCTCCTCCAGAATGTGATTGTGACCAAATATCCCCCCCCTGACCCAAACTGAGAATCCCCAGCCCTATCACATGAACAATGTAGCTGATGCTGAGTCAGGACAAAGGTTGACCCATGTGACCTGATGGTATAAAAATAGCCGGAAGAGGAAGTGTTCCCCTGTACTGTCCAGTAGAACATCCCCCTATTGTCAAACACACAGAAACAAGCCCTCTATTGAGGGGCTGGTGCTAGGGGGCTGGAAATCTGGGCTGGGGGCTGGGAGTAGGACTTGTGATCTGGGAGGACTGGCGTGCTGGGAGTAGGAGCTTGGGAGCTAGAATGACTTGGGGCTGGGAGTAAGGGGCTAGGGGGCTGGGAGTAGGTGCTAGGGGGCTGGGAGTAGGAGCTAGGGGGCTGGGAGTAGGAGCTAGGGGGCTGGGAGTAGGAGCTAGGGGGCTGAGAGTAGGAGCTAGGGGGCTGAGAGTAGGAGCTAGGGGGCTGGGAGTAGGAGCTTGGGAGCTAGAATGACTTGGGGCTGGGAGTAGGAGCTAGGGGGCTGAGAGTAGGAGCTAGGGGGCTGAGAGTAGGAGCTAGGGGGCTGGGAGTAGGAGCTAGGGGGCTGAGAGTAGGAGCCAGGGGGCTGGGAGTAGGAGCTAGGGGGCTGAGAGTAGGAGCTAGGGGGCTGGGAGTAGGGGCTAGGGGGCTGAGAGTAGGAGCTAGGGGGCTGGAAATCTGGGCTGGGGGCTGGGAGTAGGACTTGTGATCTGGGAGGACTGGCGTGCTGGGAGTAGGAGCTTGGGAGCTAGAATGACTTGGGGCTGGGAGTAGGAGCTAGGGGGCTGGGAGTAGGAGCTAGGGGGCTGGGAGTAGGAGCTAGGGGGCTGAGAGTAGGAGCCAGGGGGCTGGGAGTAGGAGCTAGGGGGCTGAGAGTAGGAGCTAGGGGGCTGGGAGTAGGGGCTAGGGGGCTGAGAGTAGGAGCTAGGGGGCTGGGAGTAGGGGCTAGGGGGCTGAGAGTAGGAGCTAGGGGGCTGGGAGTAGGAGCTAGGGGGCTGGGAGTAGGAGCTAGGGGGCTGGGAGTAGGAGCTAGGGGGCTGGGAGTAGGAGCTAGGGGGCTGGGAGTAGGAGCTAGGGGGCTGGGAGTAGGAGCTAGGGGGCTGGGAGTAGGAGCCAGGGGGCTGAGAGTAGGAGCTAGGGGGCTGGGAGTAGGAGCCAGGGGGCTGAGAGTAGGAGCCAGGGGGCTGGGCGTAGGAGCCAGGGGGCTGGGCGTAGGAGCCAGGGGGCTGGGCGTAGGAGCCAGGGGGCTGGGCGTAGGAGCCAGGGGGCTGGGAGTAGGAGCCAGGGGGCTGGGCGTAGGAGCCAGGGGGCTGGGCGTAGGAGCCAGGGGGCTGAGAGTAGGGGCTAGGGGGCTGAAAGTAGGGGCTGGGAGTAGGGGATAGGGGGCTGGGAGTAGGGGATAGGGGGCTGAGAGTAGGGGATAGGGGGCTGAGAGTAGGGGCTAGGGGGCTGAGAGTAGGGGCTAGGGGGCTGGGAGTAGGGGATAGGGGGCTGGGAGGAGTGGGGGGCTGGGATCGGGAGTAGGGGCTTTTTGGGAAAAGGCAGGAAAAGGCAACATCCTCTAGCTGATAGCCACAGTCAGGGAATCTGGACAAGATAAACTGTGTGTGGTTCTCGCTCGCTCACTTTCTGTCTCTTTATCTCTCTTCATCTCTCCCTCATAGACAGAAAGGACTAGAGTAAGTGAATATCCTTCATGGAAGCCCCCTGTGGGTCCCCCCCCACATTGGCGTAAGGAGGCGGTAGGTGGGCAAACAGAAGGACTGTTGTTAATCCTCAATCTGTAGGGAGCTCTTGACAGCTTTCCTGTAAAGCTCCATAGAGTTTTCAAAGTTATGAATTTCCCCTATTACATGAGGCATGACCATAGAGATCACAGTGGTCAGATGGTCAGTCAGTGCGGTGAAGTTGTGTAGTGGCTGACGCTTGGAGCGTGTAGGCTGAGTGTCTGTAAAGTACTATAAAGGGCTATAAAAATAAAATATGATTGGTTTATTGCTAGTTTGTGATTTGTTGTCTTCCCCTGCATTCAGGGCTGAGCCAGGTGAGGAACCCCCTGAGCCCTCTCCCGCGGAGGAGACGTGCTGCAGCAGCCCTGGCCCACCCCAGACCCTCTGTACCTGGAGACCCCTGATACCCTGGAGCTGGTTGTACGGGTGAGGCTGTCAAACGCACACTACCAACTGGTAATCTAGGGAAAGGGGGATACCTAGTCAGTTGTACAACTGAATGCCTTCAACTGAAATGTGTCTTTCACATTTAACCCAACCCCTCTGAATCAGAGATGGGGGGGGGGGCTGCCTTAATCGACATCCACATCTTCGGTGCCCGGGGACCAGTGGGTCTACTGCCTTGCTCAGGGGACGAACGACAGATTTGTACCCTGCACCTTAGAGACTTCTGCCCTATGTACATAGTCATTGAACAGTGGTCACTTTAATCATGTTTATAGAATGTTTATTGTTCTGAAATCGTATTGTTCCGAAATCATTTATTTTGATCGCTGAGAAATAAAGCTAATTGATGACTTACCTTATAAGTACATAATGTATTCTCAACCTATCTCATCCATATAACTACTGCTGTACATACCTTCCTACTTATACACACTGTATATTGTTCATACTGTCTATGCACACCACATGTTCATATTCCAGACTTGTTTCTTCTTGTTGGGGGGGATTATTTGTGTGTTAGTGTTTGTGTGTTAGTATTGTACAGTTAGAAACTTACTGCACTTCTGGAGCTAGAAACACAAGCATTTCCCTGCACCTGCTTTAACATCTGCTGATCTGTGTACTCAACAACTAAACAATGTTTTGATTTGACACACACACACTCACTCCCCTTTCACTCACACACATGCCCATATACATGCCAAGGCACACACCCCTACAGATAATGATACAGACTGAAATAAAATGCCACACACTCACAGACATGCTCTTGTGTATACTCAAAATGGCACTCGCACTCCCTTGAACCAAAACAGCCGTAGCCCCATTCATGCGCTCTCTGTAATTTACACAGAGCCTATGATCATATGGCTTGAGAGGGAAAGTGTGTGTGTGTGTGTGTGTGTGTGTGCGTGCAGCCCAGGGTGCCTAGGCAATCAGCAGGCAGTCCAGCTGTGGTGGGCGGGGTCACAGGGTCAGCTGTTCAAAGATCAAAGTCTCTGAGAGATACCTGCTGGGGGGAATCAGAGTCCTCACAAACACATCTCGAAACATTGACTCCGATAATGGATAATAGCCAGCTAAACACTGGCCTGTTCCATGAGGGAGCTGTAATCCTTTCAAACACTCATTAAGGAAAGACATTAACACACATTAAGGAAACAACCGTTTGCCTTTCCACGGTCATCCCGCACACACAGACAGAGTAACACACACACATATACTATTTCTCCCATTGACCCTTTGGCACCTGTATGATGATGCTGGTGTTGGTTAGGATCTGGTCTGAGGCCTTGATGTGTGTTTCCCCAGCCTAGCGGTGCTAACCTCCATCTCACTGGGACTCTGACAGACTGAGGCCTTGATGCGTGTTTCCCCAGCCTAGCGGTGCTAACCTCCATCTCACTGGGACTCTGACAGACTGAGGCCTTGATGCGTGTTTCCCCAGCCTAGCGGTGCTAACCTCCATCTCACTGGGACTCTGACAGACTGAGGCCTTGATGCGTGTTTCCCCAGCCTAGCGGTGCTAACCTCCATCTCACTGGGACTCTGACAGACTGAGGCCTTGATGTGTGTTTCCCCAGCCTAGCGGTGCTAACCTCCATCTCACTGGGACTCTGACAGACTGAGGCCTTGATGTGTGTTTCCCCAGCCTAGCGGTGCTAACCTCCATCTCACTGGGACTCTGACAGACTGAGGCCTGGGTTAGGCCCACAGAGCAGGCCAACACGCACTCTCTCTCTCTTTCGCTCTCTCTCACACACGCACAAAAGTACACACATGCACTGACTAATTATGAGCATATCTTAACACACACAAATATACAGATACCATACGCACACACATAATACACACACTCATAATTGGGAGAAAGCTTAGACTTGACCCACACGCTGATACACAAACATACAAAGACTGAAAATTAGGAATAAAGGTTCCTCCTACTCAGCTGTAGAGGATCTGACTGCCCAGCCCATTTTCACCACAAGCTGGCTGTTTTTAGACAGCTCAGGTTACACACACAGTTTACTGAAAGGAGCGGAGGAAAGGCATATGCATGTTCTATAGTCCCTGATGTAATTAGAGCGCTTTCGATGCAGCCACAGCCTCCACTAAGAGTTGTCTCAGTCAGTGTACGTTATTTAATATGTCTGGACCAAAGTTTGCTCTCACTCAATGTTATCTAGCGATGTAGAGTTTTATGGGATGGTGGTCAAAGTATTCAGGTTTGTACTCTTAACCTTTTGGGTTTCCTCTCCTCCCTTCCATCTCTCCCTTTCACCTCTCAGATCAACAACAAGGTGTGTGGGACGGTGTTGGTGCCTCAACAGGTGGCCCAGGATACGGAGCAGGTACGGGCGCTGGTTCTGGGGAGCGAGCTGGGACAGCATCTCCTTGGATACCGGACCAGCAAGAAGGCCATTCTGTTTCCTAGGACCGCCATAATCAACTTCCTCATAGAGGAGTGACCACTTCATCCTAGATGCTGATTGGTGGACTGTCATGTCAATCAAAAGACCGCAGCCACTCAGAATTGAAGGCGGGGACATCATGTGAACGGAAAGATGAAAGACTATTTGTAAATTAAAACAATAACTAGTATGAACAGACATTTTTGTAAAAAAAAAAAAAAAAACACCTATAGGATTTGATTAAAATGATATATTTTGCATTTGGTCTGATCTTTTGTGAAATGTATAAAGCTGAAGAGGAAAGTGTGGTGTTTGTGCTCACACAGTATGTGCTATAGAACCTACAGAACATAGTGCTGAAACTAGCATCATGAAAAGCTGATGAGTGAAATAGGACATCCGTCTGTCAGTTGTGATACCAGGAGTCATACACTGAGACTGGAAGTGTTTTCAGACTGGATGACGTGTATCACTTTCCCCTTGTCACCATGGTGACACCAGACCCTACTCCAGTGCAGAGGGTTGTTTTGCAATCTGAAGTCACCTTGTTAATATACTGTCATGCATGGTTACGAGGTGACATGGCTCCAGTGTGTCTTTAACATCTCTCCCCAGCTATTCAACAGGTTAGTGAGGGTTAAGCCACATAGAGTCCACTGATAAATACTTATATTGTGATGTGATTAGGTCCCACTCATGTTGGCCTCTCCATCAATGCCTTCCAGTTTGAAACAGAAGTGCTGATGAACATTCCAGAACCAGGACCTCTGGCCTCAGTGGGAACACAATCACGTTCCATTCAGAACACTAATTCCATAACCACACAGAACTCCATGTATGTTGTTGAGACAGACTGCAGAAGCAGCAGGGACAGATAAGACAGGGCTCAGGACAGGGTGAGTCAGCCAG
The DNA here is from genome assembly GCF_901001165.1 of Salmo trutta. NCBI lineage: Eukaryota > Metazoa > Chordata > Actinopteri > Salmoniformes > Salmonidae > Salmo > Salmo trutta. The sequence goes on along the minus strand of NC_042993.1, from coordinate 15,924,802 downwards.
ACCAGAGAACAGACTGAAAGGTGTTGATTCCAGTCTGTAACTGTCGTTACGAGAACATAGAGGAATTTGACTGGCGTCAGGAATCACAGCTGGTATTCTGGTCTGACTGATGATGTCATCAGTGTATTGGCCAATGGATACAGGTTGCGGCTGGGTTGGATTGATGAGGTCATAGGAATGGGACAAAGGTATGTGAAGTGAAGAGGACACAAGATATTTGAATCCAGTCACCCCTTACCACAGCCCATTGCCGGTCACAGACCCATTGCCGGTCATTAACATAATCTATCAGTGAGCTTGTACTTGTAAATGGGACACTCCTTCACAACATTTATAACTCCCTTTCCCTGTCATGTATACCCCAGTGACTGAGCACAGAGTTTTCTGTCTAACATCTACTGACTAGACCCATTACTGGTTCGAAGTGAGTCACTCAGATCATGTTGCTGGCAGGACGTTTTATTCCAGTAGAAATTAAAAGGGTCCACCACAAAATGGACAGCTCCCTTCAGCAGGATTCAGCAGGACATGCATTCTGAGCAATCAGGAAGTTGTTATTTGATTACCGGACTCTATGTGATGTGCCAGTCTCAAGATCAGTCTGTCAGTACCCATCTCTTGTTCCATCCTGACCTTCTATGGTCCTTTTATATGAATTGTATAGCCTTATGCCTGTTTTGATGTTACTCCTTTTGTCTCCTACTGTGGCTTCTACTGTGTGAATGTTAAAGGTGACATTGTATGTATGTAATTGATAAACAGACCTTATAATGTATGGTTTGAAACTCTGGGTCAGCTCAGAGAAAGAGAAGCCTGTCTGTCATTCTATTATGATGTTGTTGTGTTAGATTTGACAAGGTCGGACAGTGCGAAATGTGATCAGGTGGAACATTTAAATTACAGGGAATAAGGGAGACGGATTAATATAGGGGAAGGGGGGAAGATGGTTGCTTTTAAAGAATGGCAGAGGCTGAGCGGTGTACTATAGGAAGCCTTTCTGCCTCAGTTAGCCTCAGAAGCCTTTCTGCCTCCCTGACCTTTTGGACATTCCATGTGTATCTCTGACCATCAGGTGGACAGGAAATTACTCACAGGAGAGACAGAATAACAGGAAGTTAGAAAAATGACAAGGAATTAAGGGATGAGCTAAGGACCAATGGCCCTTTTAGAAAACAATTCCCCCACAATCCTTGAAGTAGTTGCAGCTGATTTGACGGAATTGGCTTGGTGAAAGCGTTTTCACTCGATTTTAAGTTGGATACTTATTAGCTGATAATGACTGGCTGAGATACCCTAAATGGTGCAGTTAGGAGCAGTAATGAGCAGGTGTTATCCTAATGTTGCAGTAATGTAGTCAGGTTGATGCGAGGGAGAGCTGTGACACACTGGTCTGAACAGGACAGGAGCCGTTGTTAATGCAGAAGGTGGCTTGAGCTTTGATTGGTTCTCTCAAACATAGTTTTTTCCTGGGGGGTTGAAAACTGTCATTGTTTGGATTTGAAAATCCAACAGTTGTATTGGAAGGGGGGTGGGGCTCATGGGCTGTGTGTAGCTGCCCATGTGGGTGTTTGAGTGAGAAACACAAAGACGAGCCAATCAGTAAAAACCACACAGCCCCCTTCATTATCGACTCATCTTGACTACAACATCATGGAGCCTTTCCAGACTTAAGTGAAGAAGACTTTGAGTTGGGTGTCAGCCAGACTAGCAGTAATCAGCTGTTATAAGCAGTTATGACCTCTTGTTGAAAATGACTCAAGCTGAACTGAGTACTTGATTTATTTTTTTTAGTTGACAGACACCATAGCTGTTTATAAGAAGGTGCAAACATGTTTTATTCTCATGGTGTTACAAGTGAAATAACAGAACCCAACCTGGCTAGTACTCTACTGGTGTTGTCATCAGAGAGAACAAAATGGAGAGAAAGGAAAGAGAGAGAGGGAAGGAGAGAAAGATACATTCTAGCTACTCTCATTCAGTCCTATCAGTGTTTCTCTTTTGGCACATGTGGTGTGTTTTGTTTCACACTCTGCTGAGGCATGACTCAGGGCTTGTGTGGTATATGAGGGAGATGGTGTGAATCGTTATCAGCCACCTGATTCCCTCCTCTTTCTCTCTCAGTGTTGTTATTGCTAGTTCACCATTACGTTCTCTCTCTGGATCCACAAGTGTTCTAGCCGGGAATCCACACTGAATATCACACAAATGTAGTGAAATGGACACACTTGCTAGCCAACTTCAGCAGTTTTCTCATGGTGTTTTGAGCTTGCCCACTGCTTTCGTGGAGGAGAGACCCAGGTTTATTCGACAAAAGTATAGTAAAAAAATATATATATCTTTGCGCCATCTAATGGAAACAAACGGCAGATATAGAAATATTTTAAGATCGAAAACAGTTTTATACGTTCGACGGGTGGATTTATTTTTAACAAATGACGATGAAAACGCTGTTTTTAGAATAAATGATGATTGACGAATAATTCTAAAGGTACGCGGAGCACGTGATGTCATCAGGTAGCCTAACTATAAACTCCACTCCACATTCAATTCTAAATGCCTAGTCTATTGCTTGCTAAACACATTTTCTTTGCAGGACAAGGATTGTCCAGACTTTCAAGACTACCTGAATTGCTTCGCTTTGCTTTTCTGGATGGCCGGGAAGTTTCACCATCCAATTATTTGAGATCTGCAAGTTTCGCAATGGCCCGTCGATATGTGAGCATATGAGACATTAGAATATGGCAAATCTAGTCACTTATTGCATTCTATCTATGCTGACTTTCGCGGGCTACCTAGACATGAAATAGGTGTCAGGACAAATGGGCTGTGGCAATTTATTAATGCGCAATTTGCCTAAATGGGCAATGGAAACACTTCAACCACTACATTTTTATTCGACAATATAGGTTTTTGCAAGATCATTTTTTAGGTATGACGTCATTACGTCCAGCTGTTTTTATCGACACACAAGATGGTTAAATGGAAAAGCACCCTAGCAGGCAATTGTCGCATCTATTTTCTATGCAAACTTTCTAAATGTCGACAAAAAAAATATCTAGATAATTTAATGGAGACATAGCTAGTGTCTCAGAGGAAGGCTTGTGACAGTCAATAGTGATTAAAAAAAAGTCAGGTATAACTTTATGCTCACATAAATACATTTCATTGCCCAGTTATCATACAGTATATTGACACAGTTCAGACCGAAATTCCCCTGAACACACATTTAATTGTGTTAGCAATAGCCCCCGAGACATTTGACACCTTCATCAGCGCAGCTGTTTCCATGGCTACTGTAAGTCATTAAATAGGCAACAATATTCCTCTGTGACTTAACAACCAGAGGAAGACCACAATCCTAGCAGCAGGCCCTCTCCAAAGACTTACAGAAGGCCTACATTAACAAGGCCTTTAATGGTTTTGAAAGTTTCCCCGCCCCAAGCTTGACTTGGTGGAAACTAAAGGGTGGAGTATGTGTGAGCAAGGGTGGACTATGAGGGATAGTCACACAAGCATTCTCCATTTCACTAGGCTGATTCCAGCCTGCTTAATTGTTTGAAGGGGATAAAACATACTAGCGTGTTACAACCAGACTGATCTGGCAAACTGTATATATAAGCCCACCAAATCAGTGTGGTTGTACGAGGCTAAAAACATACAGGAGCTGGCAAATTTTCTCAGAGACCGAACTAAATCGGGTAATTTGGTCGTCCAAGGAGGTTTGTTTGTTATATTTAATTGTTTTGATGATAAAGCTAAAGCATTGGTATGTATGGTAAAGGACCACATTAAGCCACAGTTATTCTGTTGTTTACCTCTCCATAGCAACACATCATGTGGAGCAGGTTGGCTGAAGTTCATTTACATTCCAATTTCATGTTTTTACTGTACATTGGTATTTCATATTTTTTAAATGTACATACATTATGAAATTAGGTCTCAGTTTTATTGCTAATTTCACCTTTTCCAAATGAAAACATAACATCTCTGTTGTTGCCAGTGGCGTGTATTCATGAAAGCCAAGGGAAGCCAGGTTTCCTAAAAAACAAATGAGTCTCTCTGTGTTTCATAATTTTCCTTAAATTCGCAAGAGGCTGAATGTACTGTATCTCACTGGAGAAAGCATCCGAAACAGTCCCCCTTTGTCTCTGTATGTGTAACTCATCTATCTGATGCTGTCTGGTCAAAAATAGTATGACATAAAATAATAGCCAATAAGTAAGCTCAACTGTGAATGGTCCTGGAGCACCAAAAAGAAGTGTCAAGTGAAGCCAGTTTGGATTTGGCTTCACACCAATCACATCACATTGAGAGCAAAATGTAATTGACAGAAACAACTTAAATTGTTACATCTCGTTGTGTTGTTGTCCTGATAGCTAGCTAGCTACTGTAGATAAAATTGTCCCTTTCCTAAATTAGCCATGGATGGAGATATGGATTTGGACTTGAGGTTTTACTTATTTCTCCATACTGGCCAATGATTATAACGGTAATTCTGATCCAACCAAAAATTCATACATTGTGCCACTGGCCTGAGAGGATGGAAGTTGAATATGTAGCTAGATGTAGTAGGCTAATGTTAACTAGCGGGCCCTTTCGTTCTCCATGAAAGGAAGTTAGGCTAGTGAGCAAGCATTTTAGCCAGGAAGTCTAGGACAACAAAAACTAAAACCGTGTACTGTACAACAGAGTCATAGACCATTTTGTCAACATGAAAGAGAGGAGGATGGCGTTTCTCTACAAGTAGGGTGAGTCGACATGTTTTTTCTACTTGCACGAATGCATGCACACAAACACACACACATGCACACGCACACACACACACACACACACACACACACAGAGAGAGAGAAATCAGAACCACAGACAGTCAAATCATATTTACCTTACACTGATTGGACTAAATTGTTTTTGGTATCTTTTAGATGTCACTGTATTAGACTAAGCATAGGTGATTTGATGTTGAAATGTTGATGTTAAAATGGTGCTGGAATAATGGAGGCAGCTCCTGTTGTCTTTGGGACTTGCGGTAACTCTCAGGGGTTCTAATTCAATAGTTGTTTAATGGTCCAAAAATGTCAGAAACATTAACTTGCTTGACCATGCTGTAGGTCATGTAACTGTTTGGTACATGCAATATGTTTTGTGGACTTCACCGGACAGAGTTTGCTCTCGGGTTTTGTGATGAAACAAATGTGTTGTTGAATTTATTTTGCCATTGTGTCTTCTTATTGTCTCGGCCTTAGGCGTATATTTCACGGTGTCAAGGCATATGAACTAACAGGTTATAGAGAAAACAACCTATTATGGCTTGGCTTCCCAGGGATTTTACCCACGCACCACTAATGCTTGTTGCCAGAAACTGTACCATTTGCTGGGAAGGTAGAGCTCTGCCTTAATAAATATCCATATTCTAATTGTTAGAGCTGATTAATCCGAGCAGTAAAACAACATGATTTTCTCCAACAAGATTTCCATCACAATCTTAATTAGCTCAAAGTAGTGCCTGTCTGTTGTTGGTGGGTATTTGCATGAGAACGTTATAAACAAGTGTACTAAGCTCCTTTTTGAGGATGGCTGTTTGTGGTGACTGTTTCCTAATTAATGTATGGTTGCCTTATAAACATTCTCTTTTGATTACATCACAGCCAACCACCACTCTCACAGTCTCCATGCTTCTATGTATACAGCTCGGCTCCACAGACAATGGGATTAATACACAGTACTGAAAGTCCCCACCAAGGACACAGAAAAATACAGATGTGTCCCAACTTGTCAGTTTGAGAAACCCCCCCCCCCCTCCTTTTCCACACACAGTTAGTAATATTTACATATTTTGCATTACTCATCTCATGTATATACTGTATCTTATTCTATTCTACTGTATTTCAGTCTATGCCGCTCCGTCATTGCGCGTCCAAATATGAATATTTTCTTAATCCCATTCCTTTACTTTAGATTTGTGTGTATTGTTGTGAAATTGTTAGATACTACTTGTTAGATATTACTGCACTGTTGGAGTTAGAAACACAAGCATTTCGCAACACCTGCAATAACATCTGTTAAACACATGTATGTGAACATGTCAAAGCAGCCGATATGCATCTGTCAGCACTTCATATGAACTTGAGTCATCTGAATGTATAAATCCACATTAACCATATGTGGCCAATTTTTTATAGGGACTAATTTAGACTGCAAATCACACTGTAGCCCTACATGATTCCTTAGCTATTACACTGTTGATTCATAATTAACTTGAATTCAGTTGGTCCTGCACCAACAAGGTAGCCAAAGAGATTGTGTGTATAAAGTAAACGTATCAATAAACAATGTGTGATAAAAAAATAGCATAGCCTAAAGGTAAATGTTTGTTATGCTATGTGCCTTGAGTTATCTGGGGGTCCGGATATCATGAAAAAATCTACCCCAGAATGAAGTAAACACTGCGCCTTTAAAATCAAACAGCGCTCCCTAATCCCACGGTCGACTCCACACTATCCACCCTCGGATCAAGAGGTTTGCTTTAGTTCAGTATTTTGCCTACGCACTTGTAATAACTGTTTAATTATAGGCGAGCTAAGTTGGCGTTGTGAGAGGACCACAGTGGAATTTGTTCAGAAACTTGCAGGAAAAGTTTGGAACTCATGTACTCGCTACAAAGTTGCAAACAACGTTTTTTGAATGGAGGCTTCGGCAGTGAGCGCCATAGTGAAGTTCGGAAAGGGGGCGCAGGCTGGGGTGGTAGGCTATCTGATCTGACTTTATAATCAGACAGTATCCTGTTGCGAGCAGAGTCAGCTGGCTCACCGAGGAGAGGACGGAGCTTCTCGCTATTATTCGGATCTTTATCCATTCCGGAGTAGGCCTAGACATAATTGCTTCCGCGGGATAGCTGACACATTACGGGTGAAACTGTACTTTAACTTCGGGTTGGGATCTCCACGTCAGAATACCGCGTGACAGTGCTCTCTCTCCGCTGCCTGGACTGGACAGTAGACTGCGGTAATATTTTACTTTGGGAGTGACGAGTGTTTGGATTTAATCCTGTCGTTTCAATTGTTTACTGTATTTAACGTTGTTTTTACTGGTTAGCCTACTTTACATTTTTTGGGACGGAACGTTTTTTTGTGAAAGTTGTGACTCGAACCCTAAATCAGATCATAGTTTATACACATTTTGTAATTCACTTCAAGATGGATAAATACGACGATTTGGATCTTGAGGCAAGTAAGTTTTTAGAAGACCTCAATATGTATGAGGCATCTAGGGACGGGTTGTTCCGAATGAAGAAGGACGCAGGGAACAACTCCGACTTTGAAGAAACTAGGAGAGTTTTTGCCTCCAAAATGACAAAAATCCACATACAGAAACAGCAAGAGGAAATTGCAAAAAACAATTTGGTAGTGAGAATGAACGGGGGTCAAAACAGAGCGGCAGACAGCACGTTTTACACCAAAGACAGGCCGCCTATCAATAGCTACAGACCGGCAGGAGAAGCTGCAGCCAAGCCTCCCATACTCTCTGGCCCTATGCCAGGCACCGCCAGTGGCGCGAGTCAGTACGCGCCCTATGACGCTCTGAAACACCATTCACCCAGTCAACAGTCATACGGCTACGGAAACAATTACGATAATAAGGAACGTTTTGAGCCGCATTCTTACCACCACGCCTTGAGTCCCACCAGCCCTGGGAATGCACACACATATGCTTCTGGTCACCCTGTCAGTCCCTCGGGCACTTCGGCCTCCTACTCCTCGAGGGGGGGCCAGGCCTCCTCAGGATCCTCCAGCCCTGGTGGATCATCAGGCCTTATGTGCAGCCCATCTCAGCAGCCCCCACACCACTCACCATCTCCCTCCTTCTCCGACAGCCTACCGTCTTCGAGCCCCACTAGACTGCACCAGAGCAAGGCTGCCACCCTACAAGTGCAGCAGAGACCCCCCATGGTAGCTGATGCTGGGGCTGCAGCAGACTGGATGCGGAGCTTGGGGAACCCAGACCTGTTAGCACCGCTCCCTCTGAGTGCCTTCACTGACGGAGCTGACCTGTACCAGCAGCTGTCTCCCCAACCTGCCCCAGTTACACTGCCAACAGGCCCTTACTCAGCAGCATCCTCTATGAGCCCAAGATCAACAGCCAGCCATGGAAATCTAGGCCAGAATGGGCTCTCTCAGAGTCCTGTGGCTCTCACCCCCAGCCCCACCCCTGCTCAGGTGGCTGTCCCAGCCCCAACTGCACCCCCATCTGAGGCAGCCCAGCCCAAAGCCACCGCTGGAGCTTACTTCCCTGCCTCTGCCTCTCCCTCTGGAATCAGTGTCTCTAGGAGCTTTGGCCAGGGTCAAGGTGTAGGCCAGGCACAGGGCAGGCAAGTGGCCATGGGGGTGGATGTGCCCTCTGGCCTAGACAGCCAGCTGTCCTCTGGTGGTGTGGCCTGCCAACTCCAACCCCAGCCCCAGTCTGAAGCCCCCAGCCCCCCCAGAGCTCTCAAACTGCCCAGCCAGACTCTCCATGTCCAGCCGGAGCAGGGGCCGTCTGCCGCCGAGATCAAATTAGAAGCCCTGACCAAGCGTCTGGAGAAGGAGATGGACGCCCAGCCAAAGGCAGACTACTTCGGTAAGCTTAGTTTGACATTTTGATCGACCTGGTGTCTTTTATCAAATTCACTATTTCTCTGCGTGGGTCACTGTTCAAAACCTTTCACCTCGTTCATTTAACCTTATCTTTGTGTATGCGTGTGTATGTGTTGGTTTGCTCATGCCAGATCAAGTGGAATAGTTGTGAGGGTGTCCTAGCGCCCTGTGTATGTTTCTGATCATCATGGCTCATACTGTTGTTCAGTATTGAACTCGACAGACAGACAGACAGAGTGTTTAGCCAGAGGCCTCTCTTCTATTCTCTTCTCCGTCTTTTAGTCTAGAATGAATAATTGTCTAATTTGTTTTTTCTCGTTCTCCTTAAATCCTCCCGTCTGTGTATGTCACTGACTGCCGCCCGCCCGCCCGCCTCAGTAATAATAAAGTCTTTAATAGTTCTGGCTGAGGCTCGGCCCAGGGCCAACCAGGAGAAGGTGGTCTTCTCCTCTCAGCTGTAATAAGCCTGGTGGATTAAGTGGAGGACACATCAATAACAAAATTCATTAGTAACAGGATATTGGCTGCTTTTTTTTAGATCAGCGCTGCGCTTTCGTCATTCTCTCCCCGATCACATCCATTCTCTCCCCGATCACATCCATTCTCTCCCCGATCCCGATCACATCCGTTCTCTCCCCGATCACATCCATTCTCTCCCCGATCCCGATCACATCCGTTCTCTCCCCGATCACATCCATTCTCTCCCCGATCACATCCATTCTCTCCCCGATCCCGATCACATCCGTTCTCTCCCCGATCACATCCATTCTCTCCCCGATCACATCCGTTCTCTCCCCGATCACATCCGTTCTCTCCCTGATCACATCCATTCTCTCCCCTATCACATCCATTCTCTCCCCCATCACATCCATTCTCTCCCCGATCACATCCATTCTCTCCCCTATCACATCCATTCTCTCCCCGATCACATCCATTCTCTCCCCTATCACATCCATTCTCTCCCCCATCACATCCATTCTCTCCCCGATCACATCCATTCTCTCCCCTATCACATCCATTCTCTCCCCGATCACATCCATTCTCTCCCCGATCCCGATCACATCCGTTCTCTCCCCGATCACATCCGTTCTCTCCCCGATCACATCCATTCTCTCCCCGATCCCGATCACATCCGTTCTCTCCCCGATCACATCCGTTCTCTCCCCGATCACATCCGTTCTCTCCCTGATCACATCCATTCTCTCCCCTATCACATCCATTCTCTCCCCCATCACATCCATTCTCTCCCCGATCACATCCATTCTCTCCCCTATCACATCCATTCTCTCCCCGATCACATCCATTCTCTCCCCTATCACATCCATTCTCTCCCCCATCACATCCATTCTCTCCCCGATCACATCCATTCTCTCCCCCATCACATCCATTCTCTCCCCGATCACATCCATTCTCTCCCCTATCACATCCATTCTCTCCCCGATCACATCCATTCTCTCCCCTATCACATCCATTCTCTCCCCCATCACATCCATTCTCTCCCCGATCACATCCATTCTCTCCCCTATCACATCCATTCTCTCCCCTATCACATCCATTCTCTCCACGATCACATCCATTCTCTCCCCTATCACATCCATTCTCTCCACCATCACATCCATTCTCTCCCCGATCACATCCATTCTCTCCCCTATCACATCCATTCTCTCCCCGATCACATCCATTCTCTCCCCGATCACATCCATTCTCTCCCCTATCACATCCCTTCTCTCCCCGATCACATCCATTCTCTCCCCTATCACATCCATTCTCTCCCCGATCACATCCATTCTCTCCCCGATCCCGATCACATCTGTTCTCTCCCCGATCACATCCGTTCTCTCCCCGATCACATCCTTTCTCTTGTCATGTGTTTGGCTGTTTGACTCAGTCTTTCCAAATAACATCATCACATGGCCGAGCACAGACCCGGGCTTGCACATTCTTGCTCTAAACCACCATGTGCATGCACGCAGACACACATGCATCCACACACACACAAAGGCACACAGGCACACACCCACCCACCTTTTGATGCAGCCACAGTCTGGGGAATACAGACAATGACAACTGAATAACAGCACCTGTTAGTGTTTTTCCATGTAGCCTGTAGCTGCCCTAGGATACATGACATCAGTCTCTTAAGTTTAAGTACAGATGAATATATAACTGGTTACAAGTAAATTTACACTTTTCACTTTTAATGCAGAAATAACTATTGAATATAACATTTGTGCCCAATGTGTGCAACAGGAGAAGTGGAAGTGAAAGAGCACATGTTTGGTGGGGCTGATCTACAGATGAGAAAAGCATTGAGGAAGAAAGAAAGAGGAAAAGGAGAGAGCGAGAGAGAAAGAGATAGGGCAGGAGGAGAAGAGAGAAAGAAGTAGGGCAGGAGGAGAAGAGAGAAAGAAGTAGGGCAGGAGGAGAAGAGAGAAAGAAGTAGGGCAGGAGGAGGAGAGAGAAAGAGATAGGGCAGGAGGAGAAGAGAGAAAGAGGTAGGGCAGGAGGAGAAGAGAGAAAGAGATAGGGCAGGAGGAGAAGAGAGAAAGAAGTAGGGCAGGAGGAGAAGAGAGAAAGAGATAGGGCAGGAGGAGAAGAGAGAAAGAAGTAGGGCAGGAGGAGAAGAGAGAAAGAAGTAGGGCAGGAGGAGAAGAGAGAAAGAGATAGGGCAGGAGGAGAAGAGAGAAAGAAGTAGGGCAGGAGGAGAAGAGAGAAAGAGATAGGGCAGGAGGAGAAGAGAGAAAGAAGTAGGGCAGGAGGAGAAGAGAGAAAGAGGTAGGGCAGGAGTAGATGAGAGAAAGAGGTAGGGCAGGAGGAGAAGAGAGAAAGAAGTAGGGCAGGAGGAGAAGAGAGAAAGAAGTAGGGCAGGAGGAGAAGAGAGAAAGAGATAGGACAGGAGGAGAAGAGAGAAAGAAGTAGGGCAGGAGGAGAAGAGAGAAAGAAGTAGGGCAGGAGGAGAAGAGAGAAAGAAGTAGGGCAGGAGGAGAAGAGAGAAAGAGGTAGGGCAGGAGGAGAAGAGAGAAAGAAGTAGGGCAGGAGGAGAAGAGAGAAAGAAGTAGGGCAGGAGGAGAAGAGAGAAAGAAGTAGGGCAGGAGGAGAAGAGAGAAAGAAGTAGGGCAGGAGGAGAAGAGAGAAAGAGGTAGGGCAGGAGGAGAAGAGAGAAAGAAGTAGGGCAGGAGGAGAAGAGAGAAAGAGGTAGGGCAGGAGGAGGAGAGAGAAAGAAGTAGGGCAGGAGGAGGAGAGAGAAAGAAGTAGGGCAGGAGGAGGAGAGAGAAAGAAGTAGGGCAGGAGGAGAAGAGAGAAAGAGGTAGGGCAGGAGGAGAAGAGAGAAAGAGGTAGGGCAGGAGGAGAAGAGAGAAAGAAGTAGGGCAGGAGGAGAAGAGAGAAAGAGGTAGGGCAGGAGGAGAAGAGAGAAAGAGATAGGGCAGGAGGAGAAGAGAGAAAGAGATAGGGCAGGAGGAGAAGAGAGAAAGAAGTAGGGCAGGAGGAGAAGAGAGAAAGAAGTAGGGCAGGAGGAGAAGAGAGAAAGAGATAGGGCAGGAGGAGAAGAGAGAAAGAAGTAGGGCAGGAGGAGAAGAGAGAAAGAAGTAGGGCAGGAGGAGAAGAGAGAAAGAGATAGGGCAGGAGGAGAAGAGAGAAAGAAGTAGGGCAGGAGGAGAAGAGAGAAAGAGATAGGGCAGGAGGAGAAGAGAGAAAGAAGTAGGGCAGGAGGAGAAGAGAGAAAGAGGTAGGGCAGGAGTAGATGAGAGAAAGAGGTAGGGCAGGAGGAGAAGAGAGAAAGAAGTAGGGCAGGAGGAGAAGAGAGAAAGAAGTAGGGCAGGAGGAGAAGAGAGAAAGAGATAGGACAGGAGGAGAAGAGAGAAAGAAGTAGGGCAGGAGGAGAAGAGAGAAAGAAGTAGGGCAGGAGGAGAAGAGAGAAAGAAGTAGGGCAGGAGGAGAAGAGAGAAAGAGGTAGGGCAGGAGGAGAAGAGAGAAAGAAGTAGGGCAGGAGGAGAAGAGAGAAAGAAGTAGGGCAGGAGGAGAAGAGAGAAAGAAGTAGGGCAGGAGGAGAAGAGAGAAAGAAGTAGGGCAGGAGGAGAAGAGAGAAAGAGGTAGGGCAGGAGGAGAAGAGAGAAAGAAGTAGGGCAGGAGGAGAAGAGAGAAAGAGGTAGGGCAGGAGGAGGAGAGAGAAAGAAGTAGGGCAGGAGGAGGAGAGAGAAAGAAGTAGGGCAGGAGGAGGAGAGAGAAAGAAGTAGGGCAGGAGGAGAAGAGAGAAAGAGGTAGGGCAGGAGGAGAAGAGAGAAAGAGGTAGGGCAGGAGGAGAAGAGAGAAAGAAGTAGGGCAGGAGGAGAAGAGAGAAAGAGGTAGGGCAGGAGGAGAAGAGAGAAAGAGGTAGGGCAGGAGGAGAAGCGAGAAAGAGGTAGGGCAGGAGGAGATGAGAGAAAGAGGTAGGGCAGGAGGAGAAGAGAGAAAGAGGTAGGGCAGGAGGAAAAGAGAGAAAGAGATAGGGCAGGAGGAGAAGAGAGAAAGAGGTAGGGCAGGAGGAGAAGCGAGAAAGAGGTAGGGCAGGAGGAGATGAGAGAAAGAGGTAGGGCAGGAGGAAAAGAGAGAAAGAGGTAGGGCAGGAGGAAAAGAGAGAAAGAGATAGGGCAGGAGGAGAAGAGAGAAAGAGGTAGGGCAGGAGGAGAAGCGAGAAAGAGGTAGGGCAGGAGGAGATGAGAGAAAGAGGTAGGGCAGGAGGAGAAGAGAGAAAGAGGTAGGGCAGGAGGAGAAGAGAGAAAGAGGTAGGGCAGGAGGAGATGAGAGAAAGAGGTAGGGCAGGAGGAGAAGAGAGAAAGAGGTAGGGCAGGAGGAGAAGAGAGAAAGAGGTAGGGCAGGAGGAGAAGAGAGAAAGAAGTAGGGCAGGAGGAGAAGAGAGAAAGAGGTAGGGCAGGAGGAGAAGAGAGAAAGAGGTAGGGCAGGAGGAGAAGCGAGAAAGAGGTAGGGCAGGAGGAGATGAGAGAAAGAGGTAGGGCAGGAGGAGAAGAGAGAAAGAGGTAGGGCAGGAGGAAAAGAGAGAAAGAGATAGGGCAGGAGGAGAAGAGAGAAAGAGGTAGGGCAGGAGGAGAAGCGAGAAAGAGGTAGGGCAGGAGGAGATGAGAGAAAGAGGTAGGGCAGGAGGAAAAGAGAGAAAGAGGTAGGGCAGGAGGAAAAGAGAGAAAGAGATAGGGCAGGAGGAGAAGAGAGAAAGAGGTAGGGCAGGAGGAGAAGCGAGAAAGAGGTAGGGCAGGAGGAGATGAGAGAAAGAGGTAGGGCAGGAGGAGAAGAGAGAAAGAGGTAGGGCAGGAGGAGAAGAGAGAAAGAGGTAGGGCAGGAGGAGGAATTCAACTGGTCAGCAGAAACAGATTCGTAAAAGGCCCAAGAGCATTGCCTTCTGCTCCTTTTATTAAGCTAGTGCCACGCAGCACCCAGTTTGCGTGCTCTCTGGAAATTGTTATCGGGAAATAAGGGGGAGAAAATAAGTGCTTGGCTGTCTTTCCCCAGCTATACTGCTGTACTGTTCTGTACCAGACCTGTACTCTGTGTGCTGCAGTTAGAAACTGCTGACAAGGTGTTTATTACTTTGCACTGAGAGCCCAGTTCCAGGCTAGTCCTGTTACTCACACTGACACGGTACCCGTGGAAAATATGTGTACAGCATACTATGTCCTACAGGTAAGGCCAGGAGTTTTTCCTCCTCACCAGATCAGGAAAAACTACAGATGCTAGTTGTCATAGGTTATGCCAAGTTTATAACTCCTTGTCCTAAGTATGTACTACCATGTATTTTGATTTGGGAGAAAGTTTAGTTCACATGGATGCTTGGGTTCGGCATGCTGAGGCAAGGCCAGTCATCAAAACGGGACGTCCAGCCGAGCAAGAGAGAGAGAGAGAGAGAGAGAGAGAGAGAGAGAGAGAGCGAGAGGAACAGATAGAGAGAAAGAAAGAGAGAGGTAGCGTGAGAGGAGAGATCTCGCGTGCACTTGTCCATCGGTCATAAAGCATCTCACTGCCGCCTCGTAAAAGGAATTTTCTGCAGGAACGAGGAACGTCAGTTAGGATTGTAATTCCCGTCCCAGCCCCCCATGGATCCACTCATTCAGTATGTAAGGGAAGATGTTCTGGGGCATGTTGCTGTCATGCTGAACAGACCCACACAGATTCATAAGCACACATGTTAACATGTTATAGAGATTCCTGTGGGGGGCTGCAGTGGAAGATGGTAGAACGTTTGTGTATGACAATACTGTAATGCTGACACGCTCACAGCACACACACCCAGCACACACTCATTTTCTGCGTCATGCTGTCGTGCCAGACAGATGCAGTTCCTGGCCTGGTCTACATACTGAACTGAAAGAGACCTGCATTTTCCACTGAAAGGAGAGGAGTATTCTCTCAGCCTGATCCATAGGTCTGGATGCTCAAACAGCAAGCAATGCAGATGCAGAAGCACAGTGGCTAGGAGAAACTCCCTAGAAAGCCAGGGTCCGAGGAAGAAACCTAGAGCGGAACCAGGCTCCGAGGGGTGGCTGTGTCGGGTGAAGATTATAAGAGTATATGGTCATTAAGGCCAGATTGTGTTGAGTTACTCCTCTCTACCAAGCTAAACTATGGCTAAATGAAGAACCATAATACTATGGGAATGATGTTCTATTCCAGGGTTATCTGTTCAATATTTCGTGTAATTTATTAAAGGATTGCCTAATTTGTATGATACAGTATATTATTGACCAATGTGACTATAGAGTATTAAGTATGTAAGCCATATTTACACTGGGGGCATATATCTAGTGTAGAGGTCGACCGATTATGATTTTTCAACGCCGATACCGATTATTGGAGGACCAAAAAAGCCGATACCAATTAATCGGACGATTTAAAAATATATAAATAAAAATGTATATTGACAATTACAACAATACTGAATGAACACTTATTTTAACTTAATATAATACATCAATAAAATCAATTTAGCCTCAAATAAATAATGAAACATGTTCAATTTGGTTTAAATAATGCAAAAACAAAGTGCAATATGTGCCATGTAAGAAAGTTAACGTTTAAGTTCCTTGCTCAGAACATGAGAACATATGAAAGCTGGTGGTTCCTTTTAACATGAGTCTTCAATATTCCCAGGTAAGAAGTTTTAGGATGTAGTTATTATAGGAATTATAGGACTATTTCTCTCTATACGATTTGTATTTCATATACCTTTGACTATTGGATGTTCTTATAGGCACTTTAGTATTGCCAGTGTAACAGTATAACTTCCGTCCCTCTCCTCGCTCATACCTGGGCTCGAACCAGGAACAGTTCGACAACAGCCACCCTCGAAGCAGCGTTACCCATGCAGAGCAAAGGGAACAACTACTCCAAGTTTCAGAGCGAGTGACGTTTGAATCGCTATTAGCGCGCACCCTGCTAACTAGCTAGCCATTTCACATCGGTTACACCAGCCTAATCTCGGGAGTTGATAGGCTTGAAGTCATAAACAGCACAATGCTTGAAGCATTGCGAAGAGCTGCTGGCAAAATGCACGAAAGTGCTGTTTGAATGAATGCTTACGAGCCTGCTGGTGCCTACCATCGCTCAGTCAGACTGCTCTATCAAATCATAGACTTAATTATAACATAATAACACACAGAAATACGAGCCTTAGGTCATTAATATGGTCGAATCCGGAAACTATCATCTCGAAAACAAAACGTTTATTCTTTCAGTGAAATACGGAACCGTTCCGTATTTTATCTAACAGGTGGCATCCATAAGTCTAAATATTCATGTTACATTGCACAACCTTCAAAGTTATGTCATAATTACGTACAATTCTGGCAAATTAGTTCGCAACGTGCCAGGCGGCCCAAACTGTTGCATATACCCTGACTCTGCGTGCAATGAACGCAAGAGAAGTGACACAATTTCACCTGGTTAATATTGCCTGCTAACCTGGATTTCTTTTAGCTAAATGTGCAGGTTTAATAATATATACTTCTGTGTATTGATTTTAAGAAAGGCATTGATGTTTATGGTTAGGTACAGTCGTGCAACGATTGTGCTTTTTTCGCAAATGCGCTTTTGTTAAATCATCCCCCGTTTGGCGAAGTCGGCTGTCTTTGTTAGGAAGAAATAGTCTTCACAAAGTTCGCAACGAGCCAGGCGGCCCAAACTGCTGCATATACCCTGACTGTGTTGCAAGAGAAGTGACACAATTTTCCTAGTTAAAATAAATTCATGTTAGCAGGCAATATTAACTAAATATGCAGGTTTAAAAATATATACTTGTGTATTGACTTTAAGAAAGGCATGGATGTTTATGGTTAGGTACACGTTGGAGCAAGGACAGTCCTTTTCCGCGAATGCGCACCGCATCGATTATATGCAACGCAGGACACGCTAGATAAACTAGTAATATCATCAACCATGTGTAGTTAACTAGTGCTTATGATTGATTGGTTGATTGTTTTTTATAAGATAAGTTTAATGCTAGCTAGCAACATTCCTTGGGTTCTGACTGCATTCGCGTAACAGGCAGGCTCCTCGTGGAGTGCATTGTAAGGCAGGTGGTTAGAGCATTGGACTAGTTAACCGTAAGGTTGCAAGATTGAATCCCCAAGCTGACAAGGTAAAAATCTGTCATTCTGCCCCTGAACAAGGCAGTTAACCCACCGTTCCTAGGCCGTCATTGAAAATAAGAATGTGTTCTTAACTGACTTGCCTAGTTAAATAAAGGTGTAAAAAAAAAAATAATAATAAAAAAATAATAATTGGCCAAGTCGGTGTCCAAAAATACCGATGTCCGATTGTTATGAAAACTTGAAATCGTCCCTAATTAATCGGCCATTCCGATTAATCGGTCGACCTCTAACCTAGTGATTTAGTAGGTTCATGTAAAAGGGAGATTAGTGTGGCCATCCTAAATGCTCATATGGGTCACCTCCAAAATGATACCCTATTGCCTATTTAGTGCACTACTTGTGACCAGGGCCCATATAGTAGTGCACTGTATAGGGGATAGGGTGCCATTTCAGATCCATGCCTAGTGAGTTCCAGCCAGCTAGGGCTGGGGTCTCTCATATCATATACTCTGCTCTGATTGGCAGAGCTGCAGCTGGATGTTCTGGGAAACTGAGTGTGGTGCCAAACGGCTGCACCAGGGGAACACAGAGGAATGTCTGGAGGACGGGATTGGGCTGAGGAACATAAAGAGCGGGTGGGGAGCACACTTAGTTTCAGAAATGATTGGATTAGCAGAAGGTACTTCGGGTTAATTTATAGAACCTTTTGGTGCGCCTTTGGCTGTGAGAGAGCGAGGGCGAGAGGTAGAGCAGGGAAAAAGAGGCAGAGCGGAGAGCAAATTTATGGGTGGAAGGTCAGACAGGAAGGGTAAGTGGTGGGACAGGACAGAGGGTGGAGGGGATCACTGTCCCTGCGCGCGCGCACACACACACACACACACACACACACACACACACACACACACACACACACACACACAGACAGACAGACAGACAGACAGATAGTAGAGGTTGAGTGCTTTGTATTGTGTTGTGATTAAGGATGGCTTTCTCCTATCAGGCTGTAGTCTGTCTGTTGACTGGACAGTTTGCCTTAACTCTTCCCAGAGTTTCTTGGCTTCTGCTTTGGCACTCAACCTGTACCCCTGTCAAGTCCTGCAGGAAGCCTTTGTATGTGTGTGTGTGTGTGTGTGTGTGTGTGTGTGTGTGTGCATCTCTCTCTCCTCTCTCTCCCTCTATCTCTCTCTGTGTCTGTGCCTGGGGCCTTGCTTCAGTGTTTGATTGGTTGTATAAGTAAATGTGTGTTAGTGTAGTGAGAGAATGTTTTTGTGATGTTAGGCTGTTGTTTTTGGTGGGACCAGTGTTGATGTGATTTCATAATGTCCAAGCCTTGGATTCTAATACTGCCATATGATACACACACAAACATAACTAGTACTATCATAAAGACTATTACTAAGTGCAGTAGTCTTATTTGGCTTCTAACATGACAAGTCAACTACCATAACATCAAGTTCCTGTCAGAGATTGTGGAGGTATATGAAGAGGCTTGTTGTGAGCCATTGGGAAGCAGTAGAGGCAGACGTTTTGACAGCTGGGCTGCTGGGCTGGTGTTTGGGGGGTGAGGTGAGGGGGAGGATGGGGGTGAAGTTTTGGCTCTGTGTTTTGATTCCATTCCCCCCTCACCCACGCCGTCGTAACCGTTAAAGAAAGCACTCCCCTATAAAATCACAGGGGTTTTGGAATATGGGACTGTAATCAGGGAGGAAAATGTTGCTTCTTTACCTAAGAATGTTTGTCCTAAACAGGAACCAGTTTGTTTGGTTGTTTATGTATCCCTCTTACATTTCTGTGCATTTTATAGTTTCAATGGCATGTGCATTACAAACAACAGCTGTGACTTTCAACTCTGGTAGAAAATCATACAATTCTCCGTTTTGAAATTTCACCAAGTAAATCCAAAGTTGAGCTAAACAAACCCAACCCTGTTGAGTCCATACAGTACAACTGACTGTCTGTCAGTCTGTCTAATGATGGATTGAACCTAGAATTCCAGGGTTGAGGTGAGATGGTTTGGAGGAGAGGAGAGGAGGGGTAGAGGAAGAGGAGAGGAGAGGAAGAGGAGGGGTTGAGGAATAGGAGAGGAGAGGAGGGGTAGAGGAAGAGGAGAGGAGGGGTAGAGGAAGAGGAGAGGTAGAGGAAGAGGAGGGAGGAACACATCATGAGAGCAGTAGGCCCTTCATCTCCAGACATTGTTATATAAGGGGATAGGTAGATGCGGCTGTGCTGTAGGCTACAGTGGTTTATTGTCATTTTGAGGGGAGGGTTAATTCAATAAGGTGTGTATATAGCTCATTCATATAGTGTGTTATAGTGTGTAAGGTAAAGTCATGACGGGCAGGACAAATGGCTAGAAGAAAGTCACAAGAAGCTACTTAATGTACTCTAAGACTGAATGTACTGTAAGACTTAATGTACTGTAAGACTTAATGTACTGTGAGACTTAATGTACTGTAAGACTTAATGTACTGTAAGACCAGAGGGTGCTCTATATTCATTGTAGTTAACAGGAAATGTTGATTCAATCAGGTGTATATATAGCTCATTCCTATATTGTGTTACAGTATCAGAGGAATTCCTATATTGTGTTACAGTATCAGAGGAATTCCTATATTGTGTTACAGTATCAGAGGAATTCCTATATTGTGTTACAGTATCAGAGGAATTCCTATATTGTGTTACAGTATCAGAGGTATTCCTATATTGTGTTACAGTATCAGAGGTATTCCTATATTGTGTTACAGTATCAGAGGAATTCCTATATTGTGTTACAGTATCAGAGGAATTCCTATATTGTGTTACAGTATCAGAGGAATTCCTATATTTTGTTACAGTATCAGAGGAATTCCTATATTGTGTTACAGTATCAGAGGAATTCCTATATTGTGTTACAGTATCAGAGGAATTCCTATATTGTGTTACAGTATCAGAGGTATTCCTATATTGTGTTACAGTATCAGAGGAATTCCTATATTGTGTTACAGTATCAGAGGAATTCCTATATTGTGTTACAGTATCAGAGGAATTCCTACATTGTGTTACAGTATCAGAGGAATTCCTATATTGTGTTACAGTATCAGAGGAATTCCTATATTGTGTTACAGTATCAGAGGAATTCCTATATTGTGTTACAGTATCAGAGGTATTCCTATATTGTGTTACAGTATCGGAGGTAGAGTCATAATAGGCAGGACAAATGGCTTAAAGCCAGTCATAGGTTATAAGGCCAGACTAGAGGACTGTGTTGTAGTTAACAGGAGATGTTGATTCAATTAAGTATATACACTTAGAACAGCCTCAATTCGTTGGGGCATGGACTCTACAAGGCGTTGAAAGCATTCCACAGGGATGATGGCCCATGTTGACTCAAATGCTTCCCACAGTTGTGTCAAGTTGGCTTGATGTCCTTTCGGTGGTGGACCATTCTTGAGTGTGGAAAAACCCAGCAGTGTTGCAGTTCTTGACACAAACCGATGCGCCTGGCACCTACTACCATACCCCGTTCAAAGGCACTTCAGTCTTCTGTCTTGCCCATTCTATCAGGTATCAAGGTAAGACCCAAGTGCAGACTGTGTGAAGTAACAATGTTTATTGTAACAACAGGGGCAGACAAACGACAGGTCAAGGCAGACAGGGGTCGATAATCCAGAGTAGGAGCAAAGGCTCAGGGACGGGAAGAGTCGTCAGGTGGGCGGGTACAGGGTCA
The DNA here is from genome assembly GCF_901001165.1 of Salmo trutta. Taxonomy (NCBI): domain Eukaryota; kingdom Metazoa; phylum Chordata; class Actinopteri; order Salmoniformes; family Salmonidae; genus Salmo; species Salmo trutta. The sequence continues at coordinate 15,903,887 of NC_042993.1, read as the reverse complement.
GGACAGGCAAAGGTCAAAAACCAGGACGAGAAAAGGCTGGGAAAAAAATAGGAGCTGACAGGACGAATGCTGGTAAGCTTGACAAACAGGACGAACTGTCACAAGGACAAGGACAGGTGAAACAGATCAGGGCGTGACACATTCAACCTCTGAATGGCACACATACACAATCCGTGTCTCAAAAATCCTTCTTTAATCTGTCTCCTCTCCTTCATCTACACTGATTGAAGTGGATTTAACAGGTGACATCAATACGGGATCATAGTTGTTACCTGGATTCACCTGGTCAGTCTATGTCATGGAAAGAGCAGGTGTTTCTAATGTTTTGTCTACTCCGTGTACATTCAGTTTATTAGGTACACCCATCTAGTACTGGGTCGGACCCCCCTTTGCCTCCAGAACAGCCGGAATTCTTCAGGGCATGGAAACATTGCTCAATTGGTTTCAAGGGACCTACTCGTGTGCCAGGAAAACATTCCCCACACCATTACACCACCAGCCTGTACCATTAACACCAGGCTGGATGGAGCCATGGGGTCGTGCTGCTTACACCAAATCCTGACTGCCAGCATGACGCAACAGGAACCGGGATTCATTGGACCAGGCGATGTTTTTCCACTCCTCAATCGTCCAGTGTTGGTGATCGTCTGCCCAGTGGAGCCGCTTCTTCTTGTTTTTAGCTGATAGGAGTGGAACCCCGTGTGGTCGTCTGCTGCAGTAGCCCATCTGTGACAAGGACCGACGAGTTGTGCTTTGCGAGATGCCGTTCTGCACACCACTGTTGTACTGCGCCGCTATTTGTGGCCCGCCTCTTTGCTTGCACAATTCTTGCCATTCTCCTTCGACCTTTCATCAACGAGCTGTTTTCTCCCACAGGACTGTCGCTGACTGTTTGCCGCACCATTCTCGGTAAACCCTAGACACTGTCCTGTGTGAAAAGCCCAGGAGACCGGCCGTTCTGAGATACTGGAACCGGCGAGCCTGGCTTCGATGATCATAACACGCTCAAAGTTGCTTAGGTCACTCGTTTTGCCCATTCGATCAAACAGTAACTGAATGCCTGTCTGCCTGCTTTATATAGCAAGCCATGGCCACATGACTCAAGGTCTGTAGGAGCAATCCATTTTTGTGAACATGGTGGTGTACATAATAAACTGTGTATAGCTCTATATTGTGTGTATAGCTCTATATTGTGTGTATAGCTCTATATTGTGTGTATAGCTCTATATTGTATGTAAAGCTCTATATTGTGTATATAGCTCTATATTGTATGTAAAGCTCTATTGTGTGTACAGCTCTATATTGTGTGTACAGCTCTATATTGTGTGTACAGCTCTATATTGTGTAACAGTATGAAGAGGTGAAACTTAATGTTGTCTCTTCTCTGTGGCTGACAGTGGATGCGTTGCAAATGGTCCCCTATTCCCAATGTAGGGAGTAGGGGAGCATTGGGGATGCTGCCAGTGGGTTAGGGGAGGCGTACAGACGTAGTGCCTGGTGATATCTGTCTGCAGGAGAGCAGGCTAGAGACAGAAGCTTCTTTGTGAGTGGCCAGGCGAGGCGGTACTGTCCCTGGCGTGGTCTTCGTCCCCCTGGGGAATGTTGTGTGTGTGTTTAAAACACTGTTGTTTCAGCACAGTTCCAGGCCATGCTGCTGTGGGCTCATGTTGTTCTGTTACCACATCTCTCTCAGCTCTCAGCACACTGCCGACCTCTCAGCTCAGTCAGAAGACCTCAGCACACAAAACACCTCAGAGGACACATGACACCAACTCTTTCTATTTTCACTGGACTCTCTCTCGCTCTCTTTCTCATTCTTTCTCTCACTCTTTCTGTCTTTCTTTCTTTCTCTCGCTCTCTCACACTCTATCACTCTATGGAACTTTCCACCTCCGCTGCCTGTCAGCTGACTAGATTATACTGCATGATTAGCTGTGTGTGTGTGTACGTTGCTATGCACTGCAGCATGCACATGCATGACTGAAGAGTGTGATAGAACAAACCACTGCCTGTGAAGACCCAACATGATAGATTGATTAGGACATGGCGTGTACTGAACCTCACCCACCACAGGTATACACACCAGCTGGGACAGCTCTCCAACTTGCATTACAGTCTCTTACATTTCTATCCCTTTCTCCTCTTTCTCTCACTCCTTTCTTTCTCTTTCCTTCTCTTGTCTGCCTGTCTCTACCACCAACCTCTCACTTCCTGTCCTGTCTGACTGGTGGTCTATAAAGGGGAGGGCGAAAGGGACGTTTGTGTTTGTGTCTTTCAGTCTGGCTGAAGTGTGTGTGTGTGTGTGTGTGTGTGTGTGTGTGTGTGTGTGTGTGTGTGTGTGTGTGCGCATGCCGTCTGTCTAGCAGCAGTGTGTGCAGGGAGCAGCGTTTGGTAGGAACAGGTCTTTTATCACTGTGTTCATGTGACAGACTCCTCTAGCCCAGAGCCAAACCAAACAAGCAGATTGGAATATATTTCCCCTTTCAATGATACAGCATGGCTAACTAATTTCCTTTGACTGTTGTTAGGCCTTTTACATTCCATTGTTTGTGTCTGGTTTTGTCAGGCTGCTTGTTATGGATCCCGCCTCTTAATCAGACTGTTTTTATTCATGTTATGGAATGCATACAATTGTAACTTTCTATTCTAACAGGACAACTGCTTATGACTGAGACAATAGTGGTGCCAAAGTACATGATGGTGGCACAGTGTGTGTGTGTTCATGTCTCTGACCTGGCTGTTGTGTTGTGTTCCAGTGAGCTGTGTGAAGTGTAACAAGGCTGTTGTGTTGTGTTCCAGGGAGCTGTGTGAAGTGTAACAAGGCTGTTGTATTGTGTTCCAGGGAGCTGTGTGAAGTGTAACAAGGCTGTTGTGTTGTGTTCCAGGGAGCTGTGTGAAGTGTAACAAGGCTGTTGTGTTGTGTTCCAGGGAGCTGTGTGAAGTGTAACAAGGCTGTTGTGTTGTGTTCCAGGGAGCTGTGTGAAGTGTAACAAGGCTGTTGTGTTGTGTTCCAGGGAGCTGTGTGAAGTGTAACAAGGCTGTCGTGTTGTGTTCCAGGGAGCTGTGTGAAGTGTAACAAGGCTGTCGTGTTGTGTTCTAGGGAGCTGTGTGAAGTGTAACAAGGCTGTTGTGTTGTGTTCCAGTGAGCTGTGTGAAGTGTAACAAGGCTGTTGTGTTGTGTTCCAGGGAGCTGTGTGAAGTGTAACAAGGCTGTTGTGTTCCAGGGAGCTGTGTGAAGTGTAACAAGGCTGTCGTGTTGTGTTCCAGGGAGCTGTGTGAAGTGTAACAAGGCTGTTGTGTTGTGTTCCAGGGAGCTGTGTGAAGTGTAACAAGGCTGTTGTGTTCCATGGAGCTGTGTGAAGTGTAACAAGGCTGTTGTATTGTGTTCCAGGGAGCTGTGTGAAGTGTAACAAGGCTGTTGTATTGTGTTCCAGGGAGCTGTGTGAAGTGTAACAAGGCTGTTGTGTTGTGTTCCAGGGAGCTGTGTGAAGTGTAACAAGGCTGTTGTGTTGTGTTCCAGGGAGCTGTGTGAAGTGTAACAAGGCTGTCGTGTTGTGTTCTAGGGAGCTGTGTGAAGTGTAACAAGGCTGTCGTGTTGTGTTCCAGGGAGCTGTGTGAAGTGTAACAAGGCTGTCGTGTTGTGTTCCAGGGAGCAGTGTGAAGTGTAACAAGGCTGTTGTGTTGTGTTCCAGGGAGCTGTGTGAAGTGTAACAAGGCTGTTGTGTTGTGTTCCAGGGAGCTGTGTGAAGTGTAACAAGGCTGTTGTATTGTGTTCCAGGGAGCTGTGTGAAGTGTAACAAGGCTGTTGTGTTGTGTTCCAGAGAGCTGTGTGAAGTGTAACAAGGCTGTTGTATTGTGTTCCAGGGAGCTGTGTGAAGTGTAACAAGGCTGTTGTGTTGTGTTCCAGGGAGCTGTGTGAAGTGTAACAAGGCTGTTGTGTTGTGTTCCAGAGAGCTGTGTGAAGTGTAACAAGGCTGTTGTGTTGTGTTCCAGAGAGCTGTGTGAAGTGTAACAAGGCTGTTGTATTGTGTTCCAGGGAGCTGTGTGAAGTGTAACAAGGCTGTTGTGTTGTGTTCCAGGGAGCTGTGTGAAGTGTAACAAGGCTGTTGTGTTGTGTTCCAGGGAGCTGTGTGAAGTGTAACAAGGCTGTTGTGTTGTGTTCCAGGGAGCTGTGTGAAGTGTAACAAGGCGGTGTACGGAGCCACTGAGGCCTGCCAGGCTATGGGAAGCCTCTATCATGATGTCTGCTTCACCTGCAGCGCCTGCAGTAAGTACTACTACAGTAAACCCTGTCTACCTCACCTACGCTCTCCTTACCTCTAACATGACATACTTCACCAGAAGTAAGTAACCTACCACTTCCCCCCTATATTAATATATATATATATATATATATATATATATAGGCTGTTGTGTTATATATATATATATATATATATATATATATATATATATATATATATATATAATTCAAATAATATGTAATTAACATTTTATAATTATTAAAACTATTTTATATATTTTTTATGGATGTTAATTTGTATTCTGTGTAAACTTAAACAACTTAAACCAGATATAAAGTATGTAGAAAATATAATGGAGCTATATTTTTTTTATATGATCATCTTTTGAGAACTAACAATCACCAAAATAAAACTAGACAGGGAAAGCCTAAAATTCTAAAAATGGCATGGGGCCCCCATTGATTTTGTTATAACGTTATAGTTACTCAGATAGCATAAGAACTTAGCTAGGAAATTAGCTTTAAAATTGCACATTTGTCTCAGCATTTCGATTAAGGCAGCCCTCCGCACCTCTCTGATTCAGAGGGGTTGGGTTAAATGTGGAAGACACATTTCAGTTGAATGCATTCAGTTGTGCAACTAAGTAGGTATCCCATTTCCTTTCCCTTTCCCATGACAAAATGTGTACAATTGCAGGAAATTAGCTATAAAACAACAACATGTTGTCTTTCCGGCCAAGAAGACAACATCTAAAATTCGGCATCTACGGAGACCGCACCATTGGCATCGACCACTACCACTACTACGACCACTACCACTACCACCACCACTACTACGACCACTACCACTACTACGACCACTACCACTACTACAACCATGACCACTACCACTACTACGACCACTACCACCACCACTACTACGACCACTACCACTACTACGACCACTACCACTACTACGACCACTACCACCACCACTACTACGACCACTACCACTACTACGACCAATACCACCACCACTACTACGACCACTGCCACTACTACTACCACTACTACGACCACTACCACTACTACGACCACTACCACTACTACGACCACTACCACCACCACTACTACGACCACTACCACTACTACGACCACTACTACGACCACTACCACTACCACTACTACGACCACTACCACTACTACGACCATGACCACTACCATGGCCACTACCACTACTATGACCACGACCGCTACCACTACTACGACACTATCACGGCCGCTACCACTACTCCGACACTATCACGGCCACGACCACTACCACTACTACGACCACTACCACTACTACGACCACTACTACGACCACTACCACTACTACGACCACGACCACTACTACGACCACGACGACTACTACGACCGGTACTACGACCACGGCCACTACTACGACCACTACTACGACCACTAACACTACTACGACCACTACCACTATTATGACCACTACTACGACCACTAACACTACTACGACCACTACCACTACTACGACCACTAACACTACTATGACCACTACCACTACTACGACCAAGACCACGACCACTACTACGACCACTACCACAACAACCACTACCACTACTACGACCACTACTACGACCACTACCACGACCACTACTATGACCATGACCACTATACCTACCACGACCACTACTACGACCACTACTACGACCACTACCACTACCACGACCACTACTATGACCATGACCACTATACCTACCACGACCACTACTACAACCACTACTACGACCACTACAACTCCCACGACCACAACCACGACAACTACCACGGCCACGAACACTACTACGACCACTATACCTACCACGACCACTACTACAACCACTACTACGACCACTACCACGGCCACTGCTACGACCACTACTACAACCACAACCATGACCACGACCACTGCTACAACCACTACCACTACTACGACCACTAAGACTACTACGACCACTACCACTACAACGACCACTACCACTACAACGACCACTACCACTACTACGACCACTACAACGACCACTACCACTACAACGACCACTACCACTACTACAACCACTACCACTACGACCACTACCAGTACTACGACCACTACAACTACTACGACCACTACCACTACTACGACCACTACTACGACCACTACCACGACAACCACTACGACCACTACCAGTACTACGACGACTACAACTACTACGACCACTACCACTACTACGACCACTACTACGACCACTACCACGACCACTACTATGACCACTACCACCACGACCACTACTACGACCACTACCACTACTACAACCACTACCACTACTATGACCGCGACCACTGCTAGGACCACTACCACTACTACGACCACTGCTACAACCACTACTACGAGCACGACCACAACCACGACAACTACCACTACTATGACCACTACCACAACCACAAACAACTACCACGGCCACGAACACTACTACGACCACTACTACGACTACTGCTACGACCACTACTACAACCACTACTATGACCACGACCACTGCTACGACCACTGCTACTACCACTACTACGACCACTACCACTACTACAACCACTGCGACCATTACCACGACCACTACCAGTACTACGACCACTGCAACTACTACGACCACTACCACGACTACGACCACTGCTACAACCACTACTACGAGCACGACCACAACCACGACAACTACCACTACTATGACCACTACCACTACTACGACCACTACTACGACCACTACTATGACCACTACCACTACTACAACCACTACCACTACTACGACCACTACCACTACTACGACCACTACCACTACTACGACCACTACCACTACTACGACCACTACCACTACTACGACCACTACAACTACTACGACCACTACCACTACTACGACCACTACCACTACTACGACCACTACAACTACTACGACCACTACTACGACCACTACCACTACTACAACCACTACCACTACTATGACCACGACCACTGCTAGGACCACTACCACTACTACGACCACTGCTACAACCACTTCTACGAGCACGACCACAACCACGACAACTACCACTACTATGACCACTACTACGACCACTACTATGACCACTACCACTACTGCGACCACTACCACTACTACGACCACTACGACGACCACTACCACTACTACGAACACTACCACTACTACGACCACTACCACTACTACGACCACTACCACTACTATGACCACTACCACTACTACGACCACTACCACTACTACGACCACTACCACTACTACGACCACTACCACTGCTAGGACCACTACCACTACTACGACCACTACAACTACTACGACCACTACCACTACTACAACCACTAGCACTACTGTGACCACGACCATTGCTAGGACCAATACAACTACTACGACCACTACCACTACTGCGACCACTACCACGATCACTACCACTACCACAACCACTACCACTACTATGACCACTACTACGACCACTACTACAACCACTACCACTACTATGACCACGACCACTACTACGACCACTACGACCACTACTACGACCACTACCACTACAACGACCACCACCACTACTACGACCACTACCACTACTATAACCACTACCACTGCTAGGACCACTACCACTACTACGACCACTGCTACAACCACTACTACGAGCACGACCACAACCACGACAACTACCACTACTATGACCACTACCACTACTATGACCACTACTACGACCACTACTACGACCACTACCACTACTACAACCACTACCACTACTATGACCACGACCACTGCTACGACCACTACCACTACTACGACCACTATGACGACCACTACCACTACTACGACCACTACCACTACTACGACCACTACTACGACCACTACTACGACCACTACCACTGCTAGGACCACTACCACTACTACGACCACTACCTCTACTACGACCACTACCACTACTACGACCACTACCTCTACTACGACCACTACCACTACTACGACCACTACCACTACTACGACCACTACCACTACTACGACCACTACTACGACAACTACTACGACCACTACCACTACTACGACCACTACCACTACTACGACCACTACCACTACTACGACCACTACCACTACTACGACCACTACTACGACCACTACTACGACCACTACCACTGCTAGGACCACTACCACTACTACGACCACTACCTCTACTACGACCACTACCACTACTACGACCACTACCTCTACTACGACCACTACCACTACTACGACCACTACCACTACTACGACCACTACCACTACTACGACCACTACTACGACAACTACTACGACCACTACCACTACTACGACCACTACTACGACCACTACTACGACAACTACTACGACCACTACTACGACCACTACCACTGCTAGGACCACTACCACTACTACGACCACTACTACGACAACTACTACGACCACTACTACGACCACTACTACGACCACTACTACGACCACGCCAGCCATTCCTCAAACCTACTGATCTATATACACAAACCCAACCCAACCTGCCTCACTCACTCTTTCCTCACCTTCTGTGTACATGCATGTAAGCACGTGCGTGCACACACGCACACACACACACACACACACACACACACACACACACACACTAGTCACCTAGTCCAGGATTTCCCAAACTTGGTCCTAGGTGACTCTGAGTGCACATTTAGTTTTTTGCCCTAGCACTACACAGCTGATTCAAATAATCAAAACTTAATGATCTGTTGGTAGTTTGAATCAGCTGTGTAGTGCTAGGGCAAAAACCACAACGTGCACCTAGACGTGGGGGCCCCAGGACCCAGTTTGGGAAACCCTGACCTAGTCCACCCAGTGTGTTGAACAGGCTCCCATATAGCTCATGTCAGATCATGTTGCTGTGAGTTGTATTGTATGCTGAGTTCCTGTCCTACTAAATGGAACTGTCACATCATCTCTCCGACACTCATCCCCCGCCCCAGGCACACACACACACACACACACACACACACACACACACACACACACACACACACACACACACACACACACATATATACACATACCGTCAGCTCCATGATTACAACCAAGGAACTGTGGTGTTTAGTTTCGGGGTGTGTCAGTCTCTCCTTCAGCCCACACAAAGAGAAGAGAATGCCACATCAAAACACACAGACCCTGGGACATGAAGCTAGAACACCGCAGCTGCAGTTTAGTGGCTCATTGATTCATCAAATCAATCGATGTGATTCAGTTACTCAGGGATTCTTAGAATCAGTGATTCAGTAATTCACCAACTTTATGGTTCAGTGTCTCACTGATTTAGTGATGTTCAGCTCGGATGATTCCCTGGCTGCACCAAATTTGCTTCCCCCTGCCCTTGCCTGTCTGTCTCATCTCCCCTGATCTTGGCTTCTCTCATAGATGAGCTTTTCACTGTGTTTTCACTGTGATCTCCTTACTAGAACTTCAGAGGGATTCCAGAGCCATCCTGTCTTTTCCACCAATTATAATCCCCCTGTGGAGATGATCTCTGACCTCTGCCCGTGCCCATTAGAGGGCAGTGTGAGGCCTCCTGACCCCTGACCTGAAAGCTCATGCTCTACCATCTCTGATTAACACACCCTGTGCTATCCTTTATCTGCCCAACCGTGTGTGTGTGTGTGTGTGTGTGTGTGTGTGTGTGTGGGTGTGGTGTGTGTGGTGTGTGTGTGTGTCTGTGTCTGTGTGTGTGTGTGTGTGTGTGTGTGACTGTGTGAGGCGCTAAAAAGAAGAGCCACAGAATGGAGAGAGTTAGGGAGGCTGGTAGGGTCTAAACTGGGGGGAGTTAGGTGGATACACACTGACTACATACCTCCCATAACCTTCTCCATCTGAGGGCACAGAGGCTGCGGCCGGCTCCACCAGGAGAGGGACCGGGCCGGGGAGGAATGCATACGTAAGGGGCCTCCAGGTGGGAGTCCGAGGAGAGGACACAGACTGATGTTATGCCAGCTGGACCCAGGGAGGTAGGGGTGCACGGGGCAGGACAGGAGGACCATTCAGAACTACCTACCACCTACTGTCAAGTTCCACCTACGCCGGAACACGCACGCACGCACACACACACACACACACACACACACACACACACACACACACACACACACACACACACACACACACACACACACACAACAACGGTCTTGTTAAGCAGACTCTCCCTCCCCCTTAACCTCTCTACCACCTTCATGGTTCTTTTGTTGCATAACAGAATCTTTATGACCCTGAACTTAAAATACTTAAAGGGGAAGGTAGTGGGGAGGTAGGGGGGAGACAGGGGGTGCGTCCTTTGTTAGGTAGAAGGATAGTTCAAGCTGCATGGCTAAGACAGAAGACGCTAAAAGCAGCTAATTATTGACTCTTCTAGAACGGTCACAAGCATGCCTGTTTAAAGCACCAGCACACAGCAGCCCAAAACACCACTCAACCCCCTTCAGAACTCCCCTTCGCCCAGGGGAGATATGGGCTTGTTTGTAAAAGAGGAAAAGGGCTTGCAGGTCTATTAAAGTTGGCTATAGAGTGAGCTTCCAGCTAGTCTATGACAATAATCTGTTGGTCAAGACAAAGGGCTGTTAGAAGGAGCAATGAAACCAGAAGGTGAGCAGAGACAGCAAAGCTCCAGCAGGACGCTAAAGACCAGAGTAGGTGAGAATGAGAGTGAAGGATTGTAGGGGATTACACATCTCAACCTCAGAGCAGATCAACAGACTGGACGGCTGGGAAGCGCACTGGACGGGAAATGACATGGGCAGGAAGTGGTTTTGGTCGCCGTGACGCCTAAGATATTTTCGCCACCATGAATTGTAATTTTTTACTTTCCTTTTAAGACCTTTATTTATTTTGCACCATTATTCTCATTCAAATACTCATCATACTCACAATTTTGGACGAGAGAGAATGGAACACCTTTAATACCAGCACGACTAGAGATATTTGCTTCTAAATAAGTGTTGGCTTTGCCACGTCTCCCTCAATAAAGAGGCCCTTTCTCACAAACGTAGAGTCTAAATCTGCCCTCACGACACACAGTTAGGCAGTCAACTCCCAGCTTTTCCCATTGGAAGATGATTCGGCATGATTTGATCAAGCGGAGAGTAGCGCAGTGTGTGTGTGGACCAGAGCATCTGGCTGAGCTGAGACTGGAGGGGATGTGGTTTGTTGTGAGAACAGAAGTGTAATTGTTGTGTCCTCAGCCCAACCAATCCCAACCCACCTTACAACATCAGCCTCTCCAACTAATCTTCTGCCGTTATAGAACACAAGCATGGATTGGATGTGACGTTAGTGACCTGAAAACTGCTGTGGTTTTATTGCTGGCACTCTTAGATGGTGGATAGATTGTGAAGCTAAACCACCCTACCCTGTCCCTGTGTCCACACTGTACATCTGATAAATGTGATTGAGATAAGGGAGGACATTGCTGTGAGTAACAATTTCCTCCAAATAAACACTTATAGGCCCTATTGGACACATGTTGTTGTGCTGGGGAAATAAGTATTAGAAAGGATTCAACTAAATGAACCTTAATTCACATGCTTTTTGAGAACCATTACAGCTTTTCTAAGGAAGAGTGGGTTATGGGTATTATGAATGTTTTCAGCACATGTGAAATGTGGTCCATTTTCTTTTCTTTTGCTGTGATGGCATCTGATCTGTGCATTTCTCACATAGCTCTTGTGATCTTCTTCCTATATTTCTAGTGTTTATAGTACAGTAATAGACAGGCTTATACATAATTAATGAAAGGTGTTGGAGAAGTGGACAGATAGATCTTAGAATCAACCTAAAGGTATTAAAGAACGTTTTCATTAGAAAACAGCCCAGGCCTGTGTGTGTTTTCTGTCTCTGAGGCATATATTATTTATATTAGGGGGGACATAGTCGTCATTCTTCTGGAACTCTTTCGTTACTGTCAGCACAGTCTTCTTCGGACATTCATTCATCTTATTGTCTCACAAGGCTCCCTGCCTTCTCTCTCTCTCTCTCTCTCTCTCTCTCTCTCTCTCTCTCTCTCTCTCTCTCTCTCTCTCTCTCCAAAAAGACAGGAATGTGAAGAAGTGTTCATCCCCCATTCCCTCCATCACACTTTTCTTCGTTCCTGAGGGAAATGAAGGGGAAAATAGGGTTATTAAATTATGATTATTCAAGGACAGTTTTGCACCTTTTCCTGATGCGGAGATGGTCTTTTTGTTGTTGTAAGGATTCCCTTTCTGGCTTTGATATTGTCAGTTTATCCCTCTGAAGTACAGGCAGGATAGGTATGTCATATGGCACTTATTACAAAGGAATGTTACATTCCATTCAAATCAGTTCAATGTAATTCAATGAAATGTTGTACATGATAAGACCGTTAGTTCCGAGTTCTGTCAGGAAGCTTGGCCAGTTTCATAATGCTACTGCATGCGTAGGTTCAAAGCCTTGATAGAAGTACAGTACGGGATGTCTCATTGTTTGGCTCTATCCATGTCCTTAAGAGGAGCAAACCCTTCAGATGGCTGTTGTGGGCTTTCAGGAGCTCTACTGGGATTTAGGGTCTATTATTGTTGCCCCTGGGAGGGTCCCACATGGCATTAGATGTTTTTAGGATAATGTGGGTTCTGGGTTTATCACGGATTTAGAGTTAAAGTACCAGAGAGGAGGAATCAGTGGAAAGTCTTATTTTCCCTGGGGGGAGGGGTCACTGGGGTCATGTTCAGTAGGGGAGAAAACCTTAACTCAGGGAAACGGGAAGGTACTACCTGAACTTCAGCGTTCTTATTGGACAAAACTACCCGAACTGTCAATAAGAACACACATGTCCGTTTTCCATTGAAAAAGGTTTCGCTACAGTGTACCCTAGCATGATCAGGTCACCACTGGTATCACTGCAACCGGTGCTCTGCCCTTCTCTCCATCACAGGCCCCCATTCCTTCAGCCAGCCATTTCTGACAATGAGACCTGTGAATAAAACATATTAGTTCCTAATCGGTTAGGGATTCTTTTAGCAGTTAGTGATTCTTTTAGCACCATCTCTCTACTCGCCTTTCACAATTTTTTATTAGTCTAACGTGTGTAGCTAATAGCTCTGTGGCAGACAGGAGATGAAGAAGGCTACCATTCACTAGTGTTAACCCCTCCCTTCCTCCTTCACCTCCTCCCTGAAAATGTGTGGAATGTTTCCCCTTCCTGTGGGATGGGCTGTAGGAATGGAGGGAGGGGAGGGGAGAAGAGAAGGGGGTATATTATGGGGGATTCAGACAGACAGTCAGACAGGAAGTGCTCTCGGTGTGTGGAGCGATCTTGGAGAGAACAGACAGAAAGCAGGAAAGAAGAAGAGCTAGTGCTGCCTCTGGGCCTGAGGCCTGGGTCTCTCACTCTCTCTCTGTCTCTCTCTCTCTCTCTCTTTTTGCCACGTGAAGCAAACCATTAGAGAACTCTGTTTTAATCAGTTACGCTCTGTTTAGTCATTGTATTCAATCACACCATTTTCCCCTCATGTGCTAGTGATTGTCTCAGCGAGGGCCCAGATGTGTTCCCTGTAGTTCCCAGTGCAGCAGAAAGCTGTCCAACCAGGCCAGTCTCTCTCTGAAGCAGATTAAATCAAGAGGCTGCTACAGTATTAGACTCAGTGTTTATTTGAGTTGGTGTCTGGGAATTAGCAAGACTTAATGGATTCTGTCTGACGTTCTGGAGCCTTTGAACTGAAATAAGTTACCACAGCGCTTAGGAGAGATGTATAAGACTCATTAGCCCGGTCCCAGATCAGTTTGTGTGGTCGAATTGATCTGAGACCAGGCTAGGATTTCATATGGAGTTCACACATCTCTCCGAATACTCCCAGATGCCTCCCGTGTGATCTGCTGCAATTTGGTCAAAGTAATCTTTGTGTCACGACTTCCGCCGAAGTCGGCTCCTCCCCTTGTTCGGGTGGCGTTCGGAGGTCGACGTCACCGGCTTTCTAGCCATCGCCGCTCCATTTTCCATTTGTTTTGTCTTGTTCCCTGCACACCTGGTTTACATTCCCAATCACACTGCATGTATTTATTCCTCTGTTTCCCCCAATGTCTTTGTGTGGAATTGTTTGGTGTTACGTGTTTGAGGTTACGCGCCAGGCTGGTGTTTATGATCCGTGTTATTGCACCTAGTATGTTTATTTGAATTCATTAGCTTTTGTGACTGTGTTTTGCGCTCTGCACTTTTGCTATTGTGGCTGGAGGTTTTGACGCAGTTGCGTCCGCCTGCTGTTTTCTCCTGCCTCAATAAAGTGTGCGCCTGTTCACAACTCTCTGCTCTCCTGCACCTGACTTCTCCACCAGTACGCACCCAACACCTTGACACTTTGGTCTAATCATGGTCAGACAGTTTGATCTCATGGTTGGACCCAGCCCAAACTGTTCAGTGTTGTTTCAGTTAAGTTTATACTCTGAAAGCCCGTCTCTCTGTTTTTCGTCCCAGGCAGAAGGCTACGGGGGAAAGCATTTTACTACGTCGGTGGGAAGGTGTTCTGTGAAGAGGACTTTCTGGTAAGTAGTCCATCTGGATACTGTATCTAGAACCCTGCATAGTTTAGCAGTATGTGAATAGAGTATTATCTATATTTCTGACAGCAGATATGTGTCTTCCGCCGTGTGCTACCGTGACTATATGTGACCGTGACCTCTGGACTCCAGATTATAGTTTAAATTTGATTTCTTCACCTCGTGGCCCAGGTTCAAGTTTCTAAGGGATTCTGGATCAGTTTACTCCTGTAGGGGCATTAGGGAGGGGGGTCGGGGAACTGGAGCTTGTACTTATCCATGTTTTAGAGGCATACGCCCCTGGGCATTGCACAGTGACACCTTGTATAAAGAAGGACAAGCAGGAGGACCCATGTTTACCTCAGCTGCCCTTTCACAACAACACGCTCCATTACATTACAGTTTGTCTGTTACTAGTCGATTAAATCAGTTGTCCTACTGTCTCTGTGCTGCTAATGAGTCTAACTTGTCTCGCCTGGTATTAGAGGACTATTTCTGGACATGGTTGTATTTATCCCTAATTAAACATTAAGTTGATGTGGGAGAATTCCCCCATGTATCATATGAAGTGGACTGGGCTCATATGAGAAGAAGACTAGGAGTCAGTCTAAGATGCCAGCTGATGTCGCAGCCGTAACCTCACTGTCCTCCCCTCTCCTCTGCCTGTTCCAGTATTCTGGATTCCAGCAGTCTGCAGACAAGTGTAACGCATGCGGACATCTGATCATGGATATGGTGAGTGTGAGTGAGTGTGTGTGTGTGTGTGTGTGTGTGTGTGTGTGTGTGTGTGTGTGTGTGTGTGTGTGTGTGTGTGTGTGTGTGTGTGTGTGTGTGGGTGTGTGGGTGTGTGTGTGTGTGTGTGTGTGTGTGTGTGTGTGTGTGTGTGTGTGTGTGTGTGTGTGTGTGTGTTGAGCAGCAGAAACATGGAGTCACTCCTCCTTCAGAGAACTTCCTGTGGGCACATCTGGAGAAAGCTTAGGAGGAAGTGGTTGTTTCAGGACACGCGCACACACACACACACACACACACACACACACACACACACACACACACTAGGGTAAAACCAGGACACAAAGAGAGAATGTTAAACCCAAGTCCAGTAGTCATCAGCAGGTGTAGTAACACATGAAGGATTTACCATGACATGGCTTTACACATGTTAACCATACAGAGCTGTAGCGGAGGGACAGATCTGTTTTCCTATTATCACTGTCTCTCTCTCCAACACACTGCTTCCCTCAGCTACTAACTTACTGTAAGACAGTCAACTCTATGCTCCATGGATGAGTGATCAGCGATGCACCACTTGTTCGATATGATAAAGCATTGAAATTCTCTCTCTCTTTCACTCCCCTTCTTTTGCTCTCTCTATCCCCTTCTCTCTCTGTCTCTTTCTCTGTCTCAACTTCTCTCTCTCTCTGTCTCTCTCTCTCTCCACCCCCCTCTCTCTCTCTCCCTCTCCCCTTCTCTCTTTCTGTCTCTCTCACTCTCCACCCCCCCTCTCTCTCTCTCTCTCCCTCTCCCCTTCTCTCTTTCTGTCTCTCTCCCTCTCCACCCCCCCTCTCTCTCCCTCTCCCCTTCTCTCTTTCTGTCTCTCTCCCTCTCCACCCCTCTCTCTTTCTCTCTCCCCTTCCCTTTCTCTCTCTCTCCCCTCTCTCTTTCTATCTCTCCCCCCTCCACCTCTATAGATCCTGCAGGCCCTTGGGAAGTCCTACCACCCTGGCTGTTTCCGTTGTGTCATCTGTAACGACAGTCTGGACGGAGTGCCCTTCACTGTGGACACAGAAAACAAGATTTACTGTGTCAAAGACTACCACAGGTATGTGGGTACAACCGTGATGAACACTGCAAAACATAAACATATTAGTTTAACTGGCGCTAACAATACGGCCAGAAGTCATGTTGCTATAACAGAAGCCAGCGGCAGTTCCATTTGGACATAGCAGGATCAGGTTTTTGCCACGTGGAGAGGAAGGGGGAGAGAGGAGATGTTAGGTAGGAAGAGCTGAGTCTCCTGTGGAAGAGCAAAGGGAGTAGCAGCATGGGGTCACCTCAGCCAAGCACAACAAACACACTGAATCAGGAATCTGGTCACAATGGAATCCACAGCAGCCGGCCAGGCCAGACCAGGGCAACCGCCCAGTATACTGACAGAACCATGGGGAAACTAAGAGCCATGGGCCTTATGTTAGAGCAATCAGAGCTCACTGTACTGAAGCCACCAGATGTCTTTTCCCGCCTATTCACGGTGAATCGTCACTAGCATTCATTCACTAGCATACTGTTGCTTTGATTAAAGGGATAGTCTGTCACCCAAATTACACATTGGTTTCCTTAATCTATAGGCAGTCTATGGACAAGGGATGACATCAATCAAGGCTTTTGTTTAGTTTCCCTGGCACTGCTTCCACATGCTAACATTTTAGCATTCGTAGCGCCAATCTCACTGAAGTCATGAAACCGATATTTGCATTTTTCGTGCATCATGTCCAAATCATCCGAAAGTCCAAATCATCATCCCGAGTGGCGCAGCGGTCTAAGGTACTGCATCTCAGGGCTAGAGGCATCACTACAGACCCTGGTTCGATTCCAGACTGATCACAACCGGCCGTGATTGGGAGTCCCATAGGGTGGCACACAATTTGCCCAGCGTTGTCTGGGTTTGGCCGTGGTAGGCCGTCATTGTGAATAAGAATTTGTTCTTAACTGGCTTGCCTAGTTAAATAAAGCTTAAATAAAAATGTGAAATAAAATAACAAAAATGATTGTGAAGCTCAACATTTATATTTTAGCGACTTACAAGAGAAATTAGGTTTAAGTGCCTTGCTCAAGGTCACACCACCAGAATTTTCACCTGGTCGGCTCGGGGATTCAAACCAGCATCCTCAACCAAGTCACTTATAGATGCTTTGAAAATGATGCCCAAAAAATGCTACTATTGGTCCCATGACTTGAATGGTATTTGTGCCACAAATGCTAAAACGTTAGCATGTGGATAAAGTGCCAACAAAATGAAACCAAAGCATGGATTGCTATTATACCTTGTCCATAGACTGCTTACAGGATAAGGAAACTATGTGTAATTTTGTAATTTGGGTGAACTATCCTTTTAACGCAATTCAAATTCAGTGGTGTTACACTGGGCTATTAACACAATAATACTCTTATAAATACTGCACAGAGTCCAGGAAAAACATGAATTTATTACGGATACCCTATTACGCATATATCTAGGACAAGAAATGTGTGTGGTTTCTCAATCAGACCTAGTCATGCCCACTACACTGAGAGGTCCTTTGTTTTACAGACTCAGACATTCAGGTGCCAGCCAGCTGCACACGGTGTGTGTGTCTGTGTGTGTGGGGAAAGAATGAATGTATTTTTCTGGATTGCTTGAATCACGTGTGAGGCTGAGCCAGCACATCTGCAGACCTGGAGACTCACCACCTCTCCTTAGCAGTCTCAACGCTCTCATACACACACACACACTGAAGGGGAGAGAAGGGGCAAAGGAGGAGAGAAGGGGCAAAGGAGGAGAGAAGGGGCAAAGGGGGGACTGGTTGAAGAGAGGAATAAGGGTTAGAAGTATTAACCTGAAAAAATAGTAACAGATATAAATGCTGTATCTATGTCAAGCCTGGTGGTCTTTCTGTAGGGAATCAGTATAAACCGGACATATTTTCAGTCTGAAACTGTTATTATTTCTATCAATTGATTTATCTTCGTTGTTCTCTCGTTATCTCAGGGTCTTGGCCCCCAAATGTGCAGCATGTAACCAGCCCATTCTGCCTTCAGAGGTAAGCTCTCTTTGAACACAACATTTTCAAGTAATAGCCTAAGGACTTACACGTATACAACCATAAAATAGGTGTTTTTCTGATCATCTGCATGTCATGTATGATAAAAAGACCAAATTGATCGGTTGACTAATAGTATAATGAACAGTATAATGAACAGGGCCTGGAATGGTTCCTGTCTGCAAAGTGATTTCAACAGGAAGAACTCCTGTCCGTAGTAATGATGAATGATAATCAAAATATTCAGGCATATATTATGGTTTATGATGCAAACACTTCCACTCCCATCCCATGTCAATATAGACAGTCACATTGCAACCCCTGACCTGATTCCCTCAGGGTAAAGATTGATAACCAACCCCAGTGTTGAACCTGAGACAGGAGCCAGATGTGAGGAGAGAGTTCCTCTGGCATATCAAACGATCAAGTGTCCTACTGAGGCAGTAGCACACATCAAGTATCCTACTGAGGCAGTAGAAAACATCAAGTATCCTACTGAGGCAGTAGCAAACATCAAGTATCCTACTGAGGCAGTAGCAAACATCAAGTATCCTACTGAGGCAGTAGCAAACATCAAGTATCCTACTGAGGCAGTATCACACATCAAGTGTGCTACTGATCAAGTATACTACTGAGGCAGTAGCACACATCAAGTATCCTACTGAAGCAGTAGCACACATCAAGTATCCTACTGAGGCAGTAGCACACATCAAGTATCCTACTGAGGCAGTAGCAAACATCAACTATACTACTGAGGCAGTAGCACACATCAAGTATCCTACTGAGGCAGTAGCAAACATCAACTATACTACTGAGGCAGTAGCACACATCAAGTATCCTACTGAGGCAGTAGCAATCAAGAATCCTACTGAGGCAGTAGCACACATCAAGTATCCTACTGAGGCAGTAGCACACATCAAGTATCCTACTGAGGCAGTAGCAAACGATCAAGAATCCTACTGAGGCAGTAGGAAATGGATCAAGTATCCTACTGAGGCAGTAGGAAACGGATCAAGAATCCTACTGAGGCAGTAGGAAACGGATCAAGTATCCTACTGAGGCAGTAGGAAACGATCAAGTATCCTACTGAGGCAGAAGCAAACGATCAAGTATCCTACTGAGGCAGAAGCAAACGATCAAGTATCCTACTGAGGCAGTAGAAAACGATCAAGGATCCTACTGAGGCAATAGCAAACGATCAAGGATCCTACTGAGGCAATAGCAAACGATCAAGTATGCTCCTATCCTGTAGTGCAGGAGAAGGAGGAAGGGGTGTGCTGTGTTTTAACATGTTGCACATGAGCAGGTATCCCTTTAAGCAACTGTTTGGATGTAGAGGGACTTGAAAGGGATCTCAGGCATGATGATCAGCTTCCCCTCTTTAAACATTTGGAACTCGTCTCTGAAGTCTCGCTCTGTAATGAACACGATGGGAGACAGAGAGCTGGTTTCAAGCACAGGGTGCAGCAGGTGTTTATTTGTAAAAGACCACAGGAGGAGGCAGGTAACTGGGTCCAGGGGCAGGTAGTAGGTCATACACAGGGGGTCCAAAAAAGCAACAGTACAGGCAGGGAAAAGGATAGTAACGTCGTCCGGGAGATCAGGCAATAGGTTGACAACAGGAAATCCGATAGGCTAAAGTACAAGCAGGGAAAAGTAAAAAACGATCATACATGGGAGGATTAAATTACGGTGGAAACCAGCGCTCCAAATAGAAATGTGTCACAAAACAAACAAGAATTCAGGTGATTGGGAATCTGGAGAGTGAGCTGCGTTCAGGGGATCTATGTGCTTGAGAGTGTGAGCTAGAAAGTGGGCTGGAAGGTGAGCTGCGTTCAGGGGATCTACGTGTTTGAAAGTGTGAGTTGGAAGCAGATGTTACACGCTCTCTCCTGAGCCAAGCAAGCTGCAGTCAGGATTCAGGAAGACATCAATTTTCACAGCTATTTACTCAGTTTAAGGTCTGGGCTGAAACGATAAACCAATCTGATAACAGACCTGGGAACATCTCTTGTTGTAATGGCTGTCATAGTTACACGCAGGTCAGCAGACATCCCCCCCAAACATTTTATTTATTTATTTAGTACTTGATTGAGCTGGTGCAATGGAACCAATGGAATAGTCCCAAAAGAGCAAACCCATATGATCTGGCACTCCATTCAGGCTCAATCAAAGTATCTGAAAGAGCACTATCTGAACCAGAGGCCCTACTAGGACACCATCCACAGAGGTGTAGATTCAGGGCTGGGCTTCTATTGGAGACCTCTGTGTGTAGGTCTACGTGGGGTGGTTTTGGGAGGGGTGTTGTTTGCATTTTTTGGTGTGTCGTTCAGATGCAGGCACTGCACCCTAACGCCTCACTCAGTGCATGACTGTTACCCTAAACGTTATCCCTCCCTCTTAAAAAAATGTCCAAAATTAGAGTTGACTCTACAGGAATGTTGCCCCTCCTCACTGAGGCTATAAGGGTAGAATTCAGAGCAGGGGGGCAGTTTGTTTTGCACGTGCATGTACTTTGTTATGAAAAATGCCAGATAAATTCATGCCTACTAGCAGGTGGTTTGTAGAAGGGACCACGGTGCAGTACACGGAGAGAGTTTAGAATAGCTTTTATTTAATGTGTATAACTGGTTTTAAATGAGTTGATGGATAACTGAAGATCGTCCATGTACCCTCCTGCTGAGTGTCTGGCTGATATAGAATATAAGAAGTCAGTTAGCTGAATAGTTAATTCTACCATAATGTCAATTCTGACAAGACTTACTTCATTATCACATAACAATGGTATATAACCACATGACCATGATGAATAGCTTGTGTGATGACAGTAATAATTGGTGAAAGTCTGATATATACGGAACATTCCAGCTGTAGTACCTGCCCTCTGAAGCTGTCGCAGGCTGAACACAGACTGTCTGTCAGAAGCTGACTGTTGGTTTAGCCTTGGTCTTTGACACCTGGCTGTTTTCTCAGGTGAAGGTTCACAGTACTGTTCAGAATGCTGGTGTTGGCCAAAGGACAACTTTCTACACAACTACCATCTTGCCAATCTTGGCCTATTTGTAGGCCTATTTCAAATGCTGTAGTTTGTAAAGGTTGGATGTAAAAGGACATATATGGATGTCAGGACAAAACCTAATTAGCTAGCCTGCTGGTTGATATATCATCAGTAATTAGCTTACTGTACATTTTAGCAATCACGGCTAACTATAGCTGAAAAAGAATCAGGCTAAATGAAAAAGCAATGGACAGAGGCCTATATTGCAAAGGGATATTTTTATTGATGGACGCTCAGCATTAAAAAACAAATGTACTGTAGGCTATCTAAGGACCTCAGCATCTCAATACTGTAGGTCGTTATCAATGAAACGTCACAATAAGGTGCAGAGCGTTTGATTTGTCTGTTGGGGGGCAAGGAGGGAAGCTTCACGATATCTCTCAATATTGGCCACCATTAATTGGATATTTGAGTGATCTAAAATATAAGTGAATTATACCTTACAAGTCTGAGAGGTTTAGGTTCATTTCCCATCCTTTGTGGGCTCTGCTTGTCAAGCAGCAGAAGGGCGCATTTGCCAATGTAAGCCTATTCTGCCCTACAAAGAAAAAAGGCAGCAACTGCTCATTGCGTGGAACTGAGAAAAATTGCTTTTAGTTAACTTGGTTAAACAGTAACTTTATGCAGTTACTGCTAACATGACACCCCATTTTCTCCAAAACACAATACAATATAGGCAGGATACTTGTCCACATGATTAAGCATGTATTTAATGTAGCAAAAATGACATTAACTAATTTTTGACCAAATGAGCAGTTACTGCCTTTTTGCTTGGTAGGGCAGTCTTGTTAGCTGATAATGTTTACTTTGCAAGCTACCAGTAGAAATGTTGTACAGTTGGCTAAACATAGTGGTAAGTAGACCTTATGTACTTTTTTCTCCAACCAACGTAGGCCTACCTAGTGAAGTTAGCTAACATTAACCCTTTTCAACAGCTAGCTACATGCCAAAGGGATTGGCTACCCTCACGAATCTGAAAATACATGTGCAATTGATGTTTCTTTATCATGAAGAACATGCAGTTACTTGTTGTTTAACTCTGATAGAGCTAAATGTGGAATAATCTGAAATGTGTAGTTCTGACTATACTCTTCAAGGTGATGATATTAAAACCAAATAGTTATAACATTTATTTAACAATCCCTTAAAAACAGCATGTACAGTAGTTGTCAATGCTTTTAGTGGAGCTGGGGGGCAAGGAGCCACCCAGCAGGCAAATCAAATGCTCTGAACCTTATTATGACGTTTTACTGATCACAACCTATGGAATCCCATTTGAATAGGATCTCTGGTTACAGGACTCTGATTGGCTGCTGCGTTTCCCACTGTCACCTGCACCTGCAGAAGATGAAAAGTGCTCTGAATTGAATGCACTCTGTTACAGCCAACATCTACTTATGGTTTTGTCCATAAAACAAACAAACAAAACAACATTGCTGATAACTACTGAGTACAAATGTACATACTATGACTGTGATAAGTGGTTGTCTCACCCATAGAATAATTTAATAGGATCTCTATGGTCTCAACTGTCTTAAGATGCATTAACTGTCAATTGCTCTGGATCAGAGAGGCTGCTAAATGTCTACATTTTTTATATATAATTTTAAAAGTCCACTGAACAGAGCCACCTGTCACATGTTTCTCCCACACCTGACATTGGCCGCAGGAAAAAATGGAGAGTTGACCGGGCCATGCACGCCATGTTTAACTGTTTTAATGAACCGATCCAGCCTATACTGATAGCTACTGGGGTTCAGTGGACACTGAAAAGGCTGTCTGTTTGTCTCCACAGGGCTCTGATGAAACCATCCGAGTGGTATCCATGGACAAAGACTACCACGTGGAGTGCTATCACTGTGAAGTGGGTAAACATTAAGATACAAATTCTCTTTTCTATTTCCTTGTTGTTTTCCCTATATCCTTGTAGAGACTGGATGTTCTGTGTTGTTGGTGACAAGACTAAATGTTAATGCTGTCATCTTAGTAAGTATATCCACTATAAAATGCCAAATTATTTCTCCACATGAATATGCTTAAATACCAGGGGGTAGATCCTATACCATATGTCAGCCTTCTCATCATATCAAGAACTCCATATTTCAGTCATCATTTAGTCTTTTAAAATAAACGTTAGAGAGATTTGGTTATGGGTTCTGATTAGTCGTCATAAAGTGTCAGGAGAATAGTCTCACTTCGTATGGTCACATATTCTGGAAAGCTATTTACTGCACACAGATCGTAGACAAGGTGGTCCCAGTGCTTAATTATAGTCTTGGTACTAATTGCGAGCTAGGAAGAGGAGCTCAAGCACATGTTAATTTGCTCGTCTGTCTGATTCTCCTCAAGTGCCTCTTCTCCTGACTCCCGCCTCAACAGCATTTGATTGACATATGGAGTTCTGAGAGCACTTGAAAACAAACAGCAGTGAGCCGTGTGGAGACGAGAGCTTTTGAGGATCTGTCTCTCTGAATAGCTCCACTGTGGAAGCCAGTTAAACAATTAATAGGGGTGTAGAGAGGACACCCACTGCCCTTCTCATACAGTGTTTAGTCTGTCAAGCCTGCTGGGCAATTCAAGAGGATTTAAGAATCCCTTCAAGTTATTTCGTCTTTGACAAGGTTTTGTTCTCAAAGACGTTTACATTGGAGGATAGAATGGCCCACAATTCACCTTGCTGGCATAGATAGCTATACCTCTGGGATATAGACAAATGTGTATTTTAAACCAGCGTTTTGAATGCAAATTTTGCAGTTCAGATCCCATAGAATTGGATAGATGTAGATGGAATCACAATCACCTTTTGGAGTAATGTTCAAGTGTTATTAGATTTATTTTATAGGCTTTTCCCTTTTATCTTCCTCATCCCTCTGTGTTGGTCTGTAGGACTGTCAGATGGAGCTGAACGACGAGGAGGGGCACCGCTGCTACCCGCTGGACGGCCACCTCCTCTGCCACGCCTGCCATCTGAAGCACATCGAGCCGGGCTGCGCCTCGCCCACCGCAGCCTCCTACCAGCACCAGTTCTAGTTTTAGGATCTAGTGCATGGTGCCACCAGGTGGCCCTCTGAACTAACTGCCAATAACCAACCACAACCAATCTGCCAAAAGAATCTGTCTATAATGGTTTGAATGATAATGTATGCCTTTACTGTACATCTCTGATGTAAGTGAGGTCTCTGTTAGGGTTAATTGTGCGATTTATTGATTGATTGATTGATTGCGTGTGTGGGAGTATGCTTGTAAATGACCTGTTATTATTCTTTATGTAAAAATCAATTTCTCTATTGAAGACATTGTTTATTAGTTGTAAAGTGTTGAACTTTCATCTGACACAAATGTTAATAATCTGGAAATAACAAACTTTTTATTTTAAATATATATATATATATTTAAATACCAATGCCAAAGCACAGATATTTTAATGACTGATACCAAGACAATTAAGCATGGAATTATAACAATACAATTTATAGTCTCAATTAGGTGCATTGTGTGTAAATAAATATACATTTCATGTGCTTGTGTAAATATCTTGATCTTCATTTTCCCCTTTGTGTGCCACCAATTTCAGTTGCTCAGTTTGAACCAATGTATTTGTAGATACTGATACAGTAGAAATAGTTTGCATGGCTTAATAGAGAAATTGCCCAGTTTTGTTGTGTCTCTGTGTGTGGGTTATGGTGTGTTTCCATTACATTTTATACTAGAAATACATGAATTGCTCATTTAAGCTAATATGCAGGCAGTGTCTAGAAAGTCAAAGTTAGCAATTTAATACACAAACTGTACATGGTCCTTTATTATTCTATGTCAGTGGGAATCATGTTGTATTAGTATTACATTTCTATTGATAAATGAACCCTGGATGTTCTGTTCCCAACACTGATACCGGGCTAATATTCCTACTGTCCTCTGTCACACACAACTCCTAGAATATACTTTCTATTGCATTATTAACCCAAATATGGCAGTTAAGTTATGTTCCGAGTCAACAATGTTTCCAAACTCCCTGCACACAATTACCACCTAAGTAAATAGATAACTAGGTTTATTCTATTCCAATAAACCCCCGAATGCCCTGAACCCATTTTGGTTTGCAGTGATAAAAAAGTGACTCTAAATTATTCTGTTTTAGTAGGCTTAGTCTATCATATTTCATGATTTATTATATTTATGCTTGTTTTAAAAAATTCCCATGATCATTAATCATTTGTATTCCAGTGGCTTACTCTATTTAAAAAGGATTTGAGAGATGTCCATATGAAATATATATATAAAAAAGTACATTGTAATAGCCTGTCAAATTGTCTGTCTCTTCTTCATGAACAAGTAGCCTATATACAACAAAAACTTTTGCACACCTGTAGTAGGTATATCTTTACACAGCTATCTAGGATAATCCAAATAAATTGAGCCTTAAAGGGCCAATCAGCAGTTGCAACGAAGACAAAGCCCTGCCCACCACTGTTTCAGTAAAAAAAATGATGGATTGGGCTGGAGAAATGTAATTCCTATCCTATTCATAGGCATAGCTATGGATGCAAAATTAGTTTTTTTCCCCATGTTTTGAGGCTATACAGTGTTTATTCACATTTACTTTTTTTTTTTAAACATTTGAGTAAAACAAGCTTTTATTTTTGGTTCTGATGGGGTACGACAGTTAAACTAAATTTATGAGGCATTTCTAAATGATATTCTTCAATAATCAATGGGTACAGAGCATTAATGTATGGATATATATACTGCTGATTGTCCCTTTAAGGCTATTAGGACACACAAAAACATGTGAATACAAAAGTTTGATCAATTGTAATATGAGCAGTAACGTTAGACCAGACAGCGCTGTTTTTTCAACAAACTCGCGGCAGTGCAGAATCAAATATGCAGTAGCCCCTTGGCGAGGAAAAGGTCCGAATCAGAGGATCCGAGTCAGCCAAGAGTCGAACTCAATCAAACAACTCATGATAGCATCGAAACAAATAATAATGTCTTCCTTCATCATGACAACAAACAACCTATAGCTTAATCTTCGTAGAATAAAAAAATCAGAGAAGATCCGGAGAGAAAAAAAGAACCGAGCTAGCCAGGAGTCGAACCTAGAATCTTCTGATCCGTAGTCAGACGCGTTATCCATTGCGCCACTAGCCCGCTTATAACAGCAATGGGACTATCGGATTATAAAGCTTTCATGATCTGATATGAGGATTCGTACAAAAATAGTACGATTATTAAACGGTCACTTTGATCAATTAATGTATTTGTGTGTGCTATATAATACGTTTCTGCCTGCACTTTATCATAGTTTGCAAATTTACTACGACACTAAATGTCTGACCCTGGACGCGAACTCCGGTCCAGCCATAATATACAATGTGCACATTCATTGACACGTCACTAGGTCAGACCTCCTCTAAAGATGGCGACCGCCTACGAGAAATTCAATCTGTAAGTCTTGAAAATATATATCGTTTTCAGACTTGTATTTTCAGAAGCTAACTACAACTTTTTTGAAAAAAATTGCCATATTCTGATGAGAGAAAATTGCCGTAGGTGTACGTCTAGAGCTAGCTAGCAGATGATAAGCTATTTAGCTAACGTTCAACTGCAATTACAGGCTGCAGTCAATCGTATGCGGGATTTGTTTCAGTTTACAGTATTGTAGACAGTTTACAGTTATGTCAATGATGTGTAGTTGTGTTGTCCATAACAGTACTTATCTAGCTATCTGCCTTTTGATTTAATGAGTGGTAGAATGCAATCGATTTTGTTGATGAAGCAGCTAGCTAGCTAAAAAATACAGTTAGCTTAGTTGTTAGCGTTAGTTAGCCCATTGAGCCAGCTAGTATGTGTGAGCTAGCTTGTGGTGACGTTAGCCACTAAATTGAGCTTTGCCAAATCAAGCCAATGATTTCCCTTTGTATAAGGCGGGATTCACCATGCCAGATGTTCGTCTACCAAGGTCACTGATTTTGTGTCTCCATCCTCTGTACCCACTCTCCCCATAGGCACACTACCCCAGAGAAGTTTTACATTGAGGCTTGTGATGACGGCTCCAATGATGTATTGTCCATTGACAGGGTGTCCACAGAAATGATCCTCACCGGTATGTTGAGTAGGCTGTGTTTGTGCGCGTTCATCATGACATGATACGGTCTTATGCTGACCAAAGTCCACTTTATATATTTTTTATTTTATTTAACTAGGCATGTAAGATAAGAACAAATTCTTATTTACAATGATGGCCTACCAAAAGGCCTCCTGTGGGGATGGGGGATGGGATTAAAATTACATTTAATAAAAATATAAGACAAAACACACATCACGACGAGAGACAACACTACATAGAGAGAGAGACCTAAGATGACACACATTGTTGGGCACAGACAACCGCACAAAGGGCAAGAAGGTAGAGAAAACAATACATCATGCAAAGCAGCCAGAACTGTCAGTAAGTGTCCATGATTGAGAGATTGAGATAACTGTCCAGTTTGAGTGTTTGTTGCAGCTCGTTCCAGTCGCTAGCTGCAGCGAACTGAAAAGATGAGTGAATGGTGGTTTGTGATCATAAAGGCAATGAAAAAATGATGTGGCTCAGTTGGTAGATCACCGTACTTTCAACAGCAGAGTTGTAGGTTTGATCCCCATGGGAGACCAGTACAAACACATTTGAAAATGTATGCATTCACTACTGTAAGTTGCTCTGGATAAGCATGTCTGCTAAATGACTAAAATGTAAAAAAATAAAATAAAAAAAAGTATGATTATTTGTCTCTGTCCCTCTAGTGAGGAAGGACATTCCTCCCCATGCGGTCACCAGGCCAATATGTGGGATTATGGGAACTATCCGTCTGGTGGCAGGTAGGTTCAATCTTGCACTCTTTCAACGTGAGTCAGTTCAGACTCTCCAGTAAAATATCCATTGAGAAGACTTTACCTGTGTATTACACACAAATGTTCTCAACAGAGTGAGTGTTTACTTTAACGACACCTGTGCCCCTCTGTCTACCCTCCCCAGGCACGTACCTCATCGTTATCACAAAGAAGAAGAAGGTGGGTGACCTGTTGGGCCATGCCGTGTGGAAGGCTATGGACTTTGACGTTATCTCTTACAAGAAGACTGTGCTGCACCTGACAGACAACCAGGTAGGGAGGTGTGAGTTGGGGCCCCAGTGCCAGCCCACAAGCACCCAAGCTCTACATGACTGTGGATGTTTCAGGCCAAGAAGAGAGCCTTTCACAATGATTCCTTGTTAATGACAGTGGGTTGTTTTGATGTGGATGTTGACCAGTCAAAAACCCTAGCCTGATACTCTGGGTTATCCTCTCTAGGGTAGGTGGCACCAAATCGTCCCACCTACGTAACAGCCAGTGGAATCCTGTGGCGCGTTATTCAAATACCTTAGAAATGCTATTACTTCAATTTCTCAAACATATGACTATTTTACAGCATTTTAAAGACAAGACTCTCGTTAATCTAACCACACTGTCCGATTTCAAAAAGGCTTTACAACGAAAGCAAAACATTAGATTATGTCAGCAGAGTACCCAGCCAGAAATAATCAGACACCCATTTTTCAAGCTAGCATATAATGTCACAAAAACCCAGAAGACAGCTAAATGCAGCACTAACCTTTGATGATCTTCATCAGATGACACACCTAGGACATTATGTTATACAATACATGCATGTTTTGTTCAATCAAGTTCATATTTATATCAAAAACCAGCTTTTTACATTAGCATGTGACGTTCAGAACTAGCATACCCCCCGCAAACCTCCGGCGAATTTACTAACAATTTACTAAATTACTCACGATAAACGTTCACAAAAAGCATAACAATTATTTTAAGAATTATAGATACAGAACTCCTCTATGCACTCGATATGTCCGATTTTAAAATAGCTTTTTGGTGAAAGCACATTTTGCAATATTCTAAGTAGATAGCCCGGCATCACAGGGCTAGCTATTTAGACACCCAGCAAGTTTAGCCCTGACCAAACTCCGATTTACTATTAGAAAAGTTTGATTACCTTTGGTGTTCTTCGTCAGAATGCACTCCCAGGACTTCTACTTCAATAACAAATGTTGGTTTGGTCCCAAATAATCCATAGTTATATCCAAACAGCGGCGTTTTGTTCGTGCGTTCAAGACACTATCCGAAATGGTAAATGAGGGTTACGAGCACGGCGCATTTCGTGACAAAAAAATTATAAATATTCCATTACCGTACTTCGAAGCATGTCAACCGCTGTTTAAAATCAATTTTTATGCCATTTTTCTCGTAAAAAAACGATAATATTCCGACCGGGAATCTGCGTTTAGGTAAATAGACGAAAGAAAATAAAGCACAGGATCGACTCGTGCACGCGCCTAAGCCCATTATCCTCTTATCGGCCACTTGCCAAAAGCGCAAATGTGTTTCAGCCTGGGGCTGGAATGACATCATTCAGCTTTTTCCCGGGCTCTGAGAGCCTATAGGAGCCGTAGGAAGTGTCACGTTACAGCAAAGATCCTCAGTCTTCAATAAACAGAGACAAGAAGAACAAGATCTTGTCAGAGGGCACTTCCTGTAAGGAATCTTCTCAGGTTTTGGCCTGCCAAATGAGTTCTGTTATACTCACAGACACCATTCAAACAGTTTTAGAAACTTTAGGGTGTTTTCTATCCAAAGTCAATTATATGCATATTCTAGTTACTGGGTAGGAGTAGTAACCAGATTAAATCGGGTACGTTTTTTATCCGGCCGTGTAAATACTGCCCCCTAGCCCTAACAGGTTATTTGCTAGCTGCAGAAGTCACTTTCCTTCACTACTGTATGTGACCAATACGAAAGCAGCATATGGGACAGAGAAGAGAAGAGAGCCCTGTGTTGAATTGGCTATGGAGCCGGTCAACGACAGACAGTGTGTCTGTAGACAGTTGAGTGTATGTGAAGGGCAAAGCTTTCTATCAGTCAGAGAAAGAGACCCCTTCTCACAGAGAGAACAAGTACTGCTTTAAGACGGTATCATGTAGCTGTTACAAGAACACTCTGTTCTGTCCCCAAGTCTAGACAAGTGTTTCTCTATTAGTGGGCATCTCTATGTTGGCTTCTAGTTGAATTATTGTTGGAGGATATGTTATTTATAGTATATATTTATAGTATATCAGTTTAGATTCCTTGTATATATTATTTTAGAAATATAGTGGTCATCCGATACTTTCTCACCACTGTTCCACCTAATTTCTGTTTTGCTTTCCTTCTTCAACCTGCCTCCTGACCCATCTTTGACCTCTGACCCCATCAGATGCAGGACAACAAAGCCTTCCTCTCCATGATCAACAGTGTTCTGCTCACAGACGGCTTCTACTTTGCTACAGACTACGACCTGACCCACACTCTGCAGAGACTTGCCAACACCAGCCCTGAGTTCCAGGAGATGAGCCTGCTGGAAAGGGTGAGAGAATATATATATATATATTACAGTTGAAGTTGGAAGATTACATACACCTTACCCAAATACATTTTAAACTCAGTTTTTCACAATTCCTGACATCTAATCCTAGTAAAAATTCCCTGTCTTAGGTCAGTTAGGATCACCACTTTATTTTAAGAATGTGAAATGTCAGAATAATAGAGAGAATGATTAATTTCAGCTTTTATTTCTTTCATCACATTCCCAGTGGATCAGAAGTTAACATACACTAATTTAGTATTTGGTAGCATTGCCTTTAAATTGTTTAACTTGGGTCAAACATTTCGAGTAGCCTTCCACAAGCTTCCCACAATAAGTTGGGTGAATTTTGGCCCATTCCTCCTGACAGAGCTGGTGTAACTGAGTCAGGTTTGTAGGCTTCCTTGCCAGCACATGCTTTTTCAGTTGTGCCCACATATTTTCTAAGGGATTGAGGTCGGGGCTTTGTGATGGCCACTCTAATACCTGGACTTTGTTGTCCTTAAGCCATTTTGCCACAACTTTGGAAGTATGCTTGGGGTCATTGTCCATTTGGAAGACCCATTTGCGACCAAGCTTTAACTTCCTGACAGATGTCTTGAGATGTTGCTTCAATATCCACATAATTTTCCTACCTCATGATGCCATCTATTTTGTGAAGTGCACCAGTCCCTCCTGCCAGTCCCGGCTTGCAAGCCTCCCCCTTTTTCCTCCAAACATAACGATGATCATTATGGCCAAACAGTTCTAATTTGTTTCATCAGACCAGAGGACATTTCTCCAAAAAGTACGATCTTTGTCCCCATGTGCAGTTGCAAACCGTAGTCTGGCTTTTTTATGGCGGTTTTGGAGCAGTGGCTTCTTCCTTGCTGAGCGGCGATTCCGGTTATGTCGATATAGGACTCGTTTTACTGTGGATATAGATACTTTTGTACCTGTTTTCTCCAGCATCTTCACAAGGTCCTTTGCTGTTGTTCTGGGATTGATTTGCACTTTTCGCACCAAAGTACGTTCATCTCTAGGAGACAGAACGCGTCTCCTTCCTGAGCGGTATGACAGTTGCGTGGTCCCATGGTGTTTATACTTGCGTAATATTGTTTGTACAGATGAACGTGGTACCATCAGGCGTTTGGAAATTGATCCCAAGGATGAACTAGACTTGTCGAGGTCTATTTCTTTTGATTTTCCCATGATGTCAAGCAAAGGCACGGAGTTTGAAGGTAGGCCTTGAAATACATCCACAGGTACACCTCCAGTTGACTCAAATGATGTCAATTAGCCTATCAGAAGCTTCTAAAGCCATGACATCACTTTCTGGAATTTTCCAAGCTGTTTAAAGGCACAGTCAACTTAGTGTATGTAAACTTCTGACCCACTGGAATATGTGATACAGTGAAATAATCTGTCTGTAAACAATTGTTGGAAAAATTACTTGTCATGCACAAAGTAGATGTCCTACCTGACTTTCCAAAACTAGTTTGTTAAAAAGAAATTTATAGAGTGGTTGAAAAACTAGTTTTAATGACTCCAACCTAAGTGTATGTAAACTTCCGACTTCAACTGTATGAGGGAGGAAAATAATGTAAAAACATGTTTCCAATTGGTGATACATTCATGAAAACACGAGTAATGTGTTTGTGCTTGTGTCTTATACAGGTGCAGATATTTCCTATGCAGGGCATGTGGAAACAAGTTGAATGGTATGATAAAGATGTGTTTTCTTGCCCTCGTTTTTAGGCAGATCAACGGTTTGTGTGGAATGGTCACCTGTTGAGAGAATTCATGCCACAGCCAGAGGTAAGGACAGAATTGACACATGTTAACCACTTGTGGTAAATATAAAATGAATACGCTCCAGTAAAGATCTTATGATCTTTCTAAACTGCATTGTCTCTGTTCTTCTCTTGACAGCTGCACAGGTTTGCTTACCCGGTTGTCCACGGCTGTATCCTTTCATGCTTTTTTTATGTTACAAACTCCGGATGAAGACTTTTCCCTCCTTTTCAATTCTCATAAACAGGAAGACCTCATTACCACCTTCTGTAAGACAACAGATATTACCCATGTGAGATGTCATTCACGGGGCGGTTGTTTACAGTGACTGAACTGTTAAACAGCATTGCAGTTTAAACCCTGTAATCTGTCATTGGTTGGAAAGCTACCCTCTGTGATGGGAACACACTAGATCACATGGTCATCTTTACGTTCATATTTTGCATGGGGTTTAGTAGTCTGAGTGCCAGGATGTAAAGCCCATTAGATTAGTCTTGTCATTCTTTTCCCTGAGAAACTTCAACTGTTTGACAGACCATGAATATCAATAAAGTTAACTTGCGGTTTGCTCCTTTAGCCTTAAGGGGGAGCTAGAGATTCATATAGGTGGCATTATAATTGGGAAATTAGGGATATTGTATTCACAGACAATGGAAAGTGGATCCATTGACATATGATGGAGCCCACATTTCTAAGCATCACAACAGTCCCAACTCCAAAACATTTTCTGAGAAGGAGGTAAAGAAAGGTTGAATTCAGGAGGTAAAGTTAGGCTTTAAAGGTTAAGACCGTGTTGTCCCTAACCATGTGTTGTCCAGTCATCATTATGAAGTCCTGCTGCATCAATGGGAAGATCTTTGACTGGAACATCATATCCAGGCGGAGCTGCTTCAGGGCTGGAGTACGTTACTACGTCAGAGGTGACTGACTCCACATCCACCAGCACGTCTAACTGGAGCTTTCTGACTAAAGCAGGGATGATGAATAATCTTTTCCACAGTGGACCAGTGTGGGTGCAGGGGTTTTTGTTCCAGCCAAACAGTAATATATACAGTACCAGTCAAAAGTTTGGACATGTCTACGCTTTCAAGGGTTTTTCTATTTTGTAGAATAATAGTGAAGACATCAAAACTATGAAATAACACATGGAATCATGTAGTAACCAAAAAAGTGTTAAACAAATCAAAATATATTTTAGATTCTTCAAAGTAGCCACCCTTTGCCTTGATGACAGCTTTGCACACTCTTGGCGTTCTCTCAACCAGCTTTTCCAACAGTCTTGAAGGAGTTCCCACATATGCTGAGCACTTGTTGGCTGCTTTTCCTTTACTCTGCGGTCCAACTCCTCTCAATTGGGTTGAGGTCGGGTGATTGTAGAGGCCAGGTCATCTGATGCAGCACTCCATCACTCTCCTTCTTGGTCGAATAGCCCTTACACAGCCTGGTGGTGTGTTTTGGGTTATTGTCCTGTTGAAAAACAAATGATAGTCCCGCTAACCGCAAACCAGATGAGATGGCGTATTGCTGCAGAATATTGTGGTAGCCATGCTGGTTAAGTGTGCCTTGAATACTAAATAAATCACAGACAGTGTCACCAGCAAAGCACCATCACACCTCCTCCATGCTTCACGGTGGGAACCACGCATGCGGAGATCATCCGTTCACCTACTCTGCGTCTCACAAAGACACAGTGGTTGGAACCAAAAATCTAAAATTTGGACTCATCAGACCAAAGGACAGATTTCCACCGGTCTAATGTCCATTGCTTGTGTTTCTTGGCTCAAGCATGTCTCCTTATTGATGTCGTTTCTTTGCAGCAATTTGACCATGAAGGCCTGATTCACGCGGTGTCCTCTGAACAGTTTATGTTGAGATGTGTCTGTTACTTGAACTCTGAAGTATTTATTTGGGCTGCAATTTCTGAGGCTGGTAACTCTGATGAACTTATCCTCTGCAGCAGAGGTAACTCTGGGTCTTCCTTTCCTTCCTTATTTTCCTTACCTGTGGCGGTCCTCATGAGAGCCAGTTTCATCATAGCGACTGCACAAAGTTCTTGACATTTTCCGTATTGACTGCCCTTCATGTCTTAAAGTAATGATGGACTGTCATTTCTCTTTGCTTAACTGAGCTGTTCTTGCCATAGTATGGACATGGTCTTTTACCAAATAGGGCTATCTTCTGTATACCACCCCTACTTTGTCACAACAACTGATTGGCTCAAACGCTTTAAGAAGGAAAGAAATTCCGCAAATTAACTTTCAACAAGGCACACCTCTTAATTGAAATGCATTCCAGTTGACTACCTCATGAAGCTGGTTGAGAGAATGACAAGGCAAAGCTGTCATCAAAGTACATTTTTTTGTTTGCAGGGATGTTCTGAACATTTTACTATGGTTCCCAGAAAGTTTTCCTGTTGGGTTTTATTAACGTTCTGAGCAAATATTTCAATAGGACTTTTAACACTGCTATCTTAGTTTGGGTTAACTGTTTTGTGCAAAGATGCGACACATGGAAATTCATATGCTTAGGCATTAATCATTCAAACTTGTTTCTTTTTTTTATTGTGGCATGGCGTAGGTGAGATTCAAACCTATGCTCTTCTGTTCTCGATCCATGGAATTAGTCCACTGCGCCACCAGGATGGAGCTAGCATGCCATATATTTTTCTAACAAATACAAAATTGTTCATTTTAGTTTAGAGTTAGAACTTTTCCCAATGTCAAACCACTTGGAGAACGTTCCTAGAACATTACAAACATTGAAAGTCAATGTAACCATGTTTGAACTTTTAGTAAATGTTCTGTTAAGATAATGAAATATCAAGTAAGTAACATTATTATATATTATTTTATTTTTTTTTGTCGTTCCTTAAATGTGCTGAGAATGTTCCAAAGCTATGAACTATTCTGCACCTTTCCCAGATAGTTGTGGGAAGATTATTTGCTAAATAACCATAGGACAACCACACTCTCACTAAGCTCTAAGAAACATATGGTTCTCAGAATGTTATATCAATATTTTGATTAGTGGAATCAGGTGTTTTACAGCTTGGTTGTAAGAAAACCCTGCACACACACCAGCCCTTTGCAGATAATATTGGCCTGTCCACTTCTTTATATTTTTACTGTCAAACACTCCTCACTCTGAGACGGATCATTACATAATGTCTATTTGGTCCACCAGGCATTGACTCAGAGGGTCATGCAGCTAACTTTGTGGAGACAGAGCAGATTGTCCAGTACAGCGGGGGCAAGGCCTCATTCGTTCAGACCCGAGGCTCCATCCCCTTCTACTGGTCCCAAAGACCCAACCTTAAGTACAAACCAAAACCTCAGATCAGCAAAACCATCGACCATGTAAGCTACCTGTTACAATATTTATATCATTTTTAAAATGTAATGTTCAAATGGAAAAACATTTTAATGTACAGTAGTAGTCATTTAAAACAGTAAAGGTATGTGATATTGAGTATTACTGTACTGAGTCAAGTCTTTCTTACCTTTTATTGTCCTGTCCTGCTTTCACAGCTGGATGGCTTCCAAAGGCATTTTGACTCGCAGATCATCATTTATGGAAAGCAAGTGATTTTAAATCTGATTGACCAGAAAGGCTCAGAGAAACAATTGGAACAGGCCTTTGACAAAATGGTGTCCAGCTTGGGCAACGGCATGGTCAAGTAAGGACTATAGCTTTTCCCCATCATTCATTCTGATCCCACTATGCCCGTCTTCTTCTAACGTCATTCATGTATTATTTTTTTTTAGAGGTGAACATTCTGTCTAAAGCCATGGAACTCCAAATAAATGAAATTATGTAATTGGGTTTTACCTAACTTTTCTCCCTGTGCCATGCACCTCTAGGTACATAGCGTTTGACTTCCACAAGGAATGCAGTCGGATGAGGTGGCATCGCCTGCAGATCTTAGTCGATATGGTGACAGAGATGCAGGATGAGTATGGGTAAGTGTTTAGTCTGCATGGCCGGTGAGATGAGTTTGTGTACTTTGTGTTCATCTCTGTCTGTGATTTGCTGATTTGTTTTGTGACAAATGCTATTGTAAAATCAAATGGGAATCAAATTGTTTGATTGGTTGGTCAGGTACTTCCTGGTTGATGTGGATGGGAACGTTCTGGTGCAACAGGAAGGGATGTTCCGCAGTAACTGCATGGACTGTCTGGACCGTACCAACGTCATCCAGAGTCTGCTGGCACGACGCTCACTGCAGTCACAGCTGGAGGTGGGAACCACCAACCAGACACGCCCACACGGACTAGACATGTCCAATATATAGACACTCCCACTAGTTCTACACACTTCTACCACATCCATCGAGACCACAGGTGTCAAACTCATTCCACGGAGGGCCAAGTGGCAGCGGGTTCTCTCCTCCCTTGTACTTGATTGATGAATTAAGGTCACTAATTAGTAATGAACTCCCACACCTGGTTGTCTAGGTCTTAATTGAAAGGAAAAACCAAAAACCAGCAGACACTAGGCCCTCCATGGAATGAGTTTGGCCTCCCTGATCTATATACTTTCACCACATCTAGACTCTCTGTGTCTTTGACATAAGGAGCAATGTCATGTTCCTCTCTGTTCCACCTTAGGAGTTTTAGTTTTACTGTTCAGTGAAGGTGTAGACCTAGCCTCCCCTTTTACATTTTGTAAAATCAATGGTAAAAATCTTAATGGCAAACTACATTTTATGAGGAGCTCTTCCATTTTGACCTAACATAGACCTTTTAACTTGACAAAGTCAAACGTTTCACAACTTATACTACTTTCACTCACTTGACCCATATTTGCAAATGAGCAACAAACAGACAAAACAGAGACTGGAAAACCCAAACTCTATGTTGAAGGCCTCTGACTAAAGCTGCTGTCTCTGTGGACTTTGACTGTGGTCTATTTAGTTATCTGACCCTATGTGGACTGTAAAAAGGTCAGGTCTCATCTCACCCAGGTACAATAAATACTTCAGGTACCATTGTGTTTTTTATTAAACTGTTTTAGCACTGTGGGTTAAACTGTCATTGAAACATATATTAATAGTGTAGTAGTTAGGTTGCTGGTTGACCCACAGGGTGATGAAGGTGAAGTTGCATCAAGGTCTTTTGGGTGAACAACAGTGCTGAATCTGATGGCGACCATCTTGGTTCCACCTTGCCCCCTGTAGTCAGGCCACTGCAGTATCTCACCACACATCTTTGTTTATCTGCAGCGACTGGGAGTTCTCCACATGGGCCAGAGGATTGAAGATCAGGCCGACTTCGAGAAGATCTACAAAAATGGTGATCCTCAGCTGAAATCTGCACACTTTCCTACCCCTCTGCCACCACAAGCACAGCATTGTCTTCCTTATGAGACTATTCCAACACTATGGTTTAACATGATTGAAATCCTCCCCTTTTTCCACTGACTAAATCTTTTTTTGTTTTCTATTTCTTCCTCTCCCTCTCACCCTTGCTCGCTGCAGCGTGGGCAGACAATGCCAATGCGTGTGCCAAGCAGTATGCTGGCACAGGGGCCTTGAAGACAGACTTCACAAGGTGAGAGAGAAGGCTCACGTGTTTCTTGCTAATCTGGGGATTAGCAAACTAAGGCACAGGACTGGCTCTTCATAGAAACACACTCCATTTCATCAGGAAATCACTGAGTTCACCTGGCTGTAGGAGGATATGGATTCCAATAGAACTTGTCCATTATACAATGACAGAGAACTAGTTGTCTTTCTGCTGGCACAGTACCATCCCACTGTCAGTCACACCCCACACAGCCATGAAGTTAACTAGTTGGCTTTCTGCTGGCACAGTACCATCCCACTGTCAGTCACACCCCACACACCCATGAAGTTAACTAGTTGTCTTTCTGCTGGCACAGTACCATCCCACTGTCAGTCACACCCCACTGTCAGTCACACCCCACACACCCATGAAGTTAACTAGTTGTCTTTCTGCTGGCACAGTACCATCCCACTGTCAGTCACACCCCACTGTCAGTCACACCCCACACACCCATGAAGTTAACTAGTTGTCTTTCTGCTGGCACAGTACCATCCCACTGTCAGTCACACCCCACTGTCAGTCACACCCCACACACCCATGAAATTAACTAGTTGTCTTTCTGCTGGCACAGTACCATCCCACTGTCAGTCACATCCCACTGTCAGTCACACCCCACACCCATGAAGTTGGCCATGCATTATTGGCTATGAACTACATCAAAACATCATACTGGTTTGCTGATGAGTATTGAATGGACTGGTGCCCTAAGAACAGGGAGGAGTAGGATGTTTTGCTTGTGGCCTTTGTGATAACCAGGAAGACAACTCTGAGTAAGAATGTGCTCAGGAAAGGGTGGAGGATGACGATGATGATTATTTGTGGTATGTGTGAGAGATGATTATGACAGGGATGACTGAAGCGTTGCTCATGTCTCAGAACAGGGAAGAGGACACAATGGGGGCTGGTGATGGACGGCTGGAACTCCATGATCAGATACTACAAGAACAACTTCTCAGACGGCTTCAGACAGGTGTGTGTCTAGTGTGCGTGTGCGGCAGTTATTAGTCATGTTTTTGTAAATCCTTGACGTGTGTGTGGTAACTGATAATTGAGACATCTCTCCTGATCATCAGGACTCTATTGATCTGTTCCTGGGTAACTATGCCATTGACGAGGCAGACATGACCACACCCCTTCACGAGACCAAAGACTGGAAGTTCCTCACGGTGAGATCTGATTGGCTATGCTTGATCAGTGCTATGTATACTGATTGGCTACAATATGTGTTGGTTTCAGTCACAGGCGTAGATTGAGATTCCGTTATCTTATTTAACTCCTGTTTCCCCTCTCCCCCTCTAGTTGCCCATTATCATGGTTGTGGCATTCTCCATGTGTATCATCTGCCTCCTCATGGCTGGTAAGACAGCAGTGGACTCCCTTGTCAATTCTACATTGAATCCTAATAAGGGCATGGAATTTGTTTGAAAATTCTAGTTACACCTGCACCGATCTCAAGTTAGGATTTGGTCCATAAACACATTTTGCAGTACTTCATTTTACAATACTGTTTCCACTTGTACTAAACTGGTATTGACTAGGCAAGTATGTGCTATCAATGGGTACTTTTTCAGTACTTAGTTATTCCCTGTAGTGACCCTCAGTGTCCCCCCTCAGGTGACACGTGGACGGAGACCCTGGCGTATGTGCTGTTCTGGGGCACAGCTAGCTTCGTGACGGCCGGCGTCATCCTCTTCAACGGTCGGGAGTTTGTAGACGCGCCCAAGCTGGTCCAGAAGGAGAAGATGGACTGAATGTGTGCGTGTGGAAAGCAGCTACGCCCCACAGACTTCTCCTCTTCCACTTCATCCCACTCTTCTTCATCATCGTACCCTCAGCATCAGCGGGCCTGGAGCCTGTACTGATTACTGAGCCAA
Source organism: Salmo trutta (assembly GCF_901001165.1). Taxonomy (NCBI): domain Eukaryota; kingdom Metazoa; phylum Chordata; class Actinopteri; order Salmoniformes; family Salmonidae; genus Salmo; species Salmo trutta. The sequence goes on along the minus strand of NC_042993.1, from coordinate 15,863,580 downwards.
CGGCATGAGGAAGAGGAGGAGGAGAGTGAGGGTGGGGTGAGAGAAAGGCCAGGTGTATGATATAGGGCTGTGAAGCATACAGGGACTCGCTCTGCACTGGCCTGCTGCTGTCCACACCACTAAGCACATTGTTTGGGCTGGGGCTACCCTACCCTTGTTCATAGACTGACTGTATAAGCTGAAAACTGTCTGATTTTATGATACAATACCCCACTACGGTAACACAGTTACCCCTCTGCACGGAATGCATATGAACGGACACTGGCACTGCTGTTGTTGCCATAGCAACTTTGACACGGGAACTACTTTTTAAAAAAAAATCTTGCCTTTTTTGTTGATTTGTCGCCTTCTAGCTACATCATGTCATATTTGCTCTGTTGGTTGCCATATTGTTTCAGTATCATTGCCCCTAAAGGGTTGACCTGAACGTGGTGTCTTAGTGTGATAGCCACTGGCACCCAATAAGTCAGCTGTCTGACGGCCCAGCCCAAGCCATGATCCCAAAACTAGCTCACCAATAGTCATGGAGAGAATGTGCTAGCTGGCCAACAGTCAGATAGAGAATGTGCTAGCTGGCCAATGGTTGTTGAGGAAATGTTCTAGCTGGCCAATATTTGGGGAGAGAATGGGCTGAACTGTTTCAATAGGGAACTTTAGTTATGGTGTCCCACCACCGTTAATGTCATTGTAACTGGCCATACTATTCTCAATCACTGCACTTCTGAGTGCACAGACAGACTCTCCATGGGTTTCACATGAGGATTCCTCTGAGATGTGACGAGAGGAATGTTTGTCTGTCTGGCTGTCTAGTCTTCCTAGGTATGGAAAGCTTCATGAAACAGCTGGAAAGACAAATCCTCATTAGTTTCTGACAACTAAAAGGTGTGAGAGAGCATCAAACTATATAATATAGTGAGTAGGATCTGTCTTTGACCAGTAGACTTGGAGGCCCAGACTTAGGCTAATAATGAAGCATGGATTTAAAGGTCCAATGCAGCCATTTTTTATCTCAATATTTCTGGGTAACAACTAAGTACCTTACTGTTATTGTTTTCAATTAAAGTGGTCGAAAAGAAAATAATTGTCTGGGAATGGTTTTGGGGGAGGGGAAAGCTGAGCTTGCTGTTATTGGCAGAGAGGTTTGGAAATCTTTCTTATTCATCTATTAACTCATTTTTACCGTCTGGTGATGTCACCAGGCAGGTCAAAACTCCATCCCACCAAAACAGGCTGAAATTTCAGGTGGTCTTTTCAAACACTAGAAGATCATTATAATTTCACAGTATTATTCCAACCTGGAAATATATATTAAACACGGGGAAAATATAGTTTTTGACTGAACTGGGCATTTAAACGAACCAAAGTCTCATGGGGCATTGAGGATTTTAAATGCCACTTGTCCCCTATGACGATTTCTTTGTTTTAGTGTATCTCTGGGTGGGAATGTGAACTGTTGCTCTCTCTTACACAATATTTCTCTATATTATTCATCCTTTGATTATTGGCTTTTCTGTAGCACTAGCCCCAAGTCAAATTATGCTGCCTTACCACAGGTCATTATAAGAGACAGGGTGTTTAGTAGCAGGATTGGGGCCAATTTCAATTCAGGAAGTAAAATCCAATTCACAATTGTATTCTCATTGAAAAGCATTGAGAACATGTTTAATTGGAATGGGAATTTCAGTTTACTTCCTGAATTGAAATTAAATTAAATTGAGCCCAACCCTGGTGTATAGTGTACGTAATCATTACAGGATCACACTTATCTTACCTGCTGTCAGAGTGCTACCTGCTGATCTGAGAATGTTAAAGTATGTAATATTAAATTGATTATATTGCCGCTTATGTGTCTTTCCACTTCAACTGTAGTGGTACAAAACGACAATGAGAGAGTACGTATGTCCTATAACTTTAAATCTAGTGGTCCAATAAAACATTGGTGTATGGCTACTATGATAATGCATATTCCAGTTATTATGCTTCTCAAAGCTACATATTGAAATGGCTCACTTGCTGTAGCGGTACACATTGGATGCCATGCTAATGGTCAACAGTACATTCCGCTGTGCATTATCAGCCATAAGCCTATCAAATTCAAGAATCAGACAGGATAGTGTCTCTTGCTGATCTGTGTTTTTAAACAGATGATTTAGGTGCCATGTAAACCCAGATACAATTTAATGTAATGACAAAGCATTGTATGCTTGTAAGAATGATGTGCTATTTAAGCTGAGTAATGTTTGAGCGGTTTTAGACACATTTTTGGTTTGACTGCTTTACCAATGAAAATGGGTTGCTACTGTTGGCTCAATGCAGTAATAAGAAAACAAGCTGGACCAGTTTTAATTGTTTTATAGGCCTATATTATTGTCACTTGTTTTGTTTATCAGAGGATTTATTTTGGGGGTGTTATTTTCCAGGATTTTAATTTGTTATTGTGTTTTTTTGTCACTTAAAACATGGTGTCCAAGAATGTGTAATAAATGTGTCATCAGTTATTCTGTTCCATTTCCTAATATTGTTCTATAGAAATTGTTATTTTACACAAAATGTAGCCTATCTATTGTCCATAGTGTTTTCTGGTTTAGTTAAGTTTTAAGTGACAATATGGAGCATACTATTGGTACCGTAATAAGAAACAATGTCCTTCCTTATTTCCTTTAGGGGGTAGTTTATGAATGTGTGTAGCAGTCCATTTTAGCAAGTGTATTCTTTATTAGATAATGGTTAATCATTGTCTGATTTATTTTCAGAAAACAACAGAACTGCCCATAACTATTTTCTTGGCAGTTTTTCCCTAGGTGGCATAGTGCCACAAAGCAGTACCCACCCTTACTAGTGCTGGTACACATAGCAGAAAGTAGTTGAATTTTTGAACAAAATGTTCATACATTAGTTTGAGGATGTGCACATACAGCCTGCTCTTGGTGTTATTCCCTCCATCTATGATGCATTGAGGCACAGTATGTCAGTATGATGATTTTACTTAATTTTATTTGGATCCACATTAGCTGACGCCATGACGACAGCTAGTCTACCTGGGGTCTGACACTTAACAAAAAAGACATTAGACGTTAAGAAACATTGACAAGTAGACATTAGAGACATTTAAAATACCTGAAAGGTAACATTGATCACTGAATATGATAATTGACTGTTAAATCTCATCAGATCGTTTTCTTGAATATTAACGTACTTTTCCCTTGAGAAATGTCAAACAACTATCACAAACCATTTTTGAGTATTTTTAAAAAAATGGTGTCCGCCACACAATTTAGTTTTCAGTGCATTTCAAAGGCAGTAGGCTATACTTTTTCGTGGGACTGTTACAAATTTTGAATAAGTAATTTGTATATTTCAGAATCTGTGATCGTGTGTTGCAGAGTCAATAGTGTTTAGGCTTTGCCGTCATTGTAGTATAATTAAACGTAGACAGCGAAAATGACTTTGCCATTAGCAGCACCGCAGATATTGAGAAGAGTGAGATGCAAGACATCGCTCTCACAGGCACACGGTTTCTGCACGTGCACAGGTTCCCTTCGCAGCGTAGAAGTTGAGCCTTGTGTTTCAACACTCTTAGTTGTTGCGGAAATTGTCCCACTATGCTGTTTATTTTTCTGCATTTATGTCACATTGCTGAGTCTAACTTTAATGTGTAATGTTTTATCTGCTGAGGAGTTGGATAGCAGAGGTAACAGATAAACCAGCCTCCTCACCCCTCTCTTTATCCAAGCTGTGATGAAAGCTGTGATAAACAGACACAGATGCTCTCGCCGTAACGTTAACAGAACAGCTGTGTAACGTTACTGGAAGACTAGCTAGCTCACAGTGTCATTTGCTCCCGCCTGCCGAACACCTGCCCTTGTCGTAACGTTAAACTGCTGGGTAGCGGAGTGCGGCAGGCACTCCCGTTGTCTTAGCTAGCTAGCTACTGGTGTCGCTCCCGCTGTGTACCTGTGTTAAAACGGCCAACTGTAGCCATCTGAGCGGTTGGCTTCTGAGCCCTCACCCGCTGATTCTACTTTGGTCCGACCCGCTACAGGATGTCCGGCAAGAACCAGGCAGATGTGTCCATGTCCAAAGTTTTATTCTCTTAGTCACCACACACACACACACACACCCATCAGAAGTGATTTTTGTGGTTTCTATAGATGAATAGAACTAAACATGCATATTGGAGCTCCTGAGGGGTGCAGCGGTCTAAGGCACTGCATCTCAGTGCAAGTTGCGTCACCGGCCGTGATTGGGAGTTTCATAGGGTGGATCACAATTGGCCCAGCGTCGTCCGGGTTAGGGTTGGCCGGGTAGGCTGTCATTGTAAATAAGAATTTGTTTTTAACTGACTTGCCTAGTTAAATAAAGGTTAAATAAAAAATATATTTATTAACAATGATACTGCAAACTACACAATTTGATATTTACATAGCCCAATAAACAGCATGGCATTACAACATAACATCAGAGATATTCACACATTCAATTATCTGTAAGGTCCCTCAGTCGTGCATTAAATTTCAAACACAGATTGCCTCACAAAGAAGTGCACCTATTGGTAGATGAGTTAAAAAAAACAGACATTGAATATTCTTTTGAGCATGGTGAAGTCATTTGCACTTTGGATGGTGTATCAATACACACAGTCACTACAAAGATACAGACATCCTTCCTTTTTTTACCCCTCCACCACCCCGTTCGGAGGACAAATATCTTAGGTTTTTTTTTTTACAGCTTTTTTGCTAAATATACATACATTTTACCTATACATTTTGCATACACATTTTACATACATGGTACTTTTATATATAACAACAATACATTACCAAACAAACTCTTTAATCCCAACCCTCAGCCACTCTCAGCCCATCCCACCTATCACCATAGACCACCCTTGTTTGGTTTCCATGTGCCATATATTTTTCAATTGCGCTGTGATGTTTCACAAAACGTTTGAATCTTTCTGATCGTATATTATCCACAGATTGTGAGCTAAAGATGAAAACCTTTGTAACGAGTATTATTATATTATTTATTGATTGGCTATGGCTTTCCAGATCACCCAACACTGCTATTTGTAAGGTTAATTTTAAGTGCATGTTGTGATTTTTTTACCATTCCTGAAGCTGTGACCAGAAATAAGCTACAATGGGGGCAATACCAGAATAAGTGATCTATTGATTCTGTCTTTTCGCAACAAAATCTACAGAGCTGAGATTGTTGTATGGCCCATATATGTAGCATTCTGTTGGTGGCAAGAATTGTATATAATCATTTAAATAAAACAACTCTAAGTGTTGAGTCAAGTGTAGATTTTTGTACCAGTTCATTAACCATGTGCCATGGAATTGGTACATCGAAAATCTCCTCCCATCTATTTTGCAACCTGTATGGCGCAGCTGTCAACATTTTTGTCCTCAGATTAAACTGGTATATTTTTCTATATATGCCAGTTCCTTTCAGCCAATTTGTATATTTAATATATGGCATGCAAACAAGTTCCCTACTTTTTCCTTTTTCCACTTGCCTCCTCCATTTTTGTGGAAGTGCTGCAATCAGTTTTGGTTATAAATTTGGATTGAGCAGATATTCCCATATATTTTCAATAATTGCATAACTCCTCCATTTCTATTCATAATATCAATAATAAATATAATACAATTTATTTTAAAAATTCCATAAAGAATGTTTTTTTATTAATCAATATATTTGAGTTTAACCATAACATTTGTTGTAATAAAAGATTTAGATGCACTATTGTAAAGTGTTTGTTCCACTGTGATATCTTAAGGTGAATGCACCAATTTGTAAGTCGCTCTGGATAAGAGCGTCTGCTAAATGACTTAAATGTAAATGTAAATGTAATATTTGTCCTATCTTTTCTGGAGGATAAAACAAATTGTAACCAGCTTTGTATGGCTTGTTTAAGAAAGAGCGATACTTTAAACAAAATGTAATTTTCAATTAGTCGTAAATGAGAAGTTGTAATCCGTATGAAGGCAAAAAAGCAATTTTTGAACAAAGGATGAGCTTTTCTTAATAATCTACTGGAGAACCATTTTGGGTTTAAGTATAATTTATGTATGAGTGAAGCTTTAGTGAGAGGTTTAAAGCTTTAATATTGAATAATTTTAGTCCCCCAAACTCATTCATATATAAATAGGCACGTTTAATTTTGTCTGGCTTAGCATTCCAAATAAAATGAAATATTTTTTGCTCATATGATTTTAAAAATGAATCATCGAGAGTAGGCAATGCCATTAGTAAGTAAGTAAACTGTGATAGGACCAAAGAGTTAATCAATGTAATTTTTGGTATTTACCTCTCCATGGTTGCAAAATCGTATCTATTTTTGCTAACTTTCTATTGAAATTAATTGTGATAAGTTAATTTATCTTTTTTGAGATGTGAATACCAAGTATGTCTACTTCACCATCCGCCCATTTTATTGGTAAACTACAAGGTAGTGTAAACACTGTATTTTTTAACGATGCAATACGTAATATGGCACTCTTGTCATAATTAGGTTTTAATCCAGAGAGGCTAGAAAAGTGATCAAGATCTTCAATGAGACTGTGCAGGGATCCAGATTGCGGACTTAAGAAAAAACTAGAGTCATCAGCATACAGTGACACTTTTGTTTTTATCCCCTGGATTTCTAACCCCTTGATGTTCTTTTTGGATCTAATTGTATTAGCTATCATTTCAATGGCCATAATAAATAGATTTGGAGACAACAGACAGCCTTGTTTTACTCCTCTTAAAAGCTCAATCCTTTCTGAGAAGTAACCATTGTTTACTATTTAACATCTGGGGTTGCTGTACATAACCTTAACCCATTATATAAGAGATTCACCAAAATTAAAGTATTCCAGGCATTTATATATAATTTCTAATCATACTTTATCAAACGCCTTTTCAAAATCTGCTATGAAGACCATACCTGGTATCTTCAACGTTTCATAATGTTCAATTGTTTCAAGTAATTGTCGTATATTATCTCCAATATATTGTTCATGTAAAAAACCTGTCTGGTCAGGATGAACAATATCTGGTGTAACCTTTTTTATTCTATATGCTATGCATTTTGCCAGTATTTTCGCATCACAACATTGAAGTGTTAGAGGCCTCCAGTTTTATAAATGGACTGGATCTTTATACTTACCACCTGGGTCCTGTTTAAGTAGTAATGAAATCAGACCTTCTTGTTGAGTACCTGAAAGTCTACCATTTGTATAAGAGTAATTAAAACATGCTAATAATGGATCTTTGAGTATATCAAAAAAGCCCTGGTGTTTTTCCAGATATTTTGCCTCACAAAGTTCCTCTTCTGTAAGTTAGCCTTCACAGCGGTCTTTCTGTAAATGTGTTAATAATAATAATAATACATGTAAAATTATTATTATTATTATTATTATTATGAAAGAAATCCTTACAGTTAACATCATTCAGTGGAAATGGAGGAGACTGAAAAGAAAACATATGTTTAAAATATTTTGCTTCCTCTTTCAAAATATAATTTGGTGAATCATGGATAACTCCATCATTTGTAACGAGTTTCTGTAAATTATTTTTGGTAGAACTTCTGTGTTGAAGATTCAAGAAAAATTGTGAATTTTTCCCAATTTTCCATCCAATTTTTCCCCATTTTCCATCCAATTGTGTTCGGCGGTCGATGTCACCGACCTTCTAGCCATCGCTGATCCATTTTTCATTTTCCATTGGTTTTGTCTTGTCTTCACACCTGGTTCCAATTCCATCAATTAGATGTTGTGTATTTAACCCTCTGTTTCCCCTCATGTCCTTGTCGGTGATTGTTTGATTGTATGTTATGTGCAAGTTAGGTTCTGGTGTGCGGCGGGTTTTGTACCCACTTTTATTATTTTGTATATTTTGTTTTTCAGAGTTTTGTGAGCACTTATTAAACGACTCCGTTTATACCAAGTTCGTTCTCCTGCGCCTGACTTCCCTGCCACCAGCATGCACCCATTACACCTTTATTAGTCTAGTCTCTTTTGACCTAAACTGCTTTTGTTTTAATGATGAGTATTGTATTGAATGGCCTCTAAGTGTCCCATACAAAAAGTGTCCCATACAATAAGGGGATCTGCTGTACCTATGTTGTACAAAAAAAGACAATTATGAATGATTTTGTCTTAGTTAAGAACAAATTGTCATCCAATAGCCTTTGATTAAATTTCCAATATCCCTGTGGAAATTCTGTAAGAGTTACATGGAGGCCAATTAGATGGTGGTCAGATCGCATTCGATCTCCTATTAACACTTTTTTTTTGTACTTTTGAGGCCAGCAAGAACGAGACTAGGTAGTAATGAAGACGGCTAGCTTGATTAAGCCTCCTCCATGTATATCTCACTAGGTCAGGGTTTTCCAACCTCCATATATCCACTAGTTCTAATGTATCCATGATCTTTGTAATCTCCGTAAGTGTTTGAGGGTGATAGTTTGTAGAATGATTTCCTTTACGATCCATTGAGGTACTTAAAACCGTATTATAATCTCCCACCATAATAATAGATTATTTTGTTGCTTGTGAGCTCAATAGATTATTATGTATATTTTCAAAAAAGTGTGGCTCATCATTATTTGGCCCATATAGATTAATTAGCCAGATCTGTTTTTGGTCCAATAGAACATTTAAAATAATCCATCTTCCTTGCGGATCTGTTTGCACAGTTTGTACAATCGGATCAAAATTTGTATTAATTAGTATAATCACCCCTTTTGAGTTTCTTTGACCATTACGAAAATATTTTTCTCCCTCCCAGTCCTTTTTCCACCCAACCTCATCTATATTTGTAGAATGAGTTTCCTGTAACAATAGATATTATATTCTTTCTCTATTATCCATATAAAATTTTTTAGGATCTGCTAAGCCATTACAATTATAACTTGCTATACTTATTTCTCCACTTACCATAATGATACCCAAGTTTCAATTATACTTACCACAACCAATTTTTGTAAACTTACCATTAACAAGAATTTAAGCTTTCTGCCAATATCAGATATGTTTATGTCCTAGAAATAATAATGCATTAGCCTACGTTAGCTCAACCATCCCGTGGGTGGGACACCGAAGAGATCCTTAAGAGTTATTAAAAAGCACCATGATGATTAAGTGTCCATATAGCTGTACCATAATCATTTGCACTGTTAAGCATACTGTAACTGCAACTTTGTAAACCTCCAATTGTCCTAATATTCTACCCACTTAAACCTCCCCCCACATCTAGGTCTGTTGTCACTAAGACCGTCAAACCATCTCCCTGACTCATGACGAACCTTTGGGTCCTAAGGCAAACCCTTGGCCGCCCATTGGCGTTAGCCAGAGGGAAATATGGGCAGTCCCATGATAACATTATTATCTATGAGGATGCCTAAGACAACTAACCAAATAACATGGAAAACAGTCAGAAAAAAATAGTAACAATAATAGATACTATTAATATAAATTATAACAGCACAATCTTACAATGGTCAGTTCATTGGATTCAATTGTTCGTAAAAAAGAAAAAAAAATGAAATGCAAGATATATTTAATGTAGTCCTCATTATATCTTGTTGTATTCCGACAAAAAAAGGAAGAAGGAAAAAGGAACATAGATTCTAACGGCCGCTAATTACTGCAAATACAAAATTCGTCTTAGGCATCACTTTATATCATGTTGTGCTGTGCCAGAGCCGACCGCAAGCCAACCCCAGGCACTCCCTTATGAGAAGGCATACTCAAATACAACTCACAATCGATTCCGACACAGCCACGGCATGACAGCCAAGAACACATGCAGTACTGACGATCCAGAGCGCGTAAACCTGTAAAACCAACCCTCTCTCCACCCTACACATTATGTTTTTATTCCAGGGTCGTTGCTCTACCACCTCGGCTGTTTTACCTACGCCTATATCATTAGGATCAAGAATAAAAAAGGTAGTATAAATATTTCATATAGAGATATATAATATACCTTTCTCTCGCTCAGAGAAGTGCTTCCATAAGCCAATTATTGTATTAGTTCTACCGTTAACTTGAATCCCTTTATCCCAGTGTTAACCAGCCCACACCCACTAGAGACAACAACCCTGTTGATAATACCTCATCCATCCATTTGCCGATGTGATTCGAAATAATAATCATCCTTTACATTTTTTATATTGAGATTTATTTTTTAAACATAAAATGGTAATAGCAATTATTTTAGGATAGGCCTATTCCAATAGAGAACCTATGCAGGTTTGTAATTATATAATCCTTTATCCTAGCCCTATACTACATCTATTCATATTTAGCAAGTTTTATCTTAAAAGATAATCATTCCGATTCACATTGGTGAACAAGGGCCGCACTATATAACAGCTTTTAAGTCAAAATATACCCGACCTCTACAATTAGGACATATATAAACAAGAAAAATAACTTGGTATTTATAATGTACAATCTTCAAATTAAATACATAAAAAATCCTAAAGAAAAAAAAGGTCAGCCTTACCCACCCTCGCCTTCCCCTAAATCAATACCTGATAATACTTCCATATAGTCCAAAGTTCCACATTGCCTAAATAGAAAAAGGATGAGTTCCTCATACCCATTCTGCACTCTCCAACCATATTTTAAGTCGACATACTCCACGGTTCCATTAAGCATGAATAAAACCCAAAAAAAGTAGTTAATGCAAAAAAAATGTTTTTGTAAAAAAACATTGAATCTATATTTGTACTGTGTAACGCGGTGCAAATATGTATGTTTGGACTACTTCAACAGGACGTAGCTACACAGCCATGTTGTAATCTTCGATTCCTTGAACATTTGATTATTTACATATAATTTATCGACCACGAACATTCTGCTTCTCTGCTCGGAGCCTTTTGAAAGTGGCCTTTTGAAAGTGGGGTACAGGGCACGTCGTCTCTCCTCTATTTCATGAGGAAATGGTTAATTAATAGAGAATAGGGTGTTCTTCAATTCCATACCCTGTTGTAAAAAGGCAATTTTCATTGTGTAGTGGGTTAGCATAACTACTATCGAACGGTGCCTTCCCTCTGCTCTGCCACCAAAACCGTGAACTCTTCGAAAATCAATTGTTGACCACCTTGACTTTTTCTTCCATCGACTGATCGTTTTCATCCTCCTTTATTCTCATTATAACAATATTATTTCTCATACTTCTGCACTTTAGATCAAGTAATTCGGCTTTCGTTGTTTTATTATCAAACCGTAGCCTCTCTGTAGTGTCTTTTAGGGAGTCCACGGTAGTTTTCAATATCTTATTTTCCGCTCGTATTTCTTCCATCATTTTATTCTGTAATCCATTCATGTTTTTAAGGCCTCAACCTCCCCAGCCTCAGACTCCCCCTCCATTTTTGTGATGAATTCATGGGACAAGCTGTGCCTACCACGCTGCCACCTGCCATGTCATCCAGACCTAGTCCCAGGGTCCTTAGTTTATTGATGAACTTTGAGGGCACCCTTTCTAACTCAGATGCCGTAGAGGAAGGAAACCGCTCAGGGATTTCACCATGAGGCAAATTATGACTTTGGAACAGTTACAGAGTGTATCACTTTACTGCAAGTAACCTGGTGGCCTCATGCAGGGAATGTTATTCATAATTTCATAATTAATAGACCTTTTTTTTTGGTAAGAAAATCCAGTATTTCCATGTCAAATGGTTTTGTTCTATTTCAGTCTTCTGTGATGTATATAAAGTGTAATATTGGGATGCTAACTCAACATTTATTACATTTCAACTCTATATCTGACATGGTACAGGTGGCTTCTTTTTTAAGCCCGTAACCATGTGTGTGAAGTGTATACTTTTGTTTATAGATTTGTTTAAGACTACCAAGAAACTCTGTGTGACCCTGCAGTTGTAACGATCGTCTGACAGAGGGGACCAAGATGCACCGTGGTAAGTGCTCATATTAACTTTAATGACACTTTAAATAAAACAAGAAAACAAAAGCCAACAGTTCTGCCAGGTGAACACACAAGACAGAAAACAACTACCCACAAGACCTCAAAGGAAAACAGCCTGCCTAAGTATGGCTCCCAATCAGCGACAACGATGTACAGCTGTCCCTGATTGAGAGCCATACCAGGCCAAAACAAAGAAATACAAAAACATAGAAAAAAGGACATAGAATGCCCACCCTAGTCACACCCTGGCCTAACCAAAATAGAGAACAAAAACCTCTCTATGGCCAGGGCGTGACAGCAGTAAAAGGTTAATGGCTGTGATTCGAGAAAACTCTACAATACTAACCTAATTGACAGAGTGAAAAGATGGAAGCTTGTACAGAAAAAATATATTCTAAAACATGTGTAATGTTTGCAATAAGGCACTAAAGTAAAACTGCCCAAAATTTGGCAAATAAATGTGCTTTAAGTCCTGAATATAAAGCGTTAAGTGAATCTGGTGAATAACTGTCTTAGAGTGGTGGTGGTCAGGAGAGTAGCGACGGTACTGGTGCTCCCGCTGCGGTGACTCAGGCCAGGAGGGCCTACAGTACACCCTCGTGAACTGTTCCATTTCATAGAGCAGCTCCTCATATTCTCTCAGCAGTTCCCAACTGGAGAGGGTGTGGCTACTGAGGAGGCCTGGAGCAGGGCTTGTAGTAGTCTCTTAGGTGAGAGAGGTGCGTAAGGCTTCTCAGCTTCCTCAGGTGTATGATGGCTTCGTGTGGCAATGTGGGCTGAGGTGGGTGGTGGTAGGCGTCTCATGGTGAGACACACAAACTCCTCTTCAGGGCACCTCAACATCACAACTATACAGTAGCAGGTCAGAATCTGTCTCGACATGCATATTAACATGTTACTGCAAGCTACACAATTGGATCTTTACATAGCCCAATGAACAGTATGACATTACAACATAACACATCAGAGATATTCAAACAGACTAGTCTCAACAGAGAGTGAGGGTAATTACTGATCTGCCTGACAGTCAAGATTTATGGCCCAGTCTTTCCTGACAACTAGGGATTTTATCTGATTTTAGGAGGCACCATTGCTTAAAGAGGAATTTCACCCTGGGAATCTGGGCCTGTTTGTGCAATTTCGCGAAGGCTCTGTGTTATACTGATCGCACTATACGTTTTTGTGCGTATAGATATGGTTGTCCTTGTTCGATAAAGCCATTGGATGTCTTTCAGTGATGTTCCTAATGGTGGATTCATTGCTAAATATACAAGCTGATGCCTTTTCTTCAGTCTCTGAAAGACTACAACTGATGTGGGACAGGTGCTTCGTGCTCTGGCACTGTCTCTCCCCCATGGAGGGATTTTTTGAAAGGGAGGTGGACACTAACGACACAATCCTTTGGGAAAAACTGAAAAAATCCAGTCTCTTAAGCAGTTGTTGAAGTTAATCCGGGAACCCCTGCGGTTAGGGTGAATCCCGTCTCTTTTAACCCTTGTACTTTTCTGTAAAACAATTACGTCCGTTGTGGTATGGGTAAGAGACAGTCAAAGAATCAAGTAAAAACAGACAAAACTTTATTTTGTCTTGTCAGACCTTTCAGAAATAAGAAATACAAGAACATTTGATTTCAAAAACTCTATATTTAAGAACTATTTGTTAAACATATTTCCTTTCACAAACAAGCATTTTCTGTTTGGAGCTCATTTTTGATTGTCTGTGTCAGAGATCTGCTGCTCTCGTACTGAGAAGGAGAAAGCTTGGGAAAGATCCTTTTCACCCAAACATAGTTAAAAAAGTGCAACCAGAACCAGTCAAAACAAAATACATCGAAGACACTTGTTTATTTTGGATCGGTGCAAATATCTATACACTGTGAATGCCTCCGGGTCAAAATGACCCACAACATTCCACAACACATCAGTGTGTCCACATTTTGAAGTTAGGTTCATGACCCTAAATGAGGAAAAGTAATTTCATTTCATGGTCAAATTGACCCGCAACATAATAGGAGGTTTAAAGAGTGTTGATTGCTCCCACAGCAATGAAAAATTGTCACAAAAGGAGACATTCTTGTCTTTGCAAAGTTTCTTCAGGAACTTGTTTAGGGCAGCGAGGCAGCTGTAACATTCTAAACCCCTTCTATAGCACTGCAGTGGGCCAGAGATGATTATTCTGCCCTGTGCCAACAAAGGTGTTCAAGAGAATGTTCAAGCTCTGTAAGGTCACATCCAATTTCTGGAGACGGTCCTCTTTGTCCTTTCCAGTAATGAGGATGTCACCCAGGTAGCATTGTACTTCTGGCAAGCCACTCAAGATCTGACCCATTGCCTGACGTGCCCCTTGTCTGTCACGACAGTCAGCAGCCCCTTTGACTTTTCATCCACATGCATCTGCAAGTAGGCGTGGCAGAGGTAGATTTTGCTGAACTTTTAACACCACATCTGCCTATGTCTCACTTCCGCATCTGCGGTGAAAGGTGACAGAGCTAGAGCGATGTTTGTCAGACCATGAGAAATCACAAAAATCGGTCTTCTCACAAAATTGTCTGTAGCATCCGAACGGTCTGGCCTACAAAATTATTACCCCCTCTATGGAAAGATGGGACTCATGAACACAATGGTGTTCTCTGTTTTGCTCTACAACCCACACAAGCGTCTTGGGACTCATCTTGGTACAGCCAATGCACCAACTTCTGTCTGTAGTGTCCGAACAGTTTAGGCTACACACTAATATGACCCATCTGTTGAAAGGTGAGACTCTCACAAACAAGTACATGTTGGTTGTTTTGCTCTAGGATGCCCAATGTCCTCACAAGACTCATCTGAAAGTCCCCCGGTACCAGTTGTATAAGGGCACAAGGTGAGACCCAAATGCAGACACAGGAGGCAGATGGTAGAGCTCTGATATTTATTATAACAAAGGGAGCAGGCAAAGGCAGGTCAGGAACAGGCGAGAGTTCATAAACCAGGTCAGAGTCCGAACAGTACCAGACGAAAGGCGGTCTCGAGGTCAGGCCAGACATGGGTCAGAAACCAGATCTGAGTCCAAAACAGTACAAGGGGATAGGCAGGCTGGTAGTCAGAACAGGCCGAATGGTCAGGCAGGCGGGTTCGGAGTCAGGACAGACAAGGGTCGAAACCAGGAGGACTAGAAACAAACAGAGACGGGAAAAAATAGGAGCGAGGAAAATCACTGGTTGATTTGGCAAACAAGACGAACTGGCACAGAGAGACAGGAAACACAGGGATAAATACACCAGGGATAATAAGCGACACCTGGAGGGGGTGGAGACAATCACAAGGACATGTGAACCAGATCAGGGTGTGACAAGTTGAAAACATTTATGGAAGTATATATGGAGGCACATGTAAAAAAATAAAAAAATAAAAAAATGTTTCCTGATTTTTGTTATATCGTTCAAATGTAGGACAAACACTTCAGAATAAACTTCATTTTCTATCTGTTATTCCATGTAATGATTCTGTTATTCAATGTGTTTGTATGGGCTAATAGCAGTAAGGCCAAATACAAATGTTCATCAATTATACAGTACCAGTCAAAAGTTTGGACATCTACTTATTCAAAGGTTTTTCTTTATTTTTACTATATTCTATATTGTAAAGTAATAGTGAAGACATCAAAACTATGAAATAACACCCATGGTGTTATCACCCATATCATGTAGTAACCAAAAAGTGTTGAACAAATCAAAATGTATTTTATATTATAGATTCTTCAAAGTAACCACCCTTTGCCTTGATGACAGCTTTGCACACTCCTGTTAATTGAAATGCATTCCAGGTGACTACCTCATGAAGCTGGTTTAGAGAATGCCAAGAGTGTGCAAAGCTGTCATCAAGGTAAAGGGTGGCTTCTTTGAAATAATCTCAAATATAAAATATATTTTGATTTGTTTAACACTTTTTTGGTTATTACATGATTCCATATGTGTTATTTCATAGTTGTGATGTCTTCACAATTATTCTACAATGTAGAAAATAGTAAAAATAAAGAGAAATAACGAGTAGGTGTGTCCAAACTTATGACTGATACTGTATATATATTTTTTTTTGATACTTAAAATTCAAAATCAATTAGCAATATTCTCCTTGGTATGACCTTCCTAAAACCATTCATATAGCTTAGTAGACCCCCCCCCCCTGCTTAGCCAGGGCTTAGACTGTTTAGTGGCAAAAATAAGGGGTGTAAAAAAATTAAATACAAATGTTTCCTGGTCTTTCTTATATTGTATCTCTCAGATATAGGATAGATAATTCAGAACAAACTTCCTTTTGATTTTTCAGGGGACAATCTGTTATTCAATGGGTTTGTAAGGGCTCATAGCGGTAAGGCCAAAAAAATCTAATGTTTTTTTTCTCATTTAAAACAATTCCATATACCTTAGTAGAACCACCCGTGTTCCCTTCCCTGTATGTAGTGTACTTAACAGCTCCGTTCCCTTTCCTGTAGGTAGTTAGGTAGGTAGACTTCACAGCTCTATTCCCTTAATTTGAATTTCTCAACAGTTGTCTTAATGAAGAATCGAAGGAATACTTCAGGATTTTGGCAAAGATCATCCTCCCCAGAGTCAGATTAACTTGTGGATACCATTTTTATGTCTCCTTGTCCAGTATGCAGGAAGTTGGAAGTAGTTTTGTGAGCCAATGCTAACTAGCTTTAGCGCAATGACTGTATGTCTATGGTATCGGCTAGCATTAGTAGATACCATAGACTTCCGGTCATTATGCTAATGCTAGCATAGCTTGTATGAACACATTTCCATAGCTTGTATGAGCACATTTCCATAGCATGTGCCAGTACATTTCCATAGCTCTTGTCAGTACATTTCCATAGCTTGTGTCAATACGCTTCAGAAGCTTGTATGAACACATTTCCATAGCTTGTATGAGCACATTTCCATAGCATGTGCCAGTACATTTCCATAGCTCTTGTCTGTACATTTCCATAGCTTGTGTCAGTATATTTCCATAGCTCTTGTCAGTACATTTCCATAGCTTGTGTCAGTACATTTCCATAGCTTGTGTCAGTATATTTCCATAGCTTGTGTCAGTACATTTCCATAGCTTGTGTCAGTACATTTCCATAGCATGTGCCAGTACATTTCCATAGCTTGTCAGTACATTTCCATAGCTTGTGTCGGTACATTTCCATAGCATGTGCCAGTACATTTCCATAGCTTGTGTCAGTACATTTCCATAGCATGTGTCATACATTTGATATTGCAGAGTCACATTGTTGACATCTCATCACAAAATAGTACTAAATGCATTTATTTCCATACAGATATTGAAACAGACTACAGATATTACAAATTTAACTACTCAATCTCATATGCACAAAATGAATTTCTACTGAAAAGGTGGACCTTGGTGGTCATGCTAATGGAAGTATGGAACTATTCCTGGCTATTGAGATTTGGGAGAGAACACTTTCCTGTTTATCTAGTAGAAAGAGGAGGAAGGGAAGCGCTACTGAGGTACACAATAGTACATTTTGGTAGACAGAAGGTGCTTGTTGAGCTGAATATCAGGAGTTTACAACCTAATTTACTGGCTAATTTACTGGCTAATTTACTGGACAGACCAATCAACTGAAGGCAAACTAAAAATAAAAAAGATTGAGTTGGAAAATTGAGTTGTCCCTGTGTCCTTTGGATGGTGAACAAGAGGAGGACTTGACAGTGCTCTTTGGTAAAAGGGATGAATTGGTCCTCCTTTCTTTTTGACTTTCCTGTTTATATTACCCTTTGGGTTGTTCCACAAAAAGAGTGACTTTTGGGTAGTGTTATTTTGTCAAAAAAACATATTTCACCTAATATTATCATTCTGTCATGAGGAGCACACATTCCAATTCCCTATTCAAGAGGTCAAATTAATTAAAAAATGGCAATTAAAGTAACAGGGTTGACAATTTTATCTTAAATCAGCCATAACCCCCTGCAAGCTTAACAAAAAATAACTTGAAACATTTCTTGCCCATCAATGGGTAACATGCTCGAAGTTTTATGCTCAACGCTAACAGTTTTCTACCACAAAACAACAGAAAATGACCAAAAACCGTAGAACCAGTTTATAATTATTTTTTATTTAACCTTTATTTAACTAGACAAGTCAGTTAAGAACAATATCTTATTTAAAATGACGGCCTACACCGGACAAACCCGGATGACGCTGGGCCAATTGTGTACCGCCCTATGGGACTCCCAATCACGGCCGGTTGTGATACAGCCTGGATTCGAACCAGGGTGTCTGTAGTGACACCTCTAGCACTGAGATGCATTGCCTTAGACCGCTGCACCACTCGGGGAATGCTGCGCCACTCGGGACCGCTGCACAACTAGAAATAGTTTCAGCATATTAACATTTGTCTAGTTTACATAACAGGCTTGACCTTAAAATGTGGGACAAACGTAAATTAATCACTAATGCAAGAAAATATATATATGTCAGAAAAACATGACGTGGATCATGTCAAAATGTAGATTTTTGGCACCTTAGCGAGTCTTTATTCATATAAAAAAATAGGATATATTACATTTTCCATGTGGTTTGTATTAAAGGGCACTTAATTTAATATAGCAGGCTTTAAAATGTCTACTTAAATATCAGAGGTGCAAAAGGCACTCTATTTGTAGAACGACCCCTTTTATATTCAGCCCTAAACCTCAGCTCACTAGGTTGAAGACAAGACTACATTCCAGTCTTAGACAGAGAAAAAAAGTGCTTAACTTCAGACAAACACGCTATTTAATGCAGGTGGTTCTCGGATGGCCCATGTCTATCCCATAGAAATATAATCTCATGCTATACTGGACAAAAATATAAACGCAACATGTAAAGTGTTGGTCCCATGTTTCATGAGCTGAAATAAAAGATCCCAGATATTTTCCATACGCACAAAAAGCTCAAGTCTCTCAAATGTTGTGCTCAAATTTGTTTACATCACTGTTAGTGAGAATTTCTCCTTTGCCAAGATAATCCACCCACCTGACAGGTGTGGCATATCAATAAGCTGATTAAACAGCATGATCATTACACAGGTGGACCTTGTGCTGGGGACAATAAAAGGCCACTCTAAAATGTGCAGTTTTGTCTCACAACACAATGTCACAGATGTCTCAAGTTTTGAGGGAGCATGCAATTGGTATGTTGCCTGCAGGAATGTCCACCAAAGCTGTTGCCAGAGAATTTAATGTCAATTTTTCTACCATAAGCCGCATCCAATGCCGTTTTATAGAATTTGGCATGTAGGTTCAATGGGCCTCACACCCGCCAACCACGTGTAGCCACACTAGCCCAGGACCTCCACATCTGTCTTCTTCACTTGCGGGATCGTCTGAGGCGGTGCTGAGGAGTATTTCTGACTGTAATAAAGCCCTTTTGTGGGGAAAAACTCATTCTGATTGGCTGGGCCTGGTTCCCCAGTGGGTGGGCCTGGCTCCCAAGTGGTGAGCCTATACCCTCCCAGGCCCACCCATGGCTGTGTCCTTGCCCAGTCATATGAAATCCAAAGATTAGGGCCTAATTTATTTATTTCAATTGACTGATTTCCTTATATGAACTGTAACTCAGTAAAATCTTTGAAATTGTTGCATGTTGCATTTATATTTTTGTGGTCTATACATCTAATGGTATTATAAAGTACATAGCTTGTCAAACCAAGCACTTAAAAAAGTGCTTGGTTTGATTTCATAGCATTGAAATATGTCATCCTTGCTGGATACCAGCAAGTAGGACTGAATGAAATGCCTGGTTTGCAACAGGCTGGCTGCTGTATGTGTGTGTATCTTGTTCACTCATACCAATGGTTCAAATGTCTTCATGTCTTTAATAATTTCACCATAGAAAATACTACTTAGAAAACATGAACACATCATTGTGGTACTACAGTTAAAATAATAATTGTTCACACCAATACTTGGTTCACACTAACACCAACCTGTATTAAACATAGTACAAATATATTTGCACACTGTTTCCATCACTGTACAGGGGCACAACTTTGATTTTAGAATGTTTTTCTTTTTTAATCCAGTTGGATAAACACTCCAAACAGCCTACCTGACCGCTCGGAGGCCTCTGCATGGTTCTAAAGCACACCGTTGCCTCAATTTTTATCACATTCCAATGATAAAACCAGCGGGGGACAAAAATGCAATTTCAGAATGTAGGGGGGACCTGTCCCCCCGGCCCAGTGAAAGTTGCACCCCTGTTATTATAAATGGATGGTTTCAAATTGTTCACATGAAAAATGCTCACAGTATTACAACATGTTTGGCAATTGTTTCTGTGCAAACCCATAAATTTGCCTGTAAAAAGAGTAGGTCTACATTGTATTTTGTGCTCGTGAATATGCACAGCACATTGGTGCATAGCCATTGGGCTGTATCCTAAGTCCAGTTGATGTGGAACCTATGACAACAGTGCAACACTACAATACTTTCTAATTAGAAGAGCACAGAAACTTTCACACGTTCAGGAGGTGAAACGCTCTGGAATGTTGCAGAAAGAAATGCTTCCTATAGAGCTGACATGATTTCCTATTCTAATTGACAGAACAAGTGTCTGTTCTACAGAATATATATCTATCTGAACATTCTGTTACATTGCACCCCACTGAGTATGATCCTGGTAAGAAGTCACTGATGGTGGATTGACAGCAAAGCCCATAGGTATAGATATGGTCATGGTCCTGGTCATAGAGATTTGTTCGTGTTATGTGAAATTATCAGTATGTTTGCAAACACTATCACATATAGCTATTGCTACAAGTTGTTCTTGGTCATTTGACACCAGTCAGACTGTATTCAGTCATAACCGAGTCAGACAAAGGTCTGCTTGTACATCCAGGCTCTCAACATATCTCACAACTCATTGAGTAATCTACAGAATATCTACAGTAAACCAATGGGATACAACATACTTCACCATACTGACATTTAAGGGAAAAAATATCTTAAAGATTTTGTGGAGCTTTAAATAAAGAGAGGGTTGACACACTGTGTCCCAAAACCTGCTACTGAAAGCTAAACATTAAAGGTCCAATGCAGCCATTTTTATCTCAATATCATATAATTTATGGGTTACAATTAAGTACCTTACTGTGATTGTTTTCATTTCAAATGGTCAAAAAGAAACCAAAATAGCTTCTTAGCAAAGAGCAATTTCTCAAGCAAGAATTATGCTAGGACTGTCTTGGAGAGGTCTGAGTGGGGAGGGGAAAACGGAAAACTAGCTGTTATATGCAGAGGTTTGGAACTCTTATTGGTCTATTAACTAATTTACCACATGGTGATGTCATCAGGCAGGCCAAAGCTCCATCCCACCAAACAGCTCTTACACTAAAAAGGGATTATAATAATTTTCCCAATATCACAGTATTATTCCAACCTCATAGCCTGGAAATATGTATAAAACACAGGAAATCGTGTTTTTTACTGCACTGGGCCTTTAAACAATGCAATAAACCATTGACAAGATTATTTGTTTGTTTTTCACTTGGATGTAGTTCTAAGCCCTGCTCAGAACCACAACTACAAAATACAAAAGTTCACTATTATCACCCAGTAAGTGTTAGATGCCAAAGTACGACTAGGCCTAATGCTAGGTACAGATCTGCCAGTCTGTCCACCAGCAGCACAGCGGCAGAGCCAGCCTGCCCCGGGGGGAGAAAAAGGGCCTTTGGTTTGTGGTGTGGCATGAACCACTGCACCAGGAGGGTGAGGTACCGTTCTGTTAAGACAACCATGATACGGACAGTAGGCTGTCGACCAGTCGATCCTATAACTAGCGTGTCCAGTCAGTCTCAGAGCCGTAATGTAGCAGCTCTGCCTTGTGTCACTCCGTCTGTCAACCAATACGTCGGTCTTTACGCTGACACAGTGCGCTCTCTCTTCCCACTGGCCAGGTTCCTCTTCTTACAGTAGGTGTAGAGGGCCGTCAAAGGGATACAGCAGACAGAGGAGGCTAGGAGGAGGCCGATGAAGGCTTGGGCGTAAGGAGGATACTCCGTCACCACAGACTTCCCCTGGAGGAGAGGGAAGACAACAGGACAGGCAGAGATCAACATTATATCTGGGTTCAGCATATTCTGTTCCAGTGATTTTCTTTCATTCATGTATGACTGGTACAATCAAATCTCCCTTTGGGGATTAATAAAGTACAATCTCATCTTACCCGTTTTTTGGGCCGAGTGCTTGTTAGTGTAATGACGGGTATTGATAAGATATTGGAGATAGAGGCCTTACCAGTTCTTTGTTCCAGGCCTGGTATGTGGGCGTTCCTCCCTGGATATAGTTGACGATGTAGAAGATGAATAGTGTAATGAGGAGCATGGGACTGACTCCTGCCAACATGATCTTCCAGTACCAGTTAAGACGATGACCTAACATGTCTTCTACATCCTTCTCAAACCTGGAGAGGGAAAGGTTGCAGGAGCATTGACATGATGACTATGTCCATTAAGGCAGCCCCCCGCACCGCTCTGATTCAGAGGGGTTGAATGTGGAAGACACATTTTGGTTGAATACATTCAGCTGTGCAACTGACTAGGTTTCCCCTTTCCCTTCCTAAAATACTTTCATATATTTTGGATGGGCAAAAGACAACCATGGTATTTTAGTTTAAACATTCATTCGACATGCAAAGGAAATTGCTTATATGCTTCATAAGCCATAAACAGTACAAGCCCAACTTAAAAAAAACTACAGTACAGCCAAGTCAAAAGCCTGAGAGAAGAGTGAAAGGAATGTGAGGTATTTGTGGATGATTATTATGCTAAGTGTTGTTTGGCATTACTGGACACAATACAGCTTTTATGAGGTACTTTAAACACTTAGCTCTACTGGCTGCAAACAACTGCAGTAGGGCTACACATTCTCAAGTAGAAACTGTTTCAAATAATGTCAGCTCAACTATTGTTTCTTGGAGAAAAGGTACTGTATGACAAGATGTGTTAGTTTTTCCTGATTTCGAACAGCAATGGTGATGATGCTTAGAAAGCTTCTGAAATGAGCCATTCTTCCTTATCAATATTGCACGCACACACACACACCTTTTGATGCCATATATGTAGCAGACAGTGATAACTTCAATGAGGACGATGAAGAGCAGAGAGAAGGTGGCTCCATAGTCGTTGAACATGGTGAACCAGTAGTTCCCAGAACGGGTGGTGAAGCCCAGGCCAAGGAGCAGGCAGAATAGACACACCAGACCTACAGGATATGACAACACACCTGTTAGTCTCACACACAAACCAAACCTAGAGGATTGGCCCACTCAGCCTAGACCAAACTTATCTCTGTCCTGACCACCCAATGGTTGAACCAGCTTCCCCTGATGTTAGGACAGCAGAGTCCCTACCCATTACCCATCTTCTGAAAACCTCTCATTAAATAGTATCTTAAATAAGATAATAAATAAGACATAAAAAAACGTACTTACTACGACGGTGTTATGTAGTTATCTCACCTAGCTATTTTAAGATGAATGCACTAACTGTAAGTCACTCTGGATAAGAGCATCTGATAAATGACTAAAATGTACAATTTAGGATGGGACAACACACACCTAACTCAAGCAGCAGGCAGAACAGACACACCAACCTTAGGACAAGACACACCCGGGTCCACCCTAAACCTAGCTTCATGTTCACACCTTAGCTCAATTCTTACCCTCAACCACAACCCTAAAGCTAGCTTCATGTTCACACCTTAGCTCAATTCTTACCCTCAACCACAACCCTAAAGCTAGCTTCATGTTCACACCTTAGCTCAATTCTTACCCTCAACCACAACCCTAACCCTAGCTTCATGTTCACACCTTAGCTCAATTCTTACCCTCAACCACAACCCTAAAGCTAGCTTCATGTTCACACCTTAGCTCAATTCTTACCCTCAACCACAACCCTAACCCTAGCTTCATGTTCACACCTTAGCTCAATTCTTACCCTCAACCACAACCCTAAAGCTAGCTTCATGTTCACACCTTAGCTCAATTCTTACCCTCAACCACAACCCTAAAGCTAGCTTCATGTTCACACCTTTGCTCAATTCTTACCCTCAACCACAACCCTAAAGCTAGCTTCATGTTCACACCTTTGCTCAATTCTTACCCTCAACCACAACCCTAAAGCTAGCTTCATGTTCACACCTTAGCTCAATTCTTACCCTCAACCACAACCCTAAAGCTAGCTTCATGTTCACACCTTAGCTCAATTCTTACCCTCAACCACAACCCTAAAGCTAGCTTCATGTTCACACCTTTGCTCAATTCTTACCCTCAACCACAACCCTAAAGCTAGCTTCATGTTCACACCTTTGCTCAATTCTTACCCTCAACCACAACCCTAAAGCTAGCTTCATGTTCACACCTTAGCTCAATTCTTACCCTCAACCACAACCCTAACCCTAGCTTCATGTTCACACCTTAGCTCAATTCTTACCCTCAACCACAACCCTAAAGCTAGCTTCATGTTCACACCTTAGCTCAATTCTTACCCTCAACCACAACCCTAACCCTAGCTTCATGTTCACACCTTAGCTCAATTCTTACCCTCAACCACAACCCTAAAGCTAGCTTCATGTTCACACCTTAGCTCAATTCTTACCCTCAACCACAACCCTAAAGCTAGCTTCATGTTCACACCTTTGCTCAATTCTTACCCTCAACCACAACCCTAAAGCTAGCTTCATGTTCACACCTTAGCTCAATTCTTACCCTCAACCACAACCCTAAAGCTAGCTTCATGTTCACACCTTAGCTCAATTCTTACCCTCAACCACAACCCTAAAGCTAGCTTCATGTTCACACCTTAGCTCAATTCTTACCCTCAACCACAACCCTAACCCTAGCTTCATGTTCACACCTTAGCTCAATTCTTACCCTCAACCACAACCCTAAACCTAGCTTCATGTTCACACCTTAGCTCAATTCTTACCCTCAACCACAACCCTAAAGCTAGCTTCATGTTCACACCTTAGCTCAATTCTTACCCTCAACCACAACCCTAAACCTAGCTTCATGTTCACACCTTAGCTCAATTCTTACCCTCAACCACAACCCTAACCCTAGCTTCATGTTCACACCTTAGCTCAATTCTTACCCTCAACCACAACCCTAAAGCTAGCTTCATGTTCACACCTTTGCTCAATTCTTACCCTCAACCACAACCCTAAACCTAGCTTCATGTTCACACCTTAGCTCAATTCTTACCCTCAACCACAACCCTAAAGCTAGCTTCATGTTCACACCTTAGCTCAATTCTTACCCTCAACCACAACCCTAAAGCTAGCTTCATGTTCACACCTTAGCTCAATTCTTACCCTCAACCACAACCCTAAACCTAGCTTCATGTTCACACCTTAGCTCAATTCTTACCCTCAACCACAACCCTAAACCTAGCTTCATGTTCACACCTTTGCTCAATTCTTACCCTCAACCACAACCCTAAACCTAGCTTCATGTTCACACCTTAGCTCAATTCTTACCCTCAACCACAACCCTAAAGCTAGCTTCACGACCACACCTTAGCTCAACCCTAACCTCCTCTTCCCCCCCTTACCCTCATCACCCCTTCTCTCTCTCACCATTGAGTGTTTTGGTGCTCATGTAGCGGCTGATGAACTTCAAGTCACTGAGGGGGGTGATGACGGCGATGACGTTGCCCAGCATACTGCCCATGCCCAGCAGCAGCAGCATGATGAAGTAGAGCACAGACCACAGCTGAGACACGGGCATGTTCTTAATGGCCTCACTGTACACTATGAAGGCCAGGCCTGTACCCTCAACAGCCTGGGAGGAGAGAGAGAGGGAGAGAGAGAGAGCACGAGAGAGAGAGAGAGAGCACGAGAGAGAGAGTTTAGTGGATATTCAGTCCTGCATAGTGCAAAAGTGTCTGAAGTCAGTATTACATTTTTTGCTTTCCTCCATTTGAAAGTTAAGTGGGATGGTTTATTAAAGACAAAATGGAAAATCCAGAAGAGCGTTGAAAATTAAATATTAACATTAATTGTAACTGCAACAGCCAATGATATTTGCCACAGCTCACTACCATCACCACAGAGTCAAATAAAGTTGTATAGGTGACATTGAACTATGACTAAAATATTAAAGATTTATAGAATGGTGAGTGAAGTTATTATTGCCTCACAGTAAAATCCATTTATTTTGTTGCTACATGATAACATATTGTCAGGAAACCAGAGGTGTGTTGTTAGATTAAGGGCTCGTGTCACGACTTCCGCTGAAGTCGGTCCCTCTCCTTGTTCGGGCGGCGTTCGGCGGTCGACGTCACCGGCTTTCTAGCCACCACCGATCCACTTTTCATTTTCCATTTGTTCTGTCTTTGTCTTACACACCTGGCTTCACTCAACCAATTACTTGTTAATTATTTAACCCTCTGTTCCCCATGTTGTGTTTGTGAGTGATTGTTTATTGTAATTCAGTCCGTCTTTGTGGGCTCGTGATGTTACTTTGTAAATTTGTCTTTTTGAGTTAAAGTACGTTGATTACTCATATCTGTTGTCCTGCGCCTGACTCTCTACACCAGCTACACACAGGACCCTTACAGACCTGGTGTTGTTCTACTCATATCTGCTGTCCTGCGCCTGACTCTCTACACCAGCTACACACAGGACCCTTACAGACCTGGTGTTGTTCTACTCATATCTGCTGTCCTGCGCCTGACTCTCTACACCAGCTACACACAGGACCCTTACAGCTCGATTCAATCCATATTGCGGAAGTTCTGAGCTATAGTGCAAAAATGTTAAGGTAAGATCAGATTGAGCCGACTTATGCAGCATTTACCCTGAATGCAGTCTCTGCGAATGCGGGAACATTGAAATTTAAAGGCAATCTCGCTATATCGCAGAACTTCCGCGATTCAGATTGAATCGAGCCCTAAGAGAAGTAGCAAATTAAGTTGTCTTATCAGTATTTTGCACAAGTTTTCCTATTATTATTATTATTATTTCCTATTATTTGAGTTGTGTCATCATGACCTACCGTGTCTAGTTCAGCCTCTAGGTCACAGGTCTCCAGCCTACCTCCCAGATTGGCAAACTGTTCTGGGTGTGTCCTGTTCAGCTCAGCGATCCAGTGGTTGACATTCTCCAGACTGATGGTGTCCTCTGATAGATCAAAGGTGTTCAGGAGCAGCAGTCGCACCCTGGGAGAAGAAAAGAAATGTCAGTGTTCTGAAAAGGCAAGTGGTGTAGCGCAGTTTCTCTGAAAACTGTTTTTTTAGGTGGGGGCAGGGGGCCAGGTAACTTCCTGCAATTCTACACATTTTGCCATGGGGCAGAGAAAAATGTGCAGTTTTAAAGCAAATTTCCTGCTATTCTATGCATTTTGCCATGAGGTTGAGAGACAATTTAGCAGTTTTATAGCTAATTTTCTGTAATTCTAAACATTTTGCCATGGCTTATGACATTTATACATTTTTGGGTTAGGACCCCCAGCCCTTTCCAGTGGCTGCATGCTATGCCACTGGAAAGGGCATTTCTGATCTGAATCATACAGTATATCTAGCCTCTTATACAATTCCTCTCATTGCTGATCTAGATTTCAATGCCTTCCCCAGTCTAAGCACCTGCCATTTCTTCCATTTGTATGTCTGCAGAAACTGCTACAGTCTACAGACGTTAAATTCATTGCATATGTTTGACCTAGAATTGTTTATGTTTGTACTGGCTGAGTGCTGCTGACTGGTGTCACCTACCCCTCTGAGTTGAAAGTTCAATGCCAAAGTCAATGAGACAACCAACCAGACCGTGACCCCACCCAGGGCCTCACCTCTCCAGGCAGCTCTCGTAGTTGAAGGTGGCCTTAAAGCCATAGATGGAGAAGGTGACGATACTGGCGAAGATGGAGGTGCTACTGTTGACCATGGACACGATGATGGCCTGCTTCTCAAAGTTGTTGTTGTACTGGTTGTAGCTGGCAAAGGCGATGAGGGATCCAAAGCCCAGGCCCAGAGAAAAGAAGATCTGAGTGGCCGCATTGATCCACGTAGTGGGGTTAGCCAGCTGTTCCATCTAAGACAGCAAACACACACACACACACACACACACACACACACACACACACACACACATTAGTAAAGCATATTAGTAGCACACACACACAGTGGCAAGAAAAAGTATGTGAACCCTTTGGAATTACCTGGACTTCTGCATAAATTTGTCATAAAATTTGATTTGATCTTCATATACGTCACAACAATAGACAAACACAGTCTGCTTAAACTAATAAAACACAAACAATTATACATTTTCATGTCTTTATTGAACACACTAAACTTTCACAGAGCAGGGTGGGAAAAGTATGTGAACCCTTGGATTTAACTGGTTGACAGCAATAACCTCAACCAAACATTTTCTGTAGTTGCGGATCAGACTTGCAATGGTCAGGAGGAATTTTTGACCATTCCTCTTTAAAAAACTGTTTCAGTTCAGCAATATTCTTGGTGTCTGGTGTGAACCGCTTTCTTGAGGTCATGCCACAGCATCTCAATTGGGTTGAGGTCAGGACTGACTGGGCCACTCCAGAAGGTGCATTTTCTTCTGTTCAAGCCATTCTGATGTTGATTTACTTCTGTCTTTAGGGTTGTTGTCCTGTTGCATCACCCAATTCCTGTTGAGCTTCTATTGGCAGACAGACAGCCATGATGCTCCCTTCACCATACTTTACAGTTGGGATGAGGTTTTGATGTTGGTGTACTGTGCATTTTTGTTCTCCACACAGTCCTTCCTAACAACTCAACTGTAGTTTCATCTGTCCACAGAATATTTTGCCAGTAGCGCTGTGAAACATCCAGATGCTCTTTTGCGAACTTCAGTGGCTTCTTCCGTGATTTCCTCCCATGGACATCATTCTTGTTTAGTGTGTTACGTATCGTAGACTCGTTAACAAAGATGCTAGCATGTTCCAGAGATTTCTGTAAGTCTTTAGCTGACACTCTAGGATTCTTAACCTCATTGAGCATTCTGCGCTGTGCTCTTGCAGTCATCTTTGCAGGATGGCCACTCCTAGGGAGAGTAGCAACAGTGCTGAACTTTCTCCATTTATAGACAATTTGTCTTACCGTGGACTGATAAACATCAAGGCTTTTAGAGTTTTGTAACCCTTTCCAGCTTTATGCAAGTCAACAATTCTTAATCTTGGGTCTTCTGAGATATCTTTTGTTCAAGGCATGGTTCATTCAGGCAAATATGTTTGATGCCCATATGAATAACCCCTATGATGTAACTGGAATGATGAGATAGACGTTCTTTTATGTTTTTGTTTTATTATTTCACTGCCATACTGTGTTCGATCTTGTCTAGCCATCTTGTCGCAAGAGGACCACAATGGAAATAAGTCCCAGACTTTGTGTGTTATCCTCGATGATTTTATTCATGTGCATGTATGGCTTAATTATTTTTTTTTTTTAAATGGACAAATTAATGAACTAAATACTTCTTGTGAATAGCAAACTCAAATGTTGTGAGTTTTTTGATAGGGCATGGCAGCCCTAACCAACATCTCCAATCTCATCTCAATGATTGTACTCAAGGTTAGCTGACTCCAATTAGCTTTTGGAGAAGTCATTGGCCTAGGGGTTCACATACTTTTTCCAACCTACACTGTGAATGTCTAAATGATGGGTTCAATATAGACAAGGAAAATACAATACTTGTGTGTTAGTTTAAGCACACTGTGTTTGTCTGTTGTGATGAAGATCAGATCTAATTTTATGACCAACTTATGCAGAAATCCAGATAATTTCTAAGGGTTCACATACTTTTTCTTGCCACTGTATGTAAAGCAGGATTAAACAGAACAATGTACATGAGCTACCATACTTTGGGTGTGAAAACGTAGATCTTTTGCATCTCGTCTATGCCGCTCTGTCTTTGCTCATCCATATATTTATATGTACACATTCTTATTCCATCCTTTTACTTAGATTTGTGTGTATTAGGTAGTTGTTGTAGAATTGTTAGATATTGCTGCACTGTCGGAACTAGAAGCACAAGCATTTCACTACACTTGCAATAACATCTGCTAACCATGTGTATGTGAACAATCAAATTGTATTGTATTTGATCAATAATGTTCTTTCATTCATCTAATCATTCATACCTTGGGCGTGAACATGTACTTCACACCATTGATGGCTCCGTGAAGGGTGACCCCACGGATGAGGTAGATGATGAGGACCAGGTAGGGGAATGTGGCTGTGAAGTACACCACCTAGAGGGCAGAAACAGCAGGGGGATTCAGGGTCAAAGTTCAACTATGCTGCACTGATAGCCTGTTTTCTAACAGATTTGGCCCACTTGTCCCACGGTTTTATAACATTGCTCGCTGAATTTACTGTGAAGTTGTAGGTGAAAGTAAACTTGTTCGTGTATATCTTTCCATCAATTGATAACGATGTTATTACTTTTCTATTATTTATCTCTGTACTGTTGGGAAGGGCCCGTAAGAAAGCATTTCACTGTTGATCTACACATGTTGCTTACCAAGCATGCAATGATTAAAATGTGATTTGATTTATTTTGATGAACCTCTTTTAGGTTCTCCTGTGTGCACGCGCTTGCACGTTATAATAAACATCATAGGCAGCTCGTGAGATTCAAGTTTGGGGAAGCTTACAATTTATCCTACCATTTCTACCTATCTGCGTGCCAGTTATTCTTCATGGAACAGTTTCATTTAAATCTCCTTCCAGACTCACATTAAGCATCTCCAATCCAAAATGAAATCTAGAATCGGCTTCCTATTTAGCATCAAAGCATCCTTCACTCATGCTGCCAAACATACCCTCGTAAAACTGACTATCCTACTGATCCTTGACTTCGGGGATGTCATTTACAAAATAGCCTCCAAAACTCTACTCAGCAAATTAGATGCAGTTTATCACAGTGCCATCCATTTTGTCACCAAAGCCCCATATACTACCCACCACTGCAACCTGTATGCTCTCGTTGGCTGGCCCTCGCTTCATATGTCGCCAAAACCACTGGCTCCAGGTCATCTATAAGTCTTTGCTAGGTAAAGCCCCACCTTCTCAGCTCACTGATCACCATAGCAGTACCCACCCGTAGCACGCGCTTCAGCAGGTATATTTCACTGGTCACCCCCAAAGCCAATTCCTACTTTGGCCGCCTTTCCTTCCAGTTCTCTGCTGCTAATGACTGGAACGAATTGCAAAAATCACTGAATCTGGCGACTCACATCTCCCTCACTAACTTTAAGCATCAGCTCACAGATCATTCCACCTGTACATAGCCCATCTGTAAATAGCCCATCCAACTACATCATCCCCATATTGTTATTATACTTTTTTTTGCTCCTTTGCACCCCAGTATCTCTACTTGCACATTCATCTTCTGCACATCTACCACTCCACTGTTTAATTATTCAATTGTAATTACTTCGCCACTATGGCCTATTTATTGCCTTACCTCCCTAATCTTACCTCATTTGCACACACTGTATATAGATTTTTTTTATTGTGTTATTGACTGTACGTTTGTTTATTCCATGTGCAACTCTGTGTTGTTGTTTGTGTCGCACTGCTTTGCTTTACCTTGGCCAGGTCGCAGTTGTAAATGAGAACTTGTTCTCAAATGGCCTACCTGGTTAAATAAAGGTGAAAAAAATGTGTTTCTCAAAATTACTATCACATGGTTAATCAGAAAAATCTGAATTAAAATGATCAAAATCTCAACTAATGCAAGAGCACCAGCCTTGGACACATGGACACATTGATTCATTGGTGGCTAAAGAAATTGGCACATGGAACTCGGAGATGGCCAATGCAGCAGTAGGCCTATAACTTTCATCGTCAACTAAGTAAAATGGGCTTAACACAAATTAAAACAGTAGAAAATATCATGATATAAATTCAGTTTTTTTCAATCGCATTAATCTCTCTGCATCCCTTTCTATCTGTCTTGACTTGAGCTATCGCTAGTGAAGTGCAACATTGTATCAACTCAGCAGGTTGGCGTGCTCAGATGTGTGCGCTCCCTCCATGTTATGACAGAGAAACCATACACATGCTCATTTCTCACATGGGGCACTCCAAACAAAATACATAGAAAAAAAATTGCAAAACTCCTAAATAAACCAAAACTTGTTTCTCACAAGTGTAGCAGGTTGTGAACTCTGCAAACAATGTTTCCACTCCAAGAATGAGAACAGTAAATTACTGTGATACATGAAATAACAGAAATGTATGTAACTGTTGGGGTTCATTTCCTTGTTCCTTGTCAATCATTGGCTCATTGGTGAAATTAGCATTATGACAATATCTTTAATTAAATCATTCAAAAACATTTAATGCAATTGCAGACAAAAGTTGACACCAGGAACATAGCATGCATGTTTCCGAGTAAATTCTGCAAAATATAAAAAGGTCCCAAGTTAATTTATTAAACCTGAAGTCCAGCCCTAGTGATGTCACTGCCTACATCATCATCTTCTACTCATGAGACCAAAACCATGCCTACTCAACACTAAAACTCTTGTTTATATAGCTATCTAAAAGCTTAGCAGTAAATGTCCAAGTTACTTTACAGTGGAATGTCTGACTAATCTCTTAACTCTTACACTCCCCTGCAGAGTTCTGTCTTCACAGTCACATATTTCTCAGACAGTTTCTTCATAAGAGGCAGAGAGCCTAGAAAAGTACTGTGGAACAATATTAAACCTCAATGTATGTATGTATGTATGTATGCATGTATGTATGTATAGTTAATCTGTAGTCTAGCACCCTATAAATGTGAGGGAGGGGTCTTATAACCCCTCCCCTTCTATTAATACAACATAAGCATAATCAATTATTATAAAACATCAAACATTTGGTACAGCCCCTATCGTAACCCCTAGGTGAACCTCTTTCATAACCAAATGACAGGGGATTAACGGCACCTTGACTAGGCCTACTTGTTACATACTGTATGTAATGGGGAATTGATCAAAATAAACAAAAGGAAAACAATTCACACAAAACAATGAATGTGCAAGAATTGTTGGGAGACATTGGAGCACATTATTGAGAGCTGAGTGCATGTATTCTGGAGAGAGACGCAGACGCCCATATTTTCGCCACACACGTCCCTTTATTCTTGTCTCAACATTTTCAATTATACTCAAGACACATTATCTTCACACATTTTAGATGCCTTTCACGGACATACGCAACTCAATAATCAGCTAGGTCTACAGTGGCCTGCGAAAGTATTCATCCCCCTTGGCCTTTTTCCTATTTTGTTGCCTTACAACCTGGAATTAAAATAGATTTTTGGGGGGTTTGTGTCATTTTATTTACACAACATGCCTACCACCTTGAAGATGCAAAATATATTTTGGGGTGAAAGAATCAAGAAATATGACAAAAACCAGAAAACTTGAGCGTGTATAACTATTCACCTCCCCAAAGTCAATACTTTGTAGAGCCACCTTTTGCAGCAACTACAGCTGCAAGTTCCACTGGATATCATAAGGTGAATGCACCAATTTGTAAGTCGCTCTGGATACGTATAACTTTCTTAACCCTTTCCTTTGTTATCGAGGTCACCTCTCAGATGACTGTTTTCCTCTGCTCAGTAAAAATACAGGTAACTGCCAAAATAAAGGAAACACTTGACTAAATGAGGGATACAAAGTATACTGAAAGCAGTTGAGTTAATTAAGCAGTTTACATCCTATCATGCTTAGGGTCATGTATAAAAATGCTGGGCAGGCCATTATTTTGGCCACCATGGCTATGCCCCCATAGGATGACAATGCCCCCATCCACAGGGCATGAGGTGGCACTGAATAGTTTGATGAGCATGAAAACGATGTAAACCATATACCATGGCCGTCTCAGTCACCAGATCTCAACCCAATTGAACACTTATGGGAGATTCTGGAGTGGTGCCTACAACAGCGTTTTCACCACCAGCAACAAAACACCAAATTATGGAATTTCTTGTGGAAGAATGGTGTTGCATCCCTCCGATAGATTCTATAAGTGTCTGGAACTCTATGTCAAGGTGCATTGACGCTGTTCTGGCTTGTGGTGGCCCAATAACCTATTAAGACACTATGTTGGTGTTTCCTTGATTTTGGCAGTTGCCTGTATGACACAGGAGACGATAGTGACCCATGTCCACTAGATCTTCAGCTAGCATGACATAACTGTCTTGACCCTGTCCATCATTACCAAGCTGATCTCTGACCTCTCACCTTCCCGGTGGACTTGACCCCCTTGACGATGAACAGGTAGACAATCATCCAGGCCAGCAGGAGGCAGAGCGCCTGTCCCATGTGAATCCCTCCGTTCTCCTCAATGGACCCGGAGATGTCCAAGGTCTCTCTGTAGAAGAAGTACTGTGTGGGCGTGGCCCGCTCACACTCCTCCACATGGCCAGTCAGGTTGCTGTTAACCGGGCACTCTGCCCATGGCAGGACCGACTGGAGCAGAGTGGGAGGAAACAGCACAGGTCAGGTCAGGCACAGGACATTACAGATAGCACTAGAGCAATGAACTGCATCTTCTAAGATTCCAAACAAAACAGTCTGCACAGGACCAGTAGTGTGTCCTCAAAGCTGAGGGAGCCTGTTGATACACCTTGTAATAAGATTGTAACAAGTTATTGAAGATTGTCTACATTTTATGATTGCATCATGCATTTGAATGGAGGTCAAATACTTTGAGTTGCTCTATTGAAAATAAAGATAATTTTGCCATTGTGAGACTGGAACTAACCTGGAATGAATGAAAGAGGTACCAGAAACTCCATGCATTGATGACATTGTAATAGAGGCATAGGTACATGGAGGTCACAACACTGGCCAGACCTGGAACCAGCAGAGAGACGAACAGATACATTTAAACTATAAGCAGATATCTCATTTGCATCTTTGATAAGGATACTTTTATTAGGTTGTTGAAATACATTTGCAGTGTTGGGAAGAAGTAAACTACATGTAGTTCAACTAGTAATTTAATTACATTTTACAGTAGCTTACATTTTAGGGTTCTTCGGATTTCCCCATAGCAGAACTCTTTTTGGTTCCAGGTTGAACCCTTTTAAATTCCAGGTAGAACCCATTTCGGTTCCATGTAGAACCCTCCAGTTAATTACTTTGTTGCCATGTAGCGGAGTAGTTAACTACACAAACTACATACTACATTTTTTGCAAAAAGAATAGACAATATGTAGGCAATACTTTCCTTTCTTTTTCGGAGTCAGACCTGCCTAATTCTCACTTGAAGCAGTTTTTTAAACAAGCTAAATTACACATTTTGTTAACATATGACCCCAAAGTGATCTGTTCTTGCAATTTGAAGTCAATGACATTTTAGATTTACATATGATAATTTGTATGTAGTGAACTACTTTTTCAAAGTAACTTTAGTTAAGTAAACTATATTTTTCTTCCAGTGTGAAGTAATTGGTAGCTTAAACTATAAACTATATTTTTAGAGAGCTTCCCCAACACTGTACATTTGACACAAAAGAACTGGCCTAAATGTAACAAAACCATATATTTAAATGTGTGTAATGTGATCAATTAAAGGCAAATGTATGTACTTTATTCAATGGCAGTGTGCACCCATACATGTGTAGCACTCTATGTGCAGTGTCCACTGTCCCAAAAAATATTATTAAAAGTAATAAAGAAAAAAAATGATATACACCTACTCATTCAAGGGTTATTTTTGACTATTTTCTACATTGTAGAATAGTAGTGCCGACATCAAAACTATGAAATAACACACATGGAATCATGTAGTAACCAAAAAAAAGTGTTAAACAAATCAAAATATATTGTATTTTTGAGATTCTTCAAAGTGGCCATCCATTGCCTTGATGACAGCTTTGTAGACTCTTGGCATTCTCTCAACCAGATTGATGAGGTAGTCACCTGGAATGCATTTCAATTAACAGGTGTGTCTTGTTAAAAGTTAATTTGTGGATTTTTTTGTGGAACGGATGATCTCCGCATGTGTGGTTCCCACCGTGAAGCATGGAGGAGGTGGTGTGGGGGTGCTTTGCTTGTGACACTGTCTGTGATTTATTTAGAATTCATGGCACACTTAACCAGCATCGCCTTCCCATCTGGTTTGTGCTTAGTGGGACTATCATTTGTTTTTGAACAGGACAGTGACCCAAAACACACCTCCAGACTGTGTAAGGGCTATTTGACCAAGAAGGAGAGTGATGGAGTGCTGCATCAGATGACCTGACCTCCACAATCACCTGACCTCAACCCAATTGAGATAGTTTGGGATGAGTTGGACTGCAGGGTGAAGGAAAAGCAACCAACAAGTGCTCAGCATATGTGGGGACTCCTTCAAGACTGTTGGAAAAGCATTCCAGGTGAAGATAGTTGAGAGAATGCCAAGAGTGTGCAAAGTTGTCATCAAGACAAAGGTTGGCTACTTTGAATATTTGATTTAATACTTCTTTGGTTACTACATGATTCCATATGTGTTATTTCATAGTTTTGATTTCTTCACTATTATAGTGTTCACTAGTGTGCTCCCTCTCCGGCCTCTAGGTCACCAGGCTGCTCGTTATGGTGCACACCTGTCATCATCGTTACGCGCACCTACGCGTCATTAGACTCACCTGGACTCCATCACCTCCCTTATTACCTTCCATATACATGTCCCTCCCTTTGGTTCCTTCCCCAGGCGTTATTGTTTTTGTTCCAGTGTCATGTCTGTGTGTTGGTCGTGTTACTTGTTTTATGTTGCGTTTATTTATTAAAACACTCACTCCCTGAACTTGCTTCCCAACTCTCAGCGCACATCGTTACAGTAGAAAATAGTAAAAAAAAGAAAAACCCTTGAATGAGTAGGTGTGTCCAAACTTCGACTGGTACTGTATATTCAGTACTCACCCACTCCCCCCAGATATGGGCTAATAGCTCTCCATGCTCCAATGCTGCCCAGATGCATCTTCTGACCAATGGCTAACTCCATGTAGAACAGGGGTACCCCCAACAGGACCAGCATAAGCAGGTATGGGATCAGGAACCCACCTGTGGACAGAAAAAGGACACACATACAGTATATTTGGCCATTCAAACGACCTGCAGTAGCAGAGACAAAAACACACACATGATCTATAAGGTGAGCTTCAGATTCATATGACACCCAGAAAATGTGTTCTCATTCTTAATAGTTCTATTTCATTTACATAATGAATGTGGCCTTGGTCCTTGTATTCTGTTGCATATTTCTTCTCCCTATATATTAATGGAAAGAAAGGGAGCAGTGCAGTGCTTCCTTCATTATTCTTTGATCAAGGGTCTAACATCTAAACAAAGCTTTATTCATGTTTCTACTGGGTTCTGTTCTCTCTGACTTTCTCAGTATTCATGGCAATCACAAAAAAACTGTCTGGCCTGGGTCACCCCGTGAACTGAAAGCAAAGGGACCTGTCTACTGTGATTTCCAGTCTGCTAGTCTGAGTCGTCGACAGTAATTACAGTAAGCAGGCAGTGGGGCAGAGAGTGAAGGGGGCAGGGGGTGAGGAGGGAAAGGGGAGCACGGGGACATGCTCAGTGACACAAACACAAAGTCAAAGCGAGTTTAGAGAAGGGTCAGCCACTGGAACCATTTTGGGATTCATTAATTCACATTAATTTACCCATCCGTCCATTCATTTCATTCATTCATTCATTCAGTGGGTGAACATAGTGGTATTAAAAAGCATGTCATTGTCCCTAATTTAGCAGTTAGAAGGAAGATTCCATGCTTCTAGCTCTCAGATTCTTCATGCTACCTTCCTTTGACTGTAATGAACCCTTGTGAATGAGTGTTCACACAGAAACAGCTTGTATAATCGGATAAGGATTAGACGGAAATTGAAATGGTTGGATATATTGGAATAAATAGCTTTCCTGTACTGTAATCTCGGATTCCTCAAGTTGTTGCACAAGAAAAACACGATTGTAAAATCACGTTATTGTGATGTGTATCAGGTGATTATTTACACTATGACAAATCATTTTTTGAGCACTGTAAAATAAATAATGCACAACGCAATCATAACATAGTATAGAACTTAAAGGGGGCCTCAATATGTATTATGTAAGACCCCTAACCTCTAATGTCCCATCTTTCTGTTTTACGTTGTGATCTGTTAACAATGAGAGGGACATTAGATTTTATAGGCTTTTTGGGACCTCCTGTCATTTGTCCACGCTCATGATGTACTGTTTGTTCTACATGTCATTTTGATTACTGTATGCTTGAATTCCTGTCATTAGGTGTATGCCTGCTGTAGATTATTAGTATTGAATAGCTTCTCCTAAACCAGAGCCTCATAGGGGTATGCAAGGATGGAGCAATTCACAAGGTAGAATATTTCATACCATTTCATGAGGTAATTCAAGTGTATTTTTCTTCCGTCATCTTATCTCTGTCAGTGTCAAGTTGGTGGGGCATTGCCTTAAAGTTACTGTCCAGTATTTCCAGAATTCAATTAAATATGACCTATAATTGAACTTTAGTTCCAAAACGCTATATCCCCACATTTTTCATATTTGTGTTTTTTCACCCAAAAATGATTGCTTATGGGTACCTTCATCCGTGTGTGAAATATTACTGTTGTCAGATTTTCTATTCATAGATTTTTGATGTATATTCAAATGTTTTTGTTTTTTGCAAAACACTATGTATCCATTGTTTAGCTGGAATGGAATGTTCGTATCCTGTATATATGACAGTGATATATGGCTGTCTCACCTACCTTAATGCACTAACTGCCACTCTGGATAAGATAAGAGCATCTGCTAAATGACTAAAATGTAAAATGTAAATATTTTACATAAAGATCTCACATTACTATAGCGATTCATTTTTTATTAAAAAAATTATAATATTGATTTTACAAATGTATAATTTGTACAGTTCTTTAATAAACATTTTGTTATGTCACATTTAACTGTATAAAACCCAGCAGTAGTACTTATCTCAAGTTTTGCAAAAAAACATGATTATTTGTTTCTCTGAAATGAAACCATTAAGTGATTTTAAACAAATACATGTCTGTCAATGAACAAGCCCATGCCCTGATTAGATGGTGAAATAACACACTAATCTCTTGCATAAGTTCTTTAAACAATAAGACCTAATTTACCAACATTTCTGAAAATATATATATATATATATATATATATATATATATATATATATATATATATATATATATATATATATATATATATATATATATATATATATATATATATATATAGCATTTTGGAAGGAACCTCTTCAATTACTTACAATATGAGTGAAACAGTTTTCCTTCCAAAAATTGTAATTAGGTATGTTAAAAGCAGCTTTTCTGTGTCGGAATGGTGTGGACCAGTGGAGGCTGCTGAGGGGAGGACGGCTCATAATAATGGCTGGAACGGAGCAAATGGAATGGCATTTGATACCAGTCCACCTATTCCACTCCAGCCATTACCACGAGCCCGTCCTCCCCAATTAAGGTGCCACCAACCTCCTGTGGTGTAGGCATACCCCAACAGAATGTTGTGGGTGTATACCGGTCATTAAAAATATTAATGCGAGTAGACCACTGATTGGTCAGCTCATGCTACTCTAGACCGTTGATTGGTCAACTCATCCTCCTCCGTAGTATGAAATCATACACCACAAACTGATGCTGGCACTAAGATCGCACTCAAACGCACTCAACACGCTGTATATGGCCATAAGCAAACAAGAAAATCCACCTCCAGAAAGGGCGCTTCTTGTGGCCGGGGATTTGAATGCAGGGAAACCTAGTTTTGACTCACTTTTTCCATCATGTAACCTGTGCAACTACAGTCAACAAAACTCTAGGTCACCTTTACTCCACACATAGAAACGCATTCAAGACTCTCCCTTGCCCTCCCTATGGCAAATCTGACCACAACTCTATCCTCCAGATTCCTGCTTACAAGCGAAAACTCAAACAGGAAGTAACAGTGATTCACTCAATACAGAAGTGGTCCGATGAAGTGGATGCTAAGCTACAGGGGCTGCTTCGCAAGCACAGACTGGAATTTGGTCAGGGATTCAACCAATAACATTAAGGAGTTTACCACATCAGTCACCGGCTTCATTAATAAGTGCATCAACAACGTCGTCCCCACAGTGACCGTAGGTACATATCCCAACCAAAAGCCATGGCTAACAGGCAACATCCGCACTGAGCTAAAGGCTAGAGCTGTCGCTTTCAAGAAGCAGGACACTAATCCAGACGCTTATAAGAAATCCCACTACAACATCTGATGAGCCATCAAATAGGCCAAGTGTCAATACAGGACTAAGATCAAATCCTACTACGTTGGCTCTGACACTCGTCAGATGTGGCAGGGTTTGCAAACTATCAAGGATTACAAAGGGAAACCCAGCCGTGAGCTGCCTAGTGACACGAGCCTACCAGCAAGCTAAATGCCTTCTATGCTCACTTCGAAGCAAGCAACACTGAACCAGTCATGACAGCATCACTGTGTTCTCGCTCTACATAGGCGATGTGAGTAGGACCTTTAAACAGGCTAACATTCAAAAAGCTGAGCGTTCAACACCCTAGAGCCTTAACAAGCTCATCAATAAGCTCAGGACCCTGGGACTGAACACCTCCCTCTGAAACTGGACTCCAGGTGGTGAGGGTAGGCAACAACACATCCACCACACTGACCCTCAACACGGGGGCCCCTCAGGAGTGAGTGCTTAGTCCCCTCCTGTACTCCCACGACTGTGTGGCCGCGCATGACTCCAACACCTTCATTAAGTTTGCTGACGACACGACGGTGATAGGCCTGATCCCCAATAATGATGAGACTGCCTATAGAGAGAAGGTCAGTGACCTGGCAGTATGGTGCCAAGACAACAACCTCAAAAATGAAGCTGATCGTGGACTACAGGAAACATAGGGCTGAGCATGCCCCCATCCACATCGAAGTGGCTGTAGTGGAGCGGATCAAAAGTTAAGTTCCTCTGTGTCCACATCACTAAGGAATTAACATGGTTCAACACAGCAGACAATGCCTCTTCCCTCTCAGGAGTCTGAAAAGATTTGGCATGGGCCCTCAGATCCTCAAAAGGTTCTATAGCTGCACAATTGAGAGCATCTTGACTGGCTGCATCACCGTTTGGTATGGCAACTGCTTAGCATCTGACCGCAAGGCCCTGCAGAGGTTAGTGCTTACGGCCCAGTATATCACTGGGGACGAGCTTCCTGCCATCTATACCAGGTGGTGTCAGAAGAACGCCCTCAAAATTGTCAAAGACTCCAGCCACCCAAGTCACAGACTGTTCTCTCTGCTACCGCACGGCAAGCGGTACCGATGCATCAAGTCTGGAACCAACAGGACCCCGCTTATACCCCCAAGCCAGAGGACTACTAAATAGTTAACCAAATAGCTACCCAGACTATCTGCACTGACCCTCTTTTTACTAACTATTTTGACTCATCACATACGCTGCTGTTACTGTTTATGATCTATCCTGTTGCTTAGTCACTTTACCCCTACCTATATCTATCGTAATTACCTCGTAACCCTGCACATCGACTCGGCACTGGTACCTAGTGTATATTGCCAAGTTATCATTATTCATTGTGTATTTCTTCCTTGTATATTACTCTGCATTGTTGGGAAGGGCCTGGAAGCATTTCACCTTTAGACTACATCTGTTGTTTACGAAGCATGTGACATTTTCTGTGGTTGATTTGATTGATTTGAAATAGCCAACATTTTTTAAACTATCTGTTTGAGATACACGTTTGGGTTTTTAAAGTGTAAATTATTCAATATAATGCTTTGGACACAAATACGAGTATATGATGAGACAACAATATTATTTGGGTATGAGTTAACAGAATATTAACTTTTACATGTTTTTTGTTACTGGACAGTTACATTAAGGCAATAACTCTACAATAATAAATACAGAACAACTATACTAGCATACCACACCTGTATTTATGGATTGGACATATTGGCCTTAAAGCAACCAAGGCATCAAAGAGTCTTGTATGTGAACATTTTCTAGGAATCTATGAATAGAAGAACACAACACCTGTTGACTGTTAGGCTACTAATTGTAAAACTTTGCAATCAGTTGAGCCCATTAAAAGCAAAATGCAAAAGCAAATGTTGATCCATTGTTATTCTGTGATAAACAACTGGGCGCGTTAAGGGTTAAAATGGGCTCTGTATCAATTCAAACCTTAGAGTGGAAAGTACTTGTGTGCGCGCTTTTGAAAGCTCCTTTATGTATGCGCTTTGGTACATGCATTACCCTCTGTTTTTGAGTTGACTAACTGTTCTCAGTGACTTATGGGAGGAATATGAATTGAACTAACTACTAAGTGAGATCATTTTAAAAAATATATATATTTTCAAATGTCCTGCACCATTAACCTTTAGAGGAAGAAAACAAAAGGCTGCACAGTAACACCTTCACTTACTACAAATGTTTAACAAGGTGACTGACGCTAACCAATATAGTAATCGTTCCGATTCCCTGTAATTAATAAACTGAAAACGTTTCACCCAGGGTAAAAGAATAACTAACCCATTCTACAACCGCACAAGATCAGTGCTCCATTGCGCATGGATAAAGGTGAATAAATTGGACACTGACTGGCTATTCATATAGCCTACATTACCACTTTTAATCAGTAAACACTAATTGTATTCATTCATTTTACACAGCGTCAAATATTGCAGTTCGATATTTAATCAAACTGTACACCTAAATGTACAATATATTATAGATGAAACCCTAAATTAGGCTATGCGCTGCACCTAAACAAATAAATATTGCTTACCCCCGCCATGCATTTGACACAAGTATGGAAAACGCCACACATTTCCCAGTCCAACCGCATATGATACACACGCCAGGACAAATTGCATGGGATTGTCCCACTCTGCTCTTGCGGCGTCCTTCCCCATCGTTGAGTCCTGAGCACACAATCAAGCCAATGTTCAGGTCCGGTCGAGTCGGTGCGGTGGACAACCTTGACAGTCAGCAAGCCTAAGTCTGAAGTACCGGGAGTATGGATGGCACTCCTGTCTGGATAATAGAACAAATCTAATGACAGCGCCCTATGGGAAACAGGGAGAGTGTGTCAACAGGAGGCTGCTCGAGTCAGACACATTTG
Organism: Salmo trutta; assembly: GCF_901001165.1. Lineage (NCBI taxonomy): Eukaryota > Metazoa > Chordata > Actinopteri > Salmoniformes > Salmonidae > Salmo > Salmo trutta. The sequence continues at coordinate 15,820,463 of NC_042993.1, read as the reverse complement.
CAATGGTTAAAGAAATAGCATGGAGTTTATAGAACGCTTGCCCATTCTAATTAGGTCCCCCTACTTGAGAGGGAGGGCCTAATGTTTTAATGGGTAGGCATAGGCTAGAGAGTTTACATAACCCAGGTGAATGTTTGATTTTCCCAGCTCTTCTTAAAAACCTGAGTTTATAAGTCTGTCATAGAGACAGTGGACCATCGCCAATACCTTTTATATTCCTTAGGGTAGGCTTCAGATAGCATGTCTTTGCTTTTGTACAATGGACTTCACAGTACAAGATTCAGTGCTGGAAATAATGCATTTATTTTCCTTTTAACTGTTCATACAATTTGAAACATAGTACTGGAGTCAGATGTGCAAAAACAGCACAACCAGTGTTAAGGTGTCAATGATTCAAATAGTTTTTCTGTAAGAAGTCAATCAGTAAGGCACATTCTTCTACCTAAAAAAGGGACATTTCATTACAGTTTTAGTGCATTTAAATTAAAAAGCAATGCAAATTAAAAAAAAAATAACAGAGATGAGCAAAAAAAAATGTGTGAATATACAGCATCAAACAGGGACAATACAGTACAAATAAAGGGTGAAAGATAGACCCAAAAGAAAGGAGAACGGAGACAATCAGAGAGAGAGAGGATGTCCTCCAGGGGTATGTCCTCGCTGACCTTGTGTCTAGCTGCAGATTTCCCTGAAACCCACTCACCTTGCCACCATGCATCCACTGATGCAGGAGGGTTCAGAGTCCAGACAGGCAAGGGTCACAACCGGGAGGACTAGTAAAAACAGAGCGAAGGAAAAAAACAGGCAAACAGAATAACACGCAGGTTGACTTGAGGAACTGGCAACAGACAAGCAGGGAACACAGGAATAAGTACCCACGGGCTAATGAGGAAAACAGCTGACACCTGGAGGTGGGTGGAGACAATCACAAAGACAGGTGAAACAGATCAGGATGTGACAATAGGCCCCTAAAACACTTCTATCCCCAAGCCATAAGACTGGTAAATAGCTAACTAACTACTTGGACTATCTGAGTTGACCCTTGTATTTATAATTTATTTTGTACTGTGTCTATGCACACTCACTAGACTCTACACACTCACGCACATTGACACTCCAATACATACAACATGTACACACATTTATACTGACGCTACACACACGGACACACACCCACATATAATCTTTATTTACGCTGCTGCTACTCTGTTTATCATACATCCTGGTGCCTAGTCACTTTAACCCTATACATATGGTGCCTTCGGAAAGTATTCAGACCCCTTGACTTTTTCCACATTTTGTTAAATTACAGCCTTATTCTAAAATGGATATAACATTTTAAAAAATCCCTCAGCAATCTACACACAATACCCCATAATGACAAAGCGAAAACAGATTTTTTGACATTTTTACAAATGTATACAAAATAAAAAACAGAAATACCTTATTTACATAAGTATTCAGACTCTTTGTTATGAGACTTGAAATTGAGCTCAGGTGCATCCTGTTCCCATTGATCATCCTTGAGATGTTTCTACAACTTGATTGTAGTCCACCTGTGGTAAATTCAATTGATTGGACACCTGTCTATATAAGGTCCCACAGTTGACAGTGCATGTCAGAGCAAAAAGCAAGCCATGGGGTTGAAGGAATTGTCCGTAGAGCGCCGAGACAGAATTGTGTCGAGGCACAGATCTGTTATAAAAAAAAAAATCTTGCAGCATTGAAGGTCCCCAAGAACACAGTGGTCTCCATCATTCTTAAATGGAAGAAGTTTGGAAACACCAAGCCTTCCTAGAACTGGCCGCCCGGCCAAACTGCGCAATTGGGGGAGAAGGGCCTTGGTCAGGTAGGTGACCAAGAACTTGATGGTTACCCTAGAGCTCCTCTGTGGAGATGGGAGAACCTTCCAGAATGCCAACTATCTGTGTTTTTGTTCTACTTTATGTTATTTTTTAGTACTACATTGATAATGATGGGTTTAGAGCTTGCAAAAATACACTGCTCAAAAAAATAAAGGGAACACTTAAACAACACAATGTATCTCCAAGTCAATCACACTTCTGTGAAATCAAACTGTCCACTTAGGAAGCAACACTGATTGACAATAAATTTCACATGCTGTTGTGGAAATGGAATAGACAACAGGTGGAAATTATAGGCAATTAGCAAGACACCCCCAATAAAGGAGTGGTTCTGCAGGTGGTGACCACAGACCACTTCTCAGTTCTTATGCTTCCTGGCTGATGTTTTGGTCACTTTGAATGCTGGCGGTGCTTTCACTCTAGTGGTAGCATGAGACAGTCTACAACCCACACAAGTCGCTCAGGTAGTGCAGCTCATCCAGGATGGCACATCAATGCGAGCTGTGGCAAGAAGGTTTGCTGTGTCTGTCAGCGTAGTGTCCAGAGCATGGAGGCGCTACCAGGAGACAGGCCAGTACATCAGGAGACGTGGAGGAGGCCTTAGGAGGGCAACAACCCAGCAGCAGGACCGCTACCTCCGCCTTTGTGCAAGGAGGAGCAGGAGGAGCACTGCCAGAGCTCTGCAAAATGACCTCCAGCAGGCCACAAATGTGCATATGTCTGCTCAAACGGTCAGAAACAGACTCCATGAGGGTGGTATGAGGGCCCGACGTCCACAGGTGGGGGTTGTGCTTACACCCCAACACCGTGCAGGACGTTTGGCATTTGCCAGAGAACAGCAAGATTGGCAAATTCGCCACTGGCGCCCTGTGCTCTTCACAGATGAAAGCAGGTTCACACTGAGCACATGTGACAGACATGACAGAGTCTGGAGACGCCGTGGAGAACGCTCTGCTGCCTGCAACATCCTCCAGCATGACCGGTTTGGCGGTGGGTCAGTCATGGTGTGGGGTGGCATTTCTTTGGGGGGCCGCACAGCCCTCCATGTGCTCGCCAGAGGTAGCCTGACTGCCATTAGGTACCGATATGAGCTCCTCAGACCCCTTGTGAGACCATATGCTGGTGCGGTTGGCCCTGGGTTCCTCCTAATGCAAGACAATGCTAGACCTCATGTGGCTGGAGTGTGTCAGCAGTTCCTGCAAGAGGAAGGCATTGATGCTATGGACTGGCCCGCCCGTTCCCCAGACCTGAATCCAATTGAGCACATCTGGGACATGTCTCGCTCCATCCACCAACGCCACGTTGCACCACAGACTGTCCAGGAGTTGGCGGATGCTTTAGTCCAGGTCTGGGAGGAGATCCCTCAGGAGACCATCCGCCACCTCATCAGGAGCATGCCCAGGCGTTGTAGGGAGGTCATACAGGCACATGGAGGCCACACACACTACTGAGCCTCATTTTGTCTTGTTTTAAGGACATTACATCAAAGTTGGATCAGCCTGTAGTGTGGTTTTCCACTTTAATTTTGAGTGTGACTCCAAATCCAGACCTCCATGGGTTGATCAATTGGATTTCCATTGATTATTTTTGTGTGCTTTTGTTGTCAGCACATTCAACTATGTAAAGAAAAAGCAGTGTACATTTTTGAGCAGTGTACATTTCACTGTACTTGTGCACGTGACAAAATTGAAACAAACAGCTTATGAACAAGTCTAACACAATTATCACCATATGTTTCACAATTCCTACTGTGACAATCCTTCCACTCACCCACTTCAAACCAGGGTCTCAGATGGGGGTTAGACTGGTTGTGCAATGGTCGCCTGAAGGGTGCACGTGCGGTTTGCTGCTTGCTGCACATCCCACTTAACTGTTGTTGAATCCGGCCCAGATGAGGCTGGTGGAACGGTTTGTCAGGGAAGATAGGGAGGCAGTGGCCGTCGTTTTGGTAGGAGACTGGGATCTGCTCAAACAGCGATGGGTGTAGACCTCACATCTCAGCCCTAAATGGGACACAACAGGAGTTAATGGTCAGAGCTGTCCAGTTGGGACTGGAGCCTCGTGGAGGGAGGCCATGGGACCATGTTGGAGGAGCTGTATGAGGCAACAGCAGGATTAGTTACGGGCGGGTTGGGGGTCGGGGGAGGGCAGGGGTCAGAGTGGGGTTCACAGTGAGGGGTGCAGCTGTACAATTGAGCTGAATTCTGTTTTCCATTGCTCCCCACTGACATAACACAAATGCATTGCTATTTGTCCCAGATGACATCCCCCTCTCTGATGCATTAGCTGTGTTTATTTGGGATTTCATAATGGTCCTAGTTGGACAGTTAAGGAAGACACCCACGGGACTGGTGTGGCGTGATCATTGGGGTGGAGGGAGAATGTCTGAAGGACAGAGAACGCAGTAGAGGAAAGCAACCCAGCCTGCATATTTACAATCGGAGAGGGGTTGGGGGAGAGGGGACATGTTTTGTCAACAGATGTGGAATTTAGCTGCTAGTGGGAGGTCAACATCATATCCTCTTGTCTGTAACCCAGAACTGGTCTGTCTGCACCATGGTGAGCTTTCAACTGGTCACATCCTTCCAAATAAAAAGCAGAAAGGCCAGAGGCTGCCTGGGATTGGGTCAGATCTGACCGGAAAGATCTGGACAAAAAGTCCACCACAGTGAGGCACAGTCCGTCTGGGTTAGGGTTCTGACGGTAAATGCTTTAACAGGTCCTGACATCGCGTTGCTGTGGCTGCTGTGAGGAACAGAGACCCCATGCCTGCTCAGTACAGGAACACTACAGGAACGAGAGCCAACTCCTCGCTGGCCCATATCCCTGGCAACAATGGACAATTAGTGACTGTTGCGGTACAGACTGTCTGTAAAGTTAAGACGCCGTTACATAACAGTTCTCTCAATGGGTCTTTGTCTCTCAATGGGTTCTTGACACACGGCTGTTCTGTCTCCTTAAGCAATGTGCCCAGTCTGCTCTTAAATCTTGTACACTGGTCACAAGATGGGTTGATCAGGTGAGACCATTTGCATACACTTAATGAGTGTATTGTTTTCCCTCATTCAGAATTTGACACTTGTTTATTTACAATGAAATATAATTGCTTACATTTTGCTTTTGCGAGAGTCATACCACAACATCAACCTTTTGGCTAAGATCAAGTATAGTACCTGAGTCACATGTGTTGCTGCCTGCTAATGGTACTAGTCTGGAACACCATCAGGGCAGCATGACTCTTGGCTCGCCCCGCGTGGGAAAGTCTGGCCAGAGGGTGTACTACTGCTCGGTGACAAAACACCCGGAACTGATGTTTGCCATGGTAACCATGTCAGCTCCCCTCTCTGTTTGTGTCCGTTTATTTGTTTGGGATGGGGTTCTGACACATTCACCAATGTTTCAAGGCAAAGACTGGACTACGGAAATACCAGAGCCGTATATCTGAACATTCCGACAGGGCCACTTTCTCCTCCATAGCTGTTGCTAAGTGATAATTTGACACTTCCGCATTGTGCTGTTTATTTGTGATAGTTTTCAAAACCTATGAAGATTTCCAGTGAAAGCAGATATGCAATTTGTTGACAGCACAACACAGTACAGACTTGATACACATTGAATGCTAATCAATAAAAACGTCTGTTAAATTCGCTGCTCTGTTTTGCTTGTTTACAGCAGGTAATTTCATTGGGAATTGTCAGAGGCGTTCTCGTATTGTTACATCAAAATTTCAAGAATTAAGTTCTATATGTGCGCTAACATGGCAGCCGTTCTAAAACCTGGTCGAACTCTCTCTCTCTCTCTATATATATATATATATATATATATGCGCGCAAAGTTTATGACTCAACCAAAAAACACAGTGCTTTTCAATGAGGAGGCTGCCACCACTAAGGCTTAGCATGTCCAGAGCTCTATACCAGGGATTTAAGTTAGTAAGAATTTCAGTCAGCTAGTATGACTGATTGTGGTGAAGATTTTCTCCATAATACAATTCTATAGTCATAACAGCATCTTTTTTCAAGGAGTTATTTTTCCCTTGTTCATTTTATTGGGGATTTGATCTAATCTAATGGTAGATGTGATACTGTATCCACTGTATGTGACCATTTGAAACGCAGCACTGCCATCTACAGGAATAAACAGAGTCTTACTCTTGAGTAGGGCAGACAAAAGGTGACTTTCTGTAGAAGTCTGAAACATTTGACAACAACTGGTAGAAAAAGAACAGGCGTGGTCAATTATAAACCTATACTTGTTTATTGATGGACTTGACATTTGGAAACAAAACCTGCTGTAACGTTTCCAAGGATCATGTAAGGTCTTTTAATATCCCACCAGCTACAACTTTAGCAGGATCCTTCCCTAAGTATCTAGCTATTCCATCCAGACCCTAGTCAAGTCTTACAAACATGTCTAGCAGAACTATTGAGTCACTTTGCAGACCCACACTATCCCACAGTTCCATTGGTGAAAAGTTGTACCCCCCTGTGAGATGGAGGACGTGAATGGAGGAAGAGTCTCCAGCCCCTAACCCTGGACCACCCCCTGGCTCCATACTGGGGTTCTCTATCACCCCTCTTCACACCGACTCAGGACAAACATGATAGGGCCTGAGTATGAGACCGAGAATGTTCTCCAGGAAAACCGGCAACATCATCCATGGCTGTCCATGCTTATGGCTCTAGCTTTATCCATGCAGGATATTATGGATATCTCAATAGGTTGTTGGAAGGAACAAGGGTGAGATGAATTAATTAATGCAGACCGACAGAGACAGACAGTAAAATAAAAATGATACTGTGTACAAACCGTGATAAATAAAACAAGGAGAGAAATGTAGAAATAAGTGAATAGCCTACATGCATTCATATGGCCAAATGAAGCATCTATAACTGATAGTTGCCACTTTAAAACACCCACCACCACAATGTAACCAACATTACGTTATTTTATTGTACCCCCTCACTTGTCAATATGTCCCTCACATGCACTTGCACATGCTACAATAAATCAAAGAACACCAGTGACACATAAAAGTGGAAGATATTCTAGCCTCGAGGCTTAACTTTGTAAAATATCATTTTTATTGATCAACAATGCTCTTGATCAATATGTGAATATTACAGAAGCATTCTTCAAGTTTAATAATGATAAATCACAATAAAAACCTGATTGATATTACCTTTGTACACGCAGGCCAGGAGTGTTCTCTTCCTATCTGCTTGAATGATAAACAAGCAAAGTATAGGATTTATTAATAATTCTACCTTTTTCTTATCGCACAAAGAAATCAGGCGTTCTGCACACACATTATTTGAATTAAACCAAAAAAATCTACTTTAATCAACTGCAGTATGTAATCAAATGTTCTCCTTCAAGCACATTTAGTTTATGTATGAAATATGCTCCGTTTCAGACTTCGCAGACAGACAATTGCAGGTTGTGGTCCTCCTCCTGTTTGGAGGATTTGACTAGTGCAGTGTTGGCTAGCTAGCTACATAGTTGTCTTTGTCATAGCTTGATAATTGTGTAGTTTAGTAATTACCGAGGTTAGCTAGCCAGCTATTGCCGTCCCCCGTGACGCCATTTTTTCCAAACCCAGCCAACTAGTAACACTGTAGAAACTAAATACATAACACTAATCAAGACGTTCCTTTGTAATGTTAGCTAGCTACAAAGTTGCTTTTGTATCATGACAAGGTGTAGTACTGAAACTATCGAGGTCACCTAACCAGCTACACCTAGCCAGCTACACGGTCAAACAAAGTCAACAACGCAGCCACTGCTAGCTAGCCTACTCCACCAGCCAGCAGTACTGTATCATTTTCGTCATTTTAGTCAATAAGATTTTTTGCAACGTAAGCTTAACTTTCTGAACATTCGAGACGTGTAGTCCACTTGTCATTCCAATCTCCTTTGCATTAGCGTAGCCTCTTCTGTAGCTTGTCAACTATGTGTCTGTCTATCCCTGTTCTCTCCCCTCTGCACAGGCCATACAAACGCTTCACACCGCGTGGCCGCTGCCACTCTAACCTGGTGGTCCCAGCGCGCACGACCCACGTGGAGTTCCAGGTCTCCGGCAGCCTCTGGAACTGCCAGTCTGCGGCCAACAAGGCTGAGTTCATCTCAGCCTATGCTACCCTCCAGTCCCTAGACTTCCTGGCGCTGACGGAAACATGGATCACCACAGATAACACTGCTACTCCTACTGCTCTCTCCTCGTCTGCCCACGTGTTCTCGCATACCCCTAGAGCATCGAGCCAGCGGGGTGGTGGCACTGGAATCCTCATCTCTCCCAAGTGGACATTCTCTCTTTCTCCCCTGACCCATCTGTCTATCTCCTCATTTGAATTCCATGCTGTCACAGTTACCAGCCCTTTCAAGCTTAACATCCTCATCATTTATCGCCCTCCAGGTTCCCTTGGAGAGTTCATCAATGAGCTTGACGCCTTGATAAGTTCCTTCCCTGAGGATGGCTCACCTCTCACAGTTCTGGGTGACTTTAACCTCCCCACGTCTACCTTCGACTCATTCCTCTCTGCCTCCTTCTTTCCACTCCTCTCCTCTTTTGACCTCACCCTCTCACCTTCCCCCCCCCTACTCACAAGGCAGGCAATACGCTTGACCTCATCTTTACTAGATACTGTTCTTCCACTAATCTCATTGCAACTCCTCTCCAAGTCTCCGACCACTACCTTGTATCCTTTTCCCTCTCGCTCTCATCAAAAACTTCTCACTCTGCCCCTACTCGGATGGTATTGCGCCGTCCCAACCTTCGCTCTCTCTCTCTCCTGCTACTCTCTCCTCTTCCATCCTATCATCTCTTCCCTCTGCTCAAACCTTCTCCAACCTATCTCCTGATTTTTGCCTCCTCAACCCTCCTCTCCTCCCTCTCTGCATCCTTTGATTTTCTCTGTCCCCTATCCTCCAGGCCGGCTCGGTCCTCCCCTCCTGCTCCGTGGCTCGACGACTCACTGCGAGCTCACAGAACAGGGCTCCGGGCAGCCGAGCGGAAATGGAGGAAAACTCGCCTCCCTGCGGACCTCGCATCCTTTCACTCCCTCCTCTCTACATTTTCCTCTTCTGTATCTGCTGCTAAAGCCACTTTCTACCACTCTAAATTCCAAGCATCTGCCTCTAACCCTAGGAAGCTTTTTGCTACCTTCTCCTCCCTCCTGAATCCTCCTCCCCCTCCTCCCTCACTGCGGATGACTTCGTCAACCATTTTGAAAAGAAGGTTGACGACATCCGATCCTCGTTTGCTAAGTCAAGCGACACCGCTGGTCCTGCTCACACTGCCCTACCCTGTGCTTTGACCTCTTTCTCCCCTCTCTCTCCAGATGAAATCTCGCGTCTTGTGACGGCCGGCCGCCCAACAACCTGCCCACTTGACCCTATCCCCTCCTCTCTTCTCCAGACCATTTCCGGAGACCTTCTCCCCTACCTCACCTCGCTCATCAACTCATCCTTGACCGCTGGCTACGTCCCTTCCGTCTTCAAGAGAGCGAGAGTTGCACCCCTTCTGAAAAAACCTACACTCGATCCCTCCGATGTCAACAACTACAGACCAGTATCCCTTCTTTCTTTTCTCTCCAAAACTCTTGAACGTGCCGTCCTTGGCCAGCTCTCCTGCTATCTCTCTCAGAACGACCTTCTTGATCCTAATCAGTCAGGTTTCAAGACTGGGCATTCAACTGAGACTGCTCTTCTCTGTGTCACGGAGGCTCTCCGCACTGCTAAAGCTAACTCTCTCTCCTCTGCTCTCATCCTTCTAGACCTATCTGCTGCCTTTGATACTGTGAACCATCAGATCCTCCTCTCCACCCTCTCCGAGCTGGGCATCTCCGGCGCGGCCCACGCTTGGATTGCGTCCTACCTGACAGGTCGCTCCTACCAGGTGGCGTGGCGAGAATCTGTCTCCGCACCACGTGCTCTCACCACTGGTGTCCCCCAGGGCTCTGTTCTAGGCCCTCTCCTATTCTCGCTATACACCAAGTCACTTGGCTCTGTCATATCCTCACACGGTCTCTCCTATCATTGCTATGCAGACGACACACAATTAATCTTCTCCTTTCCCCCTTCTGACAACCAGGTGGCGAATCGCATCTCTGCATGTCTGGCAGACATATCAGTGTGGATGACGGATCACCACCTCAAGCTGAACCTCGGCAAGACGGAGCTGCTCTTCCTCCCGGGGAAGGACTGCCCGTTCCATGATCTCGCCATCACGGTTGACAACTCCCTTGTGTCCTCCTCCCAGAGTGCTAAGAACCTTGGCGTGATCCTGGACAACACCCTGTTGTTCTCCACTAACATCAAGGCGGTGTCCCGATCCTGTAGGTTCATGCTCTACAACATTCGCAGAGTACGACCCTGCCTCACACAGGAAGCGGCGCAGGTCCTAATCCAGGCACTTGTCATCTCCCGTCTGGATTACTGCAACTCGCTGTTGGCTGGGCTCCCTGCCTGTGCCATCAAACCCCTACAACTCATCCAGAACGCCGCAGCCCGTCTGGTGTTCAACCTTCCCAAGTTCTCTCACGTCACCCCGCTCCTCCGCTCTCTCCACTGGCTTCCAGTTGAAGCTCGCATCCGCTACAAGACCATGGTGCTTGCCTACGGAGCTGTGAGGGGAACGGCACCTCCGTACCTTCAGGCTCTGATCAGGCCCTACACCCAAACAAGGGCACTGCGTTCATCCACCTCTGGCCTGCTCGCCTCCCTACCTCTGAGGAAGCACAGTTCCCGCTCAGCCCAGTCAAAACTGTTCGCCGCTCTGGCACCCCAATGGTGGAACAAGCTCCCTCACGATGCCAGGACAGCGGAGTCAATCACCACCTTCCGGAGACACCTGAAACCCCACCTCTTTAAGGAATACCTGGGATAGGATAAAGTAATCCTTCTAACCCCCCCCCCCCCCCTTTAAAAGATTTAGATGCACTATTGTAAAGTGGTTGTTCTACTGGATATTATAGGTGAATGCACCAATTTGTAAGTCGCTCTGGATAAGAGCGTCTGCTAAATGACTTAAATGTAATGTAAATGGGATGGTTTTTTTCGACCCCAGACTGCATCTTTAACACATAACAGATGTCATCTGAGATGGATCACCTATCAGGCTAGCAAGGCAAGGTAAAATATCACAAAAAAGCTAGATAAAGCAGGAAGAATACTATACTTGTTGAACATAGCTATCAGTCTTGTGTTTTCATGGTCATCACTGTTAAAGGACGAATATATATATATATATATATATTTACAACCAAATCTCTCTTTCTGATGTAAATGAAATGTTATAGTATGGTCCAGCTACCTTTTTGTGATTTCATGTTTTTGAGAAACTAACCCCAAATAGCAAATCATCCTCATTGAGTAGTATGGGGGCCTAGAAAAAAACATGGACAAAGGCACCAAAAATGTCCACTTATGTCCTTTTAGAAATGGCAAAGATCTCAGTATAGTGTTAAAAAAAAAAAAATGTAACTAGGCAAGTTAAGAACAAATTTGTATTTACAATGACAGCCTACCCTTGGCCAATTATTCACCACCCTATCGGACTCCCAATCACTGCAGGATACAATACAACCTGGATTCGAACCATGGACTGTAGTGATGCCTCTTACACTGAGATGCAGTGCCTTAGACCACTGTGCCACTCGTGAGGTCTTTAGATGTTTGACACAATTTCATGTGTACATCTGGAATGTTATATTCCCGTTTGCGCAACTCAAGCCGTTTCCCTTATCCAGCTGTTCCATTGTCATTGTAACATATTGCTACAGGTAACTGCCAAAATAAAGGAAATGCCAACATAAAGTGTCTTAATACAGTGTTGGGCCACCAGGAGCCGTCAGAACAGCTTCAATGCACCTTGGTATAGATTCTGTAAGCGTCTGAAACTTCCTGTGTGGAAGCACTCCATGCTTTTAATATACTTTGTATCCCTCATTTACTCAAGTGTTTGGCAGTTACCTGTAGAATGGATGGAGCGGTATCGCTAGAGTGGCAACAAAATGGAATAGAAGAATGTTGCAGATACATTTCGGAATGACACAATTTCATGTGTACAACATCTAGACCTGCATCACTATACGAACTTGCTGTTTCTAAAATAACTTTTTTGTGTTTTTGGAGCCTTTGTTAAAAAAAAAAATTGTGGGCCCCATTTTACACAAGGATGAGGAAGTGATTGGATGTTTGGGATAAGTTTCTCAAAAACATGTGAAATCCCAAAAAAGGTGTCTGGACCCTTCCATAACAAAATAGAGATTTGGTTGTGATGTGATTAGCTGATATGTACAATACCTATCCAGGCATTGTAAGATCTGGCATGCAATAGCAATGTCGGAGCAGGGGAACACGACCAATAACACAAGGTACAACAGAGAAATCGCTCAGCCATTTCCTGGTTGCTAAAATGTTGTCATGTTCGCCTAATTTAAGTTTGTGACAAAACAAGAAATGTGTAGAGAATCATTGTAAAATATAAACTGCTGTGAAATATATTTTCAATAACCCAAATAACCCAGTGTATGTTAAGCTGTTTGAAGCTGCTGTACAAAACCGAAAGTAAAAAGACGCAAAAGCTAAACTTAAAGATAGGAAGCATAGAAATAGAACAGATATGCCGCGCATCAGACTTGCTTTCAATAGGAATTACCAACCTATAACTCAGTTTTCTATGTGAATTTGGTCAGATCGCACACAAAGTTACCTACTGGACCTTGATGGACCAGCCATGCTTATGTTTAGCCTTCCATTCCCGGACCAGTAATGCTGCCTATACTTTCAATGCATTTTTCTGCAAAAGATGGGTAAAGTTTGGCACAAAATAAAAAAGGTTTGTAAACTGCATTTACCCTCCACTGCACCAGTGCCCATGACATGATTTCAAAGCAAAGTTCAAATTATATTTCATTGTACATAATTGAGGTTTGCCTGATTACCATCGGCCGTGTAAACATAAATCCATGTGCACGCAAGCAAACATGAGTGATGGATTGGCCTCTTTGTCAAAGCATCAGCTGCAACACATCACTAACTTCTCTGTCCACAAGACAGTGCTATGCAGTCTTGTTGCAGCACACTGTGAATGACATGCTGGTGTGACTGAGCTCAGGCCATAAGGCTCAGCAACCAGCAGGCTGTGTGTGTATTGTATGGCAGTGGTGGGTACAGCACAGGTTAGGCCTGTTGGATTAGCAAGAGAATGGGGAGTCAGTGAGTGGAGACAGGGCTGGTATAAAAGAGAGGGGAGCAGAGTTTAATCTCTGTCACAGTAGCGCTCATGACCTCTCCTTACGTCTCTGCTCCGCCTCCAAGCACTCTTGCTGACTCTGGTTTCTCTCTCTCTCCTCCTCGTCTTCCCTTGACTCCTCCTCCTCCTGCCCTACTCCTTCTCCTCCTCTATGTCAGCATGGATGAAAACATAGAAACCCACACCTTCCTGTACTTTGCCTACGGCAGCAACCTACTGAAGGAAAGGCTCCAGCTCAAGAACCCCTCTGCTTCCATTCACTGTGTGGCCAGGCTCAAGGTACAACCTGACTATAAGGAGGACTTGGGAGGACACCTGACCTTAACCTGACCCTCTCTCTCTCCTTCTCTCCAGGACTACAAGCTGATATTTGGGAACTACAAGGGTCTGGCCAGTGACCGCTGGCATGGGGGTGTGGCGACCATCGAGGACAGCCCAGCGGACGAGGTGTGGGAAGTGGTATGGAGGATGAACGTGGCCGACCTCGAGTCTCTAGACAGGTGAGATACCTTTATCTAGTTCACCTAATCCTAGTTGGCATATACTGTGTCTACTGTATCCAGGCTGTATCACAACCGGCCGTGATTGGGAGTCCCATAGGACGGCGCGCAATTGGCCCAGCGTCGTCCAGGGTTTGGTCGGTGTAGGCCATCATTGTAAATAAGAATTTGTTCTTAATTGACTTGCCTAGTTAAAAAATATATATAAAAACAATACTGGGTCTGTTGTGTCATTCTGAGTGCTTCTTCATTGTGGTTGATGTGGTCTAGTTCTAACCAGTTCTAAAGTTGTTTGGTTGGGTGTATTCATATTTGTGTGTGTGCAGCCAGGAGAATGTGAGAATAGGGGCCTACAGCCCTGTGGAGGTTAACGTGAAGACTCGGGGCTAAGAGCTCAACTGTCGCACCTACATCATGAACAGCTGTATTTACACTCCACCATCGCCACAGTACCTCAAGGAGACACAACTCCTTTTACACTCTCCCCCCCCTCGCTCTCATTCTCTCTCTCGCTATCACACACTGCCTCACTTTCTCAATCTAGTTATATCTCTTTTATTCCAAATACATTTAAGAACATGGAATTGTAATAAAACAATATACTCTATGGTCAAATTCATAACCAAAACAACAGCAAATCAAACAGATTACCTAAAGCATTGGAAAAAGGGATTCACACATCACTCATCACTTGTGGATGACAGTGTGGGTGACATCATCCTCTTGAATGAGTCTGTCACTCACTCACTGTGGTGGCAAAAATACCAGTGTTTGTGTTTTTTTCTGGCATTTGCCACTGACAGCTCCCAGATGACTTTGTGTTGAAAAGACAATAGGGAAAGAGCAACCTAGGTCAATGAATTTTTTTGACTATTCAATCACAGCCCCTCTCCAAAATAAAACCTCCCTCTCTGAAGCATCTGGAATGCTACATTCCAGGTTCATATTCTGGCTGTCACAAGAACACAGTTTGTTTTATTTTTTATTTAGTATATATCCATCAATTCATTCAGGATTTACCCAATCTCATGCACTGTATTGGACAATGTGAACAGTTACTAAACTGTGTTTCCAGATGGTTCATTGCACATCTAAAAGCTCTAGCTAAATAATCAGTGGTCTGAGAAAAACAGCCAGTGAATGTAACAGGTGTGGAGTGTGGCTTTGTGACCACAGAAGCTTTGTGCAGTGCTCTGTCGTGTGTGTGTGTGTGTGTACCAGACTCATACGGTTGAGCTGAGTGTATTGTTCCTCTGTTATGTGGCATGTTCTATGTGTGGTCCGATTGGGTACAGTATTTGAGATACACACATTCTTGGGGCAGTTACTATAGCATAAGGGTAGTTACTATTGATGTTCTGGATTGTAATGGTCATTTATTTGTCGTTATATAACAGAAAATAGTGACTGTCTGATTAATATGGTTTAACATTCGTTTAAATTATGTTTTATGTTGATTGTTAGATCTTAGATTTCCAAGATGGCGTAGCAGTCAGACATCTTTGTCCTGTCGTGTCCCTTGTAAATAACTTTTTACATCTTTTTCTTCGCATATCTTTTAAAAATATTTCCCTATACCTCAACTCCTAAATACTCTCGTGCAACCCGCCTCACCCAATGTGGCGTGGATCTGTTTTTATTTTTTTTATTTTTATAAAGTATTTCTATTTACTTCGGATCTGGAATCCCTCAACTGAAGCTAGCCAGCTAACTACCTACCAGCTATCAGTCAGCAAACCATTGCTATCAGTCAGCAAACCATTGCTAGTGGTCATCAGCTAACCTTTAGCTCGGAAAGCTCTCGCCAGTTCGAACAACGTGACTCAAACCAGAGCATAACGAACTTATTATTTGATATATTTTTTTCCCCATATCCCCGGATTTCTACCGCAAACTCTGAACATTTTCATCTGGATCTTCGCAACTAGCTAACCGCAATCCCAGGTGACTACTCCTGGCTAGCGTTTCCATCCCAGCGCAAGCACCAATTAGCCTGAAGCTAGCTCGGCTAGGGCTCCTGTGCTACCACCGAAGCCCACTCCTGGGCTACAAAATCCGAACCCCTTCTACTGCCGGTACGGGGCACGGAACCCCGCCGATCCTCTACGACTGGAATACCGACATAATCTGCCCGAAGATTCCAACAGGCCCCTCAGGCGCGACGTCCGCTGAAGGCCCATTCTGCTAACCGGCCTGCTAGCTACCTAGAGCTACTTGGAACCCTACTAATTCCACGACTGGTCTATCGACGTCACTGCACGAAGAGTCAAAAATAGACTTACCCCCATCACGACGTCCCCCAAAGGCTAATTTGCATGCCCCGGTCTGCTAATTGCTAGCTTGCCTGCCCCGGTCTGCTAACTGCTTGCTTGCTAATCCGGTTTGCTAATTGCTAGCTTGTTTAGTCCCGACCTACTAACTGTTAGCTTGTTAGCACCGGCCTGCTAACTGTCTGAATCGCCGTGTCCCCAGTCAGCCCAGCCAATCACTGGACCAATATGTTCACTTGGCTACGCATGCCTTTCTCTAATATCAATATGCCTCGTCCATTACTGTCCTGGTTAGTGATTAATGTCTTATTTCCCTGTAGAGCCTCTAGCCCTGCTCAATATGCCTTAACCAACCATGTTGTTCCACCTCCTACATATGCGATGACATCACCTGGTTTAAACGTCTCTAGAGACTATCTCTCTCATCATTACTCACTGCCTAGGTTTACCTCCAATGTACTCACATCTTACCTTACCTTTGTCTGTACACTATGCCTTGAATCTATGCTATCGTGCCCAGAAACCTGCTGTTTTTACTCTCTGTTCCAAACGTGCTAGACGGCCAGTTCGTATAGCCTTTAGCCGTACCCTTATCCTACTTCTCCTCTGTTCCTCTGGTGATGTGGAGGTTAATCCAGGTCCTGCCGTGCCTAGCTCCACTCCCCAGGTGCTCTCATTTGTTGACTTCTGTAACCGTAAAAGCCTTGGTTTCATGCATTTTAACATTAGAAGCCTACTCCCTAAGTTTGTTTTACTCACTGCTTTAGCACACTCTGCAATCCCGGATGTCTTAGCCGTGTCTGAACCCTGGCTTAGGAAAACCACCAAAAACCCTGAAATCTCCATCGCTAACTCTAACATTTTCCACCAAGATGGAACCGCCAAAGGGGGCGGTGTTGCAATCTACTGCAAAGATAGCCTACAGAACTTACTATCCAAGTCTGTACTCAAACAATTTGAGCTTCTACTTCTAAAAATTCACCTTTCCAGAAACAAGTCTCTCACTGTTGCCGCTTGCTATAGACCTCCCTCTGCCCCCAGCTGTGCCCTCGATACCATATGTGAATTGATTGCCCCCCATCTATCTTCTGAGCTACAAGGTGACCTAAACTGGGACATGCTTAACACCCCGGCCATCCTACAATCTAAGCTTGATGCCCTCAATCTCACACAAATTATCAATGAACCTACCAGGTACAACCCCAAATCCGTAAACACGGGCACCCTCATAGATGTCATCCTAACAAACACACCCTCCAAATAGACCTTTGCTGTTTTCAATCAAGATCTCAGCGATCACTGCCTCATTGCCTGCATCCGTAATGGGTCAGCGACCAAACAACCACCCCTCATCACTGTCAAACGCTCCCTAAAACACTTCTACGAGCAGGCCTTTCTAATCGACCTGGCCGGGGTATCCTGGAATGACATTGACCTTATCCCGTCAGTAGACGATGTCTGGCTATTCTTTAAAAGTGCCTTCCTCACCATCTGATATAAGCATGCCCCACTCAAAAAATGTAGAACTAGGAATAGATATAGTCCTTGGTTCACTCCAGACCTGTCTGCCCTTGACCAGCACAAAAACATCCTGTGGCGTTCTGCATTAGCATCGAATAGCCCCCGTGATATGCAACTTTTCAGGGAAGTTAGGAACAAATATACACAGGCAGTTAGAAAAGCTAAGGCTAGCTTTTTCAAACAGAAATTTGCATCCTGTAGTACCAACTCTAAAAAGTTCTGGGACATTGTAAAGTCCATGGAGAATAAGAGCACCTCCTCCCAGCTGCCCACTGCTCTGAGGCTAGGAAACACCGTTACCACCGATAAATCCACTATAATTGAGAATTTCAATAAGCATTTCTCAATGGCTGGCCATGCTTTCCACCTGGCTACCCCTGCCCCGGTCAACTGCCTGGCACCCTCCACAGCAACCCGCCAAAGCCCCCACCATTTCTCCTTCACCCAAATCCAGATAGCTGATGTTCTGAAAGAGCTGCAAAATCTGGACCCATACAAATCAGCCGGGCTAGACAATCTGGACCCTCTCTTTCTAAAATGATCTGCCGAAATTGTTGCAACCCCTATTACTAGCCTGTTCAACCTCTCTTTCGTATCGTCTGAGATTCCCAAAGATTGGAAAGCTGCCACGGTCATCCCCCTCTTCAAAGGGGGTGACACTCTAGACCCAAACTGCTACAGACCTATATCTATCCTACCCTGTCTTTCTAAGGTCAAGTTAACAAACAAATTACCGACCATTTCGAATCCCACCGTACCTTCTCTGCTATGCAATCTGGTTTCAGAGCTGGTCATGGGTGCACCTAAGCCACGCTTAAGGTCCTAAATGACATCATAACCGCCATTGATAAGAGACATTACTGTGCAGCCGTATTGATCGACCTGGCCAAGGCTTTCAACTTTGTCAATCACCACATTCTTATTGGCAGACTCGACAGCCTTAGTTTCTCAAATGATTGCCTTGCCTGGTTTACCAACTACCTCTCTGATGGAGTTCAGTGTGTCAAATCGGAGGGCCTGTTGTCCGGACCTCTGGCAGTCTCTATGGGGGTGCCACAGGGTTAAATTCTCGGGCCGACTCTCTTCTCTGTATACATCAATGATGTTGCTCTTGCTGCTGGTGATTCTCTGATCCACCTCTACGCAGACGACACCACTCTGTATACCTCTGGCCCCTCTTTGGACACTGTGTTAACTAACCTCCAGATGAGCTTCAATGCCATACAACTCTCCTTCTGTGGCCTCTAACTGCTCTTAAACGTAGGTAAAACTAAATGCATGCTATTCAATCGATCACTGCTCGCCCGTCCAGCATCACTACTCTGGACGGCTCTGACTTAGAATACGTGGACAACTACAAATACCTGGGTGTATGGTTAGACTGTAAACTCTCCTTCCAGACTCACATTAAGCATCTCCAATCCAAAATGAAATCTAGAATTGGCTTCCTATATCACAACAAAGCATCCTTCACTCATTCTGCCAAACACACCCTCGTAAAACTGACCATCCTACCGATCCTCGACTTCGGTGATGCCATCTATAAAATAGCCTCCAACACTCTACTCAACAAACTGGATGCAGTCTATCACAGTGCCATCTGTTTTGTCACCAAAGCCCCATACACTACCCACCATTGCGACCTGTACACTCTCGTTGGTTGGCCCTCGCTTCATACTCGTCGCCAAACCCACTGGCTACAGGTTATCTACAAGTCTCTGCTAGGTAAAGCCCCGCCTTATCTCAGCTCACTGGTCACCATAGCAACACCCACTCGTAGCATGCGCTCCAGCAGGTATATCTCATTGGTCACCCCCAAAGCCAATTCCTCCTTTGGCCGCCTTTCCTTCCAGTTCTCTGCTGCCAATGACTGGAACGAACTGCAAAAATCTCTGAAGCTGGAGACTCATATCTCCCTCACAAGCTTTAAGCACCAGCTGTCAGAGCAGCTCACAGATCACTGCACCTGTACATAGCCCATCTGTAAACAGCCCATCTATCTACCTACCTCATCCCCATACTGTATTTATTTATCTTGCTCCTTTGAACCCCAGTATCTATACTTGTACATTCATCTTCTGCACATCTACCATTCCAGTGTTTAATTGCTATATTGTAATTACTTCGCCACCATGACCTATTTATTGTCTTAACTTACCTCATTTGCACTCACTGTATATATACTTTTTGTTTTCTTTTGTTCTACTGTATTATTGACTATGTTTTGTTTATTCCATGTGTAACTCTGTGTCGAGTTGCTATGCTTTATCTTGGCTAGGTCGCAGTTGCAAATGAGAACATGTTCTCAACTAGCCAACCTGGTTAACTAAAAATTGATTTTAATGGGGGCGGAGTAGAATGGCTTGCCGAAGAACTACCAGAAGAAGATGAAGGCCATCTAGACCAACAACTATGAGGGCCCACTGCCTGTCATGGCTGAGCTGGAGCAGATTATGAAAAGAGACAAGGAGAGAGCCAACCACCGATCTAACGCTTAACAACAGCTTGAACAAACTGCCATGTTTAGGAACTCAACTCCTGGTAGGACAATATAAGTTTGCTTCAACATCTTCCATTGTCCTACCAAGAGTTGCTGAATATCTTCTCATCTCCAGTTTGCTTCACTGTTCATGCACCTTGATTTGAAAGCAAGGTAGCGACAGCATTTATTTTTCTCCAGGAACTCAAACCTGCCTAGAGAGAGAACTGTGTTCACTAACCCACTGGTTAGAGAAACCCTCAACATTTCCACTATAAGTCCTCTTCAGGAATAGGTATTTACTGACAAATAACAATGATGATGATGACACCACCAGCATGAAGAGGAGCTGGCCCACCGAGGTGCTGAGGAACAGGACAAAGCCCACATCCAGGGACCAGTTGGCTGCTGAGTACCTGAGATGGATGGCGCAATGATAGAAACAAAGACATGCCTTGACACTTAGAATACTCATATTATGGACACCATCAATAGAGAAAGCTTTCAAAACAGGTTGTGGCTAAACATCCAGGCCTAGATGGCAAGTCCAAATGCTAAACGGCCATGCTGGTGTTCTATGCGTGTGTTGCCTATATGGTTGTACAATAAATGGTATGCTCCTCATTATCAGTAAATCTTTCTTCTTACCTGGCAAAGTTCTGGATTCCGTTCTCGTTTTTACATGTTACGTCTGCTTCCCCAGGGTGATAAAATACGACCTGGACATGTGGCTGTCTTTCAGCCCAGGCGACCAGCCAGGTGTTGTCACAGCTGCAGTCCAGGAGAACATGGTAGAGTAGTAGGTACCTCAGGTTGGTCAGCAGCGCTGGGAAGCTCTCCAACACACTGAACTCCTCTGGGATGTGGACTGACATCTGCCTGAGAAGAAGGCAGAAAACAGTTCACTCTAACGGCCCAATTGGAGGCCAGCTTGTAGATGCTGCTAGCCAATCAAACACAGAATCATTTGTAGTTGTAGCTCATAGTGCCGGAGTCTTGTCTAGTGGTGGCAAATCCAGACCACACATGGTCCCTTGTGGCATCCCACTGGGCAAAAACTGGTTGAATCAAAGTTGTATCCAAACTTGTAAAACTGATTGGATTTGCAAAAAGTCATCAACGTAAGGGCATTTCGTATTTTCCCCCAACTTTTAACTTCAATCCAGTGACATGTTGTTGACTTCACGTTGAATTCACGGTTAGTTGACAACTAAATGTAAATCAAAACTAGACGTTGAACTGACATCTGTGCTCAGTGGGATGGGTTCAAACCGCGCCTGCCTTCATATGGGTGGGTGTTTCGATTATCTACCTGAGGGAATGCAGGTCTCTGCTCATCTCCTCCTCCAGACTGAGGATCCTGCAGGTGACCAGGTTCAGGGTCTTCAGCTTGGTGAGGTTGTGGAACATAGTGGCCAGCCCTGGCTGCCGGTAGAGTTCCACTCCCATTAGCGTTAGATACCTACAGTTGGATTATAATCAGTTACCTTGTGAGTGCACTTTTGCAATAATCTGTCATACTTCTTATTCTTTAGACCACTACTGCTCTTAAACCCCATTCATACTTTAAAAAAATGCAGGCAGGCCAGACTTGGTTGGCTTGCATACAATACAGCTTTTAATCTAATTTATAGTATACTTTTGAAACTATACAGCTATTTGTCCTCAGCTCCACAACTGTGTTCAGGTCAGCCATGTCCACAAATTTGTCTGACAGCACAGAATTGAAGCCAAAGTACTATAGGGTGGTGAAGTATCTTGCGGCAAAATGAGACCCACACAGGAGGCGTTCTCTTATGGCTATGAGGCTGACGACGGACTGGAAAAACGGTCTCCAGCAGTCCTGGAAGAATAAAGTTGTGGCACTGAGCTGAAGAGAAATCCCTGGTTTTGGGGTGCTGTTCCTGCCGATGATGTTGAGGGTGTACCACATGGAAGAAATGTTAATGTGCATTAACCCTTGAGGGAAAACACCAAATATGTGTGTCAGATTCGCATTCACGCTACTCTCCAACTCACTAGGCAAGGGTGAAAGTCCCCTAAACATACATGCTTCAGCAAAGTGAGGAGGATGAAGGCAAATGCTTCAATCGTTTCAAGTGGGTTTAGTTCCAGAATCAGGGTCTCCAAGCCATGCAGGCCAAAGAAACTGTTATTTGTTATTTGAGAGATCTTGTTATTCCGTAGGTCTAGGAAACTCAATTTACCTAGTTCCTTAAATGTAAAGTCTGCAACAGTGGTAATCTGATTTCCTAACAAAATCATCTGTTCCAGATTCTTCAAGCAACCAAACTGCTCTGAGGTGATGTTTGTGATGTGAAAGCTAAACAGGCACGTTTTTTTCAGCCACAGAACGGGACCCTTTTGGGTGTCACAAAGCATACTGAATTCAACTTCCCCTAGAGTGCGTAAGGAAAACACCCAAATCAACGAGATTCTTCAAATAATGGATCAAACTCAAGTTAATTGCATCATGTTCATAATAATAGAAATGGATCCTCTTTATCCCCTGGCAGTTTCTCACAGCAGATGTGGTGATGTTCCAGAATTCATAATTTCTTACATTCATTTCTGTGTTTGAGAGTTTGAATACTGTTTCACAAACTGACTCAAAGGAAATGCATTTGTTGTAAAAATCAAACACCTGTAGTCTTCTGATGCCAGACTGCAGAAGCTGTGTCTGTGGCCTATCAACTATGGACACAGAGAGATCTGTGATGTTTTCAAAGCATTTGAATGCACCTTTTTCTAAGTAATGAGCATTAGGGAATGAAAATCTCACCTCTTGAAGATGATAGAAATGAGGAAGCTCAAGAACAGCTCCTTTGGTGTCAGAGCAGTTTGGTGGTCTCAAAGTGACTATCTCCTCTGACTTAAATGTCAGGCTTGTTATTGACTGTGACATATTAACTATCCTGCATAGCAAATCAGATAGCTCCTGTGTACAACATCTGTTGACTGTGAGTTTCTTCAAAAAGGGGATCCCTCCAAATACGTCCAGTGCCATCACAGAAAGCATGCGATCCTCAATAGAAAGTTCCTCCAGATTAGTCAGGTCCCTGAAAGTGTTGGATAGAAGCGATGGCACGGTATCATCCCCTTACAGTTCAGAGAGAGTGTCTTTACACTGGACAGTCCCTTGAAGGTGCCAAGGAGAATTGTGGGTAGAAAGCCCTCTAGGTGAAGTCTCTCAAGAGCATAAAATCGAGAGAGAGCGCCAGATTGCATTACGTATCCACTCATGATCTCGAGACAGAGGGTCTGGTAGTTTGACGGAACAACAGAGAGGTTGACTTTGAGGTCATATATATCCCAGCACCTGGCAGTGAAGCCGATCATGCTTGGGCAGTTAACGTGAATGTGCACCCAGTAATACACTTTCTCATAGAGGATGCATTTGTTACTCAGCCAACCCCAGGAACCAAAGATCCAAAATGCAAATAGTCCCAACTGAACACACACCAGGCTCATCTTTCTTGTGAAGTAACTCAGAGACACTGGTCAGTTAGAATGACTTGATGCTTGTGCTGCAGTTTGAGTATATATGACTATCTGTGCAATCTTTTTTGGGGTCTGTTTTCTTACTGGCTTTGACAGAAAGAAAGAGGCTGTTGTACACAAGTTTGTTGTTGCTCACCTCTTTCTAACTCCCCTTTCCACAAAATAATGCATACACTAAATGTATTGTGCAAATGACATAAAAAATTATTGTATCGGTGGAATATAACTTTAGAATCCTTTTTGAAGTGAAACATGTATAGTATTGGAAAATATAGTAGTTATTTAACATAAACCTAATCTTACTTCTTAACTTTAATCTTAACTACAATTCCTGAATGCTTCTATTGAGAAAGGATTTACAGGGGGATGTTGCTACGGATGTGAATATTAGCCCAACAACACTGCAAAAAAGTTTCGACATTGGTAGAAAAAGTACCCAATTGTCATACTTGAGTAAAAGTAAAGATACCTTAATAGAAAATGACTAAAATAAGTGAAAGTCACCTAGTAAAATACTACTTGAGTAAATGTCTAAAAGTATTCAGTTTTAAATACACTTAAGTATCGAAAGTAAATGTACAG
Organism: Salmo trutta; assembly: GCF_901001165.1. Lineage (NCBI taxonomy): Eukaryota > Metazoa > Chordata > Actinopteri > Salmoniformes > Salmonidae > Salmo > Salmo trutta. The sequence goes on along the minus strand of NC_042993.1, from coordinate 15,796,488 downwards.
TTGAAGTCGGAAGATTACATACACTTAGGTTGGAGACATTAAAACTCGATTTTCAACCACACCACAAATTTCTTGTTAACAAACTATAGTTTTGGCAAGTTGGTTAGGACGTCTACTTTGTGAATGACACAAGTCATTTTTCCAACAATTGTAATACTCAGATGGGCACACCAACATAATTTACAAACAAAGCATTTGTGTTTAGTGAGTCGACCAGATCAAATGCAGTAGGGATGACCAGGGATTTTCTCTTTAAATTTGTTGGACCATTTTCCTGTCCTGTTAAATATTCCAAATGTAACAAATTCTTTTGGGTGTCAGGGAATGGAGTCGAAAGTACATTATTTTCTTTAGGGATGTAGTGGAGTAAAACTAAAAGTTGTCAAATATAATTAGTAAAGTAAAGTACAGATACCCCCAAAAAAACGACTTAAGTAGTACTTTAAAGTATTTTTACTTAAGTACTTTACACCACTGGGTTTCAAGTGGCACTATTAACACTAGTTTAAATTGCATTAATTTATTATAAAAATCCCTCTCTCATTTCACCCAGAATGGATACTGTTTTGTTGTGATAACTGATACATGCTAGAAATGTAATGAAAAAGAAGGATAATCTTATCAACTAAAGGGGACAGGGTGTCTGTTAGTCTGTTCATGCATGCCCCTCGTTTAGCGCTCAGCCAATCAGCGTGCCGTCACGCTGAGGTACAGTAGGGGAGCCCATTCTCTAGAGACAGCAAGTAATAAAAAGACAACATTTTCAACTGGTTAACATACTCACCATCACAAAGCGGATAGGCCATGTCATATCTTACTTACACGATTTTACTTGCACTGTTCCATCAACAAATTGCGTCAAAAGCGGTTCCTGCCACCGCTGAAAATAATGGAACAAGTGTTTCAAACACATCCGTGTCCGACTACTTTATGTATTTCGCTTATGGCAGTAATCTGTTGAAGGAAAGACTGCAGCTGAAGAATCCATCCGCGGTTTTTGTTACAACGGGCAATTTGAAGGTAGGCTTCAGTGCGTATGTTTTGTTGTGAAGATGCTGAGAAGTTGGAACCAAGCATTGTAGGTTGGCACCGGAGTTTTCATTTGCCATGATACGTGTGCAAGCTGTTAATTAAGCTGTTAGCAGTGCTTTAACAAATAATTGTGATTAGACTACGTACTGTTAAGGCTGCATGTGTTCGAATCTGATATAGGAACAAAGAGTCAATTATATTTTATATTAATGTCAATATTTATTCAGCAGTTAATAAATGGCAAATGCAAATTCCGTATATACGGGTTCACTGTAACACCTCGCAGGGCAAACAGAGAACTGAAAATGACATAAGTTCTTCATTAAATACTCTGACAGAGATAGTTCCAGCTCACTGCTGGCCTGTCAGAGGGAGGATGAGCGTGGTTTAAACTTACTCATCCTATCGTTGGCGTGCAGGCTGGTCCCAGCCTTTAGACGCATCTTTGTTGCCAACCATAGTTGTCTTCTAGCTTATCTTCATGTGTGTACCCGAGAGTCAGACACACAGTGCCTGTTTTTATGCTACAGTTAGGACAGTTTCTGCTTCCATTCTACCAGCCCCTCCCGTACACCTGTCCTTGAGCGGCCCCACAACCAGGCATTGTGTGTGTGTGTGTCACGAGTCTACTCAGCCTACACTCCTACTAGCCAGCAACCCTCCAGTTAGTCATGTCTATTATATATGTTGCTCAATCTATGTTAATACAATATAAACCTCTTAGTGCATTACAGTCCGTTCATACTTAGGCCTACATCTACTGTAAATGGTAATGCATCATATCTAATAAGTGAAATAAAACCCAACAATACTTATTAGCTTAAAGGTATAGGTTAAACTTTAACACCCCATTATGCAGGGCCAAATCTCACAGTACATGTGATTATGAAGTTACGGTGTATGCTTTTGAATATTCTACTTGACAGGATCATGTGATTAAATTTGGATACTGGAAGAAAGAGTTCAACAACAACAACTCTTGGCATGGTGGTGTTGCTACTATAGAAGAGTCCAAGGGAGATGTGGTCTGGGGAGTGGTCTGGAAGATGGACAAGGACAACCTCATCAGTTTAGACAAGTGGGTGGCTCATTTACGGTGTTATAGGCCTATCACTATGGGGTGCGGTTTGTGAAGTTTAACAGCCCTGAATAGGAACTGTTGCTGAGATGATGTCCTAGGACCTATAGTGGGATATTCCAAATGTACATATTTGCCCAGAAGGCTGAATCCATAGACATAAGCCCCTGGTTATCCTAGTTCTCTTCCCTCAAGCAGGTCCTAATAAAATTCTGGTTCCAGTGGAAAAAGTGGTACAACTGATGTCTATGGCATTTTATATATAACATTCTGGATTGTTTTACAGACTGTAGAGAATGGCATGAATTTTTAACTTCAATCAACAGTATCTCCAAAGGATTAACAACTTGTAACTGCCCTTAACTGTGTGTTCTCCAGGCAGGAAGGAGTGGGAATAGGATTCTACAGTCCACTAGATGTTACCATTAACACAGATGAGGGAGAGGTCCTCTGCCGAACCTACCAGATGAACAACTTCACAGTTCACAAGACCTCGCCTCCATACAAACAGGTACGCTATATGTCTCTTTCTTTTGCTATAAAGCAGCCTAATCATACACAAATAATGATTGTTTTGATAGCCAGTTTGAAGGATGCCTCCATTGGCCATATCCAAATGCATGAACAATGACTACAGGTGTAAAAAGTGTTTTATATTTAATGGCAAAATGTCAAAACCCAATACAGAAGTAGAATGATTTATGCAAATACCCATGGGTCGTGTTATTAACAAAAGCAACTAACTTTGTCCTACAGGTTGTTTGTCTTGGAGCAAAACAAAACGGCTTACCTCTGGATTACATTAAGAAGCTGGAGGCAGTGGAAACCAACGGCTACAGCGGTCCGTCCATTTTAGATGACATCACCATGTTGACACCTGCTGATAAAGGAAAAAGCTTGTAGATGGTACCAGAGGAAAGAAGATGAAAGAGAAATCACTTAATGTAACAACCTTAGAGGGAAATTGACATAAGACTCAGTTGTCTAAGTTCAAATGTCCCCGTTGTACTCTTGAGTAACAATCAGCTTAAGTAAAAATGCATTAGAGTAAATAAAAAAAACTAAGTGGCACACTGGTATATAGTCCCAAATGTTCCTTGTAAAATGTGAGCCAGTCATTTTAGATGTGATGCCAAATGAATGACAATGTCTGGCATAGCATTTTGTTTCACCAAAGTTTCTCTATTTTGCTTGGGAAGTGTGACACACAGACACACACACACACACACACATACTTGATTGATTCGGTACAATGTCAGGGCTGGTTCCCAACATACAGTGCATTCAGAAAGTATTCAGACCCCTTGACATTTTCCTAATTTTGTTACGTTACAGCCTTATTCTAAAATTGATGATAGTTTCTTCCCCCCTCATCAATCTACACACAATACCCCATAATTACAAAGCAAAAAAGGTTTAGAATTTTTGCCAAATGTAAAAAATAAAATGAAATATCACATTTACATAAGTATTCAGACTCAGTACATTTTTATTTTTTTTATACATTTGAAAAGACATCTGTTTTTGCTTTGTCATTATGGGGTATTGTGTGTAGATTGATTTTTGATTTTTTTTAATCCATTTTAGAATAAGGCTGTAACGTAACAAAATGTGAAAAAAGTCAAGGGTTCTGAATAATTTCCAAATGCCCTGTATTCAGCCCCTTTGTTATGGCAAGCCCAAATAAGTTCAGGATTAAAAATCTGCTCAACAAGTCACATAAATTGCATGGACTGACTGACTCTGTACCCCACATACAGATAATTGTAAGGTCCCTCAGTCGAGCAGTGATTTTCAAACAGATTCAACCACAAGACCAGGTAGGTTTTCTAATACCTGGAAAAGAAGGGCACCTAGACATTGAGTATCCCTTTGAGCATGGTTACATTATTAATGACACTTTGGATGGTGTATCAATACACCCAGTCACTACAAAGAAACAGGCGTCCTCCCTAACTCAGGTGCCAGAGAGGAAGGAAACTGCTCAGTGATTTCACCATGAGGCCAATGGTGACTTTAAAACAGTTACAGAGTTTAATGGCTATGATAGGATAACACTGAGGATGGATCAACAACACTGCAGTTACTCCACAATACTAACCTAAAAGATAGTAAAAATAAGTTAGCCTGTACAGAATAAAAAAATATTCCAAAACATGCATCATGTTTTGCAACAAGGCACTAAAGTAATACTGCAAAAAATGTGGGAAAGCATTTAACTTTTTTTCCTGAATACAAGGTGTTTAGTTTGGGGCAAATACAATACAACACATTACTGAGTACCACTTTCCATATTTTCAAGAATAGTGGTGGCTGCATCATGTTATGGGTGTGCTTGTAATCGTTAAGGACTGGGGATTTTTTCAGGACACAAAAATTAATGGAATGGAGCTAAGCACAGGCAAAATTCTAGAGGAAAACTGGGTTCAGTCAGCTTTCCACCAGACACTGAGATGAATTCACCTTTCAGCAGGACAATAACGTAAAACACAAGGCCAAATCTACACTGGAGTTACTTACCAAGAAGACAGTGAATGTTCCTGAGTGGCCGAGTTACAGTTTTGACTTAAATCTACTTGAAAATCTAGCTTGAAGAATTTTGAAAAGGGTAAATGGGTAAATGTTGGACAATTCAGGTGTGGAAAGTTCTTAGAGACTTACCCAGAAAGACAGCAGCTTAATCGCTGCCAAAGGTTCTTCTACAAAAAATTGACTAGGGGGTGTGAATACTTATGTAAATGAGATATTTCTGTATTTCATTCTCAAAAATTTGCAAACATTTCTCAAAACATGTCTTCACTTTGTCATTATGGGGTATTGTGTGTAGATGGGTGTATCACGACTCAGGATATAACCCAGATGCAGATACTGGAGGCGGATAGTACAGTTTTCAGATTATTTATTAGAAACACGGGGCAGGCAAAGGGCAGGTTGAGGGCAGGCAGAGGTTTGTGATCAGGTCAAGGTCAGGCAGATACCGGACGGCAGGCAGGCTCGGGGTCAGGGCAGGCAGAGGTTCGTAATCAGGTCAGAGTCAGGCAGGCACAGGACAGTAGGCAGGCTCGGGGTCAGGGCAGGCAGAATTGTCAGAACTGGGAAGAACTAGGAAACAGAACTAGAGCAACAGGAATGCGGGAAAGAATGCTGGTAAGACCTGACAAGACAAACTGGCATCAGACAAACAGAGAACACAGGTATAAATACACAGAGGATAATGGGAAGATGAGCGACTCCTGCAGGGGGGTGGAAACAAGCACAAAGACGGTTGAAACAGATCAGGGTGAGAAAAATAAATATTTAATCCATTTTGAATTCAGGCTGTAACACAACAAAATGTGAAATATGTCAAGGGGTATGAAGGCACCATACATCACACATTAATGCCACAGGTCGGAAGTCTACAACAGCTCAATACAATGGAGGTGCCGAAGAGGATATTCTTTTCGGTTGCTTGTAAATGTTATTTAGATATTTTTAGGAAATGCATACCGGCCGTAATGGGAGAAAATGGATATAGTTGCTCAGCGAAACTCCAAATTTAGTGAGTAACTGTCACGTCCTGACCAGTATAAGGGTTATTTGTTATTGTAGTTTGGTCAGGACGTGGCAGAGGGTATTTTGTTTATGTGGTTCGGGGTGGTGTTTTATGTAGTAGGGTGTTTGATTTATTATTTCCGGGTTTTTGGGGTTATGCTCTAGGTTTGTCTTTCTATGTGGTCTCTAGTCTTTTGTATTTCTATGTCTAGTTTATTGGGGTTGGACTCTCAATTGGAGGCAGGTGTTTTCTAGTTGCCTCTGATTGAGAGTCCTATATATGGGTATGTGTTTGGTTAAGTGTTTGTGGGAGATTGTTTCTTGTTTTGCATGTGTGAGCCTGAAAAGACTGTTTTGTTGTTCGTGCGTTTTTCCGTTTTTGTTGTTTTTGGTCTTCACTTTATTTTAAAATAAAATACAAGATGAGCATCCACATTCCTGCTGCGTTTTGGTCCTCCATTCCCGACGACAACCGTTACAGAATCTCCCACCACAAAAAGACCAAGCAGCGGAGTAAGGAGCAAAGGGAATTTGATATGGACTGGCGGGAGAAATGGACCTGGGAGGAAATTCTGGACGGGGCTGGACCTTGGCACCAGGCTGGGGAATACCGTCGCCCACGGGAGGAAATCGAGGCAGCCAAGGCAGAGAGGCGGAGGTACGAGGCCTTGTACACGCTGAGGGAGAAGCACGAGAGACACCCCCAATAATTTTTTTGGGGGGGGCACACGGGTAGTTTGGCTGGGCCAAGGATGAGCCATAAGCCAGCTACCCGTGTTTATATGGAGGACCGTATGGAGTGGAGGGCGCCGAGTTTTGAAGAAGTGCGCACGATCTCGCCCATACGCACGCACAGTCCAGTGCAAGTTATTCCAGCCCCTTGCAGATGCCGTGCTAGAGTGGGCATCCAGCCTGGTAGGAGGATGCCTGCGCAGCGCGTCTGGTCACCGGTGCGCCTCCTAGGACCAGGCTACCCTACGCCCGCTCTACGCACGGCAACCATCAGGCCCCTGCACAGCCCAGTTCGCCCTGTACTAGCACCCCGCTCGTACAGGGCTACTAGTTCCATCCAGCCAGGACGGGTTGTGCAGGAGGTGCGATCAAGACCGCCTGTGCGCCTCCATGGCCCGGTGTTTCCAGTTCCTGCCTCTCGTGCTGACCCGGAAGTGCGAAACCCCAGTCTGGCACGTCCAGTACCAGCACCACGCATCAAGCTTCCAATGAGTCAGTCCAGTCCAGCACAGCATGTTCCCGCCCCCCTGCACTAGCCCTGAGGTGCGTGTTCCCAGGCTGATACCTCCAGTACCAGCACCACGCATCAGGCTTCCAGTGCGTCAGCCCAGAGTATCCGGCATCAGTGTGCGGTCCAGAGTATCCGGCATCAGTGTGCGGTCCAGAGTATCCGGCATCAGTGTGCAGTCCAGAGTATCCAGCACCAGTGTGCAGTCCAGAGTATCCGGCAGTAGTGTCTAGTTCGGAACCGAGGGAGTCTGCCTGCGACCCGGAACCGAGGGAGTCTGCCTGCGACCCGGAACCGAGGGAGTCTGCCTGCGACCCGGAACCGAGGGGGTCGGCCTGCGAGAGTATCCGGCAGTAGTGTCTAGTCCGGAACCGAGGGAGACTGCCTGCGATCCGGAACCGAGGGAGTCTGCCTGCGATCCGGAACCGAGGGAGTCTGCCTGCGATCCGGAACCGAGGGAGTCTGCCTGCGATCCGGAACCGAGGGAGTCTGCCTGCGATCCGGAACCGAGGGAGTCTGCCTGCGACCCGGAACCGAGGGAGTCTGCCTGCGACCCGGAACCGAGGGAGTCTGCCTGCGACCCGGAACCGAGGGGGTCGGCCTGCGACCCGGAACCGGGTGAGTCTGCCTGTGACCCGGAACCAAGGCAGTCCATCAGCGACCCAGAACCGGGTGAGTCTGCCTATGACCCGGAACCAAGGCAGTCCATCAGCGACCCAGAACCAGGTGAGTCTGCCTATGACCCGGAACCAAAGGAGTCTATCAGCAACCCGGAACTAAGTAAGTCAGTGGACGATCCGGAACTAAAAATGATTAACTATGTATTTAATGAGTCTGCCTACAGTGTGGAAAGGAAGAGGTCTGCCTACGATCCGGAACAAGGGGAGTCTGCCTACGGCCCGAAACTGATCAAGTCTGTCTGCATTCTGGAGGACAGTAGGCTGGAGCCAGAACCACCTCCTGTATAGGTTGGTTGGGGAGGGGGGGTGTAGCACAAGTGCCGTCGGTGACGGCAGCCACCCTCCCTTCCCTCCCTTTAGTTTAGGGGCATTTTATTGTTGTTGTTTTTTTTTAAAATTTTTATTTATGAGGTGCATCCGGGGTCTGCACCTTTAGGGGGGGGGGTACTGTCATGTCTTGACCAGTATAAGGGTTATTGTAGTTTGGTCAGGACGTGGCATAGGGTATTTTGTTTATGTGGTTCGGGGTGGTGTTTTATGTAGTAGGGTGTTTGATTTATTATTTCCGGGCTTTTGGGGTTATGTTCTAGGTTTGTATTTCTATGTCTAGTTTATTGGGGTTGGACTCTCAATTGGAGGCAGGTGTTTTCTAGTTGCCTCTGATTGAGAGTCCTATATATGGGTATGTCTTTGGTTAAGTGTTTGTGGGAGATTGTTTCTTGTTTTGCATGTGTGAGCCTGACAAGACTGTTTTGTTGTTCGTGCGTTTTTCCGTTTTTGTTGTTCACTTTATTTTAAAATAAAATACAAGATGAGCATCCACATTCCTGCTGCGTTTTGGTCCTCCATTCCCGACGACAACCGTTACAGTAACAAAAGTATGGCGAATGGGAGTTTGAATCAGAGCTTCCTGTGAGTTAGGGAGGTCTCTAATGCACAGATACTGGGGCAGGCCGAATACCGACCGGAACACAGGGCATGTGCCAAGGGGTCCTGACCTCCAGGGGGCCCACATTGATTTTGTTCGTCATTCTCACTCAGATATCATTAACATGGCATAAGTCATTATAAAATGTGTAGAATTGCAGGAAATTAGCTTTAAAACTGCAAACATTTCTCTCCACCCCATGGCAAAATGGGTAGAATTAGAGGAAATTAGCTTTAAAAATGAACTTTAAAGGGGTCCACACAGAATATGCAAACTGTGCCGACAGTGTAGCGCAGTGTCGCAATGTCATTTTTCGTCACAAAAGGGGCGGCTCCTTGTAGTGCGCTCCAACATTCAACATACTCCCATGCCACATAAAAAAATTGTAATCATCCCTTCCGTAGCCGTGGAGGTAGTGTTGTGTAGGTGTAACAGTGTAGGTTCCGTCCCGCTCTTCGCCCCAACCCGGGCTCGAACCAGGGACCCTTGCACACATCAACAACTGACACCCCACGAAGCAACGTTACCCATCGCGCCACAAAAGCCGCGGCGTTGCAAGGGGAAACCCTACTTCAAGTCTCAGAGCGAGTGACGTCACCGATTGAAACGCTATTAGCGCGCACCACCGCTAACTAACTAGCCATTTCACATCGGTTACACTCACCCCCCCTTTGACCTCCTCCTTTTCCGCAGCAACCAATGATCCGGGTCAACAGCATCAATGTAACAGTGTAGGTTCCGTCCCTCTCTTCGCCCCAACCCGGGCTCGAACCAGGGACCCTTGCACGCATCAACAACTGACACCCACCGAAGCACCGTTACCCATCGCGCCACAAGAGCCACGGCCCTTGCAATGCAAGGGGAAACCCTACTTCAAGTCTCAGAGCGAGTGACGTCACCGATTGAAACGCTATTAGCGCGCACCACCGCTAACTAACTAGCCATTTCACATCGGTTACATAGGCAATGAAGGTTGCCTGGTTCATTGATCTTATATATAGACTATTAATAGGCTATGCGTCAAAGTAGCCTATTTTGCATTGATAAGCAAATATATTCTCAGTGACTGTTCAAACAAACCTTATTTGAATTCCCCCCAAAATGTATTTTGTTTAGAAGTAATAACTACTGATTCCAGGCTACTGGTAAAAACAACTATGAGATACAGTATGTGCTTTTTTCTCCATAACCAAAACATGTGGTTCTATTTTTAGCTGATATGGGAATGAATACACAAGCAGCATTTCAAACTGGGATAATGTTTTAGGTTACCCTGGCAAATATAAGAACATTTCCCGGGTATATTTTGTTATTATAAATCAAATTATTTCACATGGAGATATGGGAAGCTAAAAAGGCTGGCTAGTTTTCTATGTTTTTAGCCAGGCTAAAGCCAGCTAGCCAGGCTGCCAGCTAGCTACTACAAGCAAGGGAAGGCAACTTCATGTTTTCACAAAATGAAAATTAAAAAATTAAATACTGTTCTATTGCCCCCTTGTGAATTGGAGTGGAACCGGTGAGGATATCATTTTACTAAAAGGAGTCGACTACTCCAAAAATCCCACTCCGCCCACGTGCACGCAAGCACGTAGATCAGTGGAGTGGAGCTTGTAGTAACCTTAAAACGTTCATTTCTCTCCACAGGGAAGAGCGGGCCCCTAAAAATGTTTACCGCCAGCTTGGGGTCCCCTAACCAAATCTTGCTTAGGGCCCCCAAAAGGCTAGAACCGGTCCTGTATAATGTGTTTACTATTATGCTTTGCTCCTGCTGTGGAGAGAGGCAGATAACGCAGCATGCCAAAAGCGCAGTTACACAATCCGAGGCGAAATTACAATCATCCAAGGCTGTTCTGGGTTTCACTTCCTCTTGGAAAGACCCGATAACGAGCCAGTACAGTGTTCAGTGTTTTTCCTCTCTTCAGAAAATTGTTTGAGACAAGACTAGATCACTCTTCTAACAGTCCGAGAGAAACGTTTGGTTAATATCCTGGTCTTGGAGAAAAGTTGTATTAATATCCTGTTGTACGCTATTTTCAACAGTTTCATAAGCAATAGGAGTTTGTTTTAATGGAGAGCTGTGGTTCCCAAGTTTTTCCACAGAGGTTTAGGAGAGCGCCCATAAGAACAATGCTATCAACGCGTTTTTGAAGGTAAGCTAAATGTCCCAGCCCATATTATACTGTATGTGATTCTGTACATTACACATTCACATGTCTTTTATCCGTTTTGTTGGATCCATATTTCTCTCCTAATTGATGATTCTCTGTTATTTGATCCAGGAGATAAATATGCACACAGGAGACAATTGTGAAATCTCTGCTTTATCCTCTTGAAATGAAACCACTCCGCTGCTGAATTCCCCCTACACTCTTCCAGTAAAAGTTCAATTCCGGCTGCATGCATATTATGGGCTCCAGTGCCGAGGAAGCCCGTGCTGAACTAACGGACCATGTGTCCACTGTCCAACTGTTCACCTTGCACCGTGAACTACTGGTCTCCCAGGTGAAGAGCACGCAGTGCATTCTGGATAACCTCCTACAAAGTGGCTTTCTGTGTATTGAGGATACAGAAATCATCCAGCGCTCAGCCACCAAGACAGACCAGGTAATTTACTGTAGGAGGGTTTCTGAGAGGAGACATGTCCACACATCATATTAAATGACAAAGTACCCATCACAAAGACATGCTCTTGCATTCACAAATAGCCTACTAGGCCCTAACTAAAATGGACTAATTGATTTTAAGATGAGAAAATATAAAGACAAGACTTGATCTTGCAATACAATGGCATTTGGTATGTTGCCAGTATCTTATCTGTGAAAAATCCTGTTCGGCCACATTAATCAAAATGTGGAAAGTGAGAGGGAAACTGTTAGCTGTCAAATTATTATTAAATATTGAATCACTGTAAAGAAAATATGATTTACTTATGATTGACATTGCGCAGGTGCGTAAAATCCTGGAATTGGTCCAAAGCAAAGGGGAGCAGGCATGTGAATACTTCCTATATATTCTCTACAAAGTTTATGATGCATACATAGACCTCCAACCATGGCTTAAAGAGATCAACTACCAGCCATCAGACTTCATACGGCACATACCAGTAAAGAACACGGACCCTAGTAAGTATGTCAGTAGACTGTATGGTGCAGCACTTCATATGTGTTTTTGGAATTTTACTTAACAATAAAATACAGTGCATTGAAAATGTAAGATTTTAGAGAATCACGAGGGCAACTACTGTATATTTTGGCTGAATATCAGTGGTTGAGAATGAGACTGCAGTGTATTCTCACTACCACCCTCTCCTCTCAGTTAGTAGGTACTGTGAGAAGCTGAGGCACGAGCTGGGCCGAGACACATGCTTCATTGCATCCTACGCCCAGCGAGAGGAAACCCTGCTGGAGGAGCTCTATACTGACACCCTGATGGAGCTCCTGAATGACCGCAATGAGAGCCTGGGCCACCTGGAGGGTCTGGAGCAGCTCCTGGGAGAGCAGGGTGTCTTTAACCCACAGGCAGAGACGGTGCTCATCACGGGGGATGCTGGGGTGGGCAAGTCCATCCTCCTCCAGAAGCTCCAGAGGCTGTGGTCCAAGAGGGAGGTGGAACAGACAAACGCCATGTTCTTCTTCAAGTTCCGCTGTAGGATGTTCAGCACAATCAAGGAGACAGACGAGATCTCACTCAGGGACCTGCTTTTCAAATACAACTGCTACCCTGACCACGACGTGGACAATGAGGTGTTCAGCTACATCCTCCGCTTCCCCAAAAAGGTTCTCTTTACGTTTGATGGCTATGATGAGAACCAGGCTGATCTGGACCTGGGGAACGTGCCTGAGGTGGTTTCTCCAGAGGAGAAGACTCACCCTCTTCTGCTGCTCATTAACCTGCTCTGTGGGAAGCTGCTCAATGGTTCCTGGAAGGTCCTGACGGCTCGGACAGGCACTGCGGTCCAGAGCAGGGTGATCCGGAAGAGGGTGGCACTGCGTGGGTTCTCTCCGGCCCACCTTAAAACCTACACCAACCTACACTTCAAAGAGCAGGAGCACCGGGACCTGGTCTCAGTCCAGCTGGATGCCAGCCCCCACCTCTGTGGCCTCTGCTCCATCCCCCTCTTCTGCTGGATCGTCTTCAAGAGCTTTAAACACCTGCGCTCAGTCTACGATGACTTTGATCTGCCAGAGGCTTGCGTGACCCTCACTAACATATTCCTTCTGCTTTCTGAAGTCTTCTTCAGCCGGGGGGGCGCTCCCCCACCGGGCCTCCTGAAGAGAAACACCAGGTGCCCCGCTGATACCTTCAGGGCAGGGCTGAGGCCACTGACAGCCTTCTCCAAGCTAGCTCTGCTGGGCACGGAGAGAGGAGGCTTTGTGTTCGACCAGGAGGAGGTGGCTTCCTGTGGCCTGACTGAGGAGGACTTTCAGGTGGGTTTCCTCCGACTGGTCAGCCGCTACGATGCCTGTGGAAACCCTTCTACCTTTGAGTTCCTTCACCTCACCCTGCAGTCCTTCTTGGCTGCATTCTCTCTGGTTCTGGACGAACAGGCCAGCGTTGGCAACATCCTCAAGTTCTTCACCGAGTGCAGCAGGAGGGACAACACATCTTGTTTATCATGTGTCTTTCCCTGCATCGGTGGCTCCTCCAAACCCAGGGGAAAGGATCCGTTCAAGACCAACGAGCATCTCCAGTACGCCAACCTCTTCCTGTGTGGACTGCTGTCTAAGGCCAACGCCGGCCTGCTGGAGCACATGGTTCCTCCAGTGCTACTGAAGAGGAAGCGGGCGGTCCTCAAGTCCTACCTGTCCACCAGCGTGAGGTCCCACCTCCGCGGCCTGCCACTCCACAGCACAGAGCAGGAGGGCAGCAAGGTGCATGTGCTGCCCAACTTCCTGTGGATGCTGCGCTGCATCTTCGAGACAGGAAGTGAAGAGGTGGCCCAGCTGACTGCGAAGGGCATCACAGCTGACTATATCAAGCTGGGCTACTGTAATGTGTTCTCTGGTGACTGCAGTGCCCTCAACTTTGTGCTGCAGCACCGGCGGAAGAGGCTAGGGGTGGACATGGACAACAACAACATCAGTGACTATGGGGTCAAGCAGCTCAGGCCTTCATTCAGTAAGATGACCGTGGTGAGGTGAGGAATTCGGAATATATGCAGATGGAAACACTATGTACTTTATGCCAATGTTTAATGACTACCAGCACTCACAAATAAAGTATAGCTTTTCAGCTAAATTAGTTTTTCCATTTAAGGTTGTGTGTCAATCAGATCTCAGACAGCAGCATTGAAGTACTGGCTGAGGAGCTTATCAAACAGAGAGTGGTGGAGGTTCTGGGGTGAGTCAGTGTCTATCAGGGTCAACTTGCCTGTCAAACTTTAATACTGTATTGTGCTGTATGACGAACTTCATATGATGCGACTGTATTTCTGTTTTCTTGATTTTACAGACTTTACAATAATCATATCACGGACATCGGAGCCAAGCTAATTGCTCATATCATTGAGGAATGTCTTAAGTTAAGAGTCGTCAAGTATGTAAATTAGTATGTCCAGTCAATGATATAATGACTTGTGTATGAATTAAAATGTTTATTTTTGGCACTTTGATTTGTTCAAAGGGTTGGCAGCAACAAGTTCACCAGTGTGGGTGGCAGGTATCTGGCCAGTGCCATTCAGAAGAGCTCATCTATCTTTGATGTGGGGTAAATGCACTAATACAATATTTTATATTCAATTTTGGATCAGAGTGCATTGGATGGATTGTTCCTGTTTTTCAGAATGTGGGAGAACAGCATTGGGGATGAAGGAGCAAGAGCATTCGCAGAGGCCCTGAGGAATCACCCAAGTCTTACCAACCTCTGGTGAGATAGATGGCAAGATATCTCATTGTTGTATTTGGCACAGTAACCACATTTCCATCCACAGTTTTTATGCGAGTAATGACAGCTGACAGCTGTGATGGAAACAGGACATTTTGGTACAATTTTATAAATGCAGAGACATCATTTGTTTGTTGGACATGGTGGGATCTTTTTGTGTCGGTGAAATTAATAATGCAAAAAATGGCGGTGGAAACGCCACAAATATTGATATTATAACCATCATATCGAAGTAACTTAGAGTCGTGTTTTGATATGGTGTGTGGTCCTCCCACTACGACTTGGGAAACCATGCAGTGTATTAGGCTTCAAATGAAATACTGTAAGTATGATGAACTTCACAGGGTGCTGAAAGTGAACAGTGATGAGCTAGATGCTCCTTTCCAATAAATATTGAATGTCTTATTCTGGTAACATGACGATCGATGCTTGACTGCCGTTTGACAAATAGAAATATCCATAATAATCTCATCATGTAGACTAGTCTACCTGCACTGTATCTGAGAACTGATGGCTAGAGTGCACTTGCCAATACCAGAGTGGGCACATTTGCTATTTAACGCAACAGCTTTTGTGAAAAATAGCATTTTCTGTGTGCTATGTCAACATGCACTGATTTTTATCCGCAACAAGTCCATTTGGTGTTAACCTACTGTCACGGCTTCTGCCGAAGTCGATGCACCTCCTTGCTCGAATGGTGCTCGGCGGTCGACGTCACCGGTCTTCTAGCCATCATTGATCAGTTTTCATTTTCCATTGGTTTTGTCTTGTCTTCCTACACACCTGTTTCCAATCCAATTAATCATGTTGTATATTTAACCCTCTGTTTCCCCTCATGTCCTTGTCGGTGATTGTTTGTGATGTTATGTTACTAACAGACACTTATCATTTTACTAACAGACACTTAAGTGATGACGCCTGAGAAGCAGGTGTTTGGAGGATATATTGGCACGGGTGTTAGGCCGGAGACGAATTTGAGGGCTGGCAAACCGTGCAAATATATCCTCCAAACACCGGCTTCAAGGGCATTATCACTTTCATACAACTGGTTACCAACATATTCAAATAATGGTTGACATTTTCATTAAACACGTTATTTTGATGAATTTATTCATACTATTTCATCCTTCCACAAGATATAGTCCCGACACAAATCTAGGGTTGCTACCCAAGCCGGCTGGTCATTTGTTCTATTGGTTTAGGTGCCAGACACGCGACCCAGTCGTTCAGTCTTTGTTCTGTGTCTATGAACGCGACCCAGTTGTTCGTCCTAAATGTTCCATTTATGTTCCAATGTTCCATTCTTATCCCTTGCTTGCTAGCAAGCCAACTACGGCTAACTTACAGTCAAGTCAAACAGTGTAGCCAGAATAACAACAAAGTAGCTGCATTTGCATTTGTTTAAGCTGTTTTCTAGTGACATTTATTTAGATACATCTATAATAATGTGATAATGAGGCGCGATTTCACCTCGCATAGAAAATGTGCCCTCTCATCAGGACACTGTGGTTCAGAGGAGCTAGCCAACAACACAGCTAACACAATCACATCAAACTGAAGCTGGAAAGACTGCAAACTAGCTGCACTTTGTTTCGTTTTAACTGTTTTCTAGGGATAGTTCTTTGTATATATCCATAACAATTATGCTGATTTATGATTTCATGATTTCGACTCCCGGCACGTTCATTACTATGGGACAGCTGGAGATTGAATTTGAATATTGAAACAATGTTGCAAATGTCGGAGAGACAAACAGCAAAGTTTACACAAATCTACTTTGTTGAAAGACGAACATTTAGTTAACAGAAATGTGAGATAATGTCTAGATGCTTTAACGAGACAGTGGATTGCGCAGTCAGATGGAACAGAGTAAATAGGCATTTTAACGTGATAGATTTAGCCGGTGTGTCACGTCCTGACCATAGAGAGCTCTTATTTTCTATGGTAGAGTAGGTCAGGGCGTGACTGGGGGGTTGTTCTAGTTTATATTTTCTATGTGGGGTTCTAGGTTTATTTTCTATGTTGGTGATTTGTATGATTCCCAATTAGAGGCAGCTGGTTATCGTTGTCTCTAATTGGGGATCCTACTTAAGTAGCATTTTTTCCACCTGGGGGTTATGGGATATTGTTTATGTTTAGTTGCCTGTTAGCACTGCATTGTCGTCACGGTTCGTTTATTCTTTATTGTTTTGTATTTTGCTAAGTTTCACTTTCTAATAAAGATGTGGAACGCTACTCACGCTGCGCCTTGGTCCGTCTATACACACGAACGTGACACGGTGGTAACTTATGGAATAGACACCGGCTGGAATGCGGGTTTTAACCAATCAGCATTCAGGATTAGACTTATAATCAGCTATACAGTATTGGTTATTGAACTCTTACTTTTAGATACACAGAGAAACTACAGTATCTGTTTTACACTATGTAACTCTGCTCTTCTCTCCCTCAGTCTCTCAGCCAATGGCATCACTTCAGAAGGTGGGCGGAGCTTGGCCAAAGCACTGAAAGACAATAGCAGGCTCCGAATTTTCTGGTAGGACTTGAATTAACCTTCATGTATGCCTGTCTCATGTTCACAAGACTTGAAAATGTGTATCTGTTTCTTGGAGTACAGTACAGTTTAAATGTGTGTTGTGGTGTTCAAGGTTGGTGCAAAACGAGTTGTCAGATGATGTAGCACCAGACATGGCAGAACTGATCAGATCCAACACGGGTCTATCTCACCTCTGGTAAGGCAGGCCCCAGTCTCAACACACTCCCAACAACCAATAATGAAGTTTATCTTCAGAATTAACCAGAAAGTGAACAACAACATTCTGAATGTTAATGAAAGTTAGCCGGTTAACCTAGTGATCCCTCTGTTCCTCTCTGCGCAGGTTAATCAATAATCAGCTGACAGTGGATGGAATCAGACAGCTGTCAGAGGCTCTCTCCCACAACACGTCACTCAAAGAGATCTGGTGAGTGTATGCAATGTCACACGCATGCTCGCTTAAAGGCACATTCCTCTATTTTTAACCAGGTTAATAATAGTATTTTATATATTCCTTAGATAAGTTGTTATTTCAACACATCTTTCACCATTTCTACTTTGTAATGGCTGTGGGTCTTTGAATGCATTGCTGGTTCCTGATTATTAGGTGCTCTGTCATTACTCACCCACAGTTTGAAAGGAAACTGTCTTTCTGAAGAGGAAGAGAAGCTGTTTGAGGCTGAGGGAAGGCTATGCTTCCACTGAGGAGACAGAACTGCGCTGGAGCGTGTGTGTGTGTGTGCGCATGTACATATACATCTGTTACCGAAACTTAGAGGGTCCTTGTTTGTTTTGCACATACTACATTGGAAATATTTGTACATACTGTATTCGGAAAGTATTCAGACCCCTTGACTTTTTCCACATTTTGTTACTTTACAGCCTTATTCTACAACTGATTAAATAGCCCCCCCCACCCCCTCAATCTACAAACAATACCCTATAATGACAAAGCAAAAACTGGTTTTTACAAAATGTACTCAGTACTTTGTTGAAGCACCTTTGGCAGCAATTACAGCCTCGAGTCTTCTTGGGTATGACGTTACAAGCTTGGCGCACCTGTATTTGGAGAGATTCTCCCATTCTTCTCTGCAGATTCTTTCAAGCTCTGTCAGGTTGGATGGGGAGCGTCGCTTCACAGCTATTTGCAGGTCTCTCCAGAGATGTTCGATCGGGTTCAAGTCCAGGCTCAGGCTCAGCCACTCAAGAACAGTCAGAGACTTGCCCCGAAGCTCCTCCTGCGTTGTCTTGGCTCTTTGCTTAGGGTTGTTGTCCTGTTGAAAGGTGAACATTTTCCCCAGTCTGAGGTCCTGAGCGCTCTGGAGCAGGTTTTCATCAAGGATCTCTCTGTACTTTGCTTCATTTGTCTTTCCCTCGATCCTGAATAGTCTCAGAGTCCCTGCTGCTGAAAAACATCCCCACAGTATGATACTGCCACCACCATGCTCAACTGTAGGGATGGTGCCATGTTTCCTCCAGACATGACGCTTGGCATTCAGGCCAAAGAGTTCAATCTTGCTTTCATCAGACCAGAGAATCTTGTTTCTCATGGTCTGAGAGTCCTTAAGGTGCCTTTTGGCAAACTCCAAGCGGGCTGTCATGTGCCTTTTTACTGGGGAGTGGCTTCTGTCTGGCCACTCTAACATAATGGCCTGATTGGTGGAGTGCTGCAGAGATGGTTGTCCTTCTGGAAGGTTCTCCCATCTCCACAGAGGAACTCTGGAGCTCTGTCAGAGTGACCATCGGGTTCTTGGTCACCTCCCTGACCAAGGCCCTTCTCCCCCGATTGCTCAGTTTGCCTAGGCAGCCAGCTCTAAGAAGAGTCTTGGTGGTTCCAAACTTCTTCCATTTAAGAAAGCTGGAGGCCACTGTGTTCTTGTGGACCTTCAATGCTGCAGAAATATTTTGCTACCCTTCCCCAGATTTTTGCCTCGACACAATCCTGTCCCGGAGCTCTATGGACAAGTCCTTCGACATCATCGCTTGGTTTTTGCTCTGACATGCACTGTCAACTGTGGGACCTTATATAGGCAGGTGTGTGCCTATCCAAATAATGTCCATTCAATTGAATTTACCCCAGGTGGACTCCAATCAAGTTGTAGAAACATCTCAAGGATTATCAAATGGAAACAGGATGCACTTGAGCTCAATTTCGAGTCTCATAGCAAAGGGTCTGAATACTTATGTAAATCACTTTGTCATTAGCTTGACGAGGTGTAAAAAAATATTTCAATGTTTTAGAATAAGCTTGTAACGTAACAAAATGTGGAAAAAAGGAAGGGGTCTGAATACTTCCCGAATGCACTGTAGGCTAAGTGCATGTGCACTTGATAGGTGCAAGTTTCCACTAAATTCTCAGCTGCATCTGATTCCGTAATAACTGTCACAAGGTTGTAATATCCTGTGGAAAGATGCGCTGGGCGTCCGAGATTACAAAGATTGGAGGCTCAATAAACTCGAATGACCTTACTGTGAATATGCACTTTTCAAAATCTCCCCTCAATGTTGTTGCTTGCACTTGCCCCCCAAAAGTGTACCATCTGGGTTAACTTGGTTGAGTTTACAATAACAGCTTAGACATATGTCAACCTCACTGACTAAGGTCTGCCATATGGGTGCCATCCCAGATTCGAATAAAAAAAATATTTGTACGTTTAGGGTGTCGACTTTCGGATGGGACGTTAAACAGGTGTCCTGACTCTCTATGATGACTAAAGATCCCATGGCACTTATCATAAGAGTAGAGGTGTTAACCCCGGTGTCCTGGCTAAATTCACAATATCTCCCTCATTACTATTTTCGCCACCTAATCATCCCGAGCTTACAATTGGCTCATTCATCCCCCTCCTCTCCCCTGTAACTATTCCCCAGGTTGTTGCTGTAAATAAGAATGTGTTCTCAGTCAATTTGCCTGGTAAAAATAATAACAACTTGAACCTTCTTGCCAGCCAAGTGAGAGGTTAAACCCACAAATACACCTCAGATTACATTTAATATCTGCATAAGTACAATGTAACTACTAGGTGTTACACAATATCTAGCTACTTAAAATTAAGTGTATCATGAGGGGTACTTACTTGTAATTAATGTGTACCTATATAGTACATTATCCATCCTGACAACCGGGCCCTCATTTTAAGGCTTCCGAAAGCACCATCCAAGTGAGAAAATAAACACACTTGCACACCACAGAGTACATGTAACATCTACATATGTACAATGTAATTACTAGTTGTTACACAGGATTTAGTTATGAAGTGTATCTTGAGGTGTACTTACTTTGAATTATTGTGTACCTACAAAGTATGTTACCCATTCTGACAATCAAATCGTCAGCTTCTGAAAGCGCCATCCAAGTGAGAAAATAAGCACATTAATACACCACAGAGTACATATCTGTAATATCTGGGTAAGTACAAGGTTGTCGCTAGTTCTTACACAGGATTTAGCTATTTAAAGTGAAGTGTAACTTTATAGTGACCTATGAGCAATTTCTATATAATTACTTAGTACTCATTACCAAGTGAAAATACCTACAAACTAAAGATGAGCAGCTACTTTAGTGAACTTTTTTGCAACATGTAAAATGACATTACATTTCTTACAAAATAAGGATTTTTATTGTTAGATAAATAATTTGATTAAACAAATATATAGGCCTACTCAATTACATAAAAATAACTATTCCAGTGGTGATTCAAATCTGTAACCTATAGTATGGTGAGTAGCCTAGATAGTTAGCTAATTTAGCCTAGATATCTAGCTGTCTGGTACCGGAATGCATAATTATTTTTTTTAACCTTTATAATAAAGCGTTATCATAGCTTTTGCTACTGGCATAGAACAGTAGAGTAGAGGCGCTTGCAAAAGTTGCAAACGTGGAGGAAAAAGTTTGTAGCCTATGCTCCAGGAAAATGTTGGCCTTTTAAATTCGCATTTCATGCAATTCTACATCATTTTAGATGACAGAAGACTTAAGCAGATTTTTTTTATACCTCACAAATGATCGAAATGACAGCCTACTTTGACCCTGACAAACTGAGAATCTGAGCTCAATATAAACAACCCTGTTGTAACGTCCGTTGTTAAAGGTAGACCAAGGCGCAGCGTGTTGGGTTCATCATATTTTATTTAACGGTGAACCAGGAAAAAACAAAACAATAAACAACACAACGAACTAAAAGTTTTGCAGGCTACTAACAGCAATACAAAAACAAGATCCCACAAACACAGGTGGAAAAAGGCTGCCTATGTATGGTTCCTAATCAGAGACAACGATAGACAGCTGCCTCTGGTTAGGAACCATACTCGGCCCAACACAAAGAAATACAGAACATAGAATGCCCACCCCACACCCTGACCTAACCACATAGAGAAACAAACCCTCTCTCTCAGGTCAGGGCGGGACACCTGTCTTGAATCCATCATTAACCTAGGCCTAGGTGTGTGGAGACACCCATATTATACAATATGAGGAGGAAATTATAGTCCTAAATAAGCTTTCCACTTTCACTGAGTCACCCAATGATGCACAGCTCACTCACCCGTGATTGCTGATGCCCTTACGTAAATCAATGCTGTTGAAATATTGCGAAAGGTGTCACGCTGTATAATGATAGGAGACAAGTGCAGGAATACGTAATAGGGTTTTTTATTTTCTCTACCCAAACAAAAGAGTAGAGTAGAGTGTCATTCTTTATGTCATTTATATTTGTTTCACAGTGTAGTTTCTTCTTCTTTTTATTCAGTTTAGTCACATGATTTCTCAATTTGCAATATGTTTGCCAATTGGTTGTGCAGCCAGACGTATTTGCCATTCCTTTTGCCTCATCCCTCTCAACCATACCATTTTTCAATTCCTCATCAATCCACAGGGATTTGACAGTTTTTACAGTAATTTTCTTAATAGGTGTATGCTTATTAGTAACTGGAATAAGCAATTTCATAAATGTGTCAAGTGCAGTGTCTGATTGCTCCTCATTACACACCACGGACCAACAAATATTCTTTACGTCAACAACATAGGAATCACTACAAAACTTATTGTATGACCTCTTATACACTATATTAGGCCCAGCCGTTGGAACTTTGGTTTTCCTAGATATGGCTACTATATTGTGATCACGACATCCGATGGATCTGGATACTGCTTTCAAGCACATTTCTGCAGCATTAGTAAAGATGTGATCAAAACATGTGGATGATTTGATTCCTGTGCTGTTTGTAACTACCCTGGTAGTTGACTGATAACCTGAACCAGGTTACAGGCACTGGTTACAGTTTGAAGCTTTTTCATGAGTTGGCAGCTTCATGAAAGCCAGTCAATATTTAAATCACATACATTATCAAGCATTTCACAAATGTTATCCAGATTCTGACTGTTAGCAGCTTCCCACCAGAATGGGCTTTAGGTGAGGCAGATGAACCTGTAGCCATATTACTTCAACAGTATTTAACATGAGAACCTCTCTAATCTTTACAGGAATGTGGTTCTGAATATAAACAGCAACACCTCCACCATTGTAAATTTTATAACCTTGTATTGCTCCCACTGTATCATCAAAGGTACTATCTAAGTGAGTTTCAGAGATAGTCAGAGTATGAATGCCATCTGTTACTAGCAAATTATTGATTTCATGAACCTTGTTTTATTAACGTGGGATATTTTGAGCAATTGTCTTCTGGGATGCTTACTTATCTTTATTGCTTTACTGGGAAGCTCAGCAGAAGTAGATATGCTCATGTTATTTATGTTAGTGCAGGGTAAGCTGCACACAGTGAACTTCCTCCTAGGGCACACTGGCTCAGTGCTAAGAGTATAAATCTGGTTCATAGGCACATGATTACTGCATACAATAGCTGTAGGATCGGCAGAGGCATTCAGGACAGTTAGAAGAACATACATTAGGTCATTTACATTGTGTCTACCAATGCATTACATTACATTACATTTTAGTCATTTAGCAGACGCTCTTATCCAGAGCGACTTACAGTAGTGAATGCATACATTTCATACAATTTCATAATTTTTTTCCCCTGTGCCTCTGGTGTAATGTACATTTGTTGAAGCTTTATGACAACTCTGTGTCACAATGGTAGAGATTAACTGAGCTGAGCTTGGGTCATTGATAAGTCATTGTCTCAACGCAGCCTTATAATGCTGTAAAAGGATCCAGGAACCCAAATGATTTGGGTGGATCCAATCCTCCTTATAATCACGTAGCTAGTTGAAGAGAAAGAATCCTACTAAAGCATTCAATGCCATGATTCAGAGAGGGCACAGGGCCAGATATTATGGGTATTTTGTGTCTAGCAGAGTCAATCAGCTCTTTAAAATCCAGTTTCAACTGTTCAGAGCTGCCCTTCATAATGTAATTAAATCCCACAAGGACTACGATAGAATCGATGACCATGTCCTGATGTAATACATTCGGGAGCAGCTTAGTAATGTAATTTACTCGCGCTCTGGGGTAGGACATTGTTTCTGCACCCGGAATGGTTACCATGTAGCTGCCCAAAATCACGGCTGGCGAGAATGACCTGGAAATCCGCCCACTCCCACGCTTCACAGGATTCGGAGAACTCTTTATGAACAGGTGAGCGGCAGGATAACTTGAGCCCGTCTCTCCCGGCACCTGGTGCAGCCCTTCCGACAGATGGAGAAGCCCCGCTTGAACCAGAGCAGGGACGAAAGGTTGCCGACGTCGACTTCGAAATCATAGTAATAGGCACTGCGGCCACAGACACAGGCACACCCAGTGACGTGGGTGCAGGAAGATCAGGCTCCAGGACGGCGAAGCTATTCGTTTTTTGTATCCGCTCTGGGCCACTCGTTGGGAGTGTAGACTGCTTTGCGAGAGGCCGCTGTCTTTCGGCTTCCACGGCTCGTGACATGCAACCATCGTTGATTGCCTTTCTCCTCTTGCTGTGCTCCTTTAACCCAGCTATCAGATGGGGGAGCTCCGGGAAACACCGGCCAGTCGGATAACGACAAACTACAAGGTGGAGATGCATCTAACAAGTGTGAACGCTGTCCAGCCACCGACATAGAAAATGTAAACATTCCACTCTGCGTTTTCCCCAGTTTCTTACGCAGGCTGGCGACCTGCATGATCAAGAAAGCCACTTCAAGCCTATAGAAATTGCTGCATTGGAACTCCCAGTGATGCGGTTTGTCCCGAAACAAAGCGCAGTAGATACAGCTCCTACAGTGTTGGAACCGTTCATTTATTTCTCCAGACAAAGAGGGCTCCATTGCAAAACTAATTTGGTACCAACTTCGTTAGCTCAATGGCTAGCAGCAGAGCGTCTCTGTCAAGCAGGCTTCAACCTGCCTGCAGTCCTAGCTGTTAAAAGCTAACTGCGTCATGGAATCCATGCAAAAACAAGTTCTGTATTAGTATTTGAATGAATAACGGTTTTGTTTTAATCAAAAATAGTAAACCAAGTGTTTTCCAGCATACAATATTGAGCTTGCACACTCTGATGACGTATGAATGACTGCCATAAAGAGATCCACCGGAGATCTCTTTACGTTGCGCAAACTGTAAACCCAGGCCGGCACAACTCTAATCAATTCTTAGAATATCAGGCACATTTTCACATTACGTTTTTTAGGGGGCTGGAGAACTACAGAGGCAACTTGAATTAACTCTGATTGCTTTTATTATAATTTTGACATTGCAGTGAAAATAATTTTTCATGCCACGAAGGGTATTGGATCCTGGCAAATGGGTACTGGAACGAAACGGGTTGCAGGATCCAGCTTAAATTAAGCACTGTAGCTAGCAAACGTTAGCTGACTACCTTTGCTTGTACGGGAGCGCTAAGTCTAGGACCAAAAGGCTCCTTAACAGCTTCTACCCCCAAGCCATAAGACTGCTGAACAATTAATCAAATGGCCCCCGGACTATTACATTGACCCCTCCCCTCCATTTATTTTGCACACTGCTGCTACTTGCTGTTTATTATCTTTGCATAGTCACGTCACCCCTACCTACATGTACAAATTACCTCAACTAACATGTACCCCCGCACACTGACTCGGTACTGGTACTCCCTGTATATACTGTAGCCTTACTTTAGTTTACTTGGTAAATATTTTCTTAACTCTTCTTGAACTGCACTGTTGGTTAAGGGCTTGTAAGTAAGCATTTCATGGTAAGTTCTACACTTGTTGTATTCGGCGCATGTGACAAATAAAGTTTGATTTGATTTTAATTTGCTAAATCGTCCAGCAGAATTAATGTATCCAAAAAAGAAAAACAAATTGCATGGAAAAATTACTTTCCCTCTCCCATGTTGACTTTTTTGACCTACAACACTTTGTTTCTTTCACAGCAATCTTTCATGTCTGTATTTTGCACACTGACCTTCTTCTCAACCCTGTTCTTTGCACACTGTTACTACATGATGTCGTCTTCTTCTTTGGTATTTTGGTGGTCTGAAAACACATATTATAGGTGCATGCCGCCACCTACTGTATTGGTTGTGTAGCCGCCTACTATTCTGTAGTATGAATTCATTACACTTTGTGAAAAATTGCCCTACTAACCATGCACCCATTAAAACCTCACCACTACGGTACTACTTTAGCCCTATCTGATCCTACTCCAGGCCAGCAGCCTGGGAGGACGGGACACTATTGTTCAAAACATCTTTTGAATCTTCTGCAAGGTGACTGCGATTGTAGTCGAAAACAAACAGTGCAGTTATTCCCTCCGTAAGGCAATCAAACAGGCAAAACGTCAGTACAGAGACAAAGTGGCTCAGATAAGAGACGTAAGTGGCAGGGTCTACAGACATACGGATTACAAGGGGAAAACCAGCCATGTCACGGACACCGGCGTCTTGCTCCCGGACAAGCTAAACACCTTCTTCACCCGCTTTGAGAATAACACAGTGCCACCGACGGGGTCCGCTCCCAAAGACTGTGGGCTCACATTCTCCGTGACCGACGTGAATAAGACATTTAAGTGTGTTAACCCTCGCAAGGCTGCAGGGCCCAGACAGCATCCCTAGCCACATCCTCAGAGCATGTGCAGACCAGCTGGCTGGAGTGTTTACAGATTATATATATCAATCAATCAATCTCTCCCTATCCCAGTCTGCTCTCTCCACATGTTTCAAGATGTCCACCATTGTTCCTGTACCCAAGAAAACAAAGGTAACTGAACTAAATGACTATCGCACAGTAGCACTCACTTCTGTCATTATGAAGTGCTTTGAGAAGCTAGTTAAGGATCATATCACCTCCACCTTACCTGACACCCGAGACCCACTCCAATTTGTATACCACCCCAATAGATCCACAGATGTTGCAATCGCTCTATACTATCTGGACAAGAGAAATACCTATGTAAGAATGTTGTTTACGCCTATAGCTCAGCCTTCAACAACATAAACAACACAACAACACATCATTAAGCTAGGGACCCTGGGTCAGAACCCCGCCCTCTTCAACTGGGTCCTGGACTGCCTGACGGGCCGCCCCTAGGTGGTGAAGGTAGGAAACAAAACCTCCACTACGCTGATCCTCAACACAGGGGCCCCACAAGGGTGAGTGCTCAGCCCCCTCCTGTATTCCCTGTTCACCCATAACTGCGTGGCAACGGACACCTCCAACTCAAATCATCAAGATTGCAGACGACACAACAGTAGTAGGCCTGATTACCAACAATGACGAGACAGCCTACTGGCGGAGTGGTGCCAGGAAAATAAACTCTCCCTCATTGTCAACAAAACAAAGGAGCTAATCGTGGATTTCAGGAGACAGCAGAGGGAGCACGCCCGCATCCACATCGACTGTACCGCAGGGAGAAGGTTAAAAGCTTCAAGTTCCTTGGCTTACACATCACTGAATCTGAAATGGTTCACCCACACAGACAGTGTGGTGAAGAAGGTGCAACAGCGCCTCTTCAACCTCAGAAGGCTGAAGAAATTCGGCTTGGAAATTCAGCTTGGACCCTAAGACCCTCAGAAACTTTTACAGATGCACAATTGAGATAACTGCACTGCAACTGCACTGCACGCAACCGCTGCACTGCACGCAACCGCAGGGCTCTCCAGAGGGTGGTGCAGTCTGTCCGACGCATCAACGGGGGCACACTGCCTGCCCTCCAGGACACCTACAGCACCTGATGTCACAGGATGGCCAAAAAGATAATCAAGGACATCACCCACCCGAGCCATGGCCTGTTCACCCCACTATCATCCAGAAGGCGAGGTCAGTACAGGTGCATCAAAGCTGGGACCGAGAGACTAAAAACAGCTTCAATCTTAATGCCATCAGACTGGTAAATAGCCATCACTAGCCGGCTACCACCCGGTTACTCAACCCTGCACCTTAGAGGCTGCTGACCTATGTACAGAGACATGGAATCACTGGTGTTGGATTCTAGCTTGAAATATATTTATTAATGTTACCATTCTAGAAATGATTGATTACTTTACATGTATAATGAATGTATACAGCTCTGGAAAAAAAATTAAGAGACCGCTGCAAAATATCCGTTTCTCTGTCTATTGACCACATTTCTCCCAAATTCCAAATAAAAATATTGTCATTTAGAGCATTTATTTGCAGAAAATGACAACTGGTCAAAATAACAAAAAAGATGCAGTGTTGTCAGACTTCGAATAAAGGAAAGAAAATAATTTCATATTCATTTTTAAACAACACAATACTAATGTTTTAACATTAGTTTTAACATCAGAAATCAATATTTGGTGGAATCCGAGGTTGTGACTAGGGGGGGTTCTAGATAGTATATTTCTATGTTGGTGTATGTGTATGGTTCCCAATTGGAGGCAGCTGATAATCATTGCCTCTAATTGGGGATCATACTTAGTGTGTTCCTTTTCCCACCTGCAATGTGGGATATTGTTTTGTATGTGTGCGCTACGTATTTCACATCATTATATCTTTGTTGTTTTGAGAAGTTTCACTATTATTAAAATGTGGAACTCTACTCACGCTGCGCCTTGGTCCAATTATTTATCGTGACAGAGGTCTGACAACACTGCATATTTTTTGTTATTTTGACCTGTTGTCATTTTCTGCAAATAAATGCTCTAAATGACAATATTTATTTAAATATTTTTATTTGGGAGAAATGTTATCAGTAGTTTATAGAATAATTATTTTACTCATACATACATATAAACAGTGTCTTCGAGTGAAGTTGTGTGTCTTCAAGTGTCTTCGCGGGAAACAGAATAGCTTACCTCTGGATTACATTAACGAACTGGAGGCAGTGGAAACCAATGGCTACAGCGGTCCGTCCATTTTAAATGACATCACCGTGTTGAAACCTGCTGGGAAAGGAAAGGCCTGTAGATGCTACCAGAGGAAGCATTTAGTGTGAATTAAATTCACAAGGTTATTTAGAGGTGATAAAGGGAATTTTACATAAGACTCAATTATCCTGTTGTACCCTTGCAACATAATCAGCTGGAGTAAAAATGCCCTAGAGGTTAAAACAATCTGCACACTGGTAAACACTCCCATGTGTTCAGTGTATTAGTAAAAAATGTGAGCCATTTATTTTAGATGCGATACCAAATAAAGGACAAATGGATGACATTGTTTCCCTGCCTGGCATAGCATTTTGTTTCACCAAAGTGTTTCTATTTTGCTTGGGAAGCCTGACACACATGTACTTGATTTGGAAAGTGTTTCATTTTCAGCGGAGGCAGGCAGGGAAAGGCGCAGGGGATTGTGGAAAGGTGCTGCGAGGATCCTACTACCAGAGCGTTAGAAAAAGTTCAGTTCTGCCAAAGATTATGGATATACTGACAATATACACGTTTCTCCACCCTAACAATAGAGACGTCAAAAAAAACGGCACAGCGGGCTGTCTAGCTCCCGCCTATCCCGCCTATTGGATTGGTGGATACATTTACATTTAACATTTAAGTCATTTAGCAGACGCTCTTATCCAGAGCGACTTACAAATTGGTGCATTCACCTTATGATATCCAGTGGAACAACCACTTTACAATAGTTCATCTAAATCTTTTAAGGGGGGGGGGTTAGAAGGATTACTTTATGCTATCCTATGTATTCCTTGAAGAGGTGGGGTTTCAGGTGTCTCTGGAAGGTGGTGATTGACTCCGCTGTCCTGGCGTCGTGAGGGAGCTTGTTCCACCAGTGGGGTCCCAGAGCAGCGAACCGTTTTGACTGGGCTGAGCGGGAGCTGTGCTTCCTCAGAGGTAGGGAGGCGAGCAGGCCAGAGGTGGATGAACGCAGTGCCCTTGTTTGGGTGTAGGGCCTGATCAGAGCCTGAAGGTACGGAGGTGCCGTTCCCCTCACAGCTCCGTAGGCAAGCACCATGGTCTTGTAGTGGATGCGAGCTTCAACTGGAAGCCAGTGGAGAGAGCGGAGGAGCGGGGTGACGTGAGAGAACTTGGGAAGGTTGAACACCAGACGGGCTGCGGCGTTCTGGATGAGTTGTAGGGGTTTAATGGCACAGGCAGGGAGCCCAGCCAACAGCGAGTTGCAGTAATCCAGACGGGAGATGACAAGTGCCTGGATTAGGACCTGCGCCGCTTCCTGTGTGAGGCAGGGTCGTACTCTGCGAATGTTGTAGAGCATGAACCTACAGGATCGGGTCACCGCCTTGATGTTAGTGGAGAACGACAGGGTGTTGTCCAGGGTCACGCCAAGGTTCTTAGCACTCTGGGAGGAGGACATAATGGAGTTGTCAACCGTGATGGCGAGATCATGGAACGGGCAGTCCTTCCCCGGGAGGAAGAGCAGCTCCGTCTTGCTGAGGTTCAGCTTGAGGTGGTGATCCGTCATCCACACTGATATGTCTGCCAGACATGCAGAGATGCGATTCGCCACCTGGTTATCAGAAGGGGGAAAGGAGAAGATTAATTGTGTGTCGTCTGCATAGCAATGATAGGAAAGACCATGTGAGGATATGACAGAGCCAAGTGACTTGGTGTATAGCGAGAATAGGAGAGGGCCTAGAACAGAGCCCTAGGGGACACCAGTGGTGAGAGCACGTGGTGCGGAGACAGATTCTCGCCACGCCACCTGGTAGGAGCGACCTGTCAGGTAGGACGCAATCCAAGCGTGTGCCGTGCCATAGATGCCCAACTCGGAGAGGGTGGAGAGGAGGATCTGATGGTTCACAGTATCAAAGGCAGCAGATAGGTCTAGAAGGATGAGAGCAGAGGAGAGAGAGTTAGCTTTAGCAGTGCGGAGAGCCTCCGTGACACAGAGAAGAGCAGTCTCAGTTGAATGACCAGTCTTGAAACCTGACTGATTTGGATCAAGAAGGTCATTCTGAGAGAGATAGCAGGAGAGCTGGCCAAGGACGGCACGTTCAAGAGTT
Organism: Salmo trutta; assembly: GCF_901001165.1. Classification (NCBI taxonomy): domain Eukaryota; kingdom Metazoa; phylum Chordata; class Actinopteri; order Salmoniformes; family Salmonidae; genus Salmo; species Salmo trutta. The sequence goes on along the minus strand of NC_042993.1, from coordinate 15,766,234 downwards.
TTGGAGAGAAAAGAAAGAAGGGATACTGGTCTGTAGTTGTTGACATCGGAGGGATCGAGTGTAGGTTTTTTCAGAAGGGGTGCAACTCTCGCTCTCTTGAAGACGGAAGGGACGTAGCCAGCGGTCAAGGATGAGTTGATGAGCGAGGTGAGGTAAGGGAGAAGGTCTCCGGAAATGGTCTGGAGAAGAGAGGAGGGGATAGGGTCAAGCGGGCAGGTTGTTGGGCGGCCGGCCGTCACAAGACGCGAGATTTAATCTGGAGAGAGAGGGGAGAAAGAGGTCAAAGCACAGGGTAGGGCAGTGTGAGCAGGACCAGTGGTGTCGTTTGACTTAGCAAACGAGGATCGGATGTCGTCGACCTTCTTTCAAAATGGTTGACGAAGTCATCCGCAGAGAGGGAGGAAGGGGGGGGAGGAGGATTCAGGAGGGAGGAGAAGGTGGCAAAGAGCTTCCTAGGGTTAGAGGCAGATGCTTGGAATTTAGAGTGGTAGAAAGTGGCTTTAGCAGCAGAGACAGAAGAGGAAAATGTAGAGAGGAGTGAGTGAAAGGATACCAGGTCCGCAGGGAGGCGAGTTTTCCATCATTTCTGCTCGGCTGCCCGGAACCCTGTTCTGTGAGCTCGCAATGAGTCGTCGAGCCACGGAGCAGGAGGGGAGGACCGAGCCGGCCTGGAGGATAGGGGACATAGAGAGTCAAAGGATGCAGAAAGGGAGGAGAGGAGGTTTGAGGAGGCAGAATCAAGAGATAGGTTGGAGAAGGTTTGAGCAGAGGGAAGTGATGATAGGATGGAAGAGGAGAGAGTAGCGGGAGAGAGAGAGCGAAGGTTGGGACAGCGCAATACCATCCGAGTAGGGGCAGAGTGAGAAGTGTTGGATGAGAGAGAGAGGGAAAAGGATACAAGGTAGTGGTCGGAGACTTGGAGGGGAGTTGCAATGAGATTAGTGGAAGAACAGCATCTAGTACAGATGAGGTCAAGCGTATTGCCTGCCTTGTGAGTAGGGGGGAAGGTGAGAGGGTGAGGTCAAAAGAGGAGAGGAGTGGAAAGAAGGAGGCAGAGAGGAATGAGTCAAAGGTAGACGTGGGGAGGTTAAAGTCACCCAGAACTGTGAGAGGTGAGCCATCCTCCGGAAAGGAACTTATCAAGTCGTCAAGCTCATTGATGAACTCTCCAAGGGAACCTGGAGGGCGATAAATGATAAGGATGTTAAGCTTGAAAGGGCTGGTAACTGTGACAGCATGGAATTCAAAGGAGGCGATAGACAGATGGGTCAGGGGAGAAAGAGAGAATGTCCACTTGGGAGAGATGAGGATCCCAGTGCCACCATCCCGCTCTCGGGGTGTGCGAGAACACGTGGGCAGACGAGGAGAGAGCAGTAGGAGTAGCAGTGTTACCTGTGGTAATCCATGTTTCCGTCAGCGCCAAGAAGTCGAGGGACTGGAGGGTAGCATAGGCTGAGATGAACTCTGCCTTGTTGGCCGCAGACCGGCAGTTCCAGAGGCTGCCGGAGACCTGGAACTCCACGTGGGTCGTGCGCGCTGGGACCACCAGGTTAGAGTGGCAGCGGCCACGCGGTGTGAGGCGTTTGTATGGCCTGTGCAGAGGGGAGAGAACAGGGATAGACAGACACATAGTTGACAGGCTACAGAAGAGGCTACGCTAATGCAAAGGAGATTGGAATGACAAGTGGACTACACGTCTCGAATGTTCAGAAAGTTAGCTTACCTTGCAAAAATCTTTTTGACTAAAATGATTAAAATGATACAGTACTGCTGGCTGGTGAAGTAGGCTAGCTAGCAGTGGCTGCGTTGTTGACTTTGTTTGAAAGTGTAGCTGGCTAGGTAACCTCGATAGTTTCAGTGCTACACCTTATCATGATACAAAGGCAGCTATGTAGCTAGCTAATATAACACTAATCAAGACATTCCTGTGTAATGTATTTAGTTTCTACAATGCTGCTCGTCGGTAATAGTTGGCTAGGTTTGGAAATGGCGTCGCGGGGGACGAAAATAGCTGGCCAGCTAACCTCAATAATTACTCTAAACTACACAATTATCAAACTATGACAAACTATGACAAAGACAACTTATTGGCTAAAATGACTAAAATGATACAGTACTGCTGGCTGGTAAAGTAGGCTAGCTAGCAGTGGCCGCGTTGTTGACTTTGTTTGAAAGTGTAGCTGGCCAGGTAACCTCGATAGCTTCAGTGTTACACCTTACAAGGCAACTATGTAGCTAGCTAACACTAGCTAACCTGGCTAGGTAACCTCGATAATTACTGTAAACTACACAATTATCTTAGATGCAAAGACAAGTATGTAGCTAGCTAACACTACACTAATCAAATCGTTCCGTTGGAAAGGATTGCAATAATACATCTCATTATTGCAATCCTTTATTGAATATTTGATGAGGGTTGTTGACGTTAACTGCCGGTATTCAATGGAGAGAAACGCTATCCTACTAGCCTCATAACATTACAGTTTTCCCCAGTTGTTTACACACTAAAACTGGCCCATGAGGCACAATGACTCAAACCTGCAACTTATTTAGCAGAACCATTGTCACGGATCCCTCCGGAACTTTCATTATGCACACCTGTCCCCTATTCCCACTGATTAGTGTTTGTATAAGATTGCCCTTTGGTTTCCATTAGTCTGTCGTTTATTGTTACTATGTCCGTCGGTGCGTGTGCGTACCTTTGCTGTGTGTTTTGGCTTTTGTGCCATTGTGGATTGCGCAGATGATTACGGGTCTTGTCCCATGTGTTAATCATTGTGCGCGTGTGTTATTATTTACTCCACGCTCTTTTGTTTGGGTTTCTACCCAGTGTTTTGTTACGTGTTTGTTTGGTCTTCGTCCCCGTGCCTTTACACTGCACGCCGTAATTTGGGTTTAATAAAAAAAACTATTAAGCATTACTGCGCCTGTCTCCCGAATCTGTTCATACCAACGTGACAACCATACACCAAATCTGCAATACTACTGGCACATATTTTACTTTACACTCAGATTGCAATTCTATAACAAACATTTGGCTTAAAACAACACACAATTCTCTACCTTTGGCACAACATTCACAACTAAACTCTATTGTGTGCAAATGAAAAGCAACACTGTGCAACACGCTAAGCTCAATTACCAATTGATCACTTTCTCTCTTCACATGTGCAAACACTAATTGCGTAAATGTTCACTTTGAAATCAGACTTTTGGTATGGATAAAAAGACTACAGGTTAGTACTCCTGTGTTTGGAGAACAATGGAAGTAAACTTAGCAGGGAGAGGTAGAGATGGAAGAAATCAAATAAAATGTTATTCATCACATGCGCGGAATACAACAGGTATAGACGTTACCGTGAAATGCTTACTTACAAGGCCTTAACCAACAGTACAACATAAAGCACAGTAAAGACTGTAGATTTCAATACACACTATAACGGGATACAAAGTCAATGTATTACTGTATGTATGAAATTGGGAACTACACTATTTTGTAACATGTTTATCTTTTATACTGTATTACTGTGGTGTTTACTGTACTGTATGCTATTTTGTTTTTGTAGAACTGAATGACGACCACCACGTGATGGTAGAATACGTCCATTTACAGACGAAAAGGATGCTGCCATTGTGAAAATGGTGGTTGAAAATAATGCCATAAGACTGTGGGAAATCCAACAACAGATTATTGAAAACCCTGCCATCTTCCATAACATCATAGTGAGCTTATCAATTATCCATTTCCGGATGAAGCAAATCTACAGAGTCCCATTTGAAAGGAATTCCCCAAAGAGTGAAGGATAAACAGTACAAATATGTGCAAGTAAGTAATGTACTAGTATTACACTCTTAAAACATTAGAGACTCATTGATGTTGCCAGTGCACTTTACTATACAGCAATTACAGTATTTATTGTCATTTCAGAGACTTGTGGAGTCCCGTCCCCCAGGAACTCATATACATAGAGTAGGCTGGATTCAATTTAGCGAAGACGAGGAGGAGAGGAAGGAACATCATTGGTCAACGTGCCGTCATTGAGGTACCTGGATACATTGGGGGAAATGTCATAGCTATGGGCCACAATGGAGCCCTCCACTGCCATGCCACCCTTGGACCATACAACACTGCCCATCTCCTTAATTTCCTGAACACCTTACATGACAATCTTTTTCAGCCAGAGCAGAGAGGGCCAGGGGAGGGCCATGTTCTAATTTGGGACAACGTGAGTTTCCATCGGGCTGCTCAGGTCTGCAACTGGTTCCATGACCATCCCAGGTTTACAATTCTCTATCTCCTACCATATTCCCCATTTCTCAACCCTGTTGAGAAGTTGTTTTCTGCATGGCGGGGGAAGGTGTATGATCACAAACCCCATAAATGTATGGCCCTTCTTCAGGCAATGGAGGAGGCCTGTGGTGACATTACAGCAGAGTCCTGTCAGGGGTGGATGCATCATGCCGGAAGATATTTCCCCTGCTGTCTGGCCAAGGAGAATACTGCTGTGAAAATCTGTAGGTGGACCAAAACACAAGACATGAAGGATTTTGTTTTCGCAATATTTGTTTCTTGACTTATGATTTTACTGTATTTTGACAGTTTCTTTATCTATTTTGTACAATTGATCTAACATATGGTACTGTAGTAAAAATCGGCCTATTTTTCTTCCTTTGCATATGCAAAATATATTTACTGTATTTTTGCATTGTTACTGTATGTGTGCTTACAGTATGCTATTTGACATGTATTGAGTCATGTTGAAATATAAAACAAAACATGTTGCATTTAAGTTCCTTTCTTGTTTAAGTACACACAAACAATATACAGTATAACAACAAAATCTTAGTCTTTAGACTGAAATAGGTTCTGACTGTAGTGTTTTGATTATGTCACATTAGCGTGATCTCGGTTGCCATTTGGAGCAAGGAGTACATGATTTTGATTGCTGTGTTTCATTTTGAAAGATGTCTGTGGGGTTAGGGGAAATTGGCTAACAGTTTTGTGTTTTGTGTTTAGAGTTTTGAGAACCTGAGATGAAGTTTCAGCAAACATGTGTTATCAATTGGGAAAAACTGTAATATGCATAGCCATCTCAATATATAAAGTGTTTTTTTAATCAAAGTTTCCTGGATGTCATGTGTCCTACTTATATCAGTACACATGTAACAACGTAAGCATTACGAAAAATATATTCGATCAAATAAACATAAAGTAGCAAATAAAGCATACATTTTTTGTTGTTTACCAAATTCGACACTCAATGACATCCATACAAAAACTCCTTGCTAGGTGCGAGAAAGAACGAAAAAACTCCACCTGCTGGAGGGAGACAGATTTTCCACGGAGTTGGGCCTCTTCCCACTCTTCCTCTCTGGCTCTGCTGTACTTTATGAAAATCTCACTCGGCCACTGCAGTTAACCAATCAGGTGAGGAGCAGATGTTTGCTTGAACATCTACTGTTCATGTAACATAGTTCTGCCTGTCATTACTTCTGGGCAAGCAAAACCAAAAGAGATGGAAAAAAGCCAATCATCGCTGTGTCTGGTTTTCCAATTCTATATGATGTCGCTTTGCTAGAATACAGAGACAAAGTCAGAAGGTCAATGGTTTGGAGGAGGACTGCGCAGATTACTGGTGTTGATGGTGGGTGTGTAGAGATTTGCTCAACAATGTTTGCTTGTGCTGCTAGCTAGCTATGAACATCAATCAACTTCATCTCAAATCTGTGATCAAAGCAACCATTTATGACTGATGACTAAATTAAATTGTGAAATTTGCCCACCAAAGGATAGAAATCACCAGTAACACATGTTATAGCATTGTAAATGATACAGTAAACTTAAATTTCTCATGTTTTTTAATTTAATTTTATTTCACCTTTATTTAACCAGGTAGGCTAGTTGAGAACAAGTTCTCATTTACAACTGCGACCTGGCCAAGATAAAGCAAAGCAGTGTAATACAAGCAACAACACAGTTACACATGGAATAAACAAACATACAGTCAATAATACAATAGAAAAAGTCTATATACAGTGTGTGCAAATGAGGTAGGATAAGGGAGGTAAGGCAATAAATAGGCCATAGTGGCAAAATAATTACAATATAGCAATTAAACACTGGAGTGATAGATGTGCAGAAGATGAGTGTGCAAGTAGAGATACTGGGGTGCAAAGGAGCAAAATAATTAAAATAAATAACAGTATGGGGATGAGGTAGTTGGATGGGCTATTTACAGATGGGCTATGTACAGGTGCAGTGATCTGTGAGCTGCTCTGACAGCTGGTGCTTAAAGTTAGTGAGGGAGATATGAGTCTCTAGCTTCAGTGATTTTGCAGTTCGTTCCAGTCATTGGCAGCAGAGAACTGGAAGGAAAGGTGGCCAAAGGAGAAATTGGCTTAAGGGGTGAGCAGTGAGATATACCTGCAGGAGCACGTGCTACAGGTGGGTGCTGCTATGGTGATCAGTGAGCTGAGATAAGGCAGGGCTTTACCTAGCAGAAACGTATAGATGACCTGGAGCCAGTGGGTTTGGCGACGAATATGAAGCGAGGGCCAGCCAACGAGAGCATACAGGTCGCAGTGGTGGGTAGTATAATGGGCCTTGGTGACGAAACGGATGGCACTGTGATAGACTGCATCCAATTTGCTGAGTAGAGTGTTGGAGGCTATTTTGTAAATGACATCGCCAAAGTCAAGGATCAGTAATGTAATTGTAACATCTAATATGCTATCAATTGGATTATGATGTTTTAACATTATGATTCTTATATATTATAGTTAATGGGTCTTTCATTGTACCTGTGTCATGACAGTGATGACTATAGCTGACTTCCTATAAAATATATAGGCCGACATGTAAAATGCACATGAATGGGTACTTTGGGTGAAGGAAATTGTGTCTTTGACTTGCAAACATTGTGGTGCAAGTCTCTCTTCACCCACCATCAACACTAACAATCTCTGCAGTCCTCCTCCATGTCATTGACCTGATTTTCTCTCTGTATTCTAAAATGATCCTCAGCAAATAAACAATGTATAATTGCACAACCTGTGGTGAAGTAAGCAAAGTTTCCACCCCTCAGATCAGAAGATTCTGTCCTTCAAGGGCCCATGAAGGGGACCCAGGCTGATCTTCTATTTTATTTAACCTTTATTTTATTTAACTAGGCAAGTCAGTTAAGAACAAATTCTTATTTTACAATGACGGTTCTAAATTAGAGTAAAGTTTAAACTGGGAATTTCTGAAGCTATACTTATTTCTACCAAGTGCATTGAACTATCAAATGAATACACCAACACTGACAAACATTTGTATTGGTTTTATTTCATTAAATTAGTGGACAAGACACGCATCTGTAGGCTATGGGCAAGTCATGTTAAATTGGCAACAGTAATGCAACACGATAGATCGGATGCTTTAAAAACGGATTATAAATAAAAAACATTTAGTCTCAGTAGCAAGTTGACATACATTTGCTACGATGGGTTTGTGTCACATCACACTGGTAGCTAAATCGTATTTTTTGTTTGGTTACGAGTGAGTACGTTTACATGCACAGTAATAATTTGATATGAAACTGATTGTGACAATATTATGCAATAGTCATGTAAACACCTTACTCTACTTATTTTAATCGGCGAAAGGTGAATTCGAAGTAAGCATATGCTGATTAAAACACCTGGTTTTCTAAGCAATCTTTCGAATTATTAGGACATGTTTGAGAAATCCTGATTTACCGTGGAGCAATTACAAGTGGCGAAAACCCTGTATAAAAAGAAGCAGTCAACAGCATGCCAAAAGCGCGGTCGCTTATTACGCGCATCCGAGGCTGTGTTTGGTTTCACTTCCTCAAAGAACCAGTACTGTGTTCAGTGTTTTTTCCACTCCTGACATTGTTTGAGACAAGACTAGATTCCTATTCAAACGGTCCTAGAGAAACGTTTTGTTATTATCCGGTCGTACGCTATTTAATGGTTTAATAACCAAGACTGGAGTTTGTTTTTGAAGAGAGCCGTAGTTCCCGAGTTTTTCCGCCGCGGACTTGGACAGCGCGGATAAGAACAATGTTATCAAAGGTTCTGACGGTATGTATAGGCAGCCCATATACGTATATCGTAACTGAAAGCCATAGATTACTATGTCTTTTATCCGTACTGTTGGATCATTTTCTCCTAACTGATTATCTGACTAGAATTTCTTCTTACATTTTCCAGTAAATACAGGCAGCTGAAGCCATGTATATTATGGGCTCCAGTGCCGAGGAAGCCCGTTCTGGACTAACGGGCCATGTGTCCACTGTCCAAATGCTCACCTTGCATCGTGAGCTACTGGTTTCCCATGTGAAGAGCACGCAGTGTATTATGGATAACCTCTTAGAAAGTGGTTTTCTGTGTATCGAGGATGCAGAAATCATCCAGCGCGCAGCCACCAAGACAGACCAGGTAATTTACCATAGGAGGGTTTCAGAGAGGATACATGTCCATTAGGACCACAATATTAAATGACAAAGCACCCATCACAAAGACATGCTCTTGCATTCACAAATAGCCTACTAGGCCCTAACTAAAATGGACTAATTGATTTTAAGATGAGAAAATATAAAGACAAGACTTGATCTTGCAATACAATGGCATTTGGTATCTTATCTGTGAAAAATCCTGTTTGGCCACATTAATCAAAATGTGGGAAGTAATATTAATTAAATATGAATCACTGGTAAGTAAATATGATTGCCATCGTGCAGGTGTGTAAAAGGGGGAAACTGTTAGCTGTCAAATTATTATTAAATATTGAATCACTGTAAAGTAAATATGATTTACTTATGATTGACATTGCGCAGGTGCGTAAAATCCTGGAATTGGTCCAAAGCAAAGGGGAGCAGGCATGTGAATACTTCCTATATATTCTCTACAAAGTTTATGATGCATACATAGACCTCCAACCATGGCTTAAAGAGATCAACTACCAGCCATCAGACTTCATACGGCACATACCAGTAAAGAACACGGACCCTAGTAAGTATGTCAGTAGACTGTATGGTGCAGCACTTCATATGTGTTATTGGAATTTTACTTAACAATAAAATACAGTGCATTGAAAATGTAAGATTTTAGAGAATCACGAGGGCAACTATTGTATATTTTGGCTGAATATCAGTGGTTGAGAATGAGACTGCAGTGTATTCTCCCTACCCCCTCTCAGTTAGTAGGTACTGTGAGAAGCTGAGGCACGAGCTGGGCCGAGACACACGCTTCATTGCATCCTACACCAAGCGAGAGGAAACCCTGCTGGAGGAGCTCTATACTGACACCCTGATGGAGCTCCTGAATGACCGCAATGAGAGCCTGGGCCAACTGGAGGGTCTGGAGCAGCTCCTAGGAGAGCAGGGTGTCTTTAACCCACAGGCAGAGACGGTGCTCATCACGGGGGACGCTGGGGTGGGCAAGTCTATCCTCCTCCAGAAGCTCCAGAGACTGTGGTCCAATAGGGAGCTGGAACAGACAGACACCATGTTCTTCTTCAAGTTCCGTTGTAGGATGTTCAGCACGTTCAAGGAGACAGACGAGATCTCACTCAGGGACCTGCTTTTCAAATACAACTGCTACCCCGACCAAGATGCGGACAATGAGGTGTTCAGCTACATCCTCCGCTTCCCCAAAAAGGTTATCTTTACTTTTGACGGCTATGATGAGATCCACGCTGATCTGGACCTGGAGAACATGCCTGAGGTGGTTTCTCCAGAGGAGAAGACTCACCCTCTTCTGGTGCTCATTAACCTGCTCTGTGGGAAGCTGCTCAATGGTTCTCGGAAAGTCCTTACTGCTCGGACAGGCACTGAGGTCCAGAGCAGGGTGATCCGGAAGAGGGTGGCACTGCGTGGGTTCTCTCTGGCCCACCTTCAAATCTACACCAACCTGCACTTCAAGGACCAAGAGCACCGGGACTTGGTCTCAGTCCAGCTGGATGCCAGCCCCCACCTCTGTGGCCTCTGCTCCATCCCCCTCTTCTGCTGGATCGTCTTCAAGAGCTTTAAACACCTGCGCTCAGTCTACGACGACTTTGAGCTGCCAGAGGCTTGCGTGACCCTCACTAACATATTCCTTCTGCTTTCTGAAGTCTTCTTCAGCCGGGGGGCCTCTCCCCCACCGGGCCTCCTGAAGAGAAACACCAGGTGCCCCGCTGATACCTTCAGGGCAGGGCTGAGGCCACTGACAGCCTTCTCCAAGCTGGCTCTGCTGGGCATGGAGAGAGGAGGCTTTGTGTTCGACCAGGAGGAGGTGGCCTCCTGTGGCCTGACTGAGGAGGACCTTCAGGTGGGTTTCCTACGACCAGTCAGCTGCTACGATGCCTGTGGAAACCCTTCCACCTTTGAGTTCTTTCACCTCACCCTGCAGTCCTTCTTGGCTGCATTCTCCCTGGTTCTGGACGAACAGGCCAGCGTAGGAAACATCCTCAAGTTCTTCACCGAGTGCAGCAGGAGGGACAACACATCTTGTTTATCGTGTGTCTTACCCTGCATCGGTGGCTCCTCCAAACCAAGGGGAAAGGATCCATTCAAGACCAACGAGCATCTCCAGTACACCAACCTCTTCCTGTGTGGATTGCTGTCTAAGACCAACGCCGGCCTGCTGGAGCACATGGTTCCTCCAGCGCTACTGAAGAGGAAGCGGGCGGTCCTCAAGTCCTACCTGTCCACCAGCGTTCGGTCCCACCTCCGTGGCCTGCCACTCCACAGCACAGAGCAGGAGGGCAGCAAGGTGCATGTCCTTCCCAACTTCCTGTGGATGCTGCGTTGCATCTTCGAGACAGGAAGTAAAGAGGTGGCCCAGCTGACTGCGAAGGGCATCACAGCTGACTACATCAAGCTGGGCTACTGTAATGTGTTCTCTGGCGACTGCAGTGCCCTCAACTTTGTGCTGCAGCACCGGCGGAAGAGGCTAGGGGTGGACATGGACAACAACAACATCAGTGACTATGGGGTCAAGCAGCTCAGGCCTTCATTCAGTAAGATGACCGTGGTGAGGTGAGGAATTCGGAATACATGCAGATGGAAACAGTTTGTATTTGATGCCACTGTTTACATGAAAGGTACACTTGTTTACAAATAACATAGACAAATCATTTCTTACTGCTATAAAAAATACTAGTATAACTTTAAAGTAGAGGTCGACCGATTAATCGGAATGGCCGATTTTAATTAGGGCCGATTTCAAGTTTTCATAACAATCGGTACCGGCCTTTTTTGGTCCTCCAATAATCGGTATCGGCGTTGAAAAATATCATAATCGGTCGACCTTTACTTTAAAGTATAACTTTTCATCTAAATTAGTTTTTCCATTTCAGATTGTGTGTCAATCAGATCTCAGACAGCAGCGTTGAAGTACTGGCTGAGGAGCTTATCAAACACAGAGTGGTGGAGGTTCTGGGGTGAGTCAGTGTCTATCAGGGTCAACTTGCCTGTCAAACTTTAGTACTGTATTGTGCTGTATGACAAATTCATATGACGTGACTGTATTTCTGTTGTCTTGATTTTGCAGACTTTACAATAATCTCATCACGGACATCGGTGCCAAGCTAATCGCTCAAATCATTGAGGAATGTCCTAAGTTAAGAGTCGTCAAGTATGTAAATTAGTATGTCCAGTCAATGATATAATGACTTGTGTATGAATTAAAATGTTTATTTTTGGCACTTTGATTTGTTCAAAGGGTTGGCAGCAACAAGTTCACCAGTGTGGGTGGCAGGTATCTGGCCAGTGCCATTCAGAAGAGCTCATCTATCTTTGATGTGGGGTAAGTGCAGTATTACAATATTTTTTTATTTATTTGAGTGCATGGGATGGATTGTTCCTGTTTTTCAGAATGTGGGGGAACAACATTGGGGATGAAGGAGCAAGAGCATTTGCAGAGGCCCTGAGGAATCACCCAAGTCTTACCAACCTCAGGTGAGATGGATGGCAAGATATGTCATCGTTATCACTTCTCTTAATAAGTATGTGGCACTGATTGTGAAATGTCTTTTACAGTTCTCCCACAACTGCGGTTGAGGTCAGAAATAAAGAAGCATAACCCATTGGTGTATCATTTTACTAACGCACATTCAGCTACAGTATGGGTTATTGAACTCCCTTACTCACAAACACTGAAACAACAGTATCTATTTTACAGTATATCACTTTGCCTCATAGTAATATCATTACCTAAAGTAATACAGTATACTTATGTACTACTAAAAGTAATTATATTTCTATGCTCTTCTCTCCCTTAGCCTCTCAGCCAATGGCATCACTTCAGAAGGTGGGAGGAGCTTGGCCGAAGCACTGAAAGGCAACACAATGCTCAGAATCTTCTGGTAGGACAATCTTATTCATACATCAAATTTCTGTGACAGTATTTGTCTCTGTATATTTAATGTGTATTTGTGCTTTGTAGTTAACACAGTTTAAATGTGTGTTGTGGTTTTCAAGGTTGGTGCAAAACGAGTTGTCAGATGATGTAGCACCAGACATGGCAGAACTGATCAGATCCAACACGGGTCTATCTCACCTCTGGTAAGGCAGGCCCCAGTCTCAACACACTCCCAACAACCAATAATGAAGTTTAGCTTCAGAATGAATGAACCAAAGTTATTTCTTAATGTGAATAAAAGTTAGCCGGTTAACCTAGTGATCCCTCTGTTCCACTCTGCGCAGGTTAATCAATAATCAGATGACAGTGGATGGAATCAGACAGCTGTCAGAGGCTCTCTCCCACAACACATCACTCAAAGAGATCTGGTGTGTGTACGCAATGTCGCTCACTTAAAGGCACATTACTAATTTTTTTTGTATCAGGTTAATAATTGTCATAGGCGTTGTAAGGATTTGACCAAGGTGCAGCGGGTAAAGTGCTCATCGTCTTATTTTATTAAAGGAAAAACACTTAAACAAAACAAACAACGAAAACAGTCCAGTAAGGTGCACAGACTATACTAGAAACAACCACCCACAAACAAGTGAAAACAAACACAACTAAATATGGCCTCCAATTAGAGACAACCACAACCAGCTGCCTCTAATTGGAGGTCATTGCCAAAACTCACATAGAAATAGAAAAACTAGATGTAAACATAGAAATAGGAAAACTAGAACCTAAACCCAAAATACCCAAAACAAACACCCCCCTGCCACGCCCTGACCAACTATAATGACAAATAACCCCTTTTACTGGTCAGGACGTGACAATAATAGTATTTGATATATTCCTTAGACACATTTTCATTTCAAAACATCTTTCACCATTTCCACTTTGATGGTTGTGGGTCTTTTATTGTATTGCTGATTATTATGTGCTCTGTCATCACCCACCCACAGTTTGAAAGGAAACTGTCTTTCTGAAGAGGAAGAGAAGCTGTTTGAGGCTGAGGGAAGGCTACGCTTCCACTGAGACAGAACTGCGCTGGAGCGTGTGTAGATTGGTCACGTCTGTTACCGAAACTTAAAGTTCTTCGTGAGTTTTCTTGCATAATACATTTTGTAAATATTTGAACATGCTGTATTAGCTAGGTAATTCTGCCATATGAGTAAAAGCCTTGACTACTGGCTGTAAGCGAATGAGTGATGCGTGTTTGGAGCAATACTGTCTGTATCCAAGGCTCAGCCAATCGTTCACAACAACAGAATGCAGCACGCGACTGAAGAGAGAAGAGACAACCAAATTGCTAGTTACAGCATTAGCGCACGCTCCCTGGAAAGACCGCAGAGTAGAAAGGCAGTTTGTCGATTACAGCAGCACGTCCCCTGGACGATAAAGACGAGATAGGTGAGAAGCCTGACCACGGACATGGGGGTGATAAGGTGATGAAGCGTACTTCATGAGCTGTTACAGAAAAACAGCTGTCATTTGGGAAGTTTGAGGTGAGGGAGAAAGTGTGATGGAACAAGTATTGTTAGCATTGTTAAGTATCTTACTATCTGGATCGAAATCTCCGTTAGCTAGCCAGAGAAATGTTGAGCAACAGACAACTTAACTGATCAAATAATTGAGTTTATGGTGTGGAAATTTGCTGGCTAATAAAGTCAGACAGCAACATCAGATGAGCTAACGTTAACGTTAGTAACCTAACCAATTCGCTATAATACTAACTCGTATACGACTCCTTGCCGTTCAAGTTATAACGCGTTAGTTGCTTACTGGACCCTGGCAATCCGTGAAATGTTAACTAGCTAACGAACTAACTGCTATCTGTGAACTAATGTTTTACCTCTACATTATGTGGTTCATTTTCAGAATGAGAGAATTAGGTGAAAATTAGGTGTTGCTTGTTAAACTGTTGTGTTGAACTTGATAGTAACACGTGAGTGAGGGGGGATTATTAAAATGTGTACTCAGTGAAAATTATTTTTGGAAGTGTAACCTTGTGCACTTGATCAATGTCTACTATAGTGGCCACAATAATAGAGTGAAAATAGAATGCCTGTTTGTTTCATTCTATTTCTACTTGAAGATGCTTTATTTTGGAAAATGCAATATTTAGCTGTGTGTGAGGTCACAAGTGTTCTATTATAAAGGCTGTCATGGCTAACTGCAATATTAGTGTGTTGTTTTTTCCCAATACTTGTTTGCAGTAAAGTCTAGGCAACAAATAACATTTAATTGCTTTCTTTAAATTTTTTTAGCTGTGAGTTAGGTTCACATTAACCACTTTTTATTTTACACAGAGACTGATCATGTAGATCATATTCTTTGTTGTTTAATTAGTTAAACTCTGCATTTCCCCCAGCAGGGATTTTTTGCATGTTTCAGTACAAAAAAAGTGTCACCTTTTTGGACCCTCGCCAGTTTGCATCCCTGATCTATGCATAGTCACTTCACCCCTACTTACATGTACAAATTACCTCTAACCTGTACCCCCGCACACTGACTTGGTACAGGTACCCCTTGTATATAGCCTCGTTATTGTGTTACTTTTTATTATTTTTAACTTTAGTTTATTTTCTTAACCAACAGTGCAGTTGAAGAAGAGTTAAGGGCTTGTAAGTAAGCATTTCACGGTAATGTCTACACTTGTTGTATTTGGGTCATGTGACAAATACAGTTTGATTTGAAACTGCTTTTGTTGACCAAAGGAAATACTTTACTGGTGCTGAATTGCAGTATTGAATTTCTCCTGCACCACAACAGAGCACAGTGTAAATAAACAGAATTGTATGCAATTAACTGGAGACTAGGCAACTGCTCTCAAACCTCCCTTATCATTTGCCCTAACTCTCTGCCTCATTCCCTTATTCTTGTATACTGGCTAGAACTGTATCTGTATGACACATAACAGACAAGTGTAGACCTTACCGTGTTATGGTCAGTTTGTGGTCATGGTGACTAAGGAATATAGGTTAGCAGGCGATGACAGGAACAAACAAACAAATAGAGGAAGACAGGACATTATACAACTTCCTTATACACTACCGGTCAAACGTTTTAGAACACCTACTCATTCAAAGGTTTTGTCAATTGTACCGCAGAAATGGAACCTAAATCAGAGGATAGATGTTGTGGTAGCAGCTGCAGAGAAGTAACTGGGTGTATGAGATTTTACTGCTACCCCCCACCCCAAAGATATATATATATATATATATATATATACACACTGCTCAAAAAAATAAAGGGAACACTTAAACAACACAATGTAACTCCAAGTCAATCACACTTCTGTGAAATCAAACTGTCCACTTAGGAAGCAACACTGATTGACAATAAATTTCACATGCTGTTGTGCAAATGGAATAGACAACAGGTGGAAATTATAGGCAATTAGCAAGACACCCTCAATAAAGGAGTGGTTCTGCAGGTGGTGACCACAGACCACTTCTCAGTTCCTATGCTTCCTGGCTGATGTTTTGGTCACTTTTGAATGCTGGTGGTGCTTTCACTCTAGTGGTAGCATGAGACAGAGTCTACAACCCACACAAGTGGCTCAGGTAGTGTAGCTCATCCAGGATGGCACATCAATGCGAGCTGTGGCAAGAAGGTTTGCTGTGTCTGTCAGCGTAGTGTCCAGAGCATGGAGGCGCTACCAGGAGACAGGCCAGTACATCAGAAGACGTGGAGGAGGCCGTAGGAGGGCAACAACCCAGCAGCAGGACCGCTACCTCCACCTTTGTGCAAGGAGGAGCAGGAGGAGCACTGCCCTAGCCCTGCAAAATGACCTCCAGCAGGCCACAAATGTGCATGTGTCTGCTCAAACGGTCAAAAACAGACTCCATGAGGGTGGTATGAGGGCCTGACGTCCACAGGTGGGGGTTGTGCTTACAGCCCAACACCGTGCAGACGTTTGGCATTTGCCAGAGAACACCAAGATTGGCAAATTCGCCACTGGCGCCCTGTGCTCTTCACAGATGAAAGCAGGTTCACACTGAGCACATGTGACAGAGTCTGGAGACGCCGTGGAGAACATTTTGCTGCCTGCAACATCCTCCAGCATGACCGGTTTGGCGGTGGGTCAGTCATGGTGTGGGGTGGCATTTCTTTGGGGGGCTGCACAGCCCTCCATGTGCTCGCCAGAGGTAGCCTGACTGCCATTAGGTACCGAGATGAGATCCTCGGACCCCTTGTGAGACCATATGCTGGTGCGGTTGGCCCTGGGTTCCTCCTAATGCAAGACAATACTAGACCTCATGTGGCTGGAGTGTGTCAGCAGTTCCTGCAAGAGGAAGGCATTGATGCTATGGACTGGCCCGCCCGTTCCCCAGACCTGAATCCAATTGAGCACATCTGGGACATCATGTCTCGCTCCATCCACCAACGCCACGTTGCACCACAGACTGTCCAGGAGTTGGCGGATGCTTTAGTCCAGGTCTGGGAGGAGATCCCTCAGGAGACCATCCGCCACCTCATCAGGAGCATGCCCAGGCATTGTAGGGAGGTCATACAGGCACGTGGAGGCCACACACACTACTGAGCCTCATTTTGACTTGTTTTAAGGACATTACATCAAAGTTGGATCAGCCTGTAGTGTGGTTTTCCACTTTAATTTTGAGTGTGACTCCAAATCCAGACCTCCATGGGTTGATCAATTGGATTTCCATTGATTATTTTTGTGTGCTTTTGTTGTCAGCACATTCAACTATGTAAAGAAAAAAGTATTTAATAAGATTATTTCATTCATTCAGATCTAGGATGTGTTATTTTAGTGTTCCCTTTATTTTTTTGAGCAGTGCATATACACAGTACCAGTCAAAAGTTTGGACACACCTACTCATTCAAGGGTTTTTCTTAATAAAAAAAATAATAATTCTACATTGTATAATAACAGTGAAGACATCAAAACTATGGAATAACACATTTGGAATCATGTAGTAACCAAAATAGTGTTAAACAAATTAAAATATTTTTTATTTGAGATTCTTCAAAGTAGCCACCCTTTTCCTTCGATGACAGCTTTGCACACTATTGACATTCTCCCAACCAGCTTCATGAGGTAGTCACCTAGAATACATTTCAATTAACAGATGTGCCTTCTTAAAAGTTCATTTGTGGAATTTCTATCCTTCTTAATGCGTTTGAGCCAATCAGTTGTGTTGTGACAAGTTAGGGGGGTATACAGAACATAGCCCTATTTGGTAAAAGACCAAGTCTATATTATGGCAAAAACAGCTCAAATAAGCAAGAGAAACGACAGTCCATCATTACTTTAAGACATGAAGGTCAGTCAATACGGAAAATGTAAAGAAGTTTTAAAGTTTCATCAAGTGCAGTCGCAAAAACCATCAAGCGCTATGATGAAACTGGCTCTCATGAGGACCGCCACAAGAATTGTCCTTTCAACAGGACAATGACCCAACAGGCTGTGTAAGGGCTATTTTACCAAAAAGGAGAGTGATGGGGTGCTGCATCAGATGACCTGGCCTCCACAATCCCCCGACCTCAACCCAAATTGAGATGGTTTTGGATGAGTCGGACCGCAGAAGGAAGGAAAAGCAGCCAACTAGTGCTCAGCATATGTGAGATCTCCTTCAAGACTGTTGGAAAAGCATTCCAGGTGAAGCTGGCTGAGAGAATGCCAAGAGTGTGCAAAGCTGTCATCAAGGCAAAAGGTGGTTATTTGAAGAATCTCAAATATAAAATGTATTTTGATTTGTTTAACACTTTTTTGGTTACTACATGATATGTGTTATTTCATATTTTTGATGTCTTCACTATTATTCTACAATGTAGAAAATAGTACAAATAAAGAAAAAGCCTTGAATGAGTAGGTGTTCTAAAACTTTTGACCAGTAATGCAACTTTTTCAATGACTGTTGAGAAAGCTTCTGCCATAATGCATTGAAAGTGAAACACTCATCCACCAAGACACACTGTAAGTCACACTAGTACAATTAAAAGAATGTGCTCCAAAAACATTGCTCTTTTAATTTCAAATTCTGTACATATTTTTACATAAATGGAATGTTATAACATACTGTATGTCTAAAAACTTTCTAAAATAACATTTCTAGTTATGTACTGTTGGCCTGTCTCTGAAGTACCTTGGGAGGTATAACCCAAATAAAAATAGTTTCCTTCACCTCTCAACTATTACATGAATGCCCTACTACACCTCCACATTCATTCAAGCAAGCTCATCCCCAACTAATAATCATCTACAGTATGTTCACTGTCATGGTATATTATAGTATCATGAACGGAACATCAAGTATAGCTACCTGATGACATGTGTGTGTTCTCTAACACATCCCGCATTCATGTATGTTGACTGTTTTTAACACTGCATCCTCACAAGTCCATCCATATGGAGCTTTTCAACACTGCACCCTCACAAGTCCATCCATATGGAGCTTTTCAACACTGCATCCTCACAAGTCCATCCATATGGAGCTTTTCAACACTGCATCCTCACAAGTCCATCCATATGGAGCTTTTCAACACTGCATCCTCACAAGTCCATCCATATGGAGCTTTTCAACACTGCATCCTCACAAGTCCATCCATATGGAGCTTTTCAACACGGTAGATTTGGATAGACATCGATCCAATTGGATTGATATGGGCTCAAATTGGCAACTGTAGCATAAGCAGCAAAACCAAAACATTTACACAAAATTACCATTTAACCCCCCTCCTTTACCACTGGCCTGACATCCAAACTGAATTCTCTACAGTAAAACATAACGAAATCAGTTTAGGTGCTAGGCTGCCTCCCCACTCGCCCCCCAAAGAAACTCAAATATCCAAAATAAAAGACTAACAAAACTGAAATGGGGGAAAATGTGATTTAAAACTGATTCTAGCTACAGTAGCTCATATAAGGCTGTTCTGGTAGGCTAGCTAGGGAGGATCCTCGTGCTACACACATACCCATGACAATAAGGGCATATTGTACACATACAGTAGTATGCTTCACAATCGTGAGCCATTCGACAACATTTCAATACATTTACAGTACAGTAGCCATGGGACAAACCATGCAGTTAGACTAGACATTCTAGTTTCAGACCAGACATTCTAGTTTCTCCCTCACTGATGTGCAATGAGGAGAAACTTCCATCTGGATTTAGATTAAACTTTATTAGCTATAGTACATGATGACAAATGGGGAAACAGTCCATTTGGGTGTGGTATTTTTATTGTCCCAATTCCAAAGTGCTTTATGCCTCGCTGTACTTCTTGAAAAATAAATTGTTAGCAGCATGTTTTAGAGGCATGATGAGGGCTCTTTTGGAGAAACCACAGTTAATATGGTGTAACTGACCCAGTAGCCATGGTAACACTATATTTAGTATATCCATACCATAATACCCAGATCCCCTATTAATGCTCTTTGTTAATTTGTCTGACTGGTCGTTACAAGTTTGAATTGGGCAACCAATATAAACACTATTGATCTTATTCCTAGATATGTCATAATAATATTCTATAATCTAAAATCTCTAAACTGTGGAGATTGAAAATCCTCCACAATGATTGTGAAAAGCATAGCCAATAAATCCTTTTGTCTTATTCATTGAATTTGTCTATCACTTTCTTACTCTGCCCTTATTTGCAACCCAATGGTGAAGATGGAGGTCTAGTATACTAGTTAGCAGCGCATCCTGGGAAAGCTCTCAAAACATTAAAGAGAACAACATCAAGGCCTTGTTTAAATATTACAACACAGGGTTTCTGGAAGCTGAAATGTATTAGATAAGAAATGTGTATAACCTTCAAACACGCTGACAAAGTTTCAGGGGATCCAACATTCTAATGATAACTTTTTTGAAGACATCAGTATTCCCCTTATTCTGATTGGCTTTGGCGTGGAGCTCCATCAATCGCCTACCTCCTGCCCCGCCCTCTTACCTCTACTGTGATAGGTTGATTGGTAGATGATTATGATTGGGTAAAAAGTGTGCTAGCTCAAACAGCTATTTGAAACAGCACTGAAATGGACAAACATGAATAGAAGACATAGTTATTCATGTCATTCTCTTGCATTAAGGCCTGACTTAGTTTCACTATAACTCACGCATACATACACAGATATGCAATTACACCATTATGTCAAAACCGGCACACTTAAAATAAAATAATTTGCATAATAATAACTGCTAAGTCTCATAATGATAAATAAAGATTAAAAGTCAGAGTGAGTGAGAGAGAGAAGAGGATGGGTGTGTGAACCCTGTAGAAGGCTAGAGTATATACACCACATAATGTCACCTGGCCCCTGGGGAAGGGGGATATCTGATCTGGGGTCAGCACATTGTAGCCTGGATCCCAACTGAATTGCTCCTCTTTACAATTGCCAAACTGAAGATGTACAGTAAAACAATTGTGAAACACAGTAATTCAGCTGGGATTCAGGCTAAGCACAGAGGGCCTCATCTCCCAGTCAGACAGCTATTGCTGCTACAAAAACTAATTAACGTTCTCACTCCAGAGAAGTGCCTGCAGGGAGTTGTAGTTGCCACTAGCCGAGCCACACGCTTCTGGTAGCACAGTCCAGTTCACGTATTGTTGCTACCACAGAGGCATTGAAGGTTGTGAGTTAGATAGCTAGTCAGGGGAAAGGAGAGAGTGAGAAAGAGAGAGCGGGACAGCATATAGCAGGGCACTTCTAATTTCAGTGTGGCTAGCAGCCAGTTCCAGTTCCAGTCATGTCCCAGTGGAGTAAAGGTTAGAGTTAAGAAGAGTTTCACATTCAGCTGAGTCTGACTCTGCTGGGTCTCTCTCCGTCTGTCGTCATCCAGTCAACAACAAACAGGGGGAAGGGCTAGGGAGGGAGGATTTAGTATAGACTGATACCTGACCTCCTGTCCTCTGTCCCCCACCCACCAATCACACTGTTCTGTTGTCCTGACTTTGCCCTGGTAGGCCATTAGGATCTGAAGGTGAAGGCACTGGTAGACACAGTTGGTGAGGATGGGGAAAGAGTGGGAGAGGGTATGAGGACTGACTTCCCCTTGCCCCTTCTCCCCTCAGCTTGCTCCCTGAAATGTCCAGGTGTACAATCACTCAGACCAAACAGATGGGAGGAGACCTGAATCTGCTGTCCAATAACACAGGAGGAGGGAATTCCAAGTCACAGTAGCCCTGGAGCTCAGCCAATCACAGCAGCTGAATCACCGAGGCACGACAAATGGGATGGAATGCAAAACGTCTGTGGGTGGCATATACAGCCGTTCCATTGATGCAGCAGAGAGTGAGAGGGCGTGTTGAGAGCAACAGCTTTTCCTGATTGGATAGTTGTGCAAAAGAGGTGTTGTGTCTTCCCTTCAACATCAGGCTGGCGGATAAGCATGTCTGTCTGTCTGTCTGTCTGTCTGTCTGTCTGTCTGTCTGTCTGTCTGTCTGTCTGTCTGTCTGTCTGTCTGTCTGTCTGTCTGTCTGTCTGTCTCTTTGAGGACAAAGCAGAGGTTGGTTGTGTTTGTGCGTGTGTGTGTGTGTATTTGTGAGTTTGTGTGTCTGTGTCTGTCTGGTCTTGGAGCAGATTGTGTGTGTGTGTGGAGATAAATAGATAGATCAGCATTAAATGTAGTTTCCCTGAAAATTGCTTTTAATGAGTTTTGGCACACTGCGGTACTTGACTGGTTTGAGTTGAGGTGTGTTGAGGGCTGTTGAGACGTACTGGAGGTGATGGGGGTAGAGGGGTAGGGTCAGGGTGAGGTGTGTTGAGGGCTGTTGAGACGTACTGGAGGTGATGGGGGTAGAGGGGTAGGGTCAGGGTGAGGTGTGTTGAGGGCTGTTGAGACGTACTGGAGGTGGTGGGGGTAGAGGGGTAGGGTCAGGGTGAGGTGTGTTGAGGGCTGTTGAGAGGTACTGGAGGTGATGGGGGTAGAGGGGTAGGGTCAGGGTGAGGTGTGTTGAGGGCTGTTGAGACGTACTGGAGGTGGTGGGGGTAGAGGGGTAGGGTCAGGGTGAGGTGTGTTGAGGGCTGTTGAGACGTACTGGAGGTGATGGGGGTAGAGGGGTAGGGTCAGGGTGAGGTGTGTTGAGGGCTGTTGAGACGTACTGGAGGTGATGGGGTAGAGGGGTAGGGTCAGGGTGAGGTGTGTTGAGGGCTGTTGAGAGGTACTGGAGGTGATGGGGGTAGAGGGGTAGGATCAGGGTGAGGTGTGTTGAGGGCTGTGGAGACGTACTGGAGGTGGTGGGGGTAGAGGGGTAGGGTCAGGGTGAGGTGTGTTGAGGGCTGTTGAGAGGTACTGGAGGTGATGGGGGTAGAGGGGTAGGATCAGGGTGAGGTGTGTTGAGGGCTGTGGAGACGTACTGGAGGTGATGGGGGTAGAGGTGTAGGGTCAGGGTGAGGTGTGTTGAGGGCTGTTGAGACGTACTGGAGGTGATGGGGTAGAGGGGTAGGGTCAGGGTGAGGTGTGTTGAGGGCTGTTGAGACGTACTGGAGGTGGTGGGGGTAGAGGGGTAGGGTCAGGGTGAGGTGTGTTGAGGGCTGTTGAGACGTACTGGAGGTGATGGGGGTAGAGGGGTAGGGTCAGGGTGAGGTGTGTTGAGGGCTGTTGAGAGGTACTGGAGGTGATGGGGGTAGAGGGGTAGGATCAGGGTGAGGTGTGTTGAGGGCTGTTGAGACGTACTGGAGGTGGTGGGGGTAGAGGGGTAGGGTCAGGGTGAGGTGTGTTGAGGGCTGTTGAGACGTACTGGAGGTGGTGGGGGTAGAGGGGTAGGGTCAGGGGTAAGTTCTGTACTGGCCACAGAGTCACAGTGTGTCTGTCCAGAAGTCTCCTTGGTCGACGGGGAAGGGGAGGGGATTCACATTGAGGACTGTTGTTATTGGAGCAGATCACTCTTCTTATCGAGGGAGTAAGAAACCTGCAGCTAGGAAAAACAACAGAAATCTGAATATACTGAGGGCTAACATGTGATGCTGAAACAGAACAATAGAAAGAAAGAACTCGACTGAACTAAAAGGTATAATACTGTATTATATTTTTCCTGTTTTGTGTCAATACAGTACTGCATTTCCGTTTGGGGAATTCTACGGTGGAAACTTTTAAGTTTCCCACAGAATATTAAAGTGACTTATCACAGTAATGCATCAACATCAACAACACT
This sequence comes from Salmo trutta, assembly GCF_901001165.1. Classification (NCBI taxonomy): domain Eukaryota; kingdom Metazoa; phylum Chordata; class Actinopteri; order Salmoniformes; family Salmonidae; genus Salmo; species Salmo trutta. The sequence goes on along the minus strand of NC_042993.1, from coordinate 15,742,714 downwards.
CAGGAAATGTGGAATTTACCTGTGGAGAAAATACATATTAATATAGAATTTACCTGTGGAGAAAAGTAGCGAGGCCCTTTAGTCTGAGGGATGTTCTGGACACGATCTGTTTACCTCAAACCACTCATCAATACAGCTGACAGAGAGAGAACATCAGACACAGTCAGGGAGAACATAGCACATACTACATACAGTGCATTCGGAAAGAATTCAGACCCCTTTTCCCCCCCAAAACGATTCCACGTTACAGCCTTATTCTAAAATGGATGAAATTATTTTTTTCTTCATCAATCTACACACAATAACCCATAATGACAAAGTGGAAACAGGTTTTTAGGGATAGGAGTCCCGCTAGCGGGACACCAGTCGACAACATCCGGTGAAATTGGAGGGTGCGTAATTCAAATAAATAATCGTAATATTAAACATTCATGAACATACAAGTATCTTATATCATTTAAAAGCTTACATTCTTGTTAATCTACCTGCATTGTCCGATTTACAATAGGCTTTACAGCGAAAGCATACCATGCAATTGTCTGAGGACGGCGCCCCACATCAACATATTTTTCAACCAGCACAGGCTTCATAAAATCACAAATAGCGATTAAATAAATCACTTACTTTTGAAGATCTTCCTCTGCAATCCCAAGGGTCCCAGCTACAACATGAATGGTCATTGTGTTAGATAAAATCATTGTTTTTATCCCAAAAGGTCTGTTTAGTTGGCGCCATCGATTTCAGTAATCCAGTCGTTCAACATGCAGACAAAGGAGTCCAAAAAGTTACCGCTAAACTTAGTCCGAACAAGTTAAACGATGTTTCTATTTAAATCCTCAGGTACCCTAAAATGTAAATAAACTATAATTTTTCATACGGAAAGTAGTATGTTCAAAAGGAAAGTAAAATTAGTAAGCGCGCGCACTCTTCTGCTCGCGCCGAAAGACTGATATTGTTCCGGTGCCCTCTTCACCAAAACTCCCAATTCTTGCTTGTTTTTCAAGAAACAAGCCTGAAACCTTGAATAAAGACTGTTGACATCTAGTGGAAGCCATAGGAATTGCAATCTGGGAGCCGGAATTACATAGGACCCACAGTTTTCCATTGTAAGAGCCTGGGACCTAAAAAAGAAATTAAGAAATCTCGGTTTTTCTTCTGATTTTTTCCAACCATATCAATTCTGTTATAGTCTCAGACATTATTTTAACAGTTTTAGAAACTTCAACGTGTTTTCTATCCAATGCAACCAATTATATGCATATCCTGGCTTCTGGGCCTGAGTAACAGGCAGTACTTTGGGCACGTCAGTCAGGCGGAAAATCAGGAAACTAGACCCTATCACAGAGAGGTTTTAACATAAATACCATTTACATAAGTATTCAGACCCTTTGCTATGAGACTCAAAATTGTGCTCAGGTGCATCCTGTTTCCATTGATCGTCCTTGAGATGTTTCTACAACTTGATTGGAGTCCACCTGTGGTAAATTCAATTGATTGGACATGATTTGGATAGGCACACACCTGCCTATATAAGGTCCCACAGTTGACAGTTGATGTCAGAGCAAAAACCAAGCCATGAGGTTGAAAGAATTGTCCGTAGAGCTCCGAGACAGGATTTTGTCGAGGCACAGATCTGGGGAAGTGTACCAAAACATTTATTCAGCATTGAAGGTCCCCAAGAACACAGTGGCCTCTATCATTCTTAAATGGAAGAAGTTTGGAAACACCAAGACTCTTCCTTCCTAGAGCTGACCGCCCGGCCAAACTGAGCAATTGGGGGAGAAGGGCCTTGGTCAGGGAGGTGACCAAGAACCCAATGGTCACTCTGGCAGAGCTCCAGAGTTCCTCTGTGGAGATGGAAGAAACTTCCAAAAGGACAAGCATCTGTGCTGCACTCCACCAATTAGGTCATTATGGTAGAATGGCCAGACGGAAGCCACTCCTCAGTAAAAGGCACATGACAGCCTATGAGAAACAAGACTCTCTGGTCTGATGAAACCAAGATTGAACTCTTAGGCCTGAATGCCAAGCGTCACATCTGGAGGAAACCTGGCACCATCCCTACGGTGAAGCATTGTGGTGGCAGTATCATGCCATGGGGATGTTTTTCAGCTGCAGGGACTGGGAGACTAGTCAGGATCGAGGGAAAGATGAGCGAAGCAAAGTACAGAGAAGTCCTGGATGAAAACCTGCTCCAGAGCACTCAGGAACTCAGACTGGGGCGGAGGTTCAACTTCCAACAGGACAACGAGCCTAAGAACATAGCCAAGACAACGCAGAAGTGGCTTCGGGACAAGTTTTTGAATGTCCTTGAGTGGCCCAGCCAGAGGCCGGACTTGAACCCGGTCAAACATTTCTGGAGAGACCTGAAAATAGCTGTGCAGCGACGCTCCCCATCCAACCTGATAGAGCTTGAGAGGATCTGTAGAGAGGAATAGGAGAAACTCCTCAAATACAGGTGTGCCAAGCTTGTAGCATCATACCCAAGACGTCTCAAGGCTGTAATCGCTGCCAAAGGTGCTTCAACAAAGTACTGAGTAAAGGGTCTGAATACTTATGTAAATGTGATATTTAAGCAACAATTTCCTAAAACATGTTTATGCTTTGTCATTAACGGGTATTGTTTGTAGATTGATGAGGGTGAAAAAAACAATTTAATACATTTTAGAATAAGGCTGTAACGTAAAAAAATGTGGAAAAGTCAAGGGGTCTGAATACTTTGTAAATGCACTGTATACAGAACAAAAGAAGGGAGGGGGAGGGAGACAGAGAGAGAGAGAGAGAGAGAGAGAGAGAGCAGGATAGATGATGCATACATACACCGGTTGAGAAAAACAGGAGAGATCCCTCTTGTCGTAGGTTGTACAGAAACATTTTGTGATAGAGAGAGGGGGAGAGAGAGGGGGAGAGAAGGACAGAGGTATATAGAAAGAAGGGGAGAGAGAGGGATAGAGAGAGGGGGACTTACCCTTTGTGGTATATGCAGAGACAGGGCAGGCGAGCAATGGTGTCCCCCTGTACCAGCTCCTCTAGGCAGATTGCACATTCCCCTGCATCCTTACTCAGGACATCCTCTGGAGGGAGAGAGAGAGAGAGCAAGAGAGAGAGAGTGTGAGTGAGTGATAGAAAATAGAGCTAGACTGCCCATATAATCAACCAGGCCAAAGCTAGCTGCACTCTCCACCTCCACAGCATTGTCAAAGCCTGCAAACAGCCCTAGTCACAGCCTGCCAAGAACCACAGGGCTTAAGCGTGGAGGCTGGAGAGAGAGAGAGAAAGATAGAGAGAACACCTATGATGATCAAAACACACACCAACATGATACCGCCACGATTGGCTAAGAATGATTGCATTTACACTACATTTCCTGAAGGGGAAGCTCTATATCCATGGTTAAACCCTATTAGTCTATATGGACCAAACTGGCATTGGGAGTAGGCTCTAATGCAGTGGGACATGTGATGTAATGCTGAGAGGAGATGGAGAGGTGCATTTGGTCTTTCTTCCTTACAAACAACAACACACATAGTTTAAAGCAAGTGCTGTTCTGCATCAAGCTCTGTATAGTGTGGAACTGATAGGAGGAATCCCACTACTACAGTGTCTATTATGGCTCCAGACTGACAACACAGCACTTCTCTGTCATAGGATCCCTTCTGAGGTCACAGAGCGGCATTACAACCATCTATTCTCTATATTAATTTATTACTCTACTCAGGGAATAATTCACCCAGTCAAACTACACTGTCTAGCACAACCAAATCAATGGATTGTCAGTCAAGGTTAATGTTTAGTGGTTGATGACTGTTTCAGAATGAGCAAAGGGGATATTCCCAATAACTGTCACCTAAAATAATTAATTTACTTATGCCTTCACACAACACAAGGTTGAGTCCAAAATGGCACCATATTCCCTATTAGACAGGAGACCTGGTCAAAAGTAGTGTACTATATAGGGAATAGGGTGCCATGTCAGACTCACTCAAGTGCTTGCATACTTGTACCATTGTGTCTGCCTGGGTTAATAAGTTGCATAATTCAACAAATCTCTCCATAAACAGAGGGACTATCTTTATTTCAACAGTTGGTTCTGTGGTTGTGTATGTCATGTTATCTATCGCCCTCAGACCAAATCCTGCTTCAATAATTGATTATTTACTCATGCTGGAAGGAAGTGAGAAGGAAAACTGCTCACATGCAGAGTTCATTGTGTGCAGTGTGTGTACACACACGCACCTACTTAAATACACACAAACCCACACACCCATACACAACAACTTGCACAAACTTGCTTCCACTGTGAAGGTTAACCCAGGACTGAGCAAGACAGGGGTATGCGTGGGTCCAGTCAAAGGAGAACTCTCTCTCTCAATTGTTGATTATTTTTATCTGATGTGTTATAGAAACACATGTTACTGGCACAGCTGACAGCTACAGAAAACACAGATGGGGGGCAAGGGACTCAGAAAAAGGACACGCACACATGTACACACACACCGGAGGGTTGTGGCCTCATTAAAACGCCAGGCTACTGATCAACACACTGTGTGTGTGTGTGTTAAACAGAGAGCAGGACAGCAGGCATATATATATATATATATATATATATATATATATATAGAGAGATAGAGATAGATAGAGAGAGAGAGAGAGAGAGAGAGAGAGAGAGAGAGAGAGAGAGAGAGAGAGAGAGATGTATATTGTTGTAACACTGTACATAGCCATAATATGACATTTGAAATGTCTCTATTCCTCTTTTGTGAATGTAATGTTTACTGTACATTTTGATTGTTTATGTTACCTTTGTTTATTATCTATTTAACTTGTTTGGCAATGTAAACATATGTTTCCTATGCCAATAAAGCCCTTTGAATTGAAATGAGAGAGAAAGAGAGGGAGAGAGAGACAGGGAGAGAGAGAGGGAGCGAGCGAGAGATGGAGAGAGAGAGCGGGAGAGAGAGAGAGAGAGAGCATTCCTTTATAAATAATCTACTACCACGTGGGTTTTTGATGTTGGTGACCTTGCACATACACGCACACACGTACACACACGTACACACGTACACACACCCATCCCACACACTGCAGGAGGTGTCTTGGGCTGGAATATGATGCAATTTTGAGAAAATTGTTATTCTATTATTTAATTAGAGTCCAATCCAAAATCTTTAAGAATTATGTATTGGAGATATCTGACCCCTTAAATCCCACAGTGTTAGTTTCCTTGTTAAATTGTCAATTCTTCCTTAACTCCAGACAATTAGAGAAGAACAAGAGAGTCTTCACACACAGAGACAAGTATAAAGCTCTCCCTCGCCCTCCATTTGGCAAATCTGACAATAATTATATCCTCCTGATTCCTGTTTACAAGCAGAAAATTATAGCAGGAAGCATCAGTGTCTCGGGATATAAAAAAGTGGTCAGATGAAGCAGATGCTAAACTACAGAACTGTTTTGATATCACACACTGGAACATGTTCCGGGATTCTTCCGATGGCATTGAGGAGTACACCATCAGTCACTGGCTTCATCAATATGTGGATCGATGACGTCGTCCCCACAGTGTCTGTACGTTGTGACGGCCGTGAATTTTTCTGAACCGTCTCAGTGCTTCTTCCAATAGGGCGCTTTCCCTTTAATTCTCAATTAAATAGTGCTTCTCCTTCCAATAGGGCGATTTCCCTTTAATTCCCAATTAAATAGCCAGCATCAGCTGTGCAAAAGTGGGGTTGTGATAGAGACGTGAATGAGGATGTGTTCAACCCTCAGTTCTGAAGCATCTCTCTTCTGTTTGTTGTGTTGCTTTAAAAGTGTGCTTTGTGTAGCCTAATAGCAAGTTTACCCAGGATCGGATCCACTCTTTGCATCCGTGGACTACACCTCCGTTGGTTTTCGTGGCCTTTCTCCGCTGGAGATCTGTCGGCGGATTGGCTTGTCTGACTGACCGACTGACTACAACCTTTTTGTATACGGTATTTCATTTGTTTTGGTGTGATGTATACCGTGATTTATGTAGTTAGTTGTAGTTGAGGACTTATTAAGATGTGATACGCTTTATAGTTGTGGTAAAATATTTGTTATTTTGATTGTATGATTGACACTGGGTTTATGCTACACTGTATAACGGACAACCATTGCGTGACTAAGGTCACTTGAGTTCCCTGAACTTGTTTACCGGGCTGGACTCTTTTTAGGCCCGAGGTACAGGACATTTCTGGAGGAACTAGAGCTGTTTAAAGCTCATTATTGTATATTGTTATATGTGTGTGTGTGATCATTTGTTTGTAATACAACCACGCAAAAGAATACAGTTGTTTTGTAAGTTCTTTGTAATGTTTTAAGGGTTTATGAAAAGTGTATTTCCATCCTGACTTTTACATGAGTCCTTTGTATTGGTGTAGACTTGATGGACCAGATGGGACTCATTCCCTCCCAAACCAAAAGGAGAAACCAATATTTTCTCTGGTAGGCACAACCTACCTGGCACCCCTATAAATGATAACCTCAAGTCAAAACCGTTACAACGTACATACCCCAAACAGAGGCTATGGATTACAGGCAACATCCGCACTGAGCTAAAGGGTAGAGCTGCCGCTTTCAAGGAGCGGGACTCTAACCTGGAAGCTTATAAAAAAATCCCGCTATGCCATCCGACGAACCATCAAACAGGCAAAGCATCAATATAGGACTAAGATCGAATCGTACTACACCGGCTTCAACGTTCGTCGGATGTGGCAGGGCTAGAGTAAGACCTTTAAACAGGTCAACATTCACAAGGCCGCAGGGCCAGACGGATTATCAGGACGTGTACTCCGAGCATGTGCTGACCAACTGGCAAGTGTCTTCACTGACATTTTCAACCTCTCCCTGTCTGAGTCTGTAATACCAACATGTTTCAAGCAGACCACCATAGTACCTGTACCCAAGAACACTAAGGTAACCTGCCTAAATGACTACCGACCTGTGCACTCACGTCTGTAGCCATGAAGTGCTTTGAAGGCTGGTCATGGCTCACATCAACACCATTATCCCAGAAACCCTAGACCCACTCCAATGTGCATACAGATCCACCGATGATGCAAGCTCTATTGCACTCCACACTGCCCTTTCACACCTGGACAAAAGGAACACCAATGTGAAAATGCTATTCATTGACTACAGCTCAGCGTTCAACACCATAGTGCCCTCAAAGCTCATCTCTAAGCTAAGGACCCAGGGACTAAACACCTCCCTCTGCAACTGGATCCTTGACTTCCTGATGGGCCGCTCCCAGGTGGTAAGGGTAGGTAACAACACATCCGCCACGCTTATCCTCAACACTGGGGCCCCTCAGGGGTGCGTGCTCAGTCCCCTCCTGTACTCCCTGTTCACTAATGACTGCATGGCCACGAATGACTCCAACACCATCATTAAGTTTGTCGATGACACAACAGTGGTAGGCCTGATCACCGACAACTATGAGACAGCCTATAGGGAGGAGGTCAGAGACCTGACCGTGTGGTGCAAGGACAACAACCTCTCCCTCAATGTGATCAAGACAAAGGAGATGATTGTGGACTACAGGAAAAGGAGGACCGAGCACGCCCCCATTCTCACCGACGGAGCTGTAGTGGAGCAGGTTGAGAACTTCAAGTACCTTGGTGTCCACATCACCAAAAAACGAACATGGTCCAAGCACACCAAGACAGTCGTGAATAGGGCACGACAAAACCTATTCCCCCTCAGGAGAAATATTTGGCATGGGTCCTCAGACCTTAAAAAGGTTCTACAGCTGCACTATCGAGAGCATCCTGACGGGTTGCATCACTGCCTGGTATGGAAGCTGCTCGGCCTCAGACCGCAAGGCACTACAGAGGGTAGTGCGTATGACCCAGTACATCACCGGGCCAAGCTTCCTGCCATCCAGGACCTCTATACCAGGCCCTAAAAACTGTCATAGACTGTTCTCTCTGCCACCGAACGGCAAGCGGTAATCGGAGCGCCAAGTCTAGGTCCAAAAGGCTTCTAAACAGCTTCTACCCCCAAGCCATAAGACTCCTGAACATCTAATCAAATGGCTACCCAGTCTATTTGCATTGCCCCCTCCCTCTTTTATGCCGCTGCTACTCTCTGTTATTATCTATGCATAGTCATTTTAATAACTCTACCTACATGTACATATTACCTCAATTACCTTGACTAACCGGTGTACATATTACCTCTTCCAACATGTACATATTACCTCTACCAACATGTACATATTACCTCAATTACCTTGACTAACCAGTGTACATATTACCTCTACCAACATGTACTTTTTACCTCAACTAACACATTGACTCTGTACCGGTACCCCTTGTATATAGCCTCATTATTGCTATTTTCCTGGCTCTTGAATTATTTGTTACTTTTATTTATTTTTGGGGGGTATTTTTCTTAACTCCATTGTTGGTTAAGGGCTTATAAGTAAGCATTTCACTGTAAGGTCTACACCTGTTGTATTCGGTGCATGTGACAAATGTGTATGTGTGTGTGTGTATATATATATATATATATATATATATATATATATAATGAGAGAGAATCGCATATTAGGAGGGTAGAAAAATTATGATGACAAACAGCATGGTGGAGCAAGAGAGAGTGATAGAACGAGGCATGATGACATCAGCACTTTATATTTATTATCTCCTAGAGACAATTAATGTATAAGAATTACCAGGGGAATGGCAGGTGCCTGATAGACTGTGTGTGTATATGAGAGAGATACGGAGAGAGAGAGAGTGAGTGCAAGAAAGTGAGCAAAAGAGAGTATATGTGCAAGCAAGAGTATGTGCAGTACAGTATATTCCCTATATAGTGCTTGCTCTACAGTATATGGGCCCTTGTCAAAAGTAGTGCACTATAGAGGGAATAGGGTGTGATGCAACCAGAAGCTACAGTACTTCATGATCTGAACAGGGTGCGATGCAACCAGAAGCTACAGTACTTCATGATCTGAACAGGGTGTGATGCAACCAGAAGCTACAGTACTTCATGATCTGAACAGGGTGCGATGCAACCAGAAGCTACAGTACTTCATGATCTGAATAGCATGCGATGCAACCAGAAGCTACAGTACTTCATGATCTGAATAGCATGCGATGCAACCAGAAGCTACAGTACTTCATGATCTGAACAGGGTGCGATGCAACCAGAAGCTACAGTACTTCATGATCTGAATAGCATGCGATGCAACCAGAAGCTACAGTACTTCATGATCTGAATAGCATGCGATGCAACCAGAAGCTACAGTACTTCATGATCTGAACAGGGTGCGATGCAACCAGAAGCTACAGTACTTCATGATCTGAACTGGGTGTGATGCAACCAGAAGCTACAGTACTTCATGATCTGAACAGGGTGTGATGCAACCAGAAGCTACAGTACTTCATGATCTGAACAGGGTGTGATGCAACCAGAAGCTACAGTACTTCATGATCTGAACAGGGTGTGATGCACCCAGAAGCTACAGTTCTTCATTATCTTAGTCTATGCCGCTCTGACATTGCTCGTCCATATATTTACAGATTCTTAATTCCATTCCTTTACTTAGATTTGTGTGTATTGGGTATATGTTGTGAAACTGTTAGATATTACTTGTTAGATATTACTGCACTGTCGGAGCTAGAAACACAAGCATTTCACTTCACCCGCAATAACATCTGGTCACGTGTACGTAACCAATAAAATTACAATTATTTTACAATACGATGTTCTCTCTGATCTGATTCCAAGGTGATAAAATTGTTTTAATTTCACTTTAGTTAGAGTTACAGGGACATAGATATGTGAGGTAGCATTGGTTCTTAAATGGAGTTGAACCTAAATCCATGGCTGACCGTTAGTGACTCAGTGTGTGTGTGTGATTTATCGGTGCCATTAGTCATGACGAGCTGAGTGTGATGTAACCTTTAAGCCTGCTGGAGCTGCTAACAGTTGGGCTCTAGACTCCATCCAATAGGAGATCAGTGACAGGGCAGCTGCTGTGGTGTGTACTGTATGTGTTCAGCTCAGCCTGGACTCTGTTTCCACTGCTACAGGAATAGACCGGGGCTGCATAGCTCCAGAGACCAGCTGTGTGTGTCTCTACCTTGCGTTGAACATTTCTGAATACCATAGTTTAGGATGTTGGGTGTATTGATTGTGTGTGTGCATATGAGAGTGGTGTGTGTGTGTGTGTGAGGAAGATTTGGCACGGTGTGTTTATATGTGTGTGTACGTGCATGGTAAACAGAGCTAAACAGCAGTGTTTTTGGTGTACATGACATTGGAGCGGTGGGTATGTGTTGGGCTGCAGGCAGCAGGCTGCTCAGAGCTGAGACTGGGATGGTCAGTGCTTTAGACTGGATTTATGACATCCTCTCAGTGACCTTGACAGATAGAGGGAGGGACAACACACACCGTGCACAGCACCACACACACACACACACACACATAACTGCACATACACATTGTGTGTACAGTTAACTGCCAAAATAATGGAAACACGTGAGTAAATGAGGGATACAAAGTATATTGAAAACAGGTGCTTCCACACAGGTGTGGTTCCTGCGTTAATTAACATCCCATCATGCTTATCATGCTTAGGGTCCCACAGGATCAGTGTTGAGCCTCCTCTCATTCTAAACAGTGAACACAACACATCACTGAGACCTGAGTCTGATCCAACAGCACAGAGCCTGGGCCACTCTAAAGCCACATGGACTCCTTTTAGACCTGGAAGGCCACGCACACACACACACACACACACCGAAGTCCTGTCTGTGTGTCACGGGCTGGGCAGAAAGCCCCTATAGGCTAATTAAAGTAAGGACAGGGAGATAAAGCCATGATGATGAGTCACTGTGGACAGGTATCGATTAGTCCCTGCTTTTCAGGCTCTTCTGTGATGTTTTTGCTGAAAAGGAAGTTGGCAGTATTTGGAATGTGGAGAGAGTCCCAGCAGAGAGCCCTGCTCTGACACTGAGCCAAGAGGACCAGCTTTAACATGCAGGGCAGCAGGCAGGCAGGCATACCCAGAGAGGGAGGAGAGAGGAGAGGGAGAGAGAGAGAGAGAGGGGGGAACAGAAAGAGAGCCAGACTGCCCATTTAATCAACCAGGCCAAAGCCAGCTGCACTCTCCCCCTCAGCCAGCTGCACTCTCCCCCTCCACAGCCTTGTCAATGCCTGCAAAGAACCACAGGGCTGGAGTGTGGAGGCTGGAGACAGCCCTCTCTTGGCGGTGATCAGAGAGTCTGTTGGTCTGACAGATAGAGATAGGCCACATTTTCTACGGTTTGTTCCATGTTAGAATAGGGTTTCACTGTTTTGATTTATGGTAATATTGTACCATGATTGAGACCTCCCACCACTCCGGTTTTTCTCTGTTATTCTTGGTTGGGACATGGTGGAAATACAAAGTTACAAAAGGGTGTGAGAACCTGTGTTTTGATCTTCTTTGCTGATGGAAAACACCTTTTCTTGTGTGTGTGTGCATTTCCATGACTATAGAAATCACCTGCTGAGAAGGCGTCTAACAGTTCTGTGCTCACTAGTTTCCCTGTCCTAGCACTGTCTCCCTCTATAGTACACTACTACAGTACACTTACACACTATTCCCTAATATACTAATACTAGCTAGGCTACCCCTGCCTTTCCCTCTTAGGTAGACACACACACAAAATGTCCCCCTGCCCCCCTCATAAAAGCACAGACAGACAGACATGTGAGAGACAGACAGACAGTCTCCATCACTAACAGCAGTACTGCAGTGTTCTCAGAGTTCAACACCAACACCCCTCAGCAGCAGTACATCTGGCAGGCTACTGTATTGTGTCTCTATGTGAGTGGGTTTTGTGCTGTCTTCTCCCTGAGTCATTAGGACAGTATCACACAACACAGGACTATGATACAGTAACACACAGACAGTGAGGGGGCTGGACAGTAAATGCAGTATCTGGAGTGTCCAGTTTGAGTGCCTGGACTGTGGAGGGAGAGTCCCCTCTCTCACTATCATTGGTTGCTCAGGCCTACTGCTACTTCCTGTTTCCTGGTCCAATCAGAGTGTCTCAGGAACAGGAGAGTGTAGCGCTCTTTGGGTATAGCGAGTGCCTTCCCCCTCTCTCTCCTCTCCTACACCCAGGTTCTGTTATCGCAGGTCGTAAATTCCTGGAGGAGACTCTCCCCCGGCCATGCAGAAGGAGACACATAGAGAGAACAAAGGAACTTCTTCTACATCACAGAACTGAACAATATCCATGTTTTGGAGAATGTGTAACCGGTCGGTGGAGAAGCCAGCTACGACCCGGTCCGTTTTGTTTCATGTTTGTGACCTCATGAAAGACAATACAGCCACATTACTATAACTCTGTTTTATACAGGTGCCTCCATTATGAGGTTTGCGTCTAATTATTGTATAAAATGAATGAGTAAAGATGAAACTATTTGTGAAATGATGTAACGATGTTAATGTGAGAGAATTGTATTCCCTTTTAAAGTTGAACTAAGTCATTGGCCCACCCCCATGAACACAGACATCATCTGGCTCATGGAACAGCCCTTTTCTACTGTTCTGAATAAAACCCCCACCTGAAGAAATCCTCTTCAGACCATGCGTACCTCGGTCAGCTGAGGGGCAAAGGTTTGAGTAGAGACCACAAAAACCTCAGTTTAAGCTAAGGTTGTAATGGTTGTTGAATTCCTAACCATACCACGTGGAGCATTGGCTACACGGTGGGAAATGGTTAGGGAACCGCCCCTATCATGTCCTTGTAACCATATCTACTGTTTGTTTGTTTATGCATGTCTGTGATTATTTAGTTAGTTAGTAAATAAATGATTAAGACAATTGGTGAATGATGATTCATAGTAAAGGCTGGGTTCGTGCAGATAACCAACATTTTACGACGTTTGGAATGAGACTAATGTGAGGTAAAGAATAATTCATTAATTAGAAGACTAATTGATCAGATATTAAAATATCTGAAGAGTTATATTAGGAAAATTATAACTTTGTAATCTGAAGATTTTCCTTGGTGCCCCGACTTCCTAGTTAATTACATTTACATAATATTAATAATTACAGAGAATTGATTTGATAAAATAAGTCTTCACTTTAATGATGCCAAAGACACGACAGTAGGTAGATATGTCCTAGGGCGTGGTGTCACGTCATGTAACAGGGCTGTAGAGTGGTCCATAGGATGTCCTGCTGCAGCTCTGAGCATACCCTTCCCCTAGCACGTCTCTCCCACTGTGTGTGTGTGTGTGTGTGTGTGTGTGTGTGTGTGTAAACAGAATGCAGCTAGGTCCTCCCTGTCTGCAGTACAGTGGGGGGCATACAGTATGAACAGCATCACATTCTGTATGTATGGACGGGAGGGCAAGAGAGAGAGAGAGAGAGAGAGAGTACAGGGAGGGAGGGAGAGAAAGAGAGAAAGAGGGCGAGAGCGAGAGAGAGAAAGGGTAAGTGAGAGAGGTAATGGGATTCGCTTCGGGAGTAGAGCCAGTTGTGTGAAAAAGAAGCTTCCTCTCTCGCCCTCTCTTTCTTTCCCCTGTCCCGTACTGCAGAGGAATAGAAGAGGTAGAAACACAGAGCTGGCTGTCAGAGTGGTGCTGAGAGAGGAGGAGAGGTAGAAACACAGAGCTGGCTGTCAGAGTGGTGCTGAGAGAGGAGAGAAGAGAGGAGGAGAGGAGAGGTAGAAACACAAAGCTAGCGGTCAGAGTGGTGCTGAGAGAAGAGAGGAGGAGAGGAGAGGTAGAAACACAGAGCTGGCTGTCAGAGTGGTGCTGAGAGAGGAGAGAGGAAGAGAGGAGAGGTAGAAACACAGAGCTGGCTGTCAGAGTGGTGCTGAGAGAGGAGAGGAGAGAAGAGAGGAGGAGAGGAGAGGTAGAACCACAGAGCTGGCTGTCAGAGTGGTGCTGAGAGAGGAGAGAGGAAGAGAGGAGGAGAGGAGAGGTAGAAACACAGAGCTGGCTGTCAGAGTGGTGCTGAGAGAGGAGAGAAGAGAGGAGGAGAGGGAGGGGAGGGCTCAGTGATAATCTCTCCTGTCCAGCTCCATTACACTCCTCCCCACATGACTGATGAGCCAGACCAGACCTGCACACAGGGGACACTAACAATCATCTCTCTCTCCATATTCAGACACATAAACATATACACTCTTTACTAAAACTGTAGACTAAAGTGTCTCTCCCTCTCTATTTTCCTTTTCTCTCCCCCCCACCCCCTCTATCCCTGTCTCTCTCATACTCTCCCTCTCTCTCCAGACACAGAGATTAGCTGGAGAGGAGTGGAGAGTGCAGAAAGCCTGGAGGACAGCATAGGACACAGTGCTCAGGAAGAGAATGACTGGCTGAAAAGGGGCTGTCTACAGGGGTACCAGGGCAGGCCAGGACCGGGAGAAACCTATTCAGAGAAGGATGGGAGGGGGAGTAAAGAGAGTGAAAGTCATGACTCACCACTCATTCCCCAGCCAGTCTTCTCTAAGGTCTATTAACATAGTAAATTGGCTTCCATTACTGGAGAATGTCATCTCTGATGACCAGCAGGTTTTTTTTTAAACGCTGTTGGGCTGTTTAAAACCTGGGGATTATCTTTAAACAGCAGCATTTGTCCTCTCTGTCAACTGGGTGTGTTTAAAAAGCCCTTCTTCAGGCTGAGGGAGACAAAACAAGCGGTTTAAAGTCCACATGACTGATACATCTGTCTGGGGCTTGAGTCATACTTGGTCTCCTGTGATGCAGGCAGGCAGGGGAGAGATTGTGTCACAGACAGCACATAAACACAGACAACCACAATATCAGGAGTGAAGCACACACACGCAAACACACAGACACACAACACGGCCACCACCCCTTAATTCATCCCCCCACTGTGTTTGATGATGGATGACTTTCCCTCAGTCATGTTGATGTATGAGAAACCAGGTCTACTGACCTTCACCCATAATCAGCCCAATACTGTTACATCACAGTTGCACTAAAAACAAGCAGACACAGAGAAACTGCTGCTGCCACCCTTCCCCACTCCTGAGCCAAGATGAATGCCTGTTTGACTAGGCTTTTACAGCAAGTCACTGTGGACAGAAGCTCCATGATCCAATAATATAACAGTTATAGAAGTGTCCAGAATTTGACCTCTGCTGAAAAATCTAATATTGGCCACATGAGCTGCCAGAGGCATGTGAGAGGACTGCTCAGAGAAGAAAAACAGACACATATTATTGCATCAGAAGTCGCTATGTCTCAGTGTTGAATGTACACTGGGCTATGTTGTTGATGTTGAGGAAGACATGGAGTATACAAGAGCTAACAATACATTTGTGTGATTATTATTGATCTTATCAGTAAACTTCAGCCAAATGGCCTTCTATTCCCTATATAGTACACTACTTTTGCCCAGGTCACATAGGGCTCTAGTCAAAAGTAGTGCACTATATAGTGAATGAGGTGCCATTTGGGACGTAGACAACATGCATCCAGACTTAGTGCTTAGAAGGGGCCACTACAAACTCCTCATTAGGGCTATTAGGCAATGACTTCCAGAGCCTGGGCCCAATGTAGGAAGTATTTCCCCATAGAGTTTGAGTGGAAAAGAGAGGCAGGGAGATACAAGTGTGTGAGGCAGAAATGACTCAGCCCTGAGTGTGTGTGTGGTGTGAGTGCGGTTTGTGTGTGTGTGTGTGTGTGTGTGTGTGTGTGTGTGTGTGTGTGGTCTGTGCTACTCTGTGCTCCAGAAACACACAGTGAGCATGAGGTCATATCCCCTTGAGGAAGTAAGAGGAAATTAGTCAGCCCTTTAAGACTGATAAGATAGCTCTTAATAAAACAAACGCCACTGGACCTTTCTTAATATAAGATGGAGGGCTGAGCTCTGTGTGTGTGTGTGTGTGTGTGTGTGTGTGTGTGTGTGTGTGTGTGTGTTGAACTCTGCTTCTTCTCAACCAGGAATGTAAACAGGGCTAAAAGTAATTTGGGGGGCTCCAACTTTCCCCTCTCACTGCTGTTTCCTAGTTTACATCTCCCCTGCAGAGATGACAGTATCAAATACATTACATGTTTTCACTGTCATTCACATAAACACGTTCCACTTAAGACTTGCGACCTGCTCAGTTTGTTTATGAAGATATGGCCCATAAATCAATCGGACCAGTCGTCAGAAAGAGATTAAGAAACCACGGGGAGATGCAATTGATTAGGAACCTTAGATTACAATTATTTATGGAGTAGATCACTCATAACCATAGTAATATGACTTGAGCCCCAACCCAGCCTGTTATGATGTACTTGGCTGTGTGTTGGCATCATAGTAATTCCACTGTGTGTTTATATAGACTGACAATGTCTGAAAACGTGCAAAGGCTGATTAAGGCATTAAAGTGGCAACACAATGGGAGACAAATGAAAGATATAGAGAGAGAGTTTGTGTTTGAATTGAACTGCAGAGAGAGGAGAGAGTTATTTTGATCAATTTAGGCAGACAGTATTGGACAGATCAGGGAGTCCAGTGACCGTCCCCTCTGTAACAGATCTGCCATAAAACACTGTCTTGCCATTAAGACACAGAGCTAACACCTGCCGTGACACCAGTCACATTAGTCACTGACGGGGAGGAGTGGTATTTTAACGGTCAAACAACAAGCAGCTCATTCAGACACTGTCTGACAGCAACCATGTTGCAATAAATTAGCTTGTCAATGAACTCACAGACGGCCACGGCAACATCTTGTCTGGCCACACACACTAAGCCCTCCCCTTCACAAGCACCAGTTCAGCAAAGGAGAACAGTCTAGGGGTAGAGTTGGCAGTCTTACCGTTATACGTCACTCTGGGTTTGGTCAAGCACATGACGATGTGTAGATCTATCTCATCCGTGGAGACGAACTTGGAGCAGACTGGGCACATGAAGCCTGCATGGAGGGAGAAGGGAGGAGGAAAGGAAGACAAAGTGGTAAATATCAGAAAACTAATTCTGTACAGGGTAATCATTAAGTACCTATACTGTTACCATAACACAGCATCACACACCCGAACCCCTCCACCCAGCCATCACAACATTCTCTCTGACATTACAAACTGAATTCTCCCTATTACATTCTCCTGCAATTACATTCTATGAGTCACACTCAATAATCTCCCTGTGATATTAACAGCAAATATGAATTAAAATGAGGTGATATTTAACACTGATTACGAAGCTTGTCTTGACATTATCACTATGATGCAGCAGATTGCCGAGACGCCCTTTAAACGGAGATTATTCATGATCGTGTTTGGTAGCTCTGCACTAAACAGTTAACACAAGTCGACAGCCAAACAGACTGACAGACAGGGTTAATGTTGTTATTGATGATGTGGTATGATAACGTGTGGTTAGTGTAGGACTGATAGGGGTAGTATAGGGGTTAATGTTGTTATCGAGGATGTGGTATGATAACGTGTGGTTAGTGTAGGACTGATAGGGGTAGTATAGGGGTTAATGTTGTTATCGATGATGTGGTATGATAACGTGTGGTTAGTGTAGGACTGATAGGGGTAGTATAGGGGTTAATGTTGTTATCGATGATGTGGTATGATAACGTGTGGTTAGTGTAGGACTGATAGGGGTAGTATAGGGGTTAATGTTGTTATTGATGATGTGGTATGATAACGTGTGGTTAGTGTAGGACTGATAGGGGTAGTATAGGGGTTAATGTTATTGATGATGTGGTATGATAACGTGTGGTTAGTGTAGGACTGATAGGGGTAGTATAGGGGTTAATGTTGTTATTGATGATGTGGTATGATAACGTGTGGTTAGTGTAGGACTGATAGGGGTAGTATAGGGGTTAATGTTGTTATTGATGATGTGGTATGATAACGTGTGGTTAGTGTAGGACTGATAGGGGTAGTATAGGGGTTAATGTTGTTATTGATGATGTGGTATGATAACGTGTGGTTAGTGTAGGACTGATAGGGGTAGTATAGGGGTTAATGTTGTTATTGATGATGTGGTATGATAACGTGTGGTTAGTGTAGGACTGATAGGGGTAGTATAGGGGTTAATGTTGTTATTGATGATGTGGTATGATAACGTGTGGTTAGTGTAGGACTGATAGGGGTAGTATAGGGGTTAATGTTGTTATTGATGATGTGGTATGATAACGTGTGGTTAGTGTAGGACTGATAGGGGTAGTATAGGGGTTAATGTTGTTATTGATGATGTGGTATGATAACGTGTGGTTAGTGTAGGACTGATAGGGGTAGTATAGGGGTTAATGTTGTTATTGATGATGTGGTATGATAACGTGTGGTTAGTGTAGGACTGATAGGGGTAGTATAGGGGTTAATGTTGTTATTGATGATGTGGTATGATAACGTGTGGTTAGTGTAGGACTGATAGGGGTAGTATAGGGGTTAATGTTGTTATCGATGATGTGGTATGATAACGTGTGGTTAGTGTAGGACTGATAGGGGTAGTATAGGGGTTAATGTTGTTATCGATGATGTGGTATGATAACGTGTGGTTAGTGTAGGACTGATAGGGGTAGTATAGGGGTTAATGTTGTTATCGATGATGTGGTATGATAACGTGTGGTTAGTGTAGGACTGATAGGGGTAGTATAGGGGTTAATGTTGTTATCGATGATGTGGTATGATAACGTGTGGTTAGTGTAGGACTGATAGGGGTAGTATAGGGGTTAATGTTGTTATCGATGATGTGGTATGATAACGTGTGGTTAGTGTAGGACTGATAGGGGTAGTATAGGGGTTAATGTTGTTATCGATGATGTGGTATGATAACGTGTGGTTAGTGTAGGACTGATAGGGGTAGTATAGGGGTTAATGTTGTTATTGATGATGTGGTATGATAACGTGTGGTTAGTGTAGGACTGATAGGGGTAGTATAGGGGTTAATGTTGTTATTGATGATGTGGTAGTAGTATAGGGGTTAATGTTGTTATTGATGATGTGGTATGATAACGTTTGGTTAGTGTAGGACTGATAGGGGTAGTATAGGGGTTAATGTTGTTATTTATGATGTGGTAGTAGTATAGGGGTTAATGTTGTTATTGATGATGTGGTATGATAACGTGTGGTTAGTGTAGGACTGATAGGGGTAGTATAGGGGTTAATGTTGTTATTGATGATGTGGTATGATAACGTGTGGTTAGTATAGGACTGATAGGGGTAGTACAGGGTTAATGTTGTTATTGATGATGTGGTATGATAACGTGTGGTTAGTATAGGACTGATAGGGGTAGTATAGGGGTTAATGTTGTTATTGATGATGTGGTATGATAACGTGTGGTTAGTGTAGGACTGATAGGGGTAGTATAGGGGTTAATGTTGTTATTGATGATGTGGTATGATAACGTGTGGTTAGTGTAGGACTGATAGGGGTAGTATAGGGGTTAATGTTGTTATTGATGATGTGGTATGATAACGTGTGGTTAGTGTAGGACTGATAGGGGTAGTATAGGGGTTAATGTTGTTATTGATGATGTGGTATGATAACGTGTGGTTAGTGTAGGACTGATAGGGGTAGTATAGGGGTTAATGTTGTTATCGATGATGTGGTATGATAACGTGTGGTTAGTGTAGGACTGATAGGGGTAGTATAGGGTTAATGTTGTTATTGATGATGTGGTATGATAACGTGTGGTTAGTGTAGGACTGATAGGGGTAGTATAGGGTTAATGTTGTTATTGATGATGTGGTATGATAACGTGTGGTTAGTGTAGGACTGATAGGGGCAGTATAGGGGTTAATGTTGTTTTTGATGATGTGGTATGATAACGTGTGGTTAGTGTAGGACTGATAGGGGTAGTATAGGGGTTAATGTTGTTATTGATGATGTGGTATGATAACGTGTGGTTAGTGTAGGACTGATAGGGGTAGTATAGGGGTTAATGTTGTTATCGAGGATGTGGTATGATAACGTGTGGTTAGTGTAGGACTGATAGGGGTAGTATAGGGGTTAATGTTGTTATCGAGGATGTGGTATGATAACGTGTAGGACTGATAGGGGTAGTATAGGGGTTAATGTTGTTATCGATGATGTGGTATGATAACGTGTGGTTAGTGTAGGACTGATAGGGGTAGTATAGGGGTTAATGTTGTTATTGATGATGTGGTATGATAACGTGTAGGACTGATAGGGGTAGTATGGGGGTTAATGTTGTTATCGATGATGTGGTATGATAACGTGTGGTTAGTGTAGGACTGATAGGGGTAGTATAGGGGTTAATGTTGTTATCGATGATGTGGTATGATAACGTGTGGTTAGTGTAGGACTGATAGGGGTAGTATAGGGGTTAATGTTGTTATCGATGATGTGGTATGATAACGTGTGGTTAGTGTAGGACTGATAGGGGTAGTATAGGGGTTAATGTTGTTATCGATGATGTGGTATGATAACGTGTGGTTAGTGTAGGACTGATAGGGGTAGTATAGGGGTTAATGTTGTTATTGATGATGTGGTATGATAACGTGTGGTTAGTGTAGGACTGATAGGGGTAGTATAGGGGTTAATGTTGTTATCGATGATGTGGTATGATAACGTGTGGTTAGTGTAGGACTGATAGGGGTAGTATAGGGGTTAATGTTGTTATCGATGATGTGGTATGATAACGTGTGGTTAGTGTAGGACTGATAGGGGTAGTATAGGGTTAATGTTGTTATCGATGATGTGGTATGATAACGTGTGGTTAGTGTAGGACTGATAGGGGTAGTATAGGGGTTAATGTTGTTATCGATGATGTGGTATGATAACGTGTGGTTAGTGTAGGACTGATAGGGGTAGTATAGGGGTTAATGTTGTTATGGATGATGTGGTATGATAACGTGTGGTTAGTGTAGGACTGATAGGGGTAGTATAGGGGTTAATGTTGTTATGGATGATGTGGTATGATAACGTGTGGTTAGTGTAGGACTGATAGGGGTAGTATAGGGTTAATGTTGTTATTGATGATGTGGTATGATAACATGTGGTTAGTGTAGGACTGATAGGGGTAGTACAGGGTTAATGTTGTTATTGATGATGTGGTATGATAACGTGTGGTTAGTGTAGGACTGATAGGGGTAGTATAGGGGTTAATGTTGTTATCGATGATGTGGTATGATAACGTGTGGTTAGTGTAGGACTGATAGGGGTAGTATAGGGGTTAATGTTGTTATCGATGATGTGGTATGATAACGTGTGGTTAGTGTAGGACTGATAGGGGTAGTATAGGGGTTAATGTTGTTATTGATGATGTGGTATGATAACGTGTGGTTAGTGTAGGACTGATAGGGGTAGTATAGGGGTTAATGTTGTTATTGATGATGTGGTATGATAACGTGTGGTTAGTGTAGGACTGATAGGGGTAGTATAGGGTTAATGTTGTTATTGATGATGTGGTATGATAACGTGTGGTTAGTGTAGGACTGATAGGGGTAGTATAGGGGTTAATGTTGTTATTGATGATGTGGTATGATAACGTGTGGTTAGTGTAGGACTGACAGGGGTAGTATAGGGTTAATGTTGTTATTGATGATGTGGTATGATAACGTGTGGTTAGTGTAGGACTGATAGGGGTAGTATAGGGGTTAATGTTATTATGGATGATGTGGTATGATAACGTGTGGTTAGTGTAGGACTGATAGGGGTAGTATAGGGGTTAATGTTGTTATTGATGATGTGGTATGATAACGTGTGGTTAGTGTAGGACTGATAGGGGTAGTATAGGGTTAATGTTGTTATTGATGATGTGGTATGATAACGTGTGGTTAGTGTAGGACTGATAGGGGTAGTATAGGGGTTAATGTTGTTATTGATGATGTGGTATGATAACGTGTGGTTAGTGTAGGACTGATAGGGGTAGTATAGGGGTTAATGTTGTTATTGATGATGTGGTATGATAACGTGTGGTTAGTGTAGGACTGATAGGGGTAGTATAGGGGTTAATGTTGTTATCGATGATGTGGTATGATAACGTGTGGTTAGTGTAGGACTGATAGGGGTAGTATAGGGGTTAATGTTGTTATCGATGATGTGGTATGATAACGTGTGGTTAGTGTAGGACTGATAGGGGTAGTATAGGGTTAATGTTGTTATTGATGATGTGGTATGATAACGTGTGGTTAGTGTAGGACTGATAGGGGTAGTATAGGGGTTAATGTTGTTATTGATGATGTGGTATGATAACGTGTGGTTAGTGTAGGACTGATAGGGGTAGTATAGGGGTTAATGTTGTTATCGATGATGTGGTATGATAACGTGTGGTTAGTGTAGGACTGATAGGGGTAGTATAGGGTTAATGTTGTTATCGATGATGTGGTATGATGACGTGTGGTTAGTGTAGGACTGATAGGGGTAGTATAGGGGTTAATGTTGTTATCGATGATGTGGTATGATGACGTGTGGTTAGTGTAGGACTGATAGGGGTAGTATAGGGGTTAATGTTGTTATGGATGATGTGGTATGATGACGTGTGGTTAGTGTAGGACTGATAGGGGTAGTATAGGGGTTAATGTTGTTATGGATGATGTGGTATGATAACGTGTGGTTAGTGTAGGACTGATAGGGGTAGTATAGGGTTAATGTTGTTATTGATGATGTGGTATGATAACGTGTGGTTAGTGTAGGACTGATAGGGGTAGTATAGGGGTTAATGTTGTTATCGATGATGTGGTATGATAACGTGTGGTTAGTGTAGGACTGATAGGGGTAGTATAGGGGTTAATGTTGTTATCGATGATGTGGTATGATAACGTGTGGTTAGTGTAGGACTGATAGGGGTAGTATAGGGGTTAATGTTGTTATCGATGATGTGGTATGATAACGTGTGGTTAGTGTAGGACTGATAGGGGTAGTATAGGGGTTAATGTTGTTATCGATGATGTGGTATGATAACGTGTGGTTAGTGTAGGACTGATAGGGGTAGTATAGGGTTAATGTTGTTATTGATGATGTGGTATGATAACGTGTGGTTAGTGTAGGACTGATAGGGGTAGTATAGGGTTAATGTTGTTATTGATGATGTGGTATGATAACGTGTGGTTAGTGTAGGACTGATAGGGGTAGTATAGGGGTTAATGTTGTTATTGATGATGTGGTATGATAACGTGTGGTTAGTGTAGGACTGATAGGGGTAGTATAGGGGTTAATGTTGTTATTGATGATGTGGTATGATAACGTGTGGTTAGTGTAGGACTGATAGGGTAGTAGGGGTTAATGTTGTTATTGATGATGTGGTATGATAACGTGTGGTTAGTGTAGGACTGATAGGGGTAGTATAGGGGTTAATGTTGTTATTGATGATGTGGTATGATAACGTGTGGTTAGTGTAGGACTGATAGGGGTAGTATAGGGGTTAATGTTGTTATTGATGATTGTGGTAGATAACGTGTGGTTAGTGTAAGGACTTGATAGGGGTAGTATAGGGGTTAATGTTGTTATTGATGGATGTGGTATGATACGTGGTGGTTAGTGTAGGACTGATAGGGGGTAGTATAGGGGTTAATGTTGTTATTGATGATGTTGTATGATAACGTGTGGTTAGTGTAGGACTGATAGGGGTAGTATAGGGGTTAATGTTGTTATCGATGATGTGGGTATGATAACGTGTGGTTAGTGAGGACTGATAGGGGTAGTATAGGGGTTAATGTTGTTATCGATGATGTGGTATGATAACGTGTGGTTAGTGTAGGACTGATAGGGGTAGTATAGGGTTAATGTTGTTATTGATGATGTGGTATGATAACGTGTGGTTAGTGTAGGACTGATAGGGGTAGTATAGGGGTTAATGTTGTTATTGATGATGTGGTAGTAGTATAGGGGTTAATGTTGTTATTGATGATGTGGTATGATAACGTGTGGTTAGTGTAGGACTGATAGGGGTAGTATAGGGGTTAATGTTGTTATTGATGATGTGGTATGATAACGTGTGGTTAGTGTAGGACTGACAGGGGTAGTATAGGGGTTAATGTTATTATTGATGATGTGGTATGATAACGTGTGGTTAGTGTAGGACTGATAGGGGTAGTATAGGGTTAATGTTGTTATCGATGATGTGGTATGATAACGTGTGGTTAGTATAGGACTGATAGGGGTAGTATAGGGGTTAATGTTGTTATTGATGATGTGGTATGATAACGTGTGGTTAGTGTAGGACTGATAGGGGTAGTATAGGGGTTAATGTTGTTATTGATGATGTGGTATGATAACGTGTGGTTAGTGTAGGACTGATAGGGGTAGTATAGGGTTAATGTTGTTATTGATGATGTGGTATGATAACGTGTGGTTAGTGTAGGACTGATAGGGGTAGTATAGGGGTTAATGTTGTTATTGATGATGTGGTATGATAACGTGTGGTTAGTGTAGGACTGATAGGGGTAGTACAGGGTTAATGTTGTTATTGATGATGTGGTATGATAACGTGTGGTTAGTGTAGGACTGATAGGGGTAGTACAGGGTTAATGTTGTTATTGATGATGTGGTATGATAACGTGTGGTTAGTGTAGGACTGATAGGGGTAGTATAGGGGTTAATGTTGTTATTGATGATGTGGTATGATAACGTGTGGTTAGTGTAGGACTGATAGGGGTAGTATAGGGGTTAATGTTGTTATTGATGATGTGGTATGA
Organism: Salmo trutta; assembly: GCF_901001165.1. Classification (NCBI taxonomy): domain Eukaryota; kingdom Metazoa; phylum Chordata; class Actinopteri; order Salmoniformes; family Salmonidae; genus Salmo; species Salmo trutta. The sequence goes on along the minus strand of NC_042993.1, from coordinate 15,718,105 downwards.
TAACGTGTGGTTAGTGTAGGACTGATAGGGGTAGTATAGGGGTTAATGTTGTTATTGATGATGTGGTATGATAACGTGTGGTTAGTGTAGGACTGATAGGGGTAGTATAGGGGTTAATGTTGTTATTGATGATGTGGTATGATAACGTGTGGTTAGTGTAGGACTGATAGGGGTAGTATAGGGGTTAATGTTGTTATTGATGATGTGGTATGATAACGTGTGGTTAGTGTAGGACTGATAGGGGTAGTATAGGGGTTATGTTGTTATTGATGATGTGGTATGATAACGTGTGGGTTAGTGTAGGACTGATAGGGGTAGTATAGGGGTTAATGTTATCGATGATGTTGTATGATAACGTGTGGTTAGTGTAGGACTGATAGGGGTAGTAATAGGGGTTTATGTTTGTTATCGATGATGTGGTATGATAACGTGTGGTTAGTGTAGGACTGATAGGGTAGTAATAGGGGTTAATGTTGTTATTGATGATGTGGTATGATAACGTGTGGTTAGTGTAGGACTGATAGGGGTAGTATAGGGGTTAATGTTGTTATTGATGATGTGGTAGTAGTATAGGGGTTAATGTTGTTATTGATGATGTGGTATGATAACGTGTGGTTAGTGTAGGACTGATAGGGGTAGTATAGGGGTTAATGTTGTTATTGATGATGTGGTATGATAACGTGTGGTTAGTGTAGGACTGACAGGGGTAGTATAGGGGTTAATGTTATTATTGATGATGTGGTATGATAACGTGTGGTTAGTGTAGGACTGATAGGGGTAGTATAGGGTTAATGTTGTTATCGATGATTTGGTATGATAACGTTGTGGTTAGTATAGGACTGATAGGGGTAGTATAGGGGTTAATGTTGTTATTGATGATGTGGTATGAAACGTGGGGTTGTGTAGGACTGATAGGGGTAGTATAGGGGTTAATGTTGTTATTGATGATGTGGTATGATAACGTGTGGTTAGTGTAGGACTGATAGGGGTAGTACAGGGTTAATGTTGTTTGTTATTGATGATCGTGGTATGAGAACGTGTGGTTAGTGTAGGACCTGAATTAGGGGTAGTATCAGGGTTAATGTTGTTATTGATGAGTGGTATGATAACGTGTGGTTAGTGTAGGACTGATAGGGTAGTACAGGGTTAATGTTGTATTGATGATGTGGTATGATACGTGTGGTTAGTGTAGGACTGATAGGGGTAGTATAGGGGTTAAGGTTGTTATTGATGATGTGTATGATAACGTGTGGTTAGTGTAGGACTGATAGGGGTATATAGGGGTTAATGTTGTTATTGATGATGTGGTATGATAACGTGTGGTTAGTGTAGGACTGATAGGGGTAGTATAGGGGTTAATGTTGTTATTGATGATGTGGTATGATACGTGTGGTTAGTGTAGGACTGATAGGGGTAGTATAGGGGTTAATGTTGTTATTGATGATGTGGTATGATAACTGTGGTTAGTGTAGGACTGATAGGGGTAGTATAGGGGTTAATGTTGTTATCGATGATGTGGTATGATAACGTGTGGTTAGTGTAGGACTGATAGGGGTAGTATAGGGGTTAATGTTGTTATCGATGATGTGGTATGATAACGTGTGGTTAGTGTAGGACTGATAGGGGTAGTATAGGGGTTAATGTTGTTATCGATGATGTGGTATGATAACGTGTGGTTAGTGTAGGACTGATAGGGGTAGTATAGGGGTTAATGTTGTTATTGATGATGTGGTAGTAGTATAGGGGTTAATGTTGTTATCGATGATGTGGTATGATAACGTGTGGTTAGTGTAGAACTGATAGGGGTAGTATAGGGTTAATGTTGTTATTGATGATGTGGTATGATATGTGTGTGTGTGTGTCCGGACTGATCGAGTCTGTCACCTTGGTCTACAAGGCTCCTGGGATAAAGGGATTATTCAGCCAGTGGCCAACAGGTTCTCACCTCAAGGCCCTGTCCTCTCTGCCTATCATACCCATTATATCCTGCAGCTCACTATAGTATACACAGTGTGTGTGTGTGTGTGTGTGTGTGTGTATTTCCAGATTATTTCCTGTAAAATACATCCATATAATATATCAGTCATCCTGATGTGTGCATGCAAACAGACCCACAGGCACATTAACCTAACCATTTCATGCAGAAGAATTACCTGTCGCATAAAAACGACCGTCATGTCGGTACAATTTGATACATTAGGACAGACCATTTGTTTGTTCCACAAGGTGGGATCTTGTGTCAGTAAAATGAATTATGTGAGAAATGGCGTTGGTAATGCCTTTATGTGCAAACATTGATATAATAATCATCATATCGAAATAAACGCATGATACGCGCCCACCGTCACAACGTGAAAAAGCATTTCAAGTTCACAAGCAGATGAAATAAGTTATGATGTACTTCACATTGTGGTTAAGTGCATGGTGATCATGCACATTTCCAATAGGCTAAATATGGAGGGTAGGCTATTATTTCAATGCTGTTGACATAATGATAGGTGCTTGGCTGCCAATTCTTAAACAAAATGATCTCGCTCTTATCCATATCTAATCATATGTCCACTTTATCAGCCAAGTCTTGTCTAGAGAGAGAGCCTGAAGCAAAACTAGATTGTGCATGTTTGTGTGACAAAACCACCTGTAGTTGAAATTGTGATTGAAACCCATGTAACTTATGTATTTTAATTGGTACATGGGAACTTAACTGCAGAAGTCATTTTTGAGTGCACTTCGTCATCACGCAGCCTTTTGTCCACAACAAGTGGTGGGAACATGCACATATTGTTTATATGCAGATTTTAGAATATTCGCATGAAAATCTGTCTCCAATTGGATGGAACCCCAGCTATGGACACACACACCAGGATGACTGATGTATTACGAGGATGCACTTTCCAGGAAATGAATCTGGAAATACTCAGTCACAACACACACCCGTGTAGACCCTGCACTCCTACAGGCAACAATCAATCTCTAGCCCAACTCAACTCTGCAGGGGTACAGTTACGTCTACAGATCTGAAGACAATACTGTAGAAAATTCGGGGGGTAGCCCCATTCGGGGGGGGGGGTAGCCCCATCATAGCTGGAGCCCGATCTGGGACTCGGGCCCGAGTTTAGCGAATGTAAAACACCTTAACAATTAGACCAAGAGGTCCGAACCTCTTGACGAGGTTGCTAGGTGTTGGGTTAAGGTCGCTACATTACCCCCTTTCCTTCGGGAGAGCGTGTCCCCACACTTCTCTTTACCAAGTCTCTCACATCACATGTACACGCCTCTTCAATGGCTTCACGGGCGCAATCCCACTTCTGACACCAGTGTGTGTGTGTGTGTGTGTGTGTGCGTCCGGGTATTTTCAGAATAATTTCCTGGAAAATGCCTCTTCATAATATATGACTCATCCTGGTGTGTGTGCGTACAAACAGACACCAGTGTGTGTGTGTAGATATTGGCTGTACTAAATGCTAATCCCTTTCTGTGGGGAGGGTATTGGAGAGGAGGAGAGGAGTGTCCCACTTCCAGCAGGGACTAGAGGAGATAACAAGAGACAAGAGGTGAGAAATTCAAAGCTGATCTACTACACTACTCCCTCAGCATAAGCCTCAACAGACCCATTCAAATTGGGAAAGCAATCCTCCTCTGACTAACTGAGGGGGTTAATCATCTCTCCTTTACTCACCTCCTCTTCCCTCCCTCCATTTAGACACCAAGCTGACACCCTGCTGCTCTGGCACAGCAGACTAGTAGACGAGGCAGACCATGACGGGGAGAAGGGCAGCTGTGACTGTGTCTGCCCAGTGCACACAGAGTAGGGAGGTGTACTAGCATGGTATGTCTGCCAACTAGGCCTATAGGGCAGAATGGAGCACAGTGGGACTGTAGTATGGCCTGTCTGGCCAGCTGTAGGGACTAGGGGTCAGGTCCAGCCAGTCTGGACTCTGGATGTACTGAGTCAATACAGACCATCTAAAGGTGACGCAGACCGTCACATACTACGTGTTAATGCTGTCTGTATGATTGTTCACCTGACATCTCCAGCCTTCGCAAGAGAAGCTATCTATCTGTCTGACCACATGCAGTGTAATACAAACCCAACACGGCTGCTTGCTTGGTGTTAAAGGTAACACACTCCTATCTAATGACTGTCCTTTGTGTGTGTATCCTCTCTTTGTCTCTGGGTTATTTACTGTAAACCATGGCCACAGGAGGGGAGCAGCTGCATAATAACCAATGACCACATCAACACAGAGCAGGCCAGGGCTAGATCCAGGACCAACGGCCAGAAAACAGCAACTCAAACGTCTTACACCAACACACATAGACCCCAGTACTCCTACAGGCAACATACATACACAGAGAGACACAGAGAGACACAGAGAGACACAGAGAGACACAGAGAGAGAGAGAGGGGACACAAATGCGCGCACAAGAACACTACCAGATCTAACGAGCACACGAGGGGACAGCTTTATTACAGGCCATACTGTTTCTAACTATCTTAATCTCCCCCATAGAAACAACAGTGACAGCACCGTCAACAAAAACGGAAGGGATCTTTTGCAGCTCTGTAGAAGCCTGGGTCTGTACTTTGTCAATGGTAGGTTACGGGGGGACTCTTTGGGGAGATTCACCTATTGCTCACCTCTTGGCCACAGTACAGTAGACTATATGATCACAGACATGGACCCTTTCTCTCTCAGCTCATTCACTGTCAAGCCACTAACACCTCTGTCTGATCACAGCCAAATTACGTTGTTCCTCAAAAGAACAGACCTGGAAACAACCACACATTCACAGCCCAGTAAGCTGTACAACATCAGAAATTCATACAGATGGGCCCAAAACAGCACAGAAGAATACCAGAAAGCAACCTGGAACCAAAATATCCAAACACTCTTAGATAACTTTCTGGATACCACATTCACTCACAGTAAAGAAGGCATCAATCTAGCAGTACGAAACATCAACTATATATTCAGGCAAACGGCAAAAGAAGCACAATTGAAATTGATAAAAAACAAAACTAAAAAAATCACAGATGACAACTGGTTTGATGCAGATTGTAAAATTATAAGGAAAAAACTTAGAACACTATCCAACCAAAAGCACAGAGACCCAAATAATGGTGAATTACGCCTTCATTACTGTGAGACTTTAAAACTCTATAAACGTACACTCAGAACCAAAAAAGCACAGTACAACAGCAAGCAGCTGACACTAATTGAGGAGTCCATAAACACAAACAACTTTTGGCAAAATTGGAAAAAACTAAAAAAATCTAAACAAGAGGAATTAGCAATACAAAATGGTGACATATGGACAACCCATTTCAAAACACTCTACAACACCGTTCAAATTGACACAAACGCAGAACAACGCCAAATCCATGAGAAGTTGAATGGATTAGAAAAAGCTATAAAGGACAATCAAAACCCATTGGACTCCCCAATTACTGACCAGGAGCTCTATAAGAAACTTCAGGCTCTCAAATTTAAAAAAGCCTGCGGACCTGATGGCATCCTAAATGAGATGCTCAAACTCACTAGTGCAAAATTTCAATTGGCTATATTAAAATTGTTTAATTTGATCCTGAGTGTAGGTTATTTCCCTGACATCTGGAATCAAGGACTCATAACCCCAATCTTTAAGAATGGAGACAAATTTGACCCTAACAATTACAGAGGCATTTGTGTGAACAGTAACCTGGGGAAGGTTTTCTGTAGTATCATCAATGTAAGAGTTCTAAACTTCCTTAATAAGCACAATGTCTTGAGTAAAAGCCAAATTGGATTTATACCAAAACATCGCACAACTGATCATATTTACACCTTACACACCCTGATAGATAAACATGTCCACCAAAATAATACCAAAATATACACTTGCTTTATCGACTTCCAAAAAGCATTTGATTCTATTTGGCATACAGGACTGTTCTACAAAGTTATTGAAAGTGGTGTAGGGGGTAAAACATATGACATAATTAAATCAATGTATACTGGCAATACGTGCAGCATTAAAATTGGTAAGAAAAGGACAGAATTCTTTAACCAGGGGCGGGGCCTTCGTCAGGGTTGCAATCTGAGCCCTGCACTCTTCAATATTTACATTAACGAATTGGCCACTATTCTAGAAAAATCCTCAGCCCCTGGTGTTAGTCTCCACAATTCAGAAGTTAAATGCCTACTCTTCGCAGATGACCTATGCCTGCTGTCACCCACAGCACCTGGCCTACAGCAGAGCCTGGACCTGCTAGAGCAGTACTGCCAGACCTGGGCCCTGGCAGTAAACCCCAAAAAGACTAAAATAATGATTTTCCAGAGAAGATCCAGATCTCAGGGAATTAGACAAGTTCTCAATTGGTACAAAATATATAGAGTACTGTACACACTACAATTACTTAGGTTTAAAAATAAGCTCAACTGGACACCTTAATGAGGCAGTGAATGAACTGAGAGAGAAAGCACGCAGGGCATTCTACGCCATTAAAAAGCAAATTCAAATTGAAATACCTATTAAAATTTGGCTAAAACTAATTGAATATGTCATTGAACCAATTGCACTTTATGGCAGCGAGGTGTGGGGTCCACTTGCAAAACAAGATTTCATCAAATGGGACAAACACCCCATTGAAACCCTACATGCAGAGTTCTGTAAGATTCTCCTACGTGTCCAGAGGAAAACTACAAACAATGCATGCAGGGCAGAATTAGGCCAATATCCACTAATAATAAAAACTCAAAAAAGAGCAATTAAGTTTTGGAAACATCTAAAATACAGTGACCCCCTCTCATATCATTACCAAGCCCTGCAATGCCAAGAGCTGAGCAAAGAAAAGAGTCCCCTCATCCAGCTGGTCCTGGGGCTGAGTTCACAAACCTGTTCTACTAACACACTGAAGCCTCAGGACCAGAACATCCAATCAATCAGAATAAACCAAATTACAACACAGTCAAAACAAAACTACATTGCTTATTGGGAAACGCAAGCACAAACACAAAGCAAAATGCAGTGCTATCTGGCCCTAAATCGACAGTACACTATGGCTAAATATTTGACCATGGTTACTGATCAAAACCTTAGAAAAACCTTGACAAAGTACAGGCTCAGTGAGCACAGCCTTGCCATTGAGAAGGGTAGACACAGGAAAACCTGGCTCCCTGTAGAGGAAAGGCTGTGCAACCACTGCACAACAGCAGAACCTGAGACGGAGCTGCATTTCCTGACAAAATGTCAAAAATATAAAACAATTAGAGAGTGTCATTTCCCCAAATTTGAAACCCTTATTCAAGGTTTTAAAGACCTCTCTGATGAGGATAGGCTACCCATCCTGTTGGGGGAGGACGCAGAGAGCTGTGGGTTGGCAGCGCACTACATTGCTGCCTGCCATAAGTTGAGGGACAGTGTCTGACAGACCAATAAACCTGCACATGTCCTCAACTGTATGATTATTGTTGAATGTATGGTTATATTGACCGTTGGTTATTGTTGTTACTGTTGTCCCGTTGACAATTTTTGATTCTCATATTGTAAATATCCAAAGTAAGCTTTGGCAATATGTACATTGTTACGTCATGCCAATAAAGCGAATTGAGAGTGAGAGAGTGAGAGAGAGAGAGAGAGAGAGAGACTTTTTGTCTTTCTTTATTGAACCATTCTCATTTCATTTAAAACTCACCACCCAACCCCCCCCCCTTAAAAATAAAACCAAAAATACATCCTGTGATTCATACACCAACATCACAATACTCAAAACAATACCTACTCCTATAACCGTATATCCAAAACATCTTCCCCAGCTATACAGACAGCCCCCCCAACACACCATATCTCCTGAAACATCTCCACACTTTTTATCATTTTATAGAACTCAAACTCAACCCTAAGGCGCGCAGAGACCATCCCATTAAACAATAGTAAAGGGTCTGTTATCCCCCCACCTTTGACCCTGTTCCTCCTTGTTAGCCAAATAGACAACTTCGCCTGAGCAAACAGAAAATTCAACAAAACACATTTGGCCTTCTCCTTATTTGAATACCTGTATCCCATTATGAACACCCCAACAGTAAAGACCACCCCCAACCTCTCACACAGACATTCCAACAGAGACATTAATGGAATTAACCTGGTGCACACAGAAAACACATGGTGCACTGTTTCTTTCATTTTACAGAAAGGACACTCCTGCCCAACTCCCGGTTCAACCCGTGCCAGCCAGCTGTTAGTGGCCAGGGCTCCATGTAGAACCCTCCACTGGAGGTCCCCTGACCTCTTTGGTGCTGGGGGTTTGTAGAGCCCCCTCCATCTAAAACCCACCATACTCTCCTCCCCACATACCCCCTGCCACTGATGTGCCTTTACTCCTGTTAGGCTCCTAATGTTCCTCACCTTAACACAGAGGTTGTAGAGGGCTTTACCTCCCACCCCTTCAAACTCACCCAGGCTCGGAGTGTTAAGATCTAACAAGTCCTCCAGACCCCCTTGCCAGTCTCCAGTCTCTGCCTTCACCTGCAGTGGCGGAAAGCTTGGTGGCCCCTCTCCCTTTGGCTGCTCAAACATCCCTCTTACCGGCTCAGACAGTGCCTCCTGGACCTCCTCCAGGAATCTCTCCAGTAGCCTAAGAGACATTATCCCTGTTTGCTGTGCCAAGACTTCCGGGCTTTTCCACCCCTCCTCTCCCAGCAGTCTCAAGTCACCCAGCCTTTTTATACCCCCTGCCATCAGTTGTCTCTGCAGGGTGGCCGACTGGACCGATCTCAAAGGGATGGCTGGGTTGTGGAAGATAGGCTCCTCCCACACCCACAGCCCAGGCTCCACACCCCCTTCTCGTGTGGGCCTTAGCAGCTGCCAGGCCCTCAGCACCCCAGAGTAAAAGTCTGAGAGACCTGCTGTACTCAGCCTCTCCAGCCTCATGAGGAACAGCTGCCGATCCAAACCTAATCCGCCAGCTCTCCTCAGCAGCGCGCATGCTGGTTCCCTCCAGCCAACGTCAGTATGGTACAGCAGTCTCTGCACCGCCTTTAGCCGGAACGCAGCCATCCTGCTCTCCAGTTCCACCAGGCCCTGTCCTCCTTCATGGACGGTCATATACAACACTGCTGCCCTCAGCCAGTGATGGCCCGACCAGAAGAAGTCCACCAGCTTGCGTTGCAGGTCTGCGAGCAGACCGGCGGGGGGGTTGAGGACAGCCAGTTTATGCCACAGGGAAGATGCCACCAGGTTGTTAATTATCAGCACCCTCCCTCTATATGACACTTGGGACAGGAGCCACCTCCACCTGGCCAGTCTTGACACCACTGCCTGTGACAGCCCCTCCCAGTTCTTCCTGACCCACCTCTCCGAGCCCAGGTACACCCCCAACACTTTAAGCCCTTCACAACCCCACTGCAAACCCCCTGGAAGCAGAGGAGGAGCCCTATCCCCCCATGCCCCGCATAACAGAGCTTTGCTCTTGCCCCAGTTTACCTTAGCTGAAGAAGCTCCCTCGTACACCTTCAGACTGGTCTCCAGTGCCTGCATATCTTGGCCATCCCTGACCATCACAGAAACATCATCTGCATATGCTGACACTGCTATTCCTGTCAACACATCCATGCCTGTCCAGCACACTCCCTGCAGTCTCCTGCGTAGCAGTCCTAAAAAAGGCTCAATGGCTAGTGTGTATAACTGCCCAGATAGAGGGCATCCTTGTCTAATGCCCCGTCTCACCCAGACTGGCCTACTGAGCCCCCCTCCCACCTTGACCATGCATGACGCCCCAGCATACAACAGCTTCACACAGGTCAAAAAACTCCTCCCAAACCCAAACACAGACATCACATTAAACAGATACTCATGGTCCACTCTATCAAAAGCCTTCTCTTGATCTAAAGAGACCAGTCCGAAGTTCACATTAGACCCTCTCGACAAGTCCAACATGTCCCTAATTAAGAACAAGTTGTCCGTGATTGAGCGTCCCGGTACACAATATGTTTGGTCTTTATGTACTATCGAGTCCAAGTGGGACTTCAGTCTGTTAGAGAGGACCTTGGCAAATATCTTGTAGTCCGCACAGAGCAATGCCACAGGCCTCCAGTTCTTAAGTTCACACAAGTCTCCTTTTTTGGGCAGGAGAGTCAGAGCCGCCCGACGGCAGCTCATCGGCAACTCCCCTACCCCGACGCATTCACGCAACACGCAAAAGAAGTCCCGTCCAACTATTCCCCAGAATTTTTTATAAAACTCCACTGGGAGTCCATCAACCCCCGGTGCACGACCGGTGGACATCTGGGTTACGGCCTCTGCCAGTTCATGGGACAACAGAGGAACGTCCAAATCATCCCTCTGTGCCAGAGAGAGTTTAGGGAGTCCTGTGAACAAGACCTGAGCACACACAGGATCACACTCTTCTGCCCTATACAATTCAGTATAAAACTCCACAGTCCGCTCCCGCATCTCACCCACCACAGAGGTCACCCGCCCATCAGACAGCCGTAGACAATGCATACCCTTGGCTTCACTGCTCTGTCTTTCCAAACCAAAGAAGAAGGAGCTGGGAGCATCCATCTCCTTGAGCATGGAGAATCTAGCTCTTACAAGTGCTCCCTTTGCTTTAACCTGGAAAAAACTGCCCAGGTCCCTGCGTAATTCAGCTAAATTAGCCTGGAGGCCTACATTGCCTTGCCCCACCATCTGTACCTCCATCTCACTAATACACCGCTCTAGTTCCCCCAAAACTCTCCTAGCCTCTGAGGATGAGAGAGCTGTGTACTGTTGACAGAAAAGCCGAATTTGGACTTTCCCCACATCCCACCATTGGCTCAGAGACTCATAATCCTCTATTCGCTGCCTCCACCTTTCCCAGAAGGTCTGGAAACCTGCGCAAAAAGTGGCATCTTGTAAGAGCTTTACATTGAATTTCCAATAGGATGCCTGCCGGGGCCCTGGTGAAATAGAAAGCCAAGCCATGGTTATATGATGATCGGAAAACCCCACTGGGAGAATGGTAGCGCCCAACAGCCTATTGCTCCGATTCCTAGACATATACAAACGATCAAGTCGGGCTGCACTCACCCTAGCCCCAAAAACCTTCACCCATGTATACTGTCTTGTGTTCGGATGTTTAGTTCTCCAAACATCCACTAGGTCAAACTGATTAATAATATCCCTTAACACTCCCACTGACACTGAATGAGGCTCTTCCCCATTTCTGTCTTTTGTAAAATCTATTGTGCAGTTCCAGTCCCCTCCAACCACCAGTGTCTCCTCAGGCGCTACCTGTGAGAGTTCCTGTCTAAGACTCCCAAATAGAACCCCTCTTTCTCTCCCTGTGTTAGGCGCATACACATTTATAAAGACAAACCCCATATTGTTAATTTCTGCTTTAACAACAAGGAGCCTACCCCTACACACCTCCTTTGAGGAGCAAATTTTTACAGACAGACCCGGTGCAAAAAGGACTGCCACTCCTGCACTAAGATTTGTCCCATGGCTCAACACACTTGCCCCTTTCCACCAGAGCCCCCAATCGACTTCATTCAATACATCACTATGTGTCTCCTGCAGAAACAACACCTGTACTTTTTTTTGTTTTACATATTCACCCAACACACTCCTCTTTCCCGCATCTCTGGCGCCATTTATATTGAGCGAGCCTACCCGTAGAGTCTCCATAAGAAGTGGGAGAAAAGCCAGCAGAGAAAGAGACCAATAGCAAAGCTCAAAAACCCCAGTGTCAGAAAGAAAGTATACATCTAAACAGTGTCCGAAGGTAGACCCTTACGCACTGTTGTGACCCACTTCCTCAACCTAAACCGTTTCCTGGGTGAGAGGACACCATGCCCCTCATTTCTCACAGCATGTTGTACTGATCGTACAAACTTTCTTGAATCAGGGAAAAAAGCCTCAAGATTGACTTTTTTCCCCTTGGTCTCATTCAGGAACCTTGTCAGTTCCCTCACCGTGTACTTAGACCCCTCTGCTTGACTGGCTGTCAGCTCCGGGCCTATTGAAGAGGAGTCTGAAAAAAATAACTCCTCATCCTCTTCCTCAGACTCACTTTCCTCCTCATCTCTATCTCCCACCCTGACCACCTGCCCTTCCTCTCTGGTCAGGGCATCTCCCACAGCAACAGGCAAAGTTTCCATTGTGCCTTTAACCACACCCTTTTTCCTTTTCCGCTTGGCACCCTCCTCCTCCCCCCTAGTCTCTTACACTTCCCCACTGTACTCTCTTCATCCACTGTCATAACCTGACTAGACTTAGCATCCTCTACACCACCCTCCATATCATAGCTAAACCCAGCCTCAGCTACCCCACCATCTCTAGCCTGACAAGGCTCAGCCTCCACTACCCCACCATCTCTAGCCTGACTAGGCCCAGCCTCCACTACCCCACCATCTCTAGCCTGACTAGACCCAGCCTCCACTACCCCACCATCTCTAGCCTGACTAGACCCAGCCTCCACTACCCCACCATCTCTAGCCTGACTAGGCCCAGCCTCCACTACCCCACCATCTCTAGCCTGACTAGGCCCAGCCTCCGCTACACCACCATCTCTAGTCTGACTAGACCCAGCCTCCACTACCCCACCATCTCTAGTCTGACTAGACCCAGCCTCAGCTACCCCACCATCCCTGGTATGACTAGGCCCAGCCTCTGCTGTCTGCATCTCATTACCCCCTGCACTTTGATCTCGATTTCCCCCACCAGTGCTTGTACCCTCACTTTGTCTACGGCCTTTATGTGGGCATGCAAAGCTCTTATGCCCCAAATCCCCACACTCAAAACACCGTAGACTGTCTGTGCTGGCAAACCCTGCATAGAGCCCCTCCCCATGCCTCACTTTAAAATGCACATTTAGCTGTTGCTCATTGTTGTTCAGAAACATAAACACTTGCCTCCGGAACGAAACAACGTGCTTAACAGCAGCTGCCTGAAAGCCTGCCGACAGTACACGAAACCCGCTAGCAAACTTACCAAAACGACTCAGCTCTTTCCTGATCTGATCGTCCGTAATAAACGGAGGTAAATTTGCAACGACTACTCTTGTCGAAGGGGTAGAAAGAGGTAAAACTGGCACCAACACATCCCTTACAAATATTCCGCTAGCAATTAGCCTACCAACCAAATTTTCTCTTTTCATGAACACAACCACAGCTTTGTTCATTCTAGAAGCAGAATGTATAAATTCAGCTCCTACCTGTTCGCCGACCGCGAGCAGAACCTCCTCCACCTTAACTCCATTCTCAGGAACACACCTGAATCCATGCCGTATCGACAGCATCTCCTCCGCGCTAGGCTGAGAAGCCATCGCGCATACCACGCCTTGCAAACCCCAGAAAACTTACTCTGTCCTCTTCCACCCTAACTCTGAAAAAAACTGTGGATACCGCTAAAACAAATATTGCATTAACCGTATACCATAGAAAATAAAATGTAAGGAAAAGATCAAGACAAGAGTCTAGAAAGTTAGTTAGGACAGAGTCCTCACCAAACACTCAAACTCCCAAAAATTCCCAGCATGCAGAGAGAGAGAGAGAGAGAGAGAGAGAGAGAGAGAGAGAGAGAGAGAGAGAGAGAGAGAGAGAGAGAGAGAGAGAGAGAGAGAGAGAGAGAGAGAGAGAGAGAGAGAGAGAGAGAGAGAGAGAGATAGAGAGAGGAGAGAGAGAGAGAGAGAGTAGAGAGAGAGAGAGAGAGAGAGAGAGAGAGAGAGAGAGAGAGGAGAGAGAGAGAGGAGAGAGAGAGAGAGAGAGAGAGAGAGAGAGAGAGAGAGAGAGAGAGAGAGAGAGAGAGAGAGAGAGATAGAGAGAGAGAGCGAGATAGAGAGAGAAGAGAGAGAGAGAGAGAGAGAGAGAGAGAGAGAGAGAGAGAGAGAGAGAGAGAGAGAGAGAGAGAGAGAGAGAGAGCGAGAGAGAGAGAGAGAGAGAGAGAGAGAGAGAGAGTGAATGAATAATAACAACAACAACATAGCTTTGGCAGCTAGTCTACATCTTTTCTCTGGGTAATTCGATTTCAGGGCTCTGATCTTGCGTCATGCTGCATATAAAAAAAACATACATTCTCTGATCACGGTGTTGTTTAATTGACTGGAATTAAATTCAATTATAAGTGAATGTTGAGAGAGGGACATTTAATTGAAGGAATGACTATGGAGGAATGGAGGAGAGCGGAAGTGGAACCTTTATCTTGATAAACAGACTAGAGTTAGTGAGATCATCAGAGCAAGAACATGAGGTGATAATCAGCATGATAAAGTAATAAAATGATGGCAGGCTATAAAAGCCAGAGTTGGAATGCATGGCCTTAAGGGTGATGACGTTCACACATCAGCCTGATAGAGCCCATACAGAATGGTGGTAAGGAAGAACCCCCCCGTCCCCTCTTTTATACACATGCTTAGTCGAGGTTACTAAAACATTGATCTCAATATCATATTTGGTAAAATACAGGAACAGAACAGAAAACAAAAAGTGCAAAGTAAAAAACATCCTCAAGCCAATGTTCTCCGAGTCAGTCAGTCCCATGGGAAGAGGAGAGAGGCCAGCTTCCATTTGCTCAGTGGAGAGGCCAGCACCATTAGCAACAGCCAGATAAGGAGAGAAGGAGATGATGAGGAGAGGAGAAGAGGAGGAAATGGGGAGTAAAGGAGGAGATGAGAGGAGTAGAGGAGGAGATGAGAGGAGGAGATGGGGGGTAGAGTAGGAGATGGGGAGAGGAGGAGATGAGAGGAGGATATGGGGAGTGGAGGAGATGAGAGGAGGAGATGGGGGTAGAGGAGGAGAGGAGGAGATGGGGGGTAGAGGAGGAGATGAGAGGAGGAGATGGGGAGTAGAGGAGGAGATGAGTAGAGGGGGAGATGAGAGGAGAAGATGGGGAGTAGAGGAGGAGATGAGTAGAGGAGGAGATGAGAGGAGGAGATGGGGGGTAGAGTAGGAGATGAGGAGTAGAGGAGGAGATGAGGAGTAGAGGAGGAAATGGGAGTAGGGGAGGAGATGGGGAGTAGAGGAGGAGATGGGGAGTAGGGGAGGAGATGGGGAGTAGAGGAGGAGATGGGGGGTAGAGGAGGAGATGAGAGGAGGAGATGGGGAGTAGAGGAGGAGAGGAGGAGATGGGGGTAGAGGAGGAGATGAGAGGAGGAGATGAGAGGAGGAGATGGGGAGTAGAGGAGGAGTTGAGAGGAGGAGATGGGGAGTAGAGGAGGAGATGGGGAGTAGAGGAGAGGAGGAGATGGGGAGTAGAGGGGGAGATGGGGAGTAGAGGAGATGGAGATGGGGGTAGAGGAGGAGATGAGAGGAGGAGATGGGGAGTAGAGGAGGAGATGAGAGGAGGAGATGGGGAGTAGAGGAGGAGATGAGAGGAGGAGATGGGGAGTAGAGGAGGAGATGAGAGGAGGAGATGGGGAGTAGATGAGAGGAGTAGAGGAGGAGATGGGGAGTAGATGAGAGGAGTAGAGGAGGAGATGGGGAGTAGATGAGAGGAGGAGATGAGTAGAGGAGGAGATGAGAGGAGTAGATGAGAGGAGGAGATGGGGAGTAGATGAGGAGATGAGTAGAGGAGGAGATGAGAGGAGGAGATGGGGAGTAGAGGAGGAGAGGAGGAGATGGGGAGTAGAGGAGGAGATGAGTAGAGGAGATGGGGAGTAGAGGAGGAGATGAGAGGAGGAGATGAGTAGAGGAGAAGAGGAGGAGATGGGGAGTAGATGAGAGGAGGAGATGGGGAGGAGATGAGAGGAGGAGGTGGTCTATGCTTGTAGGCTATGTAGCAATGTCACATAGATCATTGCATTTAATTTTCGACAAAGCCGTTAAATGGATACTCTCCCAAGTAAACAAATACTAATGTCCATTCATATTCAAATATTTGGTACTGCAGCAACAAATAGCATTAGGAACATCATGCTCTGTTTTGTATTAGGAACCCCTTCCTTATCTCAGGATCTCTTATAAGCCAAACCAAAGTCCTGAGTCAGCATCTATCCCCTCTAGCCCCCATCCTCGATCTTATTAAATCCCCTTTATGTATTACATTATCCCTTTATGGATCGGCAGGCTAGCTCTAAATGGGATGGTGCGTGGGGCCTGGCCTGAGAACTTCCTTCTCCTCTCACAGCCGTGCAGCGCTATTGTCACTATTTCAATCATTTATTTTGTTTTATCTTTAACTTTGCATTGTTGGAAAAGGAACCATAAATCATTTCACTGTTAGTCTACACCTGTTGTTTATGAAGTGTGACAAATACAATTTGATTCGACTTGTATGTCACCACACACACACACACACACACACACACACACACACACACACACACACACACACACACACACAGAGAGAGAAGAGTGGAGAAGAGCTCCAGTCCTCCAGGGCCCCAGTCCAGCTTTTTCATCCTTGTCTGTTGACTATGGTATAGAGGGACAATCACTACATCTAGCTCCTACATCTAGCTCCTCATTTGTTGTAAAACACATCTCAGAAAAAGGAGAACCCCCTTTCTCATGGGCTGTTACAGTCTTAAAATAAAATGCAGAAATAGAATTGTCTATGGTAAACAACAGTTTGTCATGAGCACCAAAACAATCCCCAAAATGTCCCCATCCTTGTGATGTAGGTCCCCATAATCAGTCACCAGACTAACACGCTGGACAGGACAGCCATGCAGAGACAACCAACCTGACTATGACAACAAAGATGACGCAACACACAGTCAGTCTTTTAACCATCAGATTATTGCATGAAGAGACTAGGTTATGTTCTTTTATTTCAACAAAAACCTTCAAACGACAGGATTTTATGATGATACTGAACAGGGACAATGTCGTCCTATTCGTACAACACGCTGTGGATTATTTTCAAACCTCAGCAAATACATAGTGACAGCAGCCTAAAATGTGGACTTTTCCATATTTATCATCGGCAGCCTAAAAAGCCTTCTAAAAGCCAGTGCTGCCATGCAGCCTGGAGTCTGCCACCAAGCAAAAGTCTTGGCAAGGAGCTGTTCTCCACTCCCCAGTCCCCTGTCCTGCACTCTCTCTGCCACATCAATGATTGATTCTGAGGGCTGGAGCCCCAGGAGAGAGCAGGGGGAAGAAGCATCTCTGCCTGGCGATGGAGGGAGGGATCTGGGCTGAGCAGAGCTAGCGTCCCTGGTCCCTGGGACTTCCTCGATGCTGCTGGTGATGATAACGTCACCATAGCTTTAGCATGATAAGCTCTGTGGTACATAAAGTTCCTCTGGCTGGGTAGACCGTCTGACTGGTTGGGACATTATTACACAGACAGACATGAATGTTGTATGATTACTGCTAAAAGTATGAGTATAGACTGAGATAGAGAGAGAGTGAAATAGAAAGAGAATGTGTAGAGAGAGAGAGACAAAAATAGATTATACACTGAGTATACTAAACATTAGGAACACCTACCTAATGCTGAGTTGATGAAAATGATTATCAGCTGAAGTTGAATTGAACAGTGTTAAACAATCAGAATGGACAAAGACTCATTAAAATCAGGTAGAATGTATGTGTTGCTACTCTAGGGCCACACTACTCATACAGCAAGTTTAGAGATTTTATTATTCAAAAACATCAAATACCATCAAATTACCGTCCTTTTTTTATACCTGTGATTTGATATTTTGGCCATATCGTCCAGCGTTTGTTGACTCCAATGCTTCCCACAGTTGTTTCAAGTTGGCTGGATGTCCTTTGCATGGTGGACCATTGTTAATACACACGGGAAACTGTTGAGTGTGAAAAACCCAGCAGCGTTGCAGTTTGGGACACAAACAAGTGTGCCTGGCACTTACTACCATACCCCATTCAAAGGCACTTCAATCTATTTTCTTACCCATTCACCCTCTGAATGGCACACATACACAATCCATGTCTCAATTGTCTCATGGCTTAAAAATCCTGTCTCCTCCCCTTCATCTACACTGATTGAAGTGGATTTAATAAGTGACATGAATAAGGGATCATAGTTGTTACCTGGATTCACCTGGTCAGTCTGTCATGGAAAGAGCAGGTGTTTCTAATGTTTTGTATAGTCAGTGTAGAGCTTAAATATAGGGGCCAGGTTAACCCTGCCAGCGGGCCTGACTGCTACATCACAGTCAGGAAGTAAGGCATGGCACTGGGCTGTCACCACACACAAAGTTTTAGCTACTCTAGTTACAGAGAAGGATGTGATTTCCATAAAGAGTCCAGCGAACCATTGTCTAATTAAGCAATAAGGCCAGAGGGCGAGTGGTATATGGCCAATATACCACAGCTAAGGGCTGTTCTTATGCACTACACAACGCAGGGTGCCTGGATACAGCCCTTAGCTGTGGTATATTGGCCATATACCACAAACCCCCGAGGTGCCTTAATGCTATTATAAACTGGTTACCAACATAATTAGAGCAGTGCAAATACATGTTTTGTCATTCCCATGGTATACGGTCTGATATACCACGGCTGTCAGCCAATCAGCATTCAGGGCTCGAACCACCCAGTTTATAATCTTCTGTTTGTGGCACAACCCTATTTTAGGGCATTTTTATTAGATGTGAAGTGATGACACTCTTTGGACGAGCTCTCTGAGAGGAGGAGAGAGGAGAGAGGAGGGGTGAGGAGACGAGGAGAGGAGAAAGATGATAAGAGAGGAGAGATGAGGAAAGAGGGGAGGGTAATATTAGAGAGACACTATCACCAGCCACCCATCTGCCAGACAGCCTCACTCTCCCCATGTGTCACAGTCTGACGTGTCAGGGACTACAATTAAAATCAGAGAACAAGGACAACACTGATGACACATCAGACGGGCTCTCTATTTACAGAAATATAGTATGGGAGGGAGAGATGGTATTAGGGAGGGAAGGAGGGAGGATAAAGAGAAAAAGAAAGCCTGTAATTTCCTCTGTTTTTGCTAAAAGGAGGGAGGAAATTGATTGTGTCTGGGGGGCTTGGCTGGGTTTGGATCTGGAAAGACAGAAACAATCAGCTCCAGGGAGCAGACAGACAGAACAGACAGAGTATCATGACAAGAAGAGAAAATAGAAAGAGATGATAGAAGCTAAACCGCCCACTGCAGCCACTGCACCATGCCCTATTCTCTCTCATCAGCTCACATGCCCTGTTGACTGTCATTGACAGTAGAGCAGTGTAGGCCACAGAGGGCCTGCATGAGGGAGTGAGGGCCTGGGAGGATATAAACATGACCATATTATCCCTATTACCCTGATTAATACATGGGGGGTGGGGTTAAGGACCTGAAACTACAGCACTTGGGACAAAGTTTCTATGACTCTGGGCCTGACCTGGTCTTGACCCCAGCATTCTGTTGTTGGACCGGGCTAAGCTTATGTCTGGGTCTCCACTGTGGCTGTCACACACAGACCCACACAGAGAGAGGAGGTGGAAGACGGGGAGGGAGACCTAGATCAATGGGACGATTAAGGGTCATCCTATTGAGTGAAACCCTGAGCCAGAGAGAAAGAGAGACAGATAGAGGGAGAGAGAGAGAGGAAGAGGGATCCTGGCACCATCACACAAGGGGAACAGGAGGAGGGTCAAAAAAGAGGAGAAAGAAGAAGGGAAAGGGAGGGGAGAGTGGGGAAGAGTTGAGAATAAATAAACCAGCTTTCAGTCACTGGAGGAAAGTAGAAGTAGGGTACTTCCTGACGAGTTGACAAGTGAAGGTGATGATGATACTGGAAGGTTGAGGAGATGGGGTGTCCTTCCTCTGTCTGTTCACATCTCAATACCTCACAGACAGACAGACAGACAGACAGACAGACAGACAGACAGACAGACAGACAGACAGACAGACAGACAGACAGACAGACAGACAGACAGACAGACAGACAGATAGACAGACAGATAGACAGACAGACAGACAGACGAGCAAGCCCCTCGGAGCAGATAGCAGAGGGCTATGAAGAGGAATGTTGTGTTCAGGACAGGCAGGCTCAGGCCTAGGCCCTGGAGTGTTTGTATAGGCAGTTAGCCTATCTATCATCAGCAGGCTTTCTTCTTTCTGTTAATTATCATCATCTGTCTGTCTGCTATCCCACGTCAACCAGCAGATGGTCAACACACAGAAAAAACAAAGGAGATGAAAAATAGTCGAAGCAACGAAAAAAAGCGAAGGTAGAAAACAAAGCCACAGACCCTGGCAGGCCGGCACTGCAACTAAAGAACTGTGTTTGGAGTGCCCACTCCGACAAGCAGAGGCTGCGTGGTGAGTGGCACGTGGGCAAACTGTGCTGTCTCTGTGTGTTGTTACAATAAGGAGTGTGTTTTTAGCGCTCTGCTCCCGGCTGCTAATGACCCACATTCACAGTAAACCGTCCCGGTGAGTTCCACCCTGCACGGCAACCGTATCCATGGTGTCCATACCGCTGCTCATTAGTCCTGCAAGCCTAAGCTTATCAGTAACACTCAGTAACACAGGGCTCACAGAGACACTGCTAGGCTATACTGCACTGTACTGCACAGGGCTCACAGAGACACTGCTAGGCAATACTGCACTGTACTGCACAGGGCTCACAGAGACACTGCTAGGCTATACTGCACTGTACTGCACAGGGCTCACAGAGACACTGCTAGGCAATACTGCACTGTACTGCACAGGGCTCACAGAGACACTGCTAGGCAATACTGCACTGTACTGCACAGGGCTCACAGAGACACTGCTAGGCAATACTGCACTGTACTGCACAGGGCTCACAGAGACACTGCTAGGCTATACTGCACTGTACTGCACAGGGCTCACAGAGACACTGCTAGGCAATACTGCACTGTACTGCACAGGGCTCACAGAGACACTGCTAGGCAATACTGCACTGTACTGCACAGGGCTCACAGAGACACTGCTAGGCAATACTGCACTGTACTGCACAGGGCTCACAGAGACACTGCTAGGCTATACTGCACTGTACTGCACAGGGCTCACAGAGACACTGCAAGGCTATACTGCACTGTACTTCACAGGGCTCACAGAGACACTGCTAGGCTATACTGCACTGTACTGCACAGGGCTCACAGAGACACTGCTAGGCTATACTGCACTATACTGCACAGGGCTCACAGAGACACTGCTAGGCTATACTGCACTGTACTGCACAAGGCTCACAGAGACACTGCTAGGCTATACTGCACTGTACTGCACAGGGCTCACAGAGACACTGCTAGTAGTATGCTCACCCTGTTAACTCAAAAAGGCTAAATTACACATTAGATTCAGAGGTCTGCATGAGGCCAAGTTACCAACTTTACAACTATTAATATGAACTGTTTAGTGAAACAGACGACACACATCCACTGTACCATCTATATCTGTGATGGTATGAGGTTATCTGAAGGCTGTCTACTCTGCTGGGCAGACCAGGGCAGACAGTACATTGATTTTGTGATCTTCTATGCAGTGTGTTGAACAGGGGTTTCCCCCAGTCGACATTAGTCTTGTTTTCTCCCAGTCAGCTCACATATAACTGGCATCAAGTACTGACCTAGTGGGGCAGTCTTACACAATGACCCTGACACTATGAGACAGCAAGGTGACCTCTCTCTCCCTCTGTCTGTCTCTCCCTCCCTTTCTCTCCCCCTCTCGCGCTCCCTCTCCATCTCAAGCCAAAAAACTTGAAGATATGCTGAGGATTTGTGTGTCACTGAACCAATAAAGCCTCTGGCCTCCATGACCCTTGCTCTGTGTGGAGGGGTCAGTGGAAAGAGATACAGAGAGAGAGAGGAGAGAGAGAAGAGAAGAGAGAGAGGAGAGACACTTGTGCCACACAAACACACACCACACCTGCTCCATCCAGATGGGAGGACTGAGCAGGCAGCAGAGAGAGAGAGATTAGACAGGCAGGAAAGCAGCTCACCCGGCAGGAGCACACAGGAGAACCAAGACGCACGTATCCATCCCTCCCTCCCTCGCTCCCTCCCTAACCCATCCCTCCATCCACACAGGATCCTTCCACACAGGATTAACTTATCAAGGTGGCTTTCTACTAAACCGGAGGGAAGGGACTGAGACATAGCAACAGCCACAGTTCTACAGCCACAGCCCAGTTAGCCTAGCTCCCCATATCTACAGCCACTGCCCAGTTAGCCTTGCTCCCCATATCTACAGCCAAAGCCCAGTCTGCCTAGCTCCCCATATCTACAGCCACAGCCCAGTTAGCCTAGCTCCCCATATCTACAGCCACAGCCCAGTTAGACTAGCTCCCCATATCTACAGCCAAAGCCCAGTCCGCCTAGCTCCCCATATCTACAGCCACTGCCCAGTTAGCCTTGCTCCCCATATCTACAGCCACAGCCCAGTTAGCCTAGCTCCCCATATCTACAGCCACAGCCCAGTTAGCCTAGCTCCCCATATCTACAGCCACAGCCCAGTTAGACTAGCTCCCCATATCTACAGCCACAGCCCAGTTAGACTAGCTCCCCATATCTACAGCCAAAGCCCAGTCCGCCTAGCTCCCCATATCTACAGCCACAGCCCAGTTAGCCTAGCTCCCCATATCTACAGCCACTGCCCAGTTAGCCTTGCTCCCCATATCTACAGCCACAGCCCAGTTAGCCTAGCTCCCCATATCTACAGCCACAGCCCAGTTAGACTAGCTCCCCATATCTACAGCCAAAGCCCAGTCCGCCTAGCTCCCCATATCTACAGCCACAGCCCAGTTAGCCTAGCTCCCCATATCTACAGCCACAGCCCAGTTAGCCTAGCTCCCCATATCTACAGCCAAAGCCCAGTTAGCCTAGCTCCACATACTGTAGGTGTTGTGTAGTCTGAACCTCCCAGTGACTAGGCTAAACGTCTTATTTTGAGCAGGATTTTTTGCTCAGCTCATTTCCGCCACTATGCTTATCTTTGTCTCTGGAGGACAGACTGTGTGGTTTGAGTGTGTGCAGTACAGTCCTTCCTCATGCAGCTTAATGACAGTCACAGTGGAAACATGTGTGACTGTGTTGTTCCACACAATTGAAAAATGTGTGACTGTGTTGTTGGCCCACACTGGAGCTCTCCTGGTTGATCTCTTTGGCTCCCACACGAAAGCTGGCTTTAGGTAGTCTGAACAAACCCACAGCAACCCCCCTCTACGACAACACCAAGGCTCCGTCTCATATAGCAACCTTTTCCCTTTATAGTGCACTACTATTGACAAGGGCCCATAGGGCTCTAATAAAAAGTAGTGCACTATGAAGAGAATAGGGTGCCATTTGGAATCCCCCCCAAGCCTTAATACAGAGGACACAGCAGCAGCAGTAAAACTACACAACATTATTACCAGCCTGGCCGGAGTCAACTCACGTTTTTATTCTATAGGCCAAACTAATCTCTCTATGCAAGATTTTGGTTCTAGGTTAACCGAGATGAAGTCCAAACAAACTTGGGTCAAACACCTCAAACACTTTTGCAAAATCTGAGGTAAATAATTGAAAGTATTTCTGACTTGTATTTGACCCGGTACTGTATGCCACAACCACCGCAAACAGACTCCTATGTTTCAGATTTTTTAGTACAATGACTCACAGTGTCACTGCTACTACATAAACAGTTAAATGCTGCTAGGATCCTGTAATACAATGCAAGGTCTGTCTTTACCTCCATCTCTCTCAACGTCATAGCAACATTAATCACACTGCTGCCCTCTCTGCAATCAGTGTGTGCATGACATGTGTCCGTTGAATGCTAGTTTATCAGGGGCGGCAGGTAGCCTAGTGGTTAGGGTGTTGGGCCAGTAACTGGCCAGTAACCGAAGGATTGCTGGATCGAATCCCTGAGCTGACAAGGTAAAAATCTGTAATTCTGAACAAGGCAGTTAACCCCCTGTTCCCCGTTAGGCTGTTATTGTAAATAAGGATTTGATCTTAAATGACTTGCCTGGTAAAATATCTGTCTCATTCACATCTCCTTATCACAGGACAGTGTTTAAGTCACACTGCCCTCTCCATGTATTGTGTGAGTGTGCTATGTACCGTACGGTGTGTGTGTGTGTGTCTGTTGAATGCTGTGTGATGGTAACTGGGAACACACACATAATCACTTGCATGTTACCATGGTCGCCCTCCACCAGCACAAAGGGTTAGTGGTAACTAACAACCATGCATAAAGCAGCAGTAAGGAATGTAACACAGGCGAGCAAGCACAGACATTTTAATCTTCCAGCTCAAAGTGATGTTGAACAGCCATTTCACACCATTTAAAGCCGCAGCTAGGTTTGAGTCAGACTTGATACCATCAGACCTGTTCTGTGAACAGTGAGGCACAGCATCGTCAAAGTCCAATTTAATTACCCAGAAAGCTATTGTGTGAAACTCAATGGAGTGTTAACTCTGAAAGGTGTGATTTCAGTCACATGTGAGAATAGCCTACATGAGAGCGAGGACTGAGCTCATTGTATTGGAGTGACACAGCAATATCATTACAGTAACGGACAGAATAAATCTGCATATGAGAGTGTGAGATTCCAGTGTAAGCCTACACTGCCCTACTTCTGACCAGAGCCATTGGTACCCTGGTCAAAAGGAGTGCACTATAAAGGGTAGCATTTGGACGCAGACAAAGAGCTCAAGGTGCAACTGGAGTTCATGAATCAGTATCAATTGACCCCTAGAGCCATGAGGGAAGAGATTCAAATGACCATCTGTGACATGGAATGGTAATAATGACATTGGTACGACCTGACTACAGTGCCTAAATAGAAGCTTTGGCTTAAGTCTTCACTGATAAGGAATCTTCTTAAGGGGAAAGGGGATACCTAGTTAGTTGCACAACTGAATGCATTCAACTGAAATGCGTCTTCCGCATTTAACCCAACCCCTCTGAATCAGAGAGGTCCGGGGGGCTGTCCTAATCCACGTCATCGGTGCCCGGGGAGCAGTTGTTGTTTGGGGGTTAACTACCTTGCTCAAGGGAAGAACTGCAGATTTTGCCACCTTACTGGCTTGGGGATTCGAACCAGCGACCTTCCGGTTACTGCTGGCCCAATGCTCTTAATAATGTTCAGTCTGCTTTTTATTTTTTTTTATCTCCTCTGTAATACTTTTAGCATGTGATCGATTCTGATCAGTGAAGTAATTAAAAGTATCCAGCACATTTAATAAAGCTTGAGACATGTGGTGGTGTGTGTGAGAGAGAGAGAGAAAGAGAGAGTGTGTATGTGTGTTTTGTGCGTGCAAGCGTGCCAGAAAGTAAATGAAGGGAAACCTCTAGTGAGAGCTGAAACAGTGTGATCTGTGTGTGCCCTGACATGTCTTCTGTAAACGTAGAGACAAACAGTCATCAGCATCATGCAGGGCATAAAGTCTGTCTGGTCTGTCTCAACTATCTTTCACTGCTACCACACACAGGAAGTCAAAGACAACGCATTTAAGCGATCAAATTACTGTTTTATAAGTAGTTCCTAAGTAACTATAGGAACAAGTATGTAGACATTATTTCAGATTACTTATTATAATAATATTATTATTCAAAGCATCTGAGGGTATTTTAAACAGGCTGGTTAAACAGATCCAAACCTATTACGTTAGGTTGATGTTGGCCTATGGCCTTGGTCGAATTGTTAAACACAGTTCAGGGCTATAGCCTACACACCAATGATTTTCAAACCTCTCCCCCAGACATTTCATCATTTTGTTGTAGCCCTGAACTAGCTCACAAATCAAGGGCTTGATGATTAGTTGACAAACTGAATCAGGCGCGCCGCGCGCTAGTTTAGGATAGGGCTGAACGATATGGCCCAAAAATCACATTGCGGTATTTAAAAAACATTGGATGGTATTTGGCTGTATTTTATGTTTTTTTATAATAAAAGTTCTACATTTGCTTTATGAGTAGTGCGTGACCCTAGGGTGGCAACACGTACAGTACATTCTTAGTGATTTCAATGGGTCTTTCTCCATTCTGATTGTATTAAACAATCTAGGCCTTATTTTTAACCAAATGTTGCATTTGCGATTTGACTCGCGATTTCGAGCAACACATGGGTGAACTGTTGGAATCATGGAAATATAATTATTCTAATTATATAGTTAGAATATAATAGGGGGGCACTTTGAATACAGTGTTGTTTGACATGGCAATGAATGGAGATGCCAGGGAGGAGTTATTGTGAGAGGGTAGGAACCAGTGTTTCCTAGGGGACCCTATAAACTTTGGCTACATTGAAAGTTCAACATATTCATGCTTCTTGTATTACTCTTTGATTTATAAGATACTGTTGCACAAACATGCTGATTTAGGTCTACACCATCACTGGTATTATCAGGCTATATAGCTAATTATGTTTGCTCTGACTCAGTACACGTATTAGCTAGCTAGCCAGCTAACTAGCGATTAGCATTCGCGGATAATACGATTAAGGTACAACTTGCAAAGAAAATACAAACTAACTGTTTGCAGATGTAAGAAACACAAACAAATTGGGAAATTATAGAACGCTGGTGGATGTAAATTAAGAAGCAATGTGAAAACAGCATCGTTGTCAATGTCATCAACATTGTTGCTTATGCTGCATTGACCATGCAGACTGAACGCAAGTGTCTCGTAGTCGAGGAAGAACAAATGCGCTCCTTGAGTGACAGGGGGCGCGGATGGGTCTGTGTGGTAAGCGGCATGGAGAGAGACATATGACTCAAGTAGCGAAGTAAACTATAAAATGGACGTTACACACAGCGTATCACATTTAACAAACCAAACATTCAAATACCGTTATAGAACGTCAAGTAAAAAACAAAACCGGTCCATGCATCAACACCAGTATATTGTAAAATATTCCCTAGCTCAGGAATAGTTAAAATACATGGAACGGAGGGGGTCCCTGAGGAAAAGTTTGAAAACTCTTGGTCTGTACCACCTACCTATTGACAGATTCATCATCACCCTCCTGTAGTCGTTTTTTTTTAAAGATTTACTTCGAAATTCTGTTAAACATAATGACACAGAGAATGAATAGTGTCTAATTAAAAGAGATATAGCCTAATTAGCAGCCAATGATTTTGTATACTTAATTCAGTATATAGAGAGAGGGTGGGTGGGTAGAGAGAGCAAGCGAGAGAGAGAGCAAAAGAGAGAGAATCCCTGAAAACACAAGACCTGAATACCCTGGGAGTGCGTCACAATCTATGGATAGATCGCTTCAAAACAGGGAATCTAGACTCAGGCTTATAGACAAAAGGAGAAAAGACCTAGTGTAATAACCCAGTGCAATAAGAGCCTCATTCTTAACATAACACAGATAATCATGTCTTTGTAACTTTTGAATAGGATCGTAAAGCAGTTAAGGACATGTTCTGCTACAGTGGCTTGTAAAAAATGACCACAGTTTTCCCAGGCATTCCAGTGGTACTATACTGCAGACCGCCAGTCACCTTCAGTACAAGGGCAAACACAGCATTTTTTATATGAAGTTCGGTACCCTGGTTCGGTTTCCTGGAGCGTTTGTGAGAATTCTACAAATACGTTTTGCTTTCACAAGACCTGAAAATAACCGTTTCATGGTAGGATTAGCAGACACACATTTTACATGACGTTAGCGAGCTTACAATGGGCCAAAAAGTTCCATGCGACTTCTGCTGCCGTGTCACAATACCTAGTACCGATATTCACACAGGTCCAGGATTCATTCCAGCCAGGGTTTGTTTGCGTTTCACACATGCTTTATAGAGTGGATCAGGGTATCAAACGCTCCAGGATCCGGATCATAAGGGGATATATGACAGCGTCCTCAGTGTAGAGTAGCACACGTAAAGCAGGTCTGTTTTAACTACTAGGACATACAGTACTCAGCATACAGTAGAGAACACATGTAGCCTAAACCAGGCCATGACATCTTAGCATTACAAGGATAAAGGGAACAGCTGGAACACATGTAAACCAAACCATATTGTAGCATCATGCGTGACATTCAGCAACTGTTTCTTTGACCCAGATGGAAAACTTACTGGATGTATCGTCTAACTCAGATCCAGTCAACTCAAACAGTGCAGTACATGAGAAAGGAACAAAAGAAGACCCAGCACACTTGTATTATTTTCTGTTTAGGCCTAGAGTAGCTTAGGTGTTAGGCAGCAGTACAGCATTACACAATGGTAATATGGCAGAACAGTCATTTCTAGTCAAATTCAGTGTCCTTGGTTAACTTGTTATGGATAGGGGGCAGTATTTTCACGGCCCGGATAAAAAACGTCCCTGATTTAATCTGGTTATTACTCCTGCCCAGAAACTAGAATATGCATATAATTAGTAGCTTTGGATAGAAAACACTCCAAAGTTTCTAAAACTGTTTGAATGGTGTCTGTGAGTATAACAGAACTCAAATGGCAGGCCAAAACCTGAGAAGATTCTGTACAGGAAGTACCCTGTCTGACCATTTCTTGGCCGTCTTTGTCATCTCTATCCAAAACAAAGGATCTCTGCTGTAACGTGACATTTTCTAAGGCTCCCATAGGCTCTCAGAAGGCGCCAGAACGTTGAATGATGACTTTGCAGCCCATGGCTGAAAAACAGTAGCACATTTGGTAAGTGGTCGATCTGAGAACAATGAGACAGGTGTGCGCGTGCACGTGAAGAGTCCATTGTAGATTATCAGTCTTTGAACGAAAACAACGACTCCCGGTCGGAATATTATCGCTTTTTTTACGAGAAAAATTGCATAAAAATTGATTTTAAACAGCGTTTGACATGCTTCGAAGTACGGTAATGGAATATTTCAATTTTTTTTCAAAAAGGCTTTACAGCGAAAGCAAAACATTAGATTATGATAGGAGAGTACATAAACCAAAATAACCACACAGCCATTTTCCAAGCAAGCATATATGTCAATAAAACCCAAAACACAGCTAAATGAAGCACTAACCTTTGATGATTTCATCAGATGACAGTCCTAGGACATTATGTTATACAATACATGTATGTTTTGTTCAATCAAGTTCATATTTATATCCAAAAACAGCTTTTTACATTGGCGCGTGATGTTCAGAAAATGTATTCCCACCAAAAACTTATGGTGAATTTACAAAAATACTAAACAAAAATAATAAACGTTGACAAAATACATAACAATTATTTTAAGAATTATAGATACAAAACTCCTTTATGCAATCGCTGTGTCAGATTTTAAAATAGCTTTTCGGCGAAAGTACATTTTTCAATATTCTGAGTACATAGCTCGCCATCACGGCGAGCTATTCAGACACCCGCCAAGTTCGGGGCAACCTAAACTCAGAATTAGTATTAGAAATATTGTATTACCTTTGCTGATCTTTGTCAGAATGCACTCCCAGGACTGCTACTTCCACAAGAAATGTTGTTTTTGTTCTAAATAATCCATAGTTATGTCCAAATACCTCCATTTTGTTTGTGCGTTCAGGTCACTATCCAAAGGGTAACGCGCGAGCGCAATTCGAGACACAAAAAGTCAAAATGTTCCATTACCGACCGTACTTAGAAGCATGTCAAACGCTGTTTAAAATCAATTTTTATGCTATTTTTAACGTAAAATTGCGATAATATTCCAACCGGACAATAGTGTATTAATTCAAGGAGGAAAAGAAAAAACTGCGTGCTCGTGGGAACGCGCATATCCAATCTCTTTGTCCTCAGGCACACCACTCAGTAACTGAGCTCCTATACTCTGCCCAAAGACAGGAGAAGGCTCAATCTACTTTCTGAGGGCTTTTGACAGCCAATGGAAGCCTTAGAAAGTGCAACGTAACAGCACAGATACTGTAGTTTCGAAAGGGACTAGAAAGAAGAACTACATTTCTCAGATCCTACACTTCCTGGTTGAATTTTTCTCATGTTTTTGCCTGCCATATGAGTTCTGTTATACAGACACCATTCAAACAGTTTTAGAAACTTCATAGTGTTTTCTATCCAAATCTACTAATAATGTGCATATTCTCATTTCTGGGCAAGAGTAGTAACCAGTTTAAATCGGGTACGTTTTTCATCCGGCCGTGAAAATACTGCCCCCTATCCATATCAGGTTAACTGAGAACAGCTACGGTGTTAGTATTGTACAAGCAACACATATCGTGAATGACAAAAACAACAATATTGTACATGTCGTGGAGAAATGTACAGATTTACCCTCCTGTGTCTTGTGCTAGAGATGGGCTTCTCAAACCACTGACCCTGTGGGAATGACTTTTCCAGGAGGGAGGGATGGAGGGAAGAAGGAGGGAGGGATGGAGGGAAGAAGGATGGAGGAGCGAGGTAAAGAGACGGTACACTACATAGCTGACTGGATGAGTGGAAATTCTTTGATTAATCTACCTCAACACAAAATAAATCATCATACACTCAAAAAAAAGGGTTGGGGTGAGAGGGAGAATAAGAGAGAGAGAGAGATTGAAAGAGAGAGAGAGAGAGAAAGAGAGAGTACGCTTTGGCAATGTGTACATTGTTACGTCATGCCAATATAGCAGGGGGGCAGAGAAAGAGAGAGAGAGAGAGACAGAGAAACAGGGAGGGACAGAGAGAGAATGAGTGAGAGAGACAGAGAAACAGGGAGGGACAGAGAGAGAGAGACAAGGGCCAAGGTCTAGCACTTCTGTCTGGGTAAATGATTTCCCCTGCCACACACAATGTTTTGATATTGTTTCAGTACTCGTGAAGCATGTTGGCTTTCAAATGGTTAGAGAAGCAGAGTTAGTGGAGCGGAGCATGTTGAGGCCCTGGAAGTGGGATGTGGTGGTAATGTGGCAGGGTGGTCTGCTCATGATTGCTCACCATTTCTTCTCCAACTCTTCATCCCAAATGGCACTCTATTCCCTATATACTGTAGTTCACTACTTTTAACAAAAGTAAAGACCAATTAACACCAGCGAGCGCCGACGAAGACCAGTGAGGGAAATGGGATTTACAGTCGTGGCAGAGCAGAGCTGTGTCCATCCTGCTGCCGTAAATAGGCTAAGTGGTAGGAAGTGTCATTTTGTGTAATCCTCTCTCTCACACACTCTCACTCACTCACTCTCACTCTCTCACTCACTCTCTCACTCTCTCACTCTCTCACTCTCACTAACCGTATGCATGAAAATCTGGTTTATTAAGGACCACCTTATAGCTATTTGACAGTATCTGGTGTTTGGGGACTTGTAAGAGCCCAGATTGAGTACTGTCTCTAACCATAAACAGGAAGAGGACTGGTGTAGTTTCAGCAGACAGTCAGCAGACAGTCAGCAGCAGTAGTATATCTCTACAGTTGTCCCCTGTAGGAGAGAGAGAGAGACAGAGAGACAGAGAGAGAGAGAGGATTACACAAAATGACACTTCCTACCACTTAGCCTATTTACGGCAGCAGGATGGACACAGCTCTGCTCTGTCACGACTGTAAATCCCATTTCCCTCACTGGGCTTCGTCTGCGCTCGCTGGTGTGGGAACAGTGTTTGGGCTTTAGGCCCAGCAAGACGGTAAAGTTACCTTCAACATGCTGCAGAATGTTATTACTACATAGAGCCACATAAGCAACTTCCTCAGAAGCATACAAACCCACATGCTGTGCCTTTCTCTAATATGAGTTTTGAGTGTACCTTGAGTTGACCCCAGTCTCTCTCATAGGGCATATGTAGTCCAGAGTTAGCTGTATTCCCGCCAGTCTACTACCAGTAGACCACTTTGAGTTGACGTTTGTGAAGGCAACATGCATAAACATGCTATGCAGGGTCTCAGGGACGTGAGTGACATCAGCCATCCACGTGTGCTACACTGGAGGATCTTCCCTATCATGTAACTTCAGCTTAATAACTAACTCCATTTGTTGAATACCTTACACTCTGTCGTGCTCTGACTGGGCTCAGTATCACAGCTTACCTTACCTGCCTGCACATCCAGACATGCCTGTCTATGTGTGTGCGTGTGTGTGTGTCAAGCGGACGAAGCGGTGGTGTAGTTCATCACACGATGAGGAGGAAGATTGACTATTGATTCCTGGATGGATGGTCTGGTGTGTCTACGTGGACTTCATACAGCAGCAGGAACACAGACTGGGCCAGAGCGTGAGAGGGACATACTAAACGACTGCATGGACATATTATAGGCCTTCATCTGAGCAAGTTGAAATGGTCGCTCCAATGGCTGTGTTACAACATGGTGATAAATGGCCAGATTTATCAACAACACAGCAGCCATCTAAACAGCCCTAGTCCCTGTACTTTTCCAGAGTGGAAAAACACAGACCCCAACAAACAAAGACACATCATCATTACACAAGACAAGTATCCAGCCCTGAATATAACGCACTACACGCAAACACCAGAACACACTGCACACAAACACCAGAGCACACTCCACACAAACACCAGGACACACTCCACACAAACACCAGGACACACTCCACACAAACACCAGGACACACTCCACACAAACACCAGGACACACTCCACACTGCCCTTTCCCACCTGGACAAAAGGAACACCTATGTGAGAATGCTATTCATTGACTACAGCTCAGCGTTCAACACCATAGTGCCCACAAAGCGGATCACTAAGCTAAGGATCCTGGGACTAAACACCTCCCTCTGCAACTGGATCCTGGACTTCCTGACGGGCCTACCCCAGGTGGTAAGGGTAGGTAACAACACATCCGCCACGCTGATCCTCAACACTGGAGCCCCTCAGGGGTGCGTGCTCAGTCCCCTCCTGTACTCCCTGTTCATCCACGACTGGGTGGCCAGGCACGACTCCAACACCATCATTAAGTTTGCAGACGACACAACAGTGGTAGGCCTGATCACTGACAACGGTCAATAAGGAGGAGGTCAGAGACCTGGCCGGGTGGTGCCAGAATAACAACCTATCCCTCAACATAATCAAGACAAAGGAGATGATTGTGGACTACAAGAAAAGGAGGACCGAGCACGCCCCCATTCTCATCGATGGGGCTGTATTGGAGCGAGTTGAGAGCTTCAAGTTCCTTGGTGTCCACATCACCAACAAACTAGAATGGTCCAAACACACCAAGACAGTCGTGAAGAGGGCACGGATAAGCCTACTCTCCAAAAATATTTGGCATGGGTCCTCAGATCCTCAAAAGGTTCTACAGCTGCAACATCGAGAGCATCCTGACTGGTTGCATCACTGCCTGGTATGGCAACTGCTCGGCCTCCGACCGCAAGGCACTACAGAAGGTAGTGCGTACGGCCCAGTACATCACTGGGGCTAAGCTGCCTGCCATCCAGGACCTCTACACCAGGCGGTGTCAGAGGAAGGCCCTAAAAATTGTCCTAGACCCCAGCCACCCCAGTCATAGACTGTTCTCTCTACTACCGCATGGCAAGCGATACCGGAGCGCCAAGTCTAGGACCAAAAGGCTTCTCAACAGCTTTTACCCCCAAGCCATAAGACTCCGGAACAAGTAATCAAATGGCTACCCAGACTATTTGCATTGTCCCGCCCCCCAACCCCTCTTTTATGCTGCTGCCACTCTCTGTTTATCATATATGCATAGTCACTTTAACTATACATTCATGCACATACTACCTCAATTAGCCCGACTAACCAGTGCCTGTATATAGCCTTGCTACTAGAGGTCGGACGATTAATTAGGGCCGATTTCAAGTTTTCATAACAAACGGTAATCAGCCTTTCAGGACGCCGATTATGCCAATTACATTGCAATCCACGAGGAAACTGCTTGGCAGGCTGACCACCTGTTACGCGAACTGGGAATATTGAACCACCAGCTTTCATATGTTCTCATGTTCTGAGCAAGGAACTGAAACGTTAGCTTTTTTACATGGCACATATTGCACTTTTACTTTCTTCTCCAACACTGTGTTTTTGCAATATTTAAACCAAATGGAACGTTTCATTATTTATTTGAGACTAAATCAATTTTATTTATGTATTATATTAAGTTAAAATAAAAGTGTTCATTCAGTATTGTTGTAATTGTCATTATTACAAATATATACATAAAAATCGACAGATTAATCGGTATCGGCTTTTTTTGGTCCTCCAATAATCGGTATCGGCGTTGAAAAATCATAATCGGTCGACCTCTACTTGCTACTATATATAGCCTCGCTACTGTCATTTTTCATTGTCTTTTTACTGTTGTTTATTTCTTTACTTATCTATTGTTCACCTAATACCTATTTGTTACTTAAAGATTGCACTGTTAGTTAGGGCCTGTAAGTAAGCATTTCACTGTTAGGTGTAAGGTTGTACCTGTTGTATTCGGCGCTCGTGACAAAATACTTTGATTTGATGAATTGTCTTACTCTCACAGGGGAAGAGGAGGAGGAACTGTCTTACTCTCACAGGGGAAGAGGAGGAGGAACTGTCTTACTCTCACAGGGGAAGAAGAACAAGAGAGAAGAGAAACAACAGGGAAAATACAGATGTAATTCTCCTGTAAGAGCAGAGCTGAGGAGAACTATGTTTT
Source organism: Salmo trutta (assembly GCF_901001165.1). Taxonomy (NCBI): domain Eukaryota; kingdom Metazoa; phylum Chordata; class Actinopteri; order Salmoniformes; family Salmonidae; genus Salmo; species Salmo trutta. Next base: position 15,683,751 of record NC_042993.1, on the reverse strand, counting down.
CTGCTTTTTAGTCAACCACCACTATTTCCCAACATAAATGTCAAAGGTCCCATTTCCTCTTCAGTGTAACTGTGTCTGCTATTGGGCAGGAGGACAGATCATATCCTAAATGATACAAACAAACCCAGTCTACCCCATGACAGACAAAAGTCAGGAAACAGCATACTGTAGGCAGTAGGCCTTTAACACTTGTACCCTCAGGAGAGTGCAGTGCAGTCTAGTAATAATCAGGTCAAGAACTGGAGACCCAGATTAAGATCCACCCCCTTTCATAGTGAAAGACAAAGTGATCGTCAGTTAAATCATGGGTCTTATATGTCAGGGAATTTTGTGTGATGAAGAAAAAATCCTGCTTGGGCTATTAGATAGTCACTCAGTAAATATTGACTAACCGAGTAGAGCACAGACAGACCAGTTGAATGCAAATGTGTGGAACCATTAGAATATAGTTGACTTTGCTGCAAGTTGTGGGCGTTTCGCCACGGTGACTTGTCGAAAGCACTTAGATGTAATCCTTGATGATAATTATTTACAAAATTAAGACTGTCAGCAACAGTTTGTGCGGCTTAAAAAGGGGAGGAAACTGCTTAGCCGTCGATATAAGAAGCGAAACTGCTTAGTATGAGAATAATACTCCTACAATAGATATCTAACCGAGAGAGCGTGTGGCTTTCTCTACTGGAATGTGGCTAAGATGGGTATACGACATTTCAGCATGGTTTGTCATAATCATCTTCAGGTCATGTCACGGCTGTTTAAAGGATCGGACCAAAGTGCAGAATGGTTGTAGTTCCACATATTTATTATTACCGTGAAACGTTGCAATACACCAAATACTTGAAATAACAAAATAACAAAACTGTGACGCAGAGAGAAATACACACTACTCAAAAATGTATCACCCACAAAACCCAGGAAGAAAAACCCCTACTTAAATATGATCTCCAATTAGAGACAACGAGGACCAGCTGCCTCCAATTGGAGATCATCCCAAACAAGCCAACATAGAAATACAAAAACTAGAACCTAAGAACATAGAAATAGAAAATATAGAAAAACACAAAACACCCCGTCACGCCCTGACCTACTCTACCATAGAAAATCACATCTTACTATGGTCAGGACGTGACAGGTCAAATCCTTTTTTACTGCTGCCTATTACTGGAAAGGAGCAGGAAGTTAAGTGAGAAGGTGATAACTAAGTGCAGCAAGAGCAGTGAACACATGGCAACACACAGTCACACGCCTACACACACACACACACACACACACAAACATTTCCTCACTATCAGAGAGTACCATCAGACCATTTTACGTCTCTTCTCATCCACTGCCGTTTGATTCTGTCCATGTTTGCAGTGGTTGTCTGCGATTCTGTGTGTGTATGTAGACTATGTACACATGCATGAATGTGTGCATCGGAAAGTATCGGAGCAGAAGCAATGGAAGCTGGTCAGCTCTGACTATGCTGTATAACAGTGTAGTGTAGAGTGTCTGTCCATTAAAGATGCGTTATAAAGGTTTTTGGAGAATTTCAGCGAGTAGTTTTGAAAGTAGCGCTCACAAGCCAAAACGGGTCCCCGAAAATTGAGCACAATTGTGTAAAACGTCATCCATTTTGTATGATATGTAACATCCTGGAAAAAGGGACGTACATTTTTGTTTGCAATTTGCATGATATGTTACGAATGTGTAACTGCTTCAGACATAAGCTTTACAACCACACTGCCAAACAGCCATCCATCCAAGCCACTAACCCGTCCCTGCCCCCATCCTAATCTGTTCTCATGTGTTCCCTGCCTGCCTCATAACCTGAGCTTGACAGTGGCACCTTCCATCCCTCCTGCCCTAATCTTTGCTCCCTGATCCCTTGCTCTGGCCTCACTGTCCTCTATCCTCCATCCTCTACCCTGGCCCCCTGGCCACCTGACCCCTTAAAGTGGAACTGAAAGCGTTTTACAACATGAAATCGTATTCATATCTGTTCATATACACTCCCAGCAAGCACTTTTCACATTTTCATACTTCCATAGAATGTTTGGGAATTACATATAGTAAGGCATTTGTGAAAATTCTATAGCAATATAGAGTGGGACAATTAATAGACACTGCAGTAAATAAAACATAATAAAAACGTGTCAGTCTTGTCCAGGACCGGACTCTAAACAGACCCATGCACCATAGCCAATCAGAGCTACAGTAGGCCTATATGCAAATAATGATGCTGCCAACACCATGCTTCACAGAAGTCAGATTTAGCACCAGCATACAAACCACAGACACCACAGTACCTCCCTCTCCCCACCCTTTCTCCTCTCCCCTCCTTTCTTCAAATACACCACAGTACCTCCCTCTCCCCACCCTTTCTCCTCTCCCCTCCTTTCTTCAAATACACCACAGTACCTCCCTCTCCCCACCCTTTCTCCTCTCCCCTCCTTTCTTCAAATACACCACAGTACCTCCCTCTCCCCACCCTTTCTCCTCTCCCCTCCTTTCTTCAAATACACCACAGTACCTCCCTCTCCCCACCCTTTCTCCTCCCTTTCCTCCTCTCCTCTCCTTTCTTCAAATACACCACAGTACCTCCCTCTCCCCATCCTTTCTCCTCCCTTTCCTCCTCTCCTCTCCTTTCTTCAAATACACCACAGTACCTCCCTCTCCCCATCCTTTCTCCTCCCTTTCCTCCTCTCCTCTCCTTTCTTCAAATACACCACAGTACCTCCCTCTCCCCATCCTTTCTCCTCCCTTTCCTCCTCTCCTCTCCTTTCTTCAAATACACCACAGTACCCTTCGTCTCCTCCCCTCCCTCCCACTCCAGACTGCTCCTCCTGCAAAACAAACCCACTGGCTGGTGGACTATCCTAATACTGTATGTCTAGTGGTGAGTGTTCACTGGGCGGAGGGCGGGAGTGTTCTGGTTGGTGCACCAGCACAATACCTGCTGACAGCAAACTGCAGATAACACACACACACTTCCTCCTGCCTGACACTCTTGTCCTGCTCCCTCTGTTCACAAGTGTGTGTGTTTGTGTGTGTGTGTGTGTGTGTGTGTGTGGGCATGTGTGAGTGTGTGAGTGCATTTCCATGTGTGTTGACTCACAGCCAGTTGAGTGAGCAGCAGGTGCTGACGTTGACAGTTAACTGACTCTATGTGTGACTGACTCTACCTCCAGCCCTCCTCCTCTGGTCCCCTGCCATCGCAGCAAGATGAGCCTCCACATCTAGTTCCCCAGAGACCACCAGACGCTCCTGTCATTAAGTGTGTCACTCGTAAAGACAAAACGGCATCTTTAAAGGTGGAATGACAGTTTTACAGGTGCAGCCAGGACCATGTGAGTTAATGACGGGACAAATGAGACATGTTGCCACATTAACACACACCCCTATCAAAAGATGACACGGCTCAGATGGATGACTGTCAGGCGGAGAGGGGAGAGGGGAGACCAGCTGCTGGCTAACGGACAAACAGACAGACAGATGGATGGATGGACAGGCCTGGGGCGGAGAGGGGAGACCAGCTGCTGGCTAACGGACAAACAGACAAGACAGATGGATGGACAGGCCTGGGGCGGAGAGGGGAGACCAGCTGCTGGCTAACGGACAAACAGACAGACAGATGGATGGATGGACAGGCCTGGGGCGGAGAGGGGAGACCAGCTGCTGGCTAACGGACAAACAGACAAGACAGATGGATGGACAGGCCTGGGGCGGAGAGGGGAGACCAGCTGCTGGCTAACGGACAAACAGACAGACATATGGATGGATGGACAGGCCTGGGACGGAGAGGGGAGACCAGCTGCTGGCTAACGGACAAACAGACAGACAGATGGATGACTGTCAGGCCTGGGGCGGAGAGGGGAGACCAGCTGCTGGCTAACGGACAAACAGACAGACAGATGGATGGACAGGCCTGGGGCGGAGAGGGGAGACCAGCTGCTGGCTAACGAACAAACAGACAGACAGATGGATGGATGGACAGGCCTGGGACGGAGAGGGGAGACCAGCTGCTGGCTAACGGACAAACAGACAAACAGATGGATGACTGTCAGGCCTGGGACGGAGAGGGGAGACCAGCTGCTGGCTAACGGACAAACAGACAGACAGATGGATGGACAGGCCTGGGGCGGAGAGGGGAGACCAGCTGCTGGCTAACGGACAAACAGACAGACAGATGGATGACTGTCAGGCCTGGGGCGGAGAGGGGAGACCAGGTTGCTGGCTAACGGACAAACAGACAGACAGATGGATGACTGTCAGGCCTGGGACGGAGAGGGGAGACCAGCTGCTGGCTAACGGACAAACAGACAGATGGATGACTGTCAGGCCTGGGGCGGAGAGGGGAGACCAGCTGCTGGCTAACAGACAAACAGACAGACAGATGGATGACTGTCAGGCCTGGGACGGAGAGGGGAGACCAGCTGCTGGCTAACAGACAAACAGACAGACAGATGGATGACTGTCAGGCCTGGGGCGGAGAGGGGAGACCAGCTGCTGGCTAACGGACAAACAGACAGACAGATGGATGGACAGGCCTGGGACGGAGAGGGGAGACCAGCTGCTGGCTAACAGACAAACAGACAGACAGATGGATGACTGTCAGGCCTGGGACAGAGAGGGGAGACCAGCTGCTGGCTAACAGACAAACAGACAGACAGACAGATGGATGACTGTCAGGCCTGGGACGGAGAGGGGAGACCAGCTGCTGGCTAACGGACAAACAGACAGACAGATGGATGACTGTCAGGCCTGGGACGGAGAGGGGAGAGCAGCTGCTGGCTAACGGACAAACAGACAGACAGATGGATGGATGGACAGCCAGACAGACAAGACAAATGCAGGCAGACACAAACAACCAGCGTCTAAACAGAACAACAGCCTGCGTTCATCACAGAGAGGAAACTTAAAGAGGCAGGTTAATAATTAGGCAGAACCTTATGCATAGTCACATCCACAAACTAACAACTTGTTGTTGGGACACACTAACCAGCGATATGGCATAATGGAGTGTCAGAGTGTGTGTGTGTGTGTGTGTGTGTGTGTGTGTGTGTGTGTGCGCGGTGGGGAATTTCCATTTTAATGACAGCGTGGGTTGTCTACAGGTGACTAAGGTGAGGCAGGGCTCAGTATAGATTAGCTGTCACTGTGGTCAATGATTGAGCGAGACCCACCTTGCTCTAACTGAGAAAATAAGGGCAAGGTAGCTCGCTATGTCCCATCATCATGTCATCTATCACTCCCCCAAATCACCCATTCTGTACTCCATACTCAACAACCCATAGTGAATTCTGGGACATCCTGTTTGTCTTTTACTCTATCCTCTCCTGATCACTTCCTTTATCATTCTATCTATCAAGTTGAAGGAATTGCCTTTCTACCATCTCTCTCCCCCTCCCTCCCTCCCTCTCCCCAATCCCTCTCTCTCCCCTCCCCCGACTTTCACTTTGAGCTCTTGCCTCTACAAGTTGAGAGCAGAAGAATGTGCCAGTTTGAAGAGAATGAAGGAGAGCCATCACAAATTAATTAATGTATGCAGCCAAATGCACTGGGCGTCAGGCAGGCAGGCACAGAGACGGGCATGAAATATCAAGCGCACGCTGTGCTGGAGAGGAGAGACGAGGGGTGAGAGGAGGAGTTAACGGAGAGAGAGAGGCCTCTCAAGCATTTCTTTATGCTAGTATTGCTAGATTATGAGGACGGTAGTCCAACATGGGAATAACACAGGACAGTAATCAGGCAAAACAAGACAGTGACACTCTCTATCTCTCAGTCAGTGAGTGTGTGTGTGTGTGTGTGTGTGTGTGTGTGTGTGTGTGTGTGTGTTTCACATGACTGCAGTAAGTGAGTGGTGAGAAAGGCATTACCCATGCTCCTGTACTTTGATCACTGTCGCATGAGAGATTACATGACAAAAGTAATTCCAGAAGAAGTGATTTGTTGTTCAGGGTCAGCTTGAGTCAATCTGGGAAGCAGTATTTTCACTGCTGATTTGACATAAAAGCTATTATTATACCACTGTAGTTTCTCACACACACACACACATACACACAAACACACATACACACACACACTCTCTCTTGACCAGGCCTTCCTCTGTAATCCAACCATGCCGGTTATAGGAGACAAATGCTGATATATTCAGTCCATAATAAATATGTTTACTCCCATCGGCAGCTCAACCGCAATTGATTTTTCAATTTGTTAGCTCTGCACTGCAGCCATTTCGTCAGATGTACTCCTCTCCTCCTCTCTCTCTCTCACTCTCTCACACACACACACTTCTTTCTTTCACCTTTGATCACCCTTATTCTTCTCATTTTGACCGCTCATGAATTTATTCATTTTATTACTCTGCCGTTTTTTAAGTCATGCCCCCCTCCGTCCTTGACTTTTCCTAAATAAGTCTATATAACACACTGCCTCCTGACAGTAGGGCCTGCTCCGCTCCGTCCTTGACTTTTCCTAAATAAGCCTATATAACACACTGCCTCCTGACAGTAGGGCCTGCTCCGCTCCATCCTTGACTTTTCCTAAATAAGCCTATATAACACACTGCCTCCTGACAGTAGGGCCTGCTCCGCTCCGTCCTTGACTTTTCCTAAATAAGTCTATATAACACACTGCCTCCTGACAGTAGGGCCTGCTCCGGTCCGTCCTTGACTTTTCCTAAATAAGTCTATATAACACACTGCCTCCTGACAGTAGGGCCTGCTCCGCTCCGTCCTTGACTTTTCCTAAATAAGCCTATATAACACACTGCCTCCTGACAGTAGGGCCTGCTCCGCTCCGTCCTTGACTTTTCCTAAATAAGCCTATATAACACACTGCCTCCTGACAGTAGGGCCTGCTCCGCTCCGTCCTTGACTTTTCCTAAATAAGTCTATATAACACACTGCCTCCTGACAGTAGGGCCTGCTCCGCTCCGTCCTTGACTTTTCCTAAATAAGCCTATATAACACACTGCCTCCTGACAGTAGGGCCTGCTCCGCTCCGTCCTTGACTTTTCCTAAATAAGCCTATATAACACACTGCCTCCTGACAGTAGGGCCTGCTCCGCTCCGTCCTTGACTTTTCCTAAATAAGCCTATATAACACACTGCCTCCTGACAGTAGGGCCTGCTCCGCTCCGTCCTTGACTTTTCCTAAATAAGCCTATATAACACACTGCCTCCTGACAGTAGGGCCTGCTCCGCTCCGTCCTTGACTTTTCCTAAATAAGTCTATATAACACACTGCCTCCTGACAGTAGGGCCTGCTCCGCTCCGTCCTTGACTTTTCCTAAATAAGCCTATATAACACACTGCCTCCTGACAGTAGGGCCTGCTCCGCTCCGTCCTTGACTTTTCCTAAATAAGCCTATATAACACACTGCCTCCTGACAGTAGGGCCTGCTCCGGTCCGTCCTTGACTTTTCCTAAATAAGTCTATATAACACACTGCCTCCTGACAGTAGGGCCTGCTCCGCTCCGTCCTTGACTTTTCCTAAATAAGTCTATATAACACACTGCCTCCTGACCGACAGTTGAAAGCACATTGTCCAGCTGATAATCACCCGGATAATTGCCTTCAACCTAAACCCTACCGAAACTAATTTCACACATATAACAACATATTAAATTATTTAATTAAAGTATGATGGGGAGAAAGAGGGAGAATGGGGTGAGTTGATGACCGAGGGGAAGCGAACGATCATAATTATGTAATCACCAATTGTGAACGAAGAACAGGGCAGGCCATTCTACTGTATTGATCCATTCTAAATCTAATCTTCAGATGGTATGTACCCAATATCAGTCCACCGAACAAAAGCAGTCTTATCAGTCTACTTTGACCTACTTGGAGCAGGCTACACAGTGAGAGCATGCGTAATTGTACATGCTGAACGGCTTTCAATATCTGGGAAAATATCCACATCGGCAGCAGGTGAGCCAGTGTCGAAGAATGTGGTGATGAGGCTTGTGGAACCTTGCGTTGGCAAGGGGAGAAATGTCACCATGGACATTTTCTTCACTTCACTGTCATTGGCGAACAAGTTGCTTGCAAAGAAAACAATTCTGCCGGCAACATGAACAAAGTGAGATGGGAGCTCCCTCCCTCTGTGCAAAATAAGGCACCTGCACAACCGTTGTACTCCACAACGTCGAAGACGACGGGACACAACAAGAGGAAACCGGAGACTATTACCCACTACAACCAAACAAAGCATGTCAAAGTGTGTCAAGCAAGTGAAAGGTATGAATATTGAGTCAACTGTTAGGACAAGTGGATAAAAGCTAAATGAAATCCAACTGATGCCATTGCACACAAGCCCGAGCTGACTATGTTTGACTGCTGTCATACCGACACTACTCATTATAATGGCATTATTGCGTTTGTGCTGCGTTTCACTATTTAGGCTACTGATGTATTGGTATTTTGTGGTAATAAAAATAAACTGTTACCGTGATCCAACACAGATGCATTCTGTTTCATAGTTGTAACAATCTCAATCCACCAAATAAATTGATTGAACACTTGAAACAATGTTTTTTTTTTTAATGTAGCCTGTAGTAACATAAACTAATGAACATGCTATTGTGTTATTTGAAATAAAATAAAAATAGTATTCTAAAGTTACCCAAGGCCTTCATAAAGACAACTAAAGTATTATTTTTGCAATAGCATATATGAAATGTATTAATTGCACTGCTAGAATGTTGCAGTCAGAATGAATGAATAAAAAACAGAAATATTCAGTATTCAGACCTTTTGATATGAGACTCGAAATTGAGCTCAGGTGCATCCTGTTTCCATTGATCATCCTTGAGATGTTTCTACAACTTGATTGGAGTCCACCTGTGGTAAATTAAATTGATTTGACTTGATTTGGAAAGGCAACCACCTGTCTATATAAGGTCCCACAGTTGACTGTGCATGTCAGAGCAAAAACCAAGCCAAGAGGTCGAAGGAATTGCCTGTAAAGCTCCGAGACATGATTGTGTCGAGGAACAGATCTGGGGAAGGGTACCAACAAATTACTGCAGCATTGAAGGTCCCCAAGAACACAGTGGCCTCCATCAGTCTTAAATAGAAGAAGTTTGGAACCACCAAGACTCTTCCTAGAGCTGGCCGCCCGGCCAAAGTGAGCAATCGGGAGAGAAGGGCCTTGGTCAGGGAGGTGACCAAGAACCCGATGGCAACGCTGACTGAGCACCAAAGTTCCTCTGTGGAGATCAGAGAACATTCCAGAAGGACAAACATCTCTGCAGCACTCTACCAATCAGACCTCTATGGTAGAGTGGCCAGACGGAAGCCATTGCTCAGTAAAAGGCACATGACAGCCTGTTTGGAGTTTTCCAAAAGGCACCTATGACTCTCAGACCATGGGAAACAAGATTCTCTGGTCTGATAAAATCAAGATTGAAGTCTTTGGCCTGAATGCCAAGTGTCACGTCTTGAGGAAACCTGGCTCCATCCCTACGGTGAAGCATGGTGGTGGCAGCATCATGCTGTGGGGATGTTTTTCAGCGGCAGGGACTGGGACACTAGTAAGGATCGAGGGAAAGATGAACGGAGCAAAGTACAGAGAAGTCCTGGATGAAAATCTGCTCCAGAGCACTCAGGACCTCAGACTAGCGCAAAGGTTCACCTTCCAACAGGACAACTACCCTAAGCACACAGCCAAGACAACGCAGGAGTGGCTTCGGGACAAGTCTCTGAATGTCCTTGAGTGGCCCAGCCAAAGCCTGGACTTGAACCGATTGAACATCTCTAGAGACACCTGAAAATAGCTGCGCAGCGACGCTCCACATCCATCCAGACAAAGCTTGAGAAGATCTGCAGAGAAAAATGGGAGAAACTCCCCAAATCAAATCACATTTATTTGTCACATACACATGGTTAGCAGGTGTTAACGCAAGTGTAGCGAAATGCTTGTGCTTCTAGTTCCGACCACGCAGTAATATCTAACAAGTAATCTACCAATTCCACAACAACTACCTTGTACACACAAGTGTAAAGGAACGAATACGAATATGTACATAAAAATATATAAATGAGTGATGGCCGAACGGCATAGGCAAGATGTAGTAGATGGTATGGAGTACAGTATATACATATGAGATGAGTATTGTAGGGTATGAAAACATATACAGTGGGGGAAAAAAGTATTTGATCCCCTGCTGATTTTGTACATTTGCCCACTGACACAGAAAGGATCAGTCTATAATTTTAATGGAGTATTTATTTGAACAGCAAGAGACCGAATAACAACAAAAATATCCAGAAAAGCGCATGTCAAAAATGTTATAAATTGATTTGCATTTTAATGAGGGAAATAAGTATTTGACCCCCTCTTAATCAGAAAGGTTTCTGGCTCCCAAGTGTCTTTTATACAGGTAACGAGCTGAGATTAGGAGCACACTCTAAAAGGGAGTGCTCCTAACCGCAGCTTGTTACCTGTAAAAAAGACACCTGTCCACTGAAGCAATCAATCAATCAGATTCCAAACTCTCCACCATGGCCAAGACCAAAGAGCTCTCCAAGGATTTCAGGGACAAGATTGTAGACCTACACAAGGCTGGAATGGGCTACAAGACCATCGCCAAGCAGCTTGGTGAGAAGGTGACAACATTTGGTGCAATTATTCGCAAATGGAAGAAACACAAAAGAACTGTCAATATCCCTCGCCCTGGGGCTCCATGCAAGATCTCACCTCGTGGAGTTGCAATGATCATGAGAACGGTGAGGAATCAGCCCAGAACTACACGGGAGGATCTTGTCAATGATCTCAAGGCAGCTGGGACCATAGTCACCAAGAAAACAATTGGTAACACACTACGCCGTGAAGGACTGAAATCCTGCAGCGCCCGCAAGGTCCCCCTGCTCAAGAATACATATACATGCCCGTCTGAAGTTTGCCAATGAACGTCTGAATGATTCAGAGGACAACTGGTGAAAGTGTTGTGGTCAGATGAGACCAAAATGGAGCTCTTTGACATCAACTCAACTCGCCATGTTTGGAGGAGGAGGAATGCTGCCTATGACCCCAAGAACACCATCTCCACCGTCAAACATGGAGGTGGAAACATTATGCTTTGGGGGTGTTTTTCTGCTAAGGGGACAGGACAACTTCACCGCATCAAAGGGACGATGGACGGGGCCATGTACCGTCAAATCTTGGGTGAGAACCTCCTTCCCTCAGCCAGGGCATTGAAAATGGGTCGTGGATGGGTATTCCAGCATGACAATGACCCTAAACACATGGCCAAGGCAACAAAGGAGTGGCTCAAGAAGAAGCACATTAAGGTCCTGGAGTGGCTTAGCCAGTCTCCAGACCTTAATCCCATAGAAAATCTGTGGAGGGAGCTGAAGGTTCGAGTTGCCAAACGTCAGCCTCAAAACCTTAATAACTTGGAGAAGATCTGCAAAGAGGAGTGGGACAAAATCCCTCCTGAGATGTGTGCAAACCTGGTGGCCAACTACAAGAAACGTCTGACCTCTGTGATTGCCAACACGGGTTTTGCCACCAAGTACTAAGTCATGTTTTACAGAGGGGTCAAATACTTATTTCCCTCATTAAAATGCAAATCATTTTATAACATTTTTGACATGCGTTTTTCTGGATTTTTTTGTTGTTATTCTGTCTGTCACTGTTCAAATAAACCTACTATTAAAATTATAGACTGATCATTTCTTTGTAAGTGGGCAAACGTACAAAATCAGCAGGGGATCAAATACTTTTTTCCCCCACTGTAAAGCAGCATTGTTTAAGGTGGCTAGTGATACATTACATCAGGATGGCAAGATGCAGTAGATGGTATAGAGTACAGTATATACATACGAGATGAGTAATGTAGGTTATGAAAACATTATATAAAGTGGCATTGTTTAAAGTGGCTAGTGATACATCTAATTACATCAAGATGCAGTAGATGGTATGGCGTACATATGAGATGAATAATGTAGGTTATGTAAACATTATCTAATATAAATAAAGTGGCAAGTGATAAATTGATTACATCAATTTTCCCATTATTAAAGTGGCTTGAGTTGAGTCGGTATGTTGGCAGCAGCCACTCAATGTTAGTGATGGCTGTTTAACAGTCTGATGGCCTTGAGATAGAAGCTGTTTTTCAGTCTCTCAGTTCCAGCTTTGATGCACCTGTACTGACCTCGCCTTCTGGATGTTAGCGAGGTGAACAGGCAGTGGTTCGGGTGGTTGCTGTCCTTGATGATCTTTTTGGCCTTCCTGTGACATCGGGTGGTGTAGGTGTCCTGGAGGGCAGGTAGTTTGCACCCGGTGATGCGTTGTGCAGACCTCACTACCCTCTGGAGAGCCTTCCGGTTATGGGTGGAGCAGCTGCTGTACCAGGCGGTGATACAGCCCGACAGGATGCTCTCGATTGTGCATCTGTAAAAGTTTGTGTTTTTGGTGACAAGCCGAATTTCTTCAGCCTCCTGAGGTTGAAGAGGCGCTGCTGCGCCTTCTTCACCACGCTCTGTGTGGGTGGACCATTTCAGTTTGTCCGTGATGTGTACGCCGAGGAACTTAAAACTTTCCACCTTCTCCACTAATGTAGATAGGGGGCTGCTCCCTCTGCTGTTTCCTGAAGTCCACGATCATCTCTTTTGTTTTGTTAACATTGAGTGCGAGGTTATTTTCCTGACACCACACTCCGAGGGCCCTCACCTCCTCCCTGTAGGCCGTCTCGTCGTTGTTGGTAATCAAGCCTACCACTGTAGTGTCGTCTGCAAACTTGATGATTGAGTTGGATGCGTGCATGGCCACGCAGTCGTGGGTGAACAGGGAGTACAGAAGAGGGCTGAGAGCGCACCCTTGTGGGGACCCTGTGTTGAGGATCAGCGGTGTGGAGATGTTGTTACCTACCCTCACCACATGGGGGCGGCCCGTCAGAAAGTCCAGGACCCAGTTGCAGAGGGCGGGGTCGAGACCCAGGGTCTGGAGCTTAATGAGGAGTTTGGAGGGTACTATGGTGTTAAATTCTGAGCTGTAATCGATGAACAGCATTCTTACATAGGTATTCCTCTTGTCCAGATGGGTTAGGGCAGTCTGCAGTGTGATGGCGATTGCATTGTCTGTGGACCTATTGGGTCGGTAAGCAAATCGGAGTGGGTCTAGGGTGTCAGGTAGGGTGGAGGTGATATGGTCCTTGACTAGTCTCTCAAAGCACTTCATGATGACGGAAGTGAGTGCTACAGGGCGGTAGTAATTTAGCTCAGTTACCTTAGCTTTCTTGGGAACAGGAACAATGGTGGCCCTCTTGAAGCATGTGGGGACAGCAGACTGGGATAAGGATTGATTGAATAAGTCTGTAAACACACCAGCCAGCTGGTCTGCGCATGCTCTGAGGACGCGGCCGGGGATGCCGTCTGGGCCTGCAGCCTTGCAAGGGTTAACACGTTTAAATGTTTTACTCACGTTGGCTACAGTGAAGGAGAGCCCGCAGGTTTTGGTAGCGGGCCGTGTTAGTGCCACTGTATTGTCCTCAAAGTGAGCAAAAAAGTTGTTTAGTCTGTCTGGGAGCAAGGCATCGTGATCCGCGACGGGGCTGATTTTTCTTTTGTAGTCCGTGATTGACTGTAGACCCTGCCACATACCTCTCGTGTCTGAGCCGTTGAATTGCAAATCCACTTTGTCTCTGTACTGACGCTTAGCTTGTTTGATTGCCTTGCGGAGGGAATAGCTACACTGTTTATATTCGGTCATGTTTCCGGTCACAATGCCCTGATTAAAAGCAGTGGTTCGCGCGTTCAGTTTTGCGCAAATGCTGCCATCAATCCACGTTTTCTGGTTGGGGAATGTTTTAATAGACGCTGTTGGTACGACATCACCGATGCACTTGTTAATGAACTCGCACACCGAGTCAGCGTATTCGTCAATGTTGTTGTCCGCAGCAATGCGGAACATATCCCAGTCCACGTGATCGAAGCAATCTTGAAGCGTGGAATCCGATTTGTCGGACCAGCGTTGAACAGACCTGAGGGCGCGAGCTTCCTGTTTTAGCTTCTGTCTATAGGCTGGGAGCAACAAAATGGAGTCGTGGTCAGCTTTTCCAAAGGGAGGGCGGGGGAGGGCCTTATATGCGTCGCGGAAGTTAGAATAACAGTGGTCTAGGGTTTTGCCCGCCCTGGTAGCACAACCGATATGCTGATAGGATTTGGGGAGCCTTGTTTTCAGATTAGCCTTGTTAAAATCCCCGGCTACAATAAATGCAGCCTCAGGATATGTGGTTTCCAGTTTACATAGAGTCCAATGAAGTTCTTTCAGGGCCGTCGATGTGTCTGCTTGGGGGGGATATACACTGCTGTGATTATAATCGAAGCGAATTCTCTTGGTAGATAATGCGGTCGGCATTTGATAGTGAGGAATTCTAAGTCAGGTGAACAAAATGACTTTTTTGATTTATTTATTTATTTATTTATTTCACCTTTATTTAACCAGGTATGCAAGTTGAGAACAAGTTCTCATTTACAATTGCGACCTGGTCAAGATAAAGCAAAGCAGTTCGACAACATACAACAACACAGAGTTACACATGGAGTAAAACAACATACAATCAATGATGCAGTAGAAAAAAATAAGACTATATACAATGTGAGCAAATGATGTGAGATAAGGGAGGTAAAGGCAAAAAATGCCATGGTGGCAAAGTATAGCAAGAAAAACACTGGAATGGTAGATTTGTAGTTTGAAGAAAGTTCAAAGTTAAAATATAAATAATATGGTGAAAAGGAGCAAAATAAATAAAATAAATAAATACAGTAGGGGAAGAGGTAGTTGTTTGGGCTAAATTATAGATGGGCTATGTACAGGTGCAGTGATCTGTGAGCTGCTCTGACAGCTGGTGCTTAAAGCTAGTGAGGGAGATAAGTGTTTCCAGTTTCAGAGATTTTTGTAGTTCGTTCCAGTCATTGGCAGCAGAGAACTGGAATGAGAGACGACTAAAGGAGGAGTTGGCTTTAGGGGTGACCAGAGAGATATACCTGCTGGAGTGCGTGCTACAGGTGGGTGCTGCTATGGTGACCAGTGAGCGGAGATAAGGGGGGACTTTACCTAGCAGGGTCTTGTAGATGACCTGGAGCCAATGTGTTTGGCGACGATTATGAAGCGAAGGCCAGCCAACGAGAGCGTACAGGTCGCAGTGGTGGGTAGTATATGGGGCTTTGGTGACAAAACAGATGGCACTGTGATAGACTGCATCCAGCTTGTTGAGTAGGGTATTGGAGACTATTTTGTAAATGACATCGCCGAAGTCGAGGATTGGTAGGATGGTCAGTTTTACGAGGGTATGTTTGGCAGCATGAGTGAAGGATGCTTTGTTGCGAAATAGGAAGCCAATTCTAGATTTCACTTTGGATTGGAGATGATTGATGTGAGTCTGGAAGGAGAGTTTACAGTCTAACCAGACACCTAGGTATTTATAGTTGTCCACAAATTCTAAGTTAGAACCGTCCAGAGAAGTTATGCTGGACGGGCGGGCAGGTGCAGGCAGCGATCGGTTGAAGAGCATGCATTTAGTTTTACTTGTGTTTAGGAGCAGTTGGAGACCACGGAAGGAGAGTTGAATGGCATTGAAGCTTGTCTGGAGGGTTGTTAACACAGTGTCCAAAGAAGGGCCAGAAGTATACAGAATGGTGTCGTCTGCGTAGAGGTGGATCAGAGATTCACCAGCAGCAAGAGCGACATCATTTATGTATACAGAGAAAAGAGTTGGCCCAAGAATTGAACCCTGTGGTACCCCCATAGAGACTGCCAGAGGTCCAGACAGTAGGCCCTCCGATTTGACACACTGAACTCTGTCAGAGAAGTAGTTGGTGAACCAGGCGACGCAATCGTTTGAGAAACCAAGGCTACTGAGTCTGCCGATGAGGATGTGGTGATTAACAGAGTCAAAAGCTTTGGCCAGGTCAATGAATACGGCAGCACGGTATTGTTTCTTATCGATGGCGGTTACGATGTCGTTTAGGACCTTGAGCGTGGCTGAGGTGCACCCATGACCAGCTCTGAAACCAGATTGCATAGCGGAGAGGGTGCGGTGGGATTCGAAATAGTCGGTAATCTGTTTGTTGACTTGGCTTTCGAAGACCTTAGAAAGGCAGGGTAGGATGGATATAGGTCTGTAGCAATTTGGGTCAAGAGTGTCACCTCCTTTGAAGAGGGGGATGACAGCAGCTGCTTTCCAATCTATGGGAATCTCAGACGACACGAAAGAGAGGTTGAACAGGCTAGTTATAGGGGTTGCAATAATTTCGGCAGATAATTTTTAGAAAGAAAGGGTCCAGATTGTCAAGCCCAGCTGATTTGTAGGGGTCCAGATTTTGCAGCTCTTTCAGAACATCAGCTGAATGGATTTGGGAGAAGGAGAAATGGGGGAGGCTTGGGCGAGTAGCTGTGGGGGGTGCAGTGCTGTTGAATGCAGTAGGGGTAGTTAGGTGGAAAGCATGGCCAGCCGTAGAAAAATGCTTATTGAAATTCTCAATTATAGTGGGCTTATCGGTGGTGACAGAGTTTCCTATCCTCAGTGCAGTGGGCAGTTGGGAGGAGGTGTTCTTATTCTCCATGGACTTTACAATGTCCCAGAACTTTTTAGAGTTGGAGTTGCACGAAGCAAATTTCTGTTTGAAAAAGCTAGCCTTGGCGTTTCTAACTGCATGTGTGTATTGGTTTCTAACTTCCCTAAAAAGTTGCATATCGCGGGGGCAGTTCGATGCTAATGCAGAACGCCACAGGATATTTTTGTGTTGGTTAAGGGCAGTCAGGTCTGGGGAGAACCAAGGGCTATATCTGTTCCTGGTTCTAAATTTCTTGAAAGGGGCATGCTTATTTAAGTTGGAGAGGAAGGCATTTAAAAAAAATAACCAGGCATCCTCTACTGACGGGATGAGGTCAATATCCTTCCAGGATACCAGGGCCAGGTCGATTAGAAAGGCTTGCTCGTTGAAATGTTTCAGGGAGCGTTTGACAGTGATGAGTGGAGGTCGTTTGACCGCTGACCCATTACGGGTGCAGGCAATGAGGCAGTGATCGCTGAGATCTTGGTTGAAAACAGCAGAGGTGTATTTAGAGGGCACGTTGGTTAGGATGAAATCTATGAGGGTACCAGTGTTTGCGGCTTTGGGGTTGTACCTGGTGGGTTCATTAATAATTTGTGTGAGATTGAGGGCATCAAGCTTGGATTGTAGGATGGCTGGGGTGTTAAGCATGTCCCAGTTTAGGTCACCTAGCAGCACAAGCTCTGAAGATAGATGGGGGGCAATCAGTTCACATATGGTGTCCAGAGCACAGCTAGGGGCCGAGGGGGGTCTATAGCAGGCGGCAACGGTGAGAGACTTGTTTTTGGAGAGGTGGATTTTTAAAAGTAGAAGTTCAAATTGTTTGGGTACAGACCTGGATAGCAGGACAGAACTCTGCAGGCTATCTCTGCAGTATATTGCAACACCGCCCCCTTTGGTTGTTCTATCTTGTCTGAAAACGTTGTAGTTAGGGATGAAGACTTCACAGTTTTTGGTGGACTTCCTAAGCCAAGATTCAGACACAGCTAGGACATCCGGGTTGGCAGAGTGTGCTAAAGCAGTGAATAAAACAAACTTAGGGAGGAGGCTTCTAATGTTAACATGCATGAAACCAAGGTTATTACGGTTACAGAAGTCATCAAAAGAGAGCGCCTGGGGAGTAGGAGTGGAGCCAGGCACTACAGGGCCTGGATTCACCTCTACATCCCCAGAGGAGCAGAGAAGAATAAGTATGAGGGTACGGCTAAAAGCTATAAGAATTAGTCGTCTGTGACGTCCAGAATAGAGAGAAAAAGGAGCAGGTTTCTGGGGGCGATAAAATAGCTTCAAGGTATAATGTACAGACAAAGGTATGGTGGGATGTGAGTACAGAGAAGGTAAACCTAGGCATTTAGTGATTATGAGAGAGATATTGTCTCTAGAAACATCATTGAAACCAGAAGATGTCATAGCATGTGTGGGTGGAGGAACTGAGAGGTTGGATAAGGTATAATGAGCAGGGCTAGAGGCTCTACAGTGAAATAAGCCAATAAACACTAACCAGAACAGCAATGGACAATGCATATTGACATTAAGGAGAGGCATGCTTAGCCGAGTGATCAAAGGGTCCAGTGAGATTCAGACAGCTAGCCGGGCCATAGGTAGCAAGCTGGTGGAAGATGGGAGGGAGGTCTGTTTTTAGCCACCTCGTGCGTTTCCGTCTGTAGGTTAGTGGGGTTCCGTGTGGAAGGGGGGACCTGTCCAAGTTGGCAAAATAGTTAGTTATAGTGGCCCAAGAAAAGTGTCCGATAGACCTATTCAGATCGCAGCCGAAAAGACAGCTAACGATTAGCCGGCCGCAGATGGGCGATCAGGTTACGTCGCGACGAAGGGGCCAGTTGGATAACTCCCTCGGGCAGATAACGTCGGTGGTCCAGTCGTGAAGACCCGATGGGGCTCCGCATCGGCAGTAAAACGGGTCATGATAGGTGAGTTGTAGCCCAGGAGACACTTCAGCTGGCTAGCTCAGGAATAGCCCACGAGTGGCTGACGGAACTCTTCAGCTGGCTAGCTGGCTAGCTCCGTAATAATGTGTGTTAATTCCGTGACCGACGTTGCCAATAGTCACTCAGGTAGCAGCTAGTTAGCTGCAAGATCCAGGTGTAAATGTCCAGAGCCTGCGGTAGAAATCGGGGAAAGGAGAGAGAATAGGTCCGATATGCTTTGGTCTGAGTCGCGCTGTACAAAAACTGGCGATAGCTTTTCGAGCTAATGGATAGCTGAGGACAGCTAACCGTGGCTAGCTGGACTTCAACGTTAGCCAGTGAAAATGGCTAACCTCTGGCTAGCTTCTGTTGTGGAATTCAGATGAGGTAAATAATACTTTCTTTTTTAAATTGGTGAGGCGGGTTGCAGGAGAGTGCTTTGAGGTTGAGTATTTAGAATAAAAAATGTAAAAAGATCAGTGAAGAAAAAAATATGTAAATATATATATACACGGGACACGACAGGACGTCTGAACTGAACTGCTACGCCATCTTGGATATACTTGAGTTCCTGTATGTTGTTATGATCACACCATGTCTCGTTAATCATAAGGCATACACCCCCACCCATCTTCTTACCAGAGAGATGCTTGTTTCGGTCGGTGCAATGCGTGAAGAAACCAGGTGGCTGTACCGACTCAGATAGCGTGTCTCGAGTGAGCCATGTTTCCGTGAAACAATGAACGTTACAGTCTCGGATGTCTCTCTGGAACGCTACCCTTGCTCGGATTTCATCTACCTTGTTGTCAAGAGACTGGACATTGGCGAGTAGTATGCTCGGGAGCGGTGCACGATGTGCCCGTCTACGGAGCCTGACCAGAAGACCGCTCCGTCTGCCCCTTCTTCTGCGGTGCCGTTGTTTTGGCTCGCCGGCTGGGATCCGATCCATTGTCCTGGGTGGTGGGCCAAACAGAGGATCCACTTCGTATTTCTGGTCGTAATGTTGGTGAATTGACGTTGCTCTTATATCCAATAGTTCCTCCCGACTGTATGTAGTAAAACCTAAGATTACCTGGGGTAACAATGTAAGAAATAACACATAAAAAAGCAAAATACTGCATAGTTTCCTAGGAATGCGAAGCGAGGCGGCCATCTTTGTCGGCGCCGGAAGTCAGGTGTGCCAAGTTTGTAGCATCATACCCAAGAAGACTCGAGGCTGTTCTCGCTGCCAAATGTGCTTCAACAAAGCAGTGATGAGAAGCTGTCAAAACTAGCTTTCTGGACCACCACTATAGACCAAAGCACAGACCAAGACAGTCTAAATCACAGACCAAAACAGACCAACACAGACCCAGAAACATGCAACCAACAGCACATGCTCAATACAGACCACAAAGCTACTAGCACTTTAGACCAAGACAGCTTTAACCTTTCTGGCGCAGGCGTTCCGCTAGCGACCCACCTCGACAACATCCGGTGAAATTGCAGAGCGCCAAATTCAAAATACAGAAATAGTCATAATAAACATTCATAAAAAATACAAGTGTTATACATCGGCTTAAAGATTAACTTCTTGTTAATCCAGCCGCTTTGTCAGATTTCAAAAAGGCTTTACGGCGAAAGCATACCATGCGATTATCTGAGGATAGCGCCCCGCTTACAAAAGCATACAAACATTTTACAACCAAGTAAAGGAATTACAAGTCAGAAATAGCGATAAAATTGATCACTTACCTTTGAAGATCTTCATATGGTTGCAGTCACAAGAGTCCCAGCTACACAATAAATGTTTGTTTTGTTCGACAAAGTCCCTCTTTATATCCCAGAAACTCAGTTTTGTTGGTGCATTTTGTTCAGTAATCCACTGGCTCAAAGGCGATCAAAACATGCAGACGAATACATCCTAATAGTACTGGTAAAGTTCGTCGAAACATGTCAAACGATGTTAATAATTAATCCTCAGGTTGTTTTTGTCTAAATAATCAATAATATTTCAACCGGACAATAGCGTATTCAATAGAAAGGAAAAACAACGAAGGGCGCACACTCGGTCACGCACGCAAACCAGCACTGCATAATTCTACAGACTCTTTTGTCTTGCCTTGTTGACACCTTAGGGATCTTCCATCACTGAGGATGGAACAGGAACCTACAGTTGAATATTTCACCCAGGAGACAACTCTCTCTAATGCTCTCCTGTTCTTCCATCTGACTTGGCTTATAGCTGGGGGCCATTTGTAACGGCCGACGTTGGATGGAGAAATGGACCAAAGCGCAGCGTGGTAAGTGCTCATGATTCTTTATTACCACAACACACTCAAACATAACAACAAAAGGCGAAAAACCTAAAACGTACAGTTCTGTCAGGCAACAGAGGCTAAACAGAAAACAACCTCCCACAAACACAGGAAGAAAACAGGCTGCCTAAGTATGATTCCCAATCAGAGACAACGATAGGCAGCTGCCTCTGATTGGGAACCACACTCGGCCCAAAAGCAAAGAAACAGAAAACAAATTTTCCCACCCGAGTCACACCCTGACCTAACCAAACATAGAGAATAATAAGGATCTCTACGGTCAGGGTGTGACACCATTGGCAGCAGCCAGCCAATAGCACTGCAGGACGGTGGTATAGCACTATACTTTCAGTAGTGCAATCTTAGTGAATACTCACAGGGAGACAATCTTCCTTCGTTTCAGCCTGTAAATCAAGCCAGCTCGTCTCCAGCTTTCAAACAAAACTTCTCCATGAAACTGCTACTCCATGAAATATCTATTTCAAGTTATTTACTATTAGCAGTCAATAACCACTGTCTGTCTCCCAGCAGTCAGTCATTCACAGCAGTCAGTCATTCACCACACAGAGGAAGACTGTAGGAAGCGCCATGAGGACTCCCCTGAGATGAGTTTCATTGGCAGGACACTAAAATTACAGCCTACTGAGTCTTCTGAAGCTTGTCTTCCCTCCTACCATTCATGTTATTTACTCACTGTGTTTTAAGAGGTAGAGAACAAATATATACATTGGGAATTCAATCTGATGAAATGGGAAGGACATTTTTCAAAACAGACGTTTTCTTTCTGAGTGTCTGGGCTAGACGTTGGATCAGGTCGGACGGTTGACCCCTTTACTACAGCAGGTGTGTGGACCTGTTAATCTGCTCCAGGCCCCTCAACGTCTTAGTGGGGGCAGGAAAGGTGTGACTCTGATTAAACAATGTGATACATGACACCACCTGACACACTTTGTACTACAGGTTGTCCCTGACGACATAAACACAATATTACAACTAGCTAGTATTTAAAAAAAGAAACAAAAAAGACAAAATTGTATATTTCCTGTATGTTCTTTCTCTGTTCCAGAATTAGGACCCTCCTGCTTTCAGACAAACACATTTACAGTAACTGAGCAATTTTTTCAGACACAAACAGGCGACTGTCGTGCACACACTTGTGTACTGGTCTTATTTCCGCCTAATGTGCCTTTTTAAGCTTCCCTCTTACTCAGTGGTCAAAACTGCCTCCCCGCATAGTCTCACAAGGCAAGTTGTGCTTTCACTTCTTTTCAGAAATCAAATAAACACATCTATTATTGCTCTTGGCAGCCGTGTCATAGGTAAAGTAGGTGTATCTGTGGTGTAGAAGAGCATATTCAAAGAAACGACCAGCAGCACTGCTCCCCTGGGTAAGTTAAAATGTGTGGTAAGGTTAAACAGAAGAGTCGCCAAGCAGCTTTCAGTGGGAAAACCGCCTACTAACTGTATAAATAACTAAAAACAGTTACAGAACACCTGTACCCAAGACACACCTCACCCGGCTGCAAGGTGCTTGCGGGGAATGAACAGGGTCAAGTTTTTCTTTCATGATAATACTGTATTAACATGACCCTGACTCAGCCACTAAACTATTATTTCATTATCATTAGAGAGAGAGAGATGAAGGGAGAGAGGGAGAGAGAGAGAGATGAAGGGAGAGAGGGAGAGAGGGAGAGAGAGAGAGATGAAGGGAGAGAGGGAGAGAGGGAGAGAGAGAGAGATGAAGGGAGAGAGGGAGAGAGGGAGAGAGGGAGAGAGACGTGTTCAAACAGCCATAGAGAAAGAGTCCAAAACGGTAGACAGAAAGCTGCTTGGTACACTGTGCCTATATATCTCTCTCCTTCCAAGGACAACAACATTCTCTCACTCACTAACACCAGTGAAAAGAGCAATAGAACCAAATATAAACACTTATAGCATTCATGGAACTATGTCTGAAATAAACATGGTTTACAAAACTGTGTCTTCAACTCATTAAACATGAAATACTCATTGACATGAATAAAGAAAAGAAAATGCACTGTTGTTGAATCTCAAAAAGCAGAAGTAGATCCCAGCCAGTCAAAATAATGTGTGTGTGTGTGTGCAGGTATGTGTGTGTGTGTGTGTGCATGTATGTGTGTGTGTATATATGCATATATGCATGTGTCTGTGTGTAAAACAATATTCCCCCTCTGCTCTCAGACACACAGGAGTCTAAATTCTAACTGTGTTTACATCTGAGTGGAGCTGATGTGGTTGAGGCTCACCCTGACATGGCACACCACGACACGGGTGCAGGAAGAAGGTCGAGAGCAGAGAACAGGCAGGCCTCTCAACACAGAACACAAGAGCTGCCGGGAAATTCCATCTGAGCAACCAACGACTCAACCACTCAACGACATGGCTGCTCTGTTTCCACCACAGGTGCTCCAGCTGTGTGAAGTATTAACTTACACCAGACATGATACCCAAGGCATATACTGTCTGTAGGCTATATTGTGTGAGAGTGAATAGCTGGCCTGTGGTGCATTAAGATTATTAAGTGACATCAGGGATTCTGGAGGCTGGGTAGTCTATTCTATTGTGAGAGTGAACAGTGTAGCTGAGGTGAATACATCTGTGAAGTCTGAACCTGGTTGTTTCCTATGAAACGATAGCAGGGCTTCTGCAGGCTGTGTATATTATCTGAGAGTGAACAGTGTAGCTGAGGTGAATACATCTGTGAAGTCTGAACCTGGTTGTTTCCTATGAAACGATAGCAGGGCTTCTGCAGGCTGTGTATATTATCTGAGAGTGAACAGTGTAGCTGAGGTGAATACATCTGTGAAGTCTGAACCTGGTTGTTTCCTATGAAACGATAGCAGGGCTTCTGCAGGCTGTGTATATTATCTGAGAGTGAACAGTGCAGCTGAGGTGAGTGGAGGACAAATCCAATTAGAGTTTTAATTGAATTGCAGCTTGAGATCAGGGTGAGTGTATCAAAGAAGGCACAAGGGAGAGGAGAAGCAACGTCTGAATGAGCAGGGCTGCAGAATGTGGAGAGAAATTCAATGGGTTGAGTTGATGATTGAATGGTTCAATCGGTTGGTGCTCGATTGTTTAGGTCTACATTCTAATGGGATTCACGGAACTATGCCTGAAATAAACATGGTTTACAAAGCTGTGTCTTCAACTCAGAAAACATGAACATGGTCCATCACTGGACAATCACATGTAACCTTACAAACATCATGGTACGTCCCAACTGGCAACCTATTCCTATAGTCAAAAGTAGTGCACTATATAGGGAATAGGGTGGCTATCGAGATACATCCCGTGTTGGACTTGATTCATTTCTTGAGGCATGTTAGATGAGGCATGTCGAAGCTTCCCTTTCTGAAAGTTAAAGAAGGAGAATCCAGCTAATGGATTTAGAGTGGCAGTGGCAAGTGAACATTCAGAGCCATGAGAATTGCTGAGCAAATATTCCCCAGACCCAGATAATCCATGTCATTTCTCCCTCCCTTTCTCTCTGTTTTATGAGCATAATTCCCCTCAGAGATGGGGAGAAAGCAGAGTGAAATTACTTTCTCTAAAGTAATCTCTCTTTCTCTCTCTATCCAGCATGTCTGCATATTTAGCAGCTCAATGCAAAGTAACCACAATCTTTTGGGTGGTTTTCTGAACCTAATCTGTTAAATTCCTAGACCAAACTAATCCTCAAACAGCATGTCGGAAGAGAAAGGCAAACATGCCAAGCCCTGCTGATACTGAGTTGACAGTCTGATCTGGACTAGGCGGTCTCACCTTAGACTGGACACAGACAGTAGCCTCATTTAGGCGGAGTGATTCTCATATCACTATTTAGCTTGCTCTATAACTACAGTAGTAGACTATAACCAACTTTTAACCAACTACTATACCTTTGCTTCTTCAAGCAGATATCAATGTCACTCTGTTAGCTACATCAGGGTCTGCTGAAACTGGTGGTGAGAGTTAGTCCGGAAATTACGGTAGACTATTAAGCGCACCTGAATATAAGCCGCACCCACTGAATTTAATAACAATTATTATTTTGAACATAAATAAGCCGCACATGTCTATAAGCCGCAGGTGCCTACCGGTACATTGAAACAAATGAACTTTGCACAGGCTTTAACGAAACACGGCTTGTAACAAAAATAAATAGGCTTTAACGAAACACGGCTTGTAACAAAAAATAAAACATTTGCAGTAAACAGTAGCCTACCAAGAAAGTCATTGGTCACTATCTTCCTCCTCCTGTGCACTGAAGTCATCTCCTTCGGTGTCGGAGTTGAATAGCCTCAGAATTGCTTCATCCAATATAGGATCGTTTTCATTGTAGCTCTCGTCACTTCGGGGGCGGAAATCCCGGGGGGGACGGGGGTGACACGACCCCCCCATCCTGGGAAAAATATGATTTGTCCCCCCCAATATATCACTGAAACATAACTATGTCATTTAAATAATATTAATAATACGCAATGAAAGCAATTGTGCTGATTATAGACACTTAATAGCGCGTTTTTAAGTTTCAAAAGATTGCGACCCCCCCCACCCTTTGCCTCACAATGGTTTGATCCACTGCCAGTTCCTTAGTTGGCAAGGTAACAGAGGGGTCGTATCTACTGTCTGAAAGGCACTCAATGAACGTAACTGACGTGAGGTTAATCTAGTCAATCGCGCACACACACTAGCTGAATATGCAGAGCTAGCACGCAAATATTACCTATTAAGCTAGCTAGTACCTATTCCATTTATGTGGTGTCGTCAAAGATGGAATCTTTGCTATCGTCAATTTATTCCAAGATCAGCATGCAGATGATGTAAGTTAGTGCTTCAAAGTCCCTGTGATAAGGTTAGCGATAAACTGAAGTCCAAACTGAACAGAACTACACTCTTCTACCATTGTCTTAAATATATTTAATGGTCTCGTTGCAAAAGCTAAATTGTGGCAAGGGAACTTTTATTTATTTATTTTATTTCACCTTTATTTAACCCGGGTAGCAAAGATTATAGGAAACACCACTGAAACTGAATTGGTGCTCGCTAGCTTTGCAAATTCAGCTATTGTTGGAAGCCAGCCAATATGAAACAAACTATTAAAATTACAAAAGGTTGCAGCATATGTTGTGTAAATGGTGAACTCATACAGCTGTCAACTCTTGTCATTTTAATCCGTTTCACATTTGCTAGCTACCTTTTAGATCGAAGCCCAAATAGAATGATAGAAGATGATAGAAGCCCATCTCCTACTGTAAATAACCTACACACTGTGTGTATGTGTAGCCAGCCAGCCAGCCAGCCAGGTAGAAAAATGGCAGAAAAATAAAAGACGGACATCAGAGTATTTTTCAATACACCAAAACGCATATTAAGAACCCTAGTAGCCTAATATCTCAAAGACTAGTTGATAAAATGTTCATAAGAAAGAAATTAAATTCTAATGGAAATGTTTCACAATGATGTCATTAGGCAGAGCAGGCAACAGATGGCACACAGACAGCAGAGTTGGGGACAGATATGCAGGGACAGACTGGCAGAGACAGGGAGTCTCAGGTAAGTTTGTTGAGTCTTTGTTTGGCAACATTATGAAAGGTTCTCAAATTTTTTGACTTGTAAAATAGGAACATAATTGGAAAATGCCATGGATACCCCCACTCTCAACTTAAACTGGTGACTGAACTAAGATTTGTTAAAGGCAATGGTATTGCTGTTGTGATTAGTTGTGTAGTTTTGGGTACCGGTAGTTAGGAGTACGGCAAACACCTTATTTCTTTGGTTCCTCAATATACATTTACCATATTACAATGTAGGCTATGTGTTACAGCACTACTTTTGGTGTCCCTCTCAGGAATTGCTCTTGAGAAAATTTCATGTAATTGTCCTCTCCAAAGTTGATATCAGATTTTCGCCCCTGCGTCACTTTCATCCGGAGGCAAATCCCCCGCTGAGCCCTCTTCAACATGCAGCAGTCCAGCCTTTCGAAACCCGTTGATGATAGTGGATTTGCCTCCACGCCTCCACGCAGCTCCACGCTGTCAGGACCCACTGGCAGACTTGACCATAAGTTGCTCTTCGCATGCGGCCCATTTTAGTGAATGTGTTTTTTTGAGAGAAAAAAAATTGTTTAAGCCGCGAGGTTGTTTAAGCCGCGAGGTTCAAAGCGTGGGAAAAAAGTTGCGGCTTATAGTCCGGAAATTACGGTAGTCTGTCTCCCCGACAACTATATGTCATGTCAGGTCGCAGTTGTAAATGAGAACTTGTTCTCAACTTGCCTACCTGGTTAAATAAAGGTGAAATACATTTTTTCTTTTTATTTTAAATGTGGGATGATCATTGACAGGGATGTATCATACTGAAGTGGATATGATGTGGGTTGTGGTTGCAGAGATCAGATGAATGCTCTCCATCGTTCCAAAAAAGGCTGTTTGGTATCACATTCACTGACGATAATGAACACTCCTTACTATGGTGTGCACTGTAAAAGTACATGATGGTGATAAGGAGGAGGATGAAGACGGGGAAGATAAGGAGGAGGAAGAGGATGAGGCGGGGGTTATTGAATCATAGCCTATGCATTATGACTGTAAACTATGATCATCTTTGGACACTCTGTTAACTAACCTCCAAACGAGCTTCAATGCCATACAACACTCCTTCTGTGGTCTCCAACTGCTCTTAAACGCTAGCAAAACCAAATGCATGCTTTTAACCGTTCGCTGCCCGCACCCGCCCGCCCGACTAGCATCACTACTCTGGACGGTTCTGACCTAGAATACGTGGACAACTACAAATACCTAGGTGTCTGGCTAGACTGTAAACTCTCCTTCCAGACTCATATCAAACATCTCCAATCCAAAATCAAATCTACAATCGGCTTTCTATTTCGCAACAACACCTCCTTCAGTCACGCGGCCAAACTTACCCTAGTAAAACTGACTATCCTACCGATCCTCGACTTCGGCAACGTCATCTACAAAATAGCTTCCAATACTCTACTCAGCAAATTGGATGCAGTCTATCACAGTGCCATCCGTTTTGTTACCAAAGTGCCTTATACCACCCACCACTGCGACCTGTACGCTCTCGTTGGTTGGCCCTCGCTACATATTCGTCGCCAGACCCACTGGCTCCAGGTCATCTATAAGTCTATGCCAGGTAAAGCGCCGCCTTATCTCAGCTCACTGGTCATCATAGCAACACCCACCCGTAGCACGCGCTCCAGCAGGTATATCTCACTGGTCATCCCCAAAGCTAACACCCCCTTTGGCCACCTTTCCTTCCAGTTCTCTGCTGCCAGTGACTGGAACGAATTGCAAAAATCGCTGAAGCTGGAGACTAACATTTCCCTCACTAACTTTAAACATCAGCTATCTGAGCAGCTAACCAATCGCTGCAGCTGTACATAGTCCATCTGCAAATAGCCCACCCAATCTACCTATCTCTTCCCCATAGTGTTTTTATTTACTTTGCTGCTCTTTTGCACACCAGTATCACTACTTACACACCATCATCTGCTCATCATCATCTGCTCATCTATCCCTCCAGTGTTAATCTGCTAAATTGTAATTACTTTGCTACTATTTATTGCCATACCTCCTCATGCCATTTGCACACACTGTATATAGACTTTCTTTTTTTTCTATTGTGTTATTGACTGTAAGCTAGTTTATTATGTGTAACTCTGTGTTGTTGTTTCTGTCGCACTGCTTTGCTTTATCTTGGCCAGGTCGCAGTTGTAAATGAGAACTTGTTCTCAACTAGCTTACCTTGTTAAATAAAGGTGAAATAAATAAATAAATAAAACAATCTAAAATGTTGTTACAACACTATTATTATACAGTTATTACTACAAACATGTCATCCAAGTTGCATGTAGCTGTAAAACTGAGGTTAGGACCCATTTGGTCCACACTTGTGAGTAATAGGTAGAAAACCCATTTAGACAGAGAAGGTGACATTTCCGTGAATAAAACTGAGAATCAACACTACACAGACGCAAGTTGCTTGCTGCATGTTGCTACCTTATTGTCAGCCAGTCTCTTACCTCCAAAAAGGTGAGGTGAAAGGTGTGCTGGTAATGATCCAATCAACAACCGGGGACCCCCTTGCCCCCCGCTGGACCTGTCCCTCTCGGCCTCCTCCGGGGTGCTGCTGCCAGACTCCTGCGAGCTGTAGGCTCCACTGCTGTTGGGGATGTTGATGCCTGACTGGGGTCTTGGCCCAGACCCTCCAGAACTGCCTCCCACGGACCTCGTCCTGGGGCCAATGTGTTGACTGGAGGTCACTGTGGTTCCCGAGGCCCCATGAGCCGACTGGCCGTAGGAGTGATAGCTCATTGCCATGGCTGCAGTCCTACCGTTCCCATTGCTGGTAGTAGAGGTGCTAGAAGGTAGATCCGAACCCGAGTAAGCCCTGGTCCGTCCGTTAGCGGCTGGGCTGCTCTGCTTAGCCCCCATGTCGGTCGCTGGTGCCAACACACGTCCACAGATTTACCCTGAATTATTAAAGGACTCGTGCAGCACGGCGGCGGTCAGTGAGTGTGCCACATTTAAAACGCAAAGGACAAGTACACGACCACGCAGTCCAGGACAGTGATTCAAATTTCAATGAATAAAAGTAACTGACAGCGATACAAAACAGGGGTTTGGAAAGCTGTCTTTATGGTGCGCTAAAAACAAAGTAAATACACATGACATTAAAACTTTGCGAAGAGTTCATAACATGTCACGACCATAATCCAGAATAAGTGGTTGTTGCCATTTTGCAGTTCGAATTTCTCCTCGTCCCGGTTGCTTGTTTTGGATTAATATGCTTTGGCTGTTGTTGTCTGAATAATGACTGTCCGCCATACGCCCTCTCTACGAAAGTGAAGAGCCACGCTCCCCACGCTTCCTTGTTAGCCGACCGCAGGCAGTCACAGTGAAACTATTATAATGTAGGAGGAAGTGATGGAGGGAAGGGGATGACAGAGAAACAGCAGAGCAGAAACGACAATAGCGGGGACGGGGCTCCGTGCGCACAGCACTGAGCACTGACTTGGTTGCCGAGTGAGTCGAGTTTGGAGGCGGATCCTCTGTCTTTGTGCGTCAGGTTACGTCAGCACCAGCAGTGCACAAGCCAAGCGACATCAATAACAAGAGCAAGCCTTATTCAGGAGTGGCAAGTCTGGGCAATAGGATCAAGGACAGTGGGAACGGACTGAGTCCACTTTTAGTACCTGTAAATTATACGCATTTGTTGCTGGAAACGAGCGACAAATACATCTAGGCAAACCTGCAAACTCAGTTATGGTTCATGCCCCTCTGACAGAGCATAATAAACCATAGCCTCGAGGAATAAAATGGTAAAATACAGTTTCAAGAATCCATTCACATGCAGGACATTCAATTATTTTTGGTGACATTTATTGCATAGGCCTACAGCCATACTCACCGAGAATAGTAGGGCAGATGTAACCCAGTTAACACATGACTATCATTTAACCTACAAAGGGTTCATCCAGGATCAAAATAACCTATTCCACAACATTTTGCTTATCATTCATTGTCTGGAACATGTAAAACATTATACAATGTTTCAATTTGTTGATGATGTCACAATGACGATGATGATGTCACATATTTCTTGTTGATTCACAATTTGGGTCTATTCAATTAAGTACACACACAGCCATTTCAACAAAAAAAATACATTACACATAATCAACATTATTGCATGCACATATTTTGAAAACTAAAATCCCAGTGTCTACATGCATAGAGAATGGTGCAATATGCCAATTGTCTCTGCTTTATTCAAACATATTGCTATCTGAACGCTGCTATTGCTGATAATATGGAGAGAATTCTGACAGAGAGAGAGAGAGCACACTGATATGTTTCCCTGGTTCGAATCCCCAAGCCGACTATGTGAAAAATCTGTCGCTGTGCTTAACCCTATTTGCTGGATAAGAGCGTCTGCTAAAACGTAAATAATTGTTTTGGCTCATGTACAGTACCAGTCAAGGGTTTGTCTTTATTTTGACTATGTTATACATTGTAGAATAATAGTGAAGACATCACAACTATGAAATTACCTTTTGACTTCATAAATAAATATTATGAGACATAATTTGAGACATTCTCGACATAGAAACATCGTACTTTTCTTTCTCAAATTGTTTGAAATTGGACTACATGATCTTATGCTAGAGACAGGGTATTGAACATACTCTTGTGTTCGTCATTCAATCAATCACATTTGAATGGAGAGCTTATACCTATGGAACATGCCATGAATGCTGCAACTAGCTCTCACAGTCAGAATTAGACGTTCATCCATGTTTCTCAAATGTCAAATTTCGAAGTTGTTGCAAATGTCAAATTTCAAAGTGTTTAAGGTTAAGTTCAGACATTAACTCCGAAATCTTAATTTTAGGCATAAACATCAAAGGGTTAAGGTATGGGTTAAGGTTAAGGATAGGCTTAAAACAAATCTCAAAAACAACTTTCTATGGCTTTCTTACGCCCATTGACAATCCCTGTCCACAACGCCCTAGCAAAACCAAATCTACTTGAAGGTAACATCGCTTACTGTTGCCTCTAGTGGCCGGTTTCCACATCATCTCCCAACGTCCTCAGACATCGATGGCTGGGGATTAAGACAGCCTCAGCCAATCTCTCGCTCACAGACGGAGCATGTATCTGTTTGTGAGTGTGCTTTTGTTTGTGTGTGCGTGTGTGTGTGCTTGAATGCATGCATGCATGTGTGCATTTTTGTTTGTGTGTGCAAGCATGTTTAAGTTTGCGTTTGTGCATTGAAGTACATAACAGTGTGGTTTAGTCTTTGACCACATTTTCTCCCTCTGCTTAACCCAGCTGAGCGCTGTATGACCTGCTGGCCTGCTGGCTTGCTGGTCTGCTGGCCTCTGACTCTGGGCCTGGTTGGGTTGGAAGCCTGCTTAACCCTAATCCCCAGTCTGATGCCAGTATGGCGACCAACAACACTGATGTATGACGGTAATAAGACATTTACATTTTAGTTATTTAGCAGACGCTCTTATCAAGAGCGACTTACAGTCATAGTAAGAACATTTTTCCTCAATAAAGTAGATATCAGCGAAGTTGGAGCTAGTAAGGGTATTGTACATGTAGGCTACAGTGGCTGTACGCCTTGGTTGAGCCGACTGACTACATGTACAGCTAGACACATACAGTGCATTTGGAAATTATTCAGACCCCTGGACATTTTGTTATGTTACGGTCTTATTATAAAATTGATTAAATAAATGCAAATACTCATCAATCTACACACAATACCCCATAATGACAAAGTGATAACAGGTTTTTAGACATTTTTGCAAATACATTAAAAAGAAAAACAGAAATACTTTATTTACATAAGCATTCAGACCCTTTGCTATGAGACTCGAAATGAAGCTCAGGTGCATCCTGAGATTTTCCATTAGATTTTTCTACAACTTGATTGGAGTCCACCTGTGGTAAACTCAATTGATTGGACATGATTTGGAAAGGCACACACCTGTCTATATAAGGTCCCACAGTTGACAGTGGATGTCAGAGAAAAACAAAGCCATTAGGTCAAAAGAATTGTCCGTAGAGCTCCGAGACAGGATTGTGTCGAGGTACAGATCTGAGGAAAGGTACAAAAAAGATTCTGCAGCATTGAAGGTCCCCAAGAACACAGTGGCCTCCATCATTCTTAAATGGAAGAAGTTTGGAAACACCAAGACTCTTCCTAGAGCTGGCCGCCCAGCCAAATTGGGCAATCGTGGGAGAAGGGCCTTGGTCAGGGAGGTGACCAAGAACCCGATGGTCACTCTGACTGAGCACCAGAGTTCCTCTGTGGAGATCGGAGAACTTTCCAGAAGGACAACCGTCTCTGCAGCACTCCACCAATCAGGCCTTTATGGTAGAGTGGCCAGACGGAAGCCACTCCTCAGTAAAAGGCACATGACGGCCCGCTTGGAGTTTGCCAAAAGGCACCTAAAGGAATCTCAGACCATGAGAAGGAAGATTCTCTGGTCTGATGAAACCAAGATTGAAGTCTTTGGCCTGAATGCCAAGCGTCACGTCTGGAGGAAGCCTGGCACCATCCCTACGATGAAGCATGGTATTGGCAGCATCATGCTGTGGGAATGTTTTTCAGCAGCAGGGACTGGGAGATTAGTCAGGATCGAGGGACAGATGAACAAAGCAAAGTACAGAGAGATCCTTAATGAAAACCTGCTCCAGAGCGCTCAGGACCTCAGACTGGGGCAAAAGTTCACCTTCCAACAGGACAACGAGCCAAAGCACACAGCCAAGTGGCTTCGGGACAGGTCTCTGAATATCCATGAGTGGCCCAGCCAGAGCCCGGACTTGAACCCGATCTAACATCTCTGGAGAGACCTGAAAATAGCTGTGCAGCGACGCTCTCCATCCAACCTGATAGAGCTTGAGAGCATTTACAGAGAAGAATGGGAGAAACTCCCCAAATACAGGTGTGCCAAGCTTGTAGCATCATACCCAAGATGACTTGGGGCTGCAATCGCTGCCAAAGGTGCTTCAACAAAGTACTGAGTAATATTTCAGCTTTTTATTTTTTTAAAATAAATATGCAAATATGTCACAAAACCTGTTTTAGCTTTGTCATTATGGGGTATTGTGTGTAGATTTAAGATATAAAATAACAATCCAATCAATTTTACAATAAGGCTGTAACGTAACAAAATGTGGAAAAAGTCAAGGGGTCTGAATACTTTCCGAATGCACTGTACCTCTGCAGTCATGGTAACGGTTACTGATGAGTTTGCTGTATAGTTAGATATTAACTGACTCAGATTTAATGTAGATTATAAGTGGACATTTCTGCGAAGGAATTTCCTGCATTCCGAATAGCACCCTATTCTCTATAGTACACTACTTTTGACCAGGAACCTAGTGCACTATGTAGGGAATAGAATGCCATTTGGGACACAACCATTAAATACAGTGAAGGAGAACCTCTCCTCAGCATTGGCACTCAACCATGAACTAACTGTACTGTAAGTCCTCACATTTCCTTATCTAAGACTGGATGAATGTCTCCTCCCTCTCTCCGAGCTGAAGGCGCATTCCTCTTAACTATTGTGGAGGAAATTCCTTGAATTGCAACAGTTGCATTCCACCATTCAGCAATCAAACTTCTTCACAGGAGAATATTCTGCCTGCCTCAGAGAGAGAGAGAGAGAGAGAGACAGAGAGAGAGAGAGAGAGAGAGAGAGAGAGAGAGAGAGAGAGAGAGAGAGAGAGAGAGAGAGAGAGAGAGAGAGAGACAGAGCAGACAGACAGACAGACAGACAGACAGACAGACAGACAGACAGACAGACAGACAGACAGACAGACAGACAGACAGACAGAGAGAGAGAGAGAGACCAGTGAAGAACAAACACCATTGTAAATACAACCCATATTTATGCTTATTTATTTTCCTTTTGTACTTTAACCATTTGTACATCGTTACAACACTGTATATATACATAATATGACATTTGTAATTTCTTTATTCTTTTGGAACTTCTGTGAGTGTAATGTTTACTGTTCATCTTTATTGTTTATTTCACTTTTGCATATTATCTACTTCACTTGCTTTGGCAATGTTAACATATGTTTCCCATGCCAATGAAACCCCTTGAATTGAATTGAATTGAGAGAGAGAGAGAGAGAGAGAGAGAGAGAGAGAGAGAGAGAGAGAGAGAGAGAGAGAGAGAGAGAGAGAGAGAGAGAGAGAGAGAGAGAGAGAGAGAGAGAGAGAGAGGAGAGAGAGAGAGAGAGAGAGAGAGAGAGAGAGAGAGAGAGAGAGAGAGAGAGAGAGAGAGAGAGAGAGAGAGAGAGAGAGAGAGAGAGAGAGAGAGAGAGGAGAGAGAGAGAGAGAGAGAGAGAGAGAGAGAGAGAGAGAGAGAGAGAGAGAGAGAGAGAGAGAGAGAGAGAGAGAGAGAGAGAGAGAGAGAGAGAGAGAGAGAGAGAGAGAGAGAAGAAGAAGAAGATCAATCGATGGTCATGCTGCA
This sequence comes from Salmo trutta, assembly GCF_901001165.1. Lineage (NCBI taxonomy): Eukaryota > Metazoa > Chordata > Actinopteri > Salmoniformes > Salmonidae > Salmo > Salmo trutta. The sequence goes on along the minus strand of NC_042993.1, from coordinate 15,648,946 downwards.
GGATTTCCACGGCAACCCTCTGTCATTATGTTCAATGTGATGTCGTGATCAGTGCGAGAGGGAGGGAGGTCACCCAGAGCTCAGTTACCCAGACAATCAGCTCATTGATATTCAGAATCTCAAAGTAGCAAAGTCAACAACTCTTACTGGGTTTTGAATAGTGAGATCCAAATCAGTATCACTTTAAATATTGTTACTTTATAAATATAGTGTGTACTCATGTACATCTATGCATGGACAAAGTTCATGGGCATACAGACAATCATACAGACAATATAGTTTCACCAGAAAACCTCCATAGGGCTGTTTTGTCTGAGAGACATGCAGTAAAGGTGCATCAGAGCCATATAGATCCATTCTGAGACATACATCAGGGCCATATAGATCCATTCTGAGACATACATCAGAGCCATATAGATCCATTCTGAGACATACATCAGAGCCATATAGATCCATTCTGAGACTTACATCAGAGCCATATAGATCCATTCTGAGACATACATCAGAGCCATATAGATCCATTCTGAGACATACATCAGAGCCATATAGATCCATTCTGAGACATACACCTGTCACGTCCTGACCATAGAGAGCTCCTATTTTCTATGGTAGAGTAGGTCAGGGTGTGACTGGGGTTTTTTCTAGTTATTATTTTCTATGTGGGGTTCTAGTTTAGTTTTTCTATGTTTGGGTGTTTGGTATGATTCCCAATTAGAGGCAGCTGGCTATCATTGTCTCTAATTGGGGATCATACTTAGGTAGCATTTTTTTCCACCTGTGGGTTATGGGATATTGTTTTGAGTTAGTGCACGTAGTATCTCTGCAGTCACGGTTCGTTGTTCGTTTATTGTTTGTTTTGCTAAGTTTCACTTTCTAATAAATAATGTGGAACTCAACATTCGCTGCGCCTTGGTCCGACATTTATTCCAGCGAATGTGACAACATCAGATCCATATTGATCCATTCTGAGACATTCATCAGAGCATATAGATTCATTCTGAGACACAAAATAACCCTAAAGATCCATTCTGAGACACATCAGAACCCATATAGATCTATTCAGAGACATACCGTATACGGAAGTTTGATCAGAACTATATATTTTTATTTTATTTAACCTGTATTTAACTAAGCAAGTCAGTTAAGAACAAATTCCTATTTACAATGACGGCCTACACCATATATCCATTCTGAGACACATCAGAACCCTATAGATCCATTCTGAGACACATCAGATACATATATATCTATTCAGAGACACATCAGAACCCTATATATCTATTCAGATACATATCAAAACCCTATAGATCTATTCAGAGACACATCAGAACCCTATAGATCTATTCAGATACATATCAAGACCCTATAGATCTATTCAGAGACACATCAAAACCATATAGATCTATTCAGAAACACATCAGAACCCTATATATCTATACAGAGACACACCAGAACCCTATAGATCTATTCAGAGACACATCAGAACCCTGTAGATCTATTCAGAGACACATCGAAACCTTATAGATCTATTCAGAGACACATCAGAACCCTATATATCTATTCAAATACACATCAGAACCCTATATATCTATTCAGAGACACATCAGAACCCTATAGATCTATTCAGAGACACATCAGAACCCTATAGATCTATTCAGAGACACATCAGAACCCTATAGATTTATTTATTTTTATTTTATTTCACCTTTATTTAACCAGGTAGGCAAGTTGAGAACAAGTTCTCATTTACAATTGCGACCTGGCCAAGGTAAAGCAAAGCAGTTCGACACATACAACAACACAGAGTTACACATGGAGTAAAACAAACATGCAGTCAATAATACAGTAGAAAAATAAGTCTATATACAATGTGAGCAAATGAGGTGAGATAAGGGAGGTAAAGGCAAAAAAGGCCATGGTGGCAAAGTAAATAAATACAAATGCAAAGTAGAAATATAAATAATGGGGTGCAAAGGAGCAAAATAAATAAATACAGTAGGGGAAAAGGTAGTTGTTTGGGCAAAATTATAGATCGGCTATGTACAGGTGCAGTGATCTGGGAGCTGCTCTGACAGCTGGTGCTTAAAGCTAGTGAGGGAGATAAGTGTTTCCAGTTTCAGAGATTTTTGTAGTTCGTTCCAGTCATTGGCAGCAGAGAACTGGAAGGAGAGATGGCCAAAGGAGGAATTGACTTTGGGGGTGACCAGAGAGATATACCTGCTGGAGCGCGTGCTACAGGTGGGTGCTGCTATGGTGACCAGTGAGCGGAGATAAGGCGGGACTTTACCTAGCAGGGTCTTGTAGATGACCTGGAGCCAGTGGATTTGGCGACGAGTATGAAGCGAGGGCCAGCCAACGAGAGCGTACAGGTCGCAGTGGTGGGTAGTGTATGGGGCTTTGGTGACAAAACGGATGGCATTGTGATAGACTGCATCCAGTTTATTGAGTAGGATATTGGAGGCTATTTTGTAAATTACATCGCCGAAGTCGAGGATCGGTAGGATGGTCAGTTTTACGAGGGTATGTTTGGCAGCATGATTGAAGGATGCTTTGTTGCGAAATAGGAAACCAATTCTAGATTTAACTTTGGATTGGAGATGTTTGATGTGAGTCTGGAAGGAGAGCTTACAGTCTAACCAGACACCTAGGTATTTGTAGTTGTCCACATATTCTAAGTTAGAACCGTCCAGAGTAGTGATGCTGGACAGGCGGGCAGGTGCAGGCAGCGATCGGTTGAAGAGCATGCATTTAGTTTTACTTGTATTTAAGGGCAGTTGGAGGCCACGGAAGGAGAGTTGTCTGGCATTGAAGCTCGTCTGGAGGGTTGTTAACACAGTGTCCAAAGAAGGGCCAGAAGTATACAGAATGGTGTCGTCTGCGTAGAGGTGGATCAGAGACTCACCAGCAGCAAGAGCGACATCATTGAAAAGAGAAAAGAGTTGGCCCAAGAATTGAACCCTGTGGCACCCCCATAGAGACTACCAGAGGCCTGGACAACAGGCCATCCGATTTGACACATTGAACTCTTTCAGAGAAGTAGTTGGTGAACCAGGCTAGGCAATCATTTGAGAAACCAAGGCTATTGAGTCTGCCAATGAGGATGTGGTGATTGACAGAGTCGAAAGCCTTGGCCAGGTCAGTGAAAATGGCTGTACAGTATTGTTTCTTATCGATGGCGGTTACGATATCGTTTAGGACCTTGAGCGTGACTGAGGTGCACCCATGACCAGCTCTGAAACCTAGATCTATTCAGAGACACATCAAAACCCTATAGATCTATTCAGAGACACATCATAACCATATAGATCTATTCAGAGACACATCAGAACCCTATAGATCCATTCTGAGACACATCAGATACATATAGATCTATTCAGAGACACATCAGAACCATATAGATATATTCAGAGACATACTGTATGCGGAAGTTTGATCAGAACTGTATAGATCCACCCCCACCCTCCCTCTGTCAGAACGGCCCTGGCTGTTCTTCTCTCCTCGGCCTTCCCTCGCCCTCCTCGCCCCTGACTCCGTTAGAACAGTCCTGGCTGTTCTGCCCTCCTCACTCCACCCTCTATCCGAATGGCCATGCTGTCTTCAAAGATAAAGACGTAAATCAGAAACAGACCTAGATCTGTTCATCAACTGTTTATTATGGTTTTAATGAGAGGTAACCTCTGTTAACCCATAGGTCAAATCTTGCATAATTGAGAGGGTATTGTGGACTGAGGGCTGGATCTGTTTGGGATGTCAAGCATGGGTCAAATTTCTCCTGGCTGCTGTGTTTATTTCTGAAATTGTTTAAAGCTCATATATGACTTCATGAAAAAGGCTCTGTTGTACTGTAGTTATATCTAGCAGATCCAGTTATGCACCAGATTGTCTAAGTCAGTCTTGCCATATTTCCACTGTGCTGTGAGTCTATTACAATAAAGTAATTGGTGGGAGTAATGAGGACAACCTGGGGAACATATGGAGATCATGTGCTTCATGGGAAGCATAGCAATCCAATGACAACTTGTAAGAGTTCTTAGATAAATCTAGCATGCTACCTTCCCCTGCTGGCCAGTGTAAGAACTACAACTAGACAACACCATGACCTGATCTATCTGAATGTAATTAGTGAGTACATGGAGCCAGTGGCGATTTTAGCATGTACATCTTGGTGGGGCAAAAAAATAAACAAGTGGGATGCATGCCAGCAAAGCCACTACACAACGCTAAACAATACAGTAATTGCACTATAAAGGTGACAAAAGGTGCCCACAAACTGTTAGGGCCTACATAAAGCTGTCCCAACAGCAGTCCCAGCATATTACCACTGTTACACCTGGCTATCAGCGGTGCCTTGTCTGGCAGTGAAACAGTTAATTAAGCCTCATGTACTGCCTTTAATAAAACATAGCTGATATGGCTGACAATTGAGATGTACAAACTATAGCACAAGGGGACGACATGCGGATAAGAGGCAATCTGTAATTTCAATTAAGACATGAATGAGTGAGCTAGGACAGACGTTTTATTTTAGATTTTTTTAAAACATTTATTTAACTAGGGAAGTCAGTTAGTCAATATAACTATTTGTTAAGCACTGTGAAATGTACAGTACCAGTCAATAGTTTGGACACACCTACTCAAAGGTTTTTCTTAATTTTTACTATTTTCAATATTGTATAATAATAGTGAATATATCAAAACTATGAAATATCACATATGGAATCATGTAGTAACCAAAAAAGTGTTAAACAAATCTAAATAGATTTTATATTTCATATTCTTCAAAGTAGCCACCCTTTGCCTTGATGACAGCTTTGAACACTCTTGGCATTCTCTCAACAAGCTTCATGAGGTAGTCACCTGGAATGCATTTCAACTAACAGGTGTGCCTTCTTAAAAGTTAATTTGTGGAATTTCTTTCCTTCTTAATGCGCTTGATCCAATCAGTTGTGTTGTGACAAGGTAGGGGTGGTATACAAAGGATAGCCCTATTTGGTAAAAGACCAAGCCCATATTATGGCAAGAACAGCTCAAATAAGCAAAGAGAAACGACAGTCCATCATTACTTGAAGACATCAAGGTCAGTCAATTTGGAAGATTTCAAGAACTTTTAAAGTTTCTTCAAGTTCAGTCGCAAAAACCATCAAGCGCTATGATGAAACTGGCTCATGAGGACTGCCACAGGAATAGAAGACCCAGAGTTACCCAGAGTTGCTGCAGAGGATAAGTTCATTAGAGGCAACTGCATCTCAGATTGCAGCCCAAATAAATGCTTCACTGAGTTCAAGTAACAAACACATCTCAACATCAACTGTTTAAGGGAGACTGCGTGAATCAGGCCTTCATGGTCATATTGCTGATAAGAAGCCACTACTAAAGGACACCAATAATAATAAGAAACTTGCTTGGGCCAAGAAACACGAGCAATGAAATCTGTCCTTTTGTCAAGTGTCAGTGTGCAGCGGGTAGGACGGAGTCAGGCGCAGGACACAGGTCTGAGTTAAAATGTACTTTACTCGAAAATAAATCACAAACTAATTCCATACAGGGAAAACAATCCAGCTCAACACAAAAGAGCGACCACTTAACAAAGAACAAACATGCACAAAACCATGTGGGAACCAGAGGGTTAAATAGGGAATAAATTATAACGTAATGGAAACCAGGTGTGTACAATCAAGACAAAACAAATGGACAAAGAAAAGTAGATTGGTGGCAGCTAGAAAGCCGGTGACGTCGACCGCCGAACGAACAAGGAGAGGCACCAACTTCGGTGGAAGTCGTGACACCTTTGGTCTGATGAGTCCAACCGCCATGTCTTTGTGAGATGCAGAGTTGGTGAACGGATGGTCTCTGCATGTGTGGTCCCACCGTGAAGCATGGAGGAGGAGGTGTGATGGTGTAGGGGTGCTTTGCTGGTGACACTGTCTGTGATTTATTTAGAATTCAAGGCACACTTAACCAGTGTGGACACCACAGCATTCTGCAGCGATACGCCATCCCATCTGGTTTGCGCTTAGTGGGACTATCATTTGTTTTTCAACAGGACAAAGACCCAACACACCTCCAGGCTGTGTAAGGGCTATTTGACCAAGAAGGAGAGTGATGGAGTGCTGCATCAGATGACTTGGCCTCCACAATCACCTGACCTCAACCAAATTGAGATGGTTTGGGATGAGTTGGACCGCACAGTGAAGGAAAAGCAGCCAACGAGTGCTCAGCACATGTGGGAACTCCTTCAGGAATTTTGGAAAAGCATTCTTCATTAAGCTGGTTGAGAGAATGCCAAGAGTGTGCAAAGCTGTCATCAAGGCAAAGGGCGTTTTTGAAGAATCTACAATCTAAAATGTATTTAGCACTTTTTTGGTTACTACATGATTCCATATGTGTTATTCCATAGTTTCTACAATGTAGAAAATAGTACAAATAAAGAAAAACCCTTGAATAAGTAGGTGTGTCCACACTTTTGACTGGTACTGTACAGTTATAGAATTCAGAACATGGGCCGTTCTTACAGTGTTCTCCCTGTACACCAAGTCTGAATCGTAGGATAAATAAAGGGGGCATATAAGCAGAAAATGAAAGCTCTTACAATTTTCGATGATTACATTTCTCTAAAACAGGTTGAAGGCTACATGTGCACCACTCAGTCAGAACTTTAGGTGAAATTAAGAGGGATAAATAGACCAAATTATTTGGGTGAGGCACATGGGCTACTAACATCTTACTACACAACATACACTTAGTATTACTTTCTCAGCTACAGTATACATATCTCCCTGGCATATTACATCATTTATGGAACAGCATACTATACATTTTTGGACTCACCTTGTTGTGCTGTGCTCACTTGAACAGGAAGGTGGAGCTTCGGGCCTTCGTGGGCAAATTTTGTCATCAAAGTCTGGCATTCTCTGGATTTATGGTACTTCCAAAACATCAGAAGGCCGGATTTACAATTCCGAGTTGGATGACGCTCAAAATGTATTTTCCAAGTTGGAGCTTGTTTATTCCCGATTCACCAGTTGTTTTGATCTCACTGAAGTCAAGTTTTTGCAGTTCCGAGTTAACAGTTGTTTTGAGCGCAGGACAAATCATGCTTCATTGACAGCATGGCCAATGTTGAATGTTTATCATTTTAAACTTGAAAAAAGCCCCTTAATCCCAGATTTGAGACCACACAGACACTGTCACTGATTCCTTCCAAACCACTCATTGAATTTGCGATTTCCAACTTTTTGTGTAATGTTTATGTCCAATGGCAGATGAGCACTGATACGTTTAATCTATAATTTCTCTTCATTATTTCTCTTCATATGACAAGGATTAAAAAGGATTTGCCAGTAGATTGTCGACTTGATTCATGACTGCTAACTAAGATTTTGAAAGTATGATGTTGACATGATCAGTCCAATCAAAGCTTCTGTACATATGTTATTTGACGTCATTTTATCTGTGACCAATGACCTTGAGCCTTCTTGGATGGCCACTTCTAATGTAACTCTATGGCAGCACCCAAAAGGTTTGAATTTCCGAGGTCTCCTCTTAGACTTTGCGGTGACGTAGTGTCCCCATGAGTGACAGAACACTGAGCCAATCACGGCGCAACGCTCTGTATTTTCTGCTGGCTTGCCCCACCACCACAGAAAGCGCTGAACAAGGCTGAAACACCTGCATTTCGGAGATGCCTTACTCAAGAAAACAAAAAAGAGATAATGTTTGTATGTGGCTTTATTAACTCAATGATATATAACATGCAAAACAGGCAAGCCCCCCCCCCCCCCAAAAAAAAAGCCCTGAATGACGGGTCGCCACTGAATGGGGCATCTGCAACAACCCAGCACACAGAGTAAAAATCACATCTAACCAGACAGAGGAAATAATTTTAATTTGATGGAGGTCAAAGTAGAGGATATGATATCATTGTTCCTTTAGTACTGAGGAAGAAGTGTCTGGTACTCTTAAGGATGTGGGGAAAGTTTTTTCTGATGCCGTCGCCCAAATCTGTCCCTCCTGCACAATCAGAGGGCAATGTGTAAACATTTAAAAAGGAGAGTATGGCAGAAGAGGTGGGGGAGGAGGGGAACATTGGGGAGGTGGGAGGAGGAGATGGGGGATGAATCTAGGGAAAGGAAAATGTTCACTTCCTCAAAACATGTATGTTAAACAGATCATAAGCTGAATGTGTGTGCAAAAAATGAAAACAGGTAATAAATAGCTATCATCAACTTGTTTATATTGAGCCTTCATGTTTACAAAGGGAGCAGGAATATATTGTACATTTTCAGCAGAACTATCAGCCACTATCACCATCAGTGTGTGCGTGTCTGTGTGAGTGTATGTGCATGTGTGCATGTCACAAGCGTCGTTAAAGGTAGACCAAAACGCAGCGGGTACGTGAATGCTCATCTTCCTTTTATTGAAGAAAAACCCAAAATACACTTACACAAAAACAAACGATGAAAAACAGTCCCGTAAGGTGCTCAGACTATACAGGGAAACAACCACCCACAAACACAAGCTGAAAACCCCGACTTAAATATGGCCTCCAATTAGAGGCAACGAAGAACAGCTTCCTCCAATTGAAGGCCAAACCAAAACCTGAACATAGAAATAGAACAACTAGATAACCACATAGAAATAGATGACATAGAACAGTACCCAAAAAACCCAACAACACACCCCTGCCACGTCCTGACCAACTACAATAACAAAATGACCCCTTTACTGGTCAGGATGTGACAGTGCATGGATTCTGTAGGGGGTGCGTACTGGCGGCAGAGAAGTCAGGCGCAGGAGAGCAAAAACTGATTTATAACGGCACAGTTTAATAAATAAAACCACCGTTAACAGAACAATAAATCAATGGGTAAACAAAACCCGTTACACACCAGCATAACATGCACAAGCACTACAATAAACAATTCCGGACAAGGACATGGGGGGAACAGAGGGTTAAATACACAACATGTAATGATGGTATTGAAACCAGGTGTGTGTGAAGACAAGACAAAACAAATGGAAAATGAAAAGTGGATCGATGATGGCTAGAAGACCGGCGACGCCGACCGCAGAACATCGCCCGAACAAGGAGAGGAAACAGCTTCGGCAGAAGTCGGGACAGATGCATATGTGTGTGTGTGTGTGTGTATCTAACAGTCAGATCAAACAGTGTGTAGAGGTTGGAGGTCGAGACTCTCTGAGGTGAGCATACCTGGAGACACAAAAGCAATGTAACTGTCACGCCCTGACCTTAGAGATCCTTTTAATTCTCTATTTTGGTTAGGTCAGGGTGTGACTAGGATGGGTACTCTAGTTTTGTATTTCTATGTTGGCCTGATATGGTATTCTCGTTGGGGATCATATTTAGGCAGGCTTTTCCCACCTGTTGTTTGTGGGATCTTATTTTGAGTCAGTCCATGTAGCACCTCTGTTGTCACGGTTTGTTGGTTGTTTCTTTTTTTGTTGGTTGTTTCTTTTTTTGTTGGTTGTAAAGTTTCACTAAAATAAAATGTGGAACTCAGCAGAAACTTAGGTTGACAGAAGTTTGGGCCAAATTTAACCAAAAATGTGAGTAAATTAAAAAAGGCTGTGGAACAAGTTACTTAATAATAATTAGTTGAAACAACTAGAATTTTATTACAGTGAGCAGCAGGATTGGGGTGGGGGCCGGGGAGATCTGTTTCAGGGTTTCAGTTACCCCCCATTCTACTAGACTCAGCCAGTGCCTGAGGGGTTAAACAAAGACACAATGCAAGAAGTGTTCAGATCAGACAAACATCCTTCCAGAAAACGCAGTTAATCAATAAATAATCCCCCTCAGGAGCAGAGTATAACACATTAATAACACATAAAGGCCCCTATGAGGTTCAGGTATAGCTTACACCCAGGACTCACTGGGATAAAGAGCATTGTTCCTATGACCTATTAAGACATACAGTATACAGCAGGGTTGGGATCAATTCCATTTTCATTCCAGTCAATTCAGAAAGTAAGCCAAATTCTAATTCCAGATGTTCCTCATTGAAAAGCATAGAAGATAATTAGAATTGGTATGTCAGTTACACTTCCTGAATTGACTGGAATTAATCTCAACCCTGGTATACCATGCCTAGGGGTCTTTCCAAAATCAACCTCTGTTAGGGTCATTTCTTTACTGTGTTTCCACATACTGAGGTGTGGAATCAAAGTGTCCAATGGTTGGTAAAGCGATTGCATGCCATGCTCAAGTTAGTCCACTAGATGGCTGTGCTGGATAAATGAAAGTAACCCAGTCGCATCAATACAACAGTGGATCATCATTCTCCACGGGTACCCATAGCAACAGATGGAGAAAACTTCCTCTACACGCTAGTCACGTAAGTTCAAGATATACTGCCACACTATAGTGCACCAATTTTGACCAGAGCCCCATGTGGGCCCTATGGTGACAGAGAATAGGGTGCCAGTCTTTAATATTCCGCACTAAATGATATACTATGCCTAAAGCCATTGTTTTGTTATGTACCGCTGAAGGAAGATAAAGAGATATGACTGGAGCAATTACCACAAATGAGATTAACATTAGACTGTCAGAGAAGGTTATGAGTACACAGTAGTGGGATTCAGGCAGTGGCGGTACATGCCGTTTAAAAACCAGTCTTCCAACTGGAATTGTTTATTTATGTCTGAGAAAACACAAGTAATTTTTCCACCAATTGTTTACAGACAGATTATTTCACTTATAATTAACTGTATCACAATTCCAGTGGGTCAGAAGTTTACATACACTAAGTTGACTGTGCCTTTAAACAGCTTGGAAAATTCCAGAAAATTATGTCATGTCTTTAGAAGCTTCTGATAGGCTAATTGAGAGCACTTGAGTCAATTGGAGGTGTACCTGTGGATGTATTTCAAGGACTACCTTCAAACTCAGTGCCTCTTTGCTTGACATCATGGGAAAATCAAAAGAAAACAGCCAAGACTTCAGAAAAATCATTGTAGACCTCCACAAGTCAAATCAAATCAAAGTTTATTTGTCACGTGCGCCGAATACAACAGGTGTAGACCTTACAGTGAAATGCTTACTTACAGGCTCTAACCAATAGTGCAAAAAAGGTGTTAGGTGAACAATAGGTAAGTAAAGAAATAAAACAACAGTAAAAAGACAGGCTATAAAAGTAGTGAGGCTACATACAGACACCGGTTAGTCAGGCTGATTGAGGTAGTATGTACATGTAGATATGGTTAAAGTGACTATGCATATATGATGAACAGAGAGTAGCAGTAGCGTAAAAGAGGGGATGGTGGGTGGCGGGTGGTGGGACACAATGCAGATAGCCCGGTTAGCCAATGTGCGGGAGCACTGGTTGGTCGGCCCAATTGAGGTAGTATGTACATGAATGTATAGTTAAAGTGACTATGCAAATATAATAAACAGAGAGTAGCAGCAGTGTAAAAAGAGGGGTTGGGGGGGTAGGGGGGGCACACAATGCAAATAGTCCGGGTAGCCATTTCATTACCTGTTCAGGAGTCTTATGGCTTGGGGGTAAAAACTGTTGAGAAGCCTTTTTGTCCTAGACTTGGCACTCCGGTACCGCTTGCCATGCGGTAGTAGAGAGAACAGTCTATGACTGGGGTGGCTGGGGTCTTTGACACCAGGCCTTCCTCTAACACCGCCTGGTGTAGAGGTCCTGGATGGCAGGCAGCTTAGCCCCAGTGATGTACTGGGCCGTACGCACTACCCTCTGTAGTGCCTTGCGGTCAGAGGCCGAGCAATTTCCGTACCAGGCAGTGATGCAACCAGTCAGGATGCTCTAGATGTTGCAGCTGTAGAACCTTTTGAGGATTTCAGGAACCATGCCAAATCTTTTTAGTTTCCTGAGGGGGAATAGGCTTTGTCGTGCCCTCTTCACGACTGTCTTGGTGTGTTTGGACCATTCTAGTTTGTTGTTGATGTGGACACCGAGGAACTTGAAGCTCTCAACCTGCTCCACTACAGCCCTGTCGATGAGAATGGGGGTGTGCTCGGTCCTCCTTTTCCTGTAGTCCACAATCATCTCCTTAGTCTTGGCTACAATGAGGAATAGGTTGTTATTCTGGCACCACCCGGCCAGGTCTCTGACCTCCTCCCTATAGGCTGTCTCGTCGTTGTCTGTGATCAGGCCTACCACTGTTGTGTCGTCTGCAAACTTAATGATGGTGTTGGAGTCGTACGTGGCCATGCAGTCGTGGGTGAACAGGGAGTAAAGGAGGGGACTGAGCATGCATCGCTGTGGAGCTCCAGTGTTGAGGATCGGAGTGGCAGATGTGTTGCTACCTACCCTCACCACCTGGGGTGGCCCGTCAGGAAGTCCAGGATCCAGTTGCAGAGGGAGGTGTTGCACAGGAAAAAAAAATGTATGAAATTGTATGAAATGTATGCATTCACTACTGTAAGTCGCTCTGGATAAGAGCGTCTGCTAAATGACTAAAATGTAAATGTAAAAATGTGTTTAGTCCCAGGATCCTTAGCTTAGTGATGAGCTTTGAGGGTACTATGGTGTTGAACGCAGAGCTGTAGTCAATGAATAGCATTCTCACATAAGTGGTCCTTTTGTCCAGGTGGGAAAGGGCAGTGTGGAGTGCAATAGAGATTGCATCATCTGTGGATCTGTTTGGGCGGTATGCAAATTGGAGTGGGTCTAGGGTTTCTGGGATAATGGTGTTGATGTGAGCCATTACTAACCTTTCAAACACTTCATGGCTACGGATGTGAGTGCTACGGGTCTGTGGTCATTAAGGCAGGTTGGCTTTGTGTTCTTGGGCACAGGGACTATGGTGGTCTGCTTGAAACATGTTTGTATTACAGACTCAATCAGGGACATGTTGAAAATGTCAGTGAAGACACCTGCCAGTCTGGTTCGTCCTTGGGAGCAATTTCCAAACAGCTGAAGGTACCACGTTCATCTGTACAAACAATAGTACGCAAGTATAAATACCATGGGACCACGCCGATGTCATACCGCTCAGGAAGGAGACTTTTCTGTCTCCTAGAGATGAACGTACTTTGGTGTGAAAAGTGCAAATCAATCCCAGAACAACAGCAAAGGACCTTGTGAAGATGCAGGCACAAAGTACTCTGATCTGATGAAAGAAAAATATAACTGTTTGGCCATAATGACCATCGTTATGTTTGGGGGGAAAAGGGGGAGGCCTGCAAGCCAAAGAAAACCATCCCAACCGTGAAGCACGGGGTGGCAGCATCATGTTGTGGGGTGCTTTGCTGCAGAAGGGACTGGTGCACTTCACAAAATATATGGCATCATGAGGCAGGAAATGATGTGGATATATTGAAGCAACATCTCAAGACATCAGTCAGGAAGTTAAAGCTTGATCGCAAATGGGTCATCCAAATGGACAAAGTTGTGGCAAAATGGCTTAAGGACAACAAAGTCAAGGTATTGGAGTGGCCATCACAAAGCCCTGACCTCAATCCTATAGAAAATATGTGGGCAGAACTGAAAAAGTGTGTGCGAGCAAGCAGGCCTACAAACCTGACTCAGTTACACCAGCTCTGTCAGGAGGAATGGGCCAAAATTCACCCAACTTATTGTGGGAAGCTTGTGGAAGGCTACCTGAAACGTTTGACCCAAGTTAAACAATTTAAAGGCAATGCTACCAAATACTAATTGAGTGTATGTAAACTTCTGACCCACTGGGAATGTGATGAAAGAAATTAAAGCTGAAATTCTCTCTACTATTATTCTGACATTTCACATTCTTAAAATAAAGTGGTGATCCTAACTGACCTAAGACAGGGAATTCTTACTAGGATTAAATGTCAGGAATTGTGAAAAACTGAGTTTTAATGTATTTGGCTAAAGTGTATGTAAACTTCCGACTTCAACTGTAGTTATAATCTGTTTTAGGAACGTCTATACAAAATATTTCACCTTCTTTATTACTTTACCAAAATATCATGACATTACTGATAGTCAAAATCTGTTACATTTGTGAATGTCTAAATCAACATTTGGGCAATTTAAACAGTGTACGTCCCACCTATAGACAGGGGACAAGGGCGATGTAAAGGGATCGATTTTGTCATTCTGAGAATAAGCAATGTGTCTGCCTCTGACGTAAAAAATACATTCTTTATCGTAGAGCTATGGAAGTTATGTATTTAGATCCGCCTGCTCGAGACAAGTTTAGCGATTGCTTTGTCATGTCTGTGCCGTGAAGCAGTTGAGCTGGATAAATGGTTTTCTAACACCGCTCTTTTGAGGTAACTTTGCAGTGAATTGATATAAATGGATGTAATGATGCCGCCTACCACTAGAGAGAGGCAAATGCAAGTTTATTTTGACAGAGGACATTAACATGGTCCTATTGATCTGGGTTGTAATCATTAGCCTGACAGTTGCAAATGACAGTGATTGGACAAATTCAGGTATATTTATCCCCGTTTCTTTGGTGGAATGAATACACCCCTGATCACACGCAAACACAGAACTAGCAGCCACATATAAACTTCATGATCACTTTGCTCGTTGTATATTTAGTTCCTTTTCGCATTTTCGCTCTCTCCTCCTCTCACCTTTTCCCTTCGCTTGTGGACTTCAGAGCATAATACAACAGCTGCCTCTGGCCAGGTGAATAAACCTTTCCAAGCCAAACCTTCATATCATAACAGCTAACCACTACACACAGCCTACATCGTTTTCACCATATTAACGTCATAGTCATCATAGCTACTAGAACTAACGCGTTTGTAAACGCACTACAATCATACAGTACAGTGTACAGCAAGCAGTTTAGAAGTTACACCGGCGGGCCCTGGTGGCAATAAATTAATAAAACCAAAAGCTTACCTTGACTTGGAAGAGTTCATTTTTGGGATAGCCATAGCCAGCTAATTGTTTGAGCCGGGTGTTTGAGTAGGCTAAACTAACTAGCTTCATTCATTAGCTGAGTAAGTGAAAGTGAAAGTAAAAAAAAAATAGATATACACTACGAAATATAGCTGGCTCTCTCTCTCACTCTTGCTTCTCCTTAATTTTGGAAGAAATTAATTTGTTCAAAACTGTTCAACTATTGTCTTTCTATCTATTTGAGTCAACTACTCACCAAATTGTATGCGCTGCAGTACTAGCTAGCTGTAGCTTATGCTTTCAGTACTAGATTCATTCTCTGATCCTTTGATTGGGTGGATAATATGTCAGTTCATGCTGCAAGAGCTCTGATAGGTTGGAGGACGTCCTCAAAAGTTGTCATAATTACTGTTTAAGTGTATGGAAGGGGGTGAAAACCATGAGCCTCCTAGTGCTTGTATTGAAGTCAATGTACCCAGAGGAGGACGGAAGCTAGCTGTCCTCTGGCTACACATGGTGCTACCCTACAGAGTGCTGCTGAGGCTACTGTAGACCTTCATAGCGAAACAGTGTGTTTTAATCAATTATTTGGTGACGTGAACATATTTAGTATAGTTTTATCTAAAAAGGATTTTAATGTTTCATTATTTTTATTTTTATGAAATTCACTGAGGAGGATGGTCCTCCCCTTCCTCCTCTGAGGAGCCTCCGCTGGATTCAGGTGACTGTTCACAGAATCTCTGTCTTTGTTTACATTGTCTCTACTGTGTCTATCCTCTCTTTGTTGGTTCTTCCTACATATCCATTCTATACTCTCATTCGATGCTTCTGGTTAGTTTGGTCTGTGCCAAAAGCCCACGTACAGTATAAACGGTGTAGAGCTGTTGACGTTCTAAATACATCTGCAAGACGTCTTGCCAATTAGCAAACAATGTCTAAACTACATCTTCCCGGGATCCATCGTGCCTATGTTTGGCAGAGGTTTGTGTGCTATGTGGGGT
Source organism: Salmo trutta (assembly GCF_901001165.1). Classification (NCBI taxonomy): domain Eukaryota; kingdom Metazoa; phylum Chordata; class Actinopteri; order Salmoniformes; family Salmonidae; genus Salmo; species Salmo trutta. The sequence goes on along the minus strand of NC_042993.1, from coordinate 15,633,117 downwards.
AGAGCTGAAAAATAAGATAGGAGAGGAGAGGAGAGAAGAGAAGATAAACAGAGAGCAGTCAAACTCTGGAAGCCCTACTACACTCTCAGTGTGCTGCAGCCTGCAGGCTCTGATGCCAACCCTCTGTCTGTCTCTGACCTGCGTCTGCTGTCTGCACCAAACGCTCCAAAACACCTGCAGCAACTCATCCAAAACTTCATAAACAAAACCCAACAACATAACTTTCTATTTACTGAGCTGCCAGCTGAACACTCCAGAAGTTGTTCTCATCATCAAATAAATGATGGTTGGAGTGCTTTATTTTAATCCTCTCTCCTATTTCCCACACACACCTGCCCCTGTTACCTTTACATTAGGGTGTGGATGGATGCGTCTTTAGGGGTCAGCTGATAACTAAGCCCTTTCCCCTTTAAGGAACCAGCTGTGATGATGGACTGACAGCATTACACTCTGCTCAAGTATGTGAGGTTGGTTGGGTGTGTGTGTGTGTGTGCACGTGTGCGTGCGTGCGAAACGTAAGAGGGGACTAAAGTTCAATTAAAACACTGATGACCCCTGACAACCTTATTAATGCAGAAACATGAGCCTGGTTCAAGTCTAATGACATCCTGTCTCATGAGCAAGCTAGCATAATGAATCTGTGTGTGTGTGTGCAGTGTCCTATGTTTCCCTGCTACATGCTGAGGCAGGAAGGGATCCCTGTAGTGCTCTATATACAGTACTGTATCAGAAGTATCATAATGATCCAGAACTGATACGTACAGTGTGTATATTGTAGTTAAGCTATAGCCTACAGAGGTAAGCTGTGAGTACAGATCACAGGTGACCATTCTGCGACCTCACTAATACACCAACAATGCCTCAGTCAGTCAATCTCTCACCTCTATAACTACACCACCAAAGAACATTCCAGACTGGCTTTCAAAAGAAAGAGAAGAATGCACTTATTAATTGCCTGAAATATTTTGAAGTCTTTTCCCAGCCAATTTAGTTTGGAGATGTCAATCAGAGGGATTAGGCTTGTTTTTCGTCAACGTTCTGCTGACAGTGGAGACTTATTAAATGGGGAGATTATGTGACGGGAAATTTGTGCTGATATCATTAAACTTTCATCATGGCCCGGGTTTAAAGCTTTAAATTGCTTATTAACTTGGCTTTTTATGGCTGTTCGCCTATCAACACTTCAAATAAGCCAGATATCAGAGCCACTTTGCGCCTTCGTTTTTGTTCTGTTATTTTGTTGGTGAAACATGGTTGGCATACCTTAGCTATATGTACACATACTATTCAGTTTTCATGGGTAACATTTAAGTAAATACTAACAATAGTACTATTAAGTGCCTTATTAGTAACAGATTTCCATTCAAATGAGCATAAAAAGCTTTTCAGCAAAAAAAATATTTCTCAAGCGAGAATTTTGCTAGGATTGTCTGGGAGTGTTATGAGGGGGGATGGGAAAACTAAAAACGAACTGCTATTGGCAGAGGGGTTTGGAACTCTCTTTCTTATTGGTCTATTAACCAATTTACAGCATGGTGATGTCACTATGGAAAGCCAAAACTCTTTCCCATGCAAACCTGCTGATTAGAAGCTCCTGTGGAGATTGTACTCTGAGTGTACAAAACATTAGGAACACCTTCCTAAAATTGCGTTGCACCGCCTTTTGTCTTCAGAAAAGCCTCAATTCATCGAGGCATGCACTCTACAAGGTGTTGAAAGCATTCCAAAGGGCTACTGGCCCATGTTGACTCCAATGCTTTCCGCAGTTGTGTCAAGTTGGTTGGATGTCCTTTGGGTAGTGGACCATTCTTGATACACACGGGGAACTGTTGATCATGAAAAACCCAGCAGCGTTGGAGTTCTACTAAACTAACATATGGAATTGTTTTAAGATGGTCATACCAAGGATCATTTAGCTCTTTGATTATGAATTTTAGGACCCCTTTTGATGAAATACTTGGCCTTACTGCTATTAACCCATAGAAAAACTTGAATAACAGATTCATACATAGAAAACAGATAGTCAAAACATGTTTTAAAAGGAAGATTGTTTTAAAGTGCCTGTCCTCTATCGGAGAGATAGAAGAAATATCAGGATTTTTGTAACAAAAACAAAATGACCCATATTTAACCTCTTTTTTTTATTGCTCTAAACTACTTCCATATTTACTTCCGTTAGTTACCGGTACCGGACTACCTTCAGACGAGTCTTGTGAGGCTTGTGGGCATTCTATTCCTATTTTTCCAACTTAATTGAGGAAAATAAGAACAATCCGGAAAAAAAATTGATACTGTCGCAAAGCTAACTAAAAAGCAGCATTCGCAAATGGAGGATGGCTTTCACTTCAGCAGTAATACATTTATGAACTTCTTTGAGGAAAAGATCATGATCATTAGAAAGCAAATTACGGACTCCTCTTTAAATCTGGGTATTCCTCCAAAGCTCCATTGTCCTGAGTCTGCACAACTCTGCCAGGACCTTGGCTCAAGGGAGATACTAAAGTGTTTTAGTACTATATCTCTTGACACAATGATGAAAATAATCATGGCCTCCAAACCCTCAAGCTGCATACTGGACCCTATTCCAACTAAACTACTGAAAGAGCTGCTTCCTGTGCTTGGCCCTCCTATGTTGAACATAATAAACAGCTCTCTATCCACCGGATGTGTACCAAGCTCACTAAAAGTGGCAGTAATAAAGCCTCTCTTGAAAAAGCCGAATCTTGACCCAGAAATTATAAAAAACTATCGGCCTATATCGAATCTTCCATTCCTCTCAAAAATGTTAGAAAAAGCTGTTGCACAGCAACTCACTGCCTTCCTGAAGACAAACAATGTATACGAAACGCTTCAGTCTGGTTTTAGACCCCATCATAGCACTGAGACTGCACTTGTGAAGGTGGTAAATGACCTTTTAATGACGTCAGACCGAGGCTCTGCATCTGTCCTCGTGCTCCTAGATCTTAGTGGCGCTTTTGATACCATCGATCACCACATTCTTTTGGAGAGATTGGAAACCCAAATTGGTCTACATGGACAAGTTCTGGCCTGTTTTAGATCTTATCTGTCGTAAAGATATCAGTTTGTCTCTGTGAATGGTTTGTCCTCTGACAAATCAATTGTAAATTTTGGTGTTCCTCAAGGTTCCGTTTTAGGACCACTATTGTTTTCACTATATATTTTACCTCTTGGGGATGTCATTCGAAAACATAATGTTAAATTTCACTGCTATGCGGACGACACACAGCTGTACATTTCAATGAAACATGGCGAAGCTCCAAAATTGCCCTCGCTAGAAGCCTGTGTTTCAGACATAAGGAAGTGGATGGCTGCAAACTTTCTACTTTTAAACTCGGACAAAACAGAGATGCTTGTTCTAGGTCCCAAGAAACAAAGAGATCTTCTGTTCAATCTGACAATTAATCTGGATGGTTGTACAGTCGTCTCAAATAAAACTGTGAAGGACCTCGGTGTTACTCTGGACCCTGATCTCTCTTTTGAAGAACATATCAAGACTGTTTCAAGGACAGCTTTTTTCCATCTACGTAACATTGCAAAAATCAGAAACTTTCTGTCCAAAAATGACGCAGAAAAATTAATCCATGCTTTTGTTACTTCTAGGCTGGACTACTGCAATGCTCTACTTTCCGGCTACCCGGATAAAGCACTAAACAAACTTCAGTTAGTGCTAAATACGGCTGCTAGAATCCTGACTAGAACCAAAAAATTTGATCATATTACTCCAGTGCTAGCCTCCCTACACTGGCTTCCTGTTAAGGCAAGGGCTGATTTCAAGGTTTTACTGCTAACCTACAAAGCATTACATGGGCTTGCTCCTACCTATCTTTCCGATTTGGTCCTGCCGTACATACCTATACGTACGCTACGGTCACAAGACGCAGGCCTCCTAATTGTCCCTAGAATTTCTAAGCAAACGGCTGGAGGTAGGGCTTTCTCCTATAGAGCTCCATTTTTATGGAATAGTCTGCCTACCCATGTGAGAGACGCAGACTCAGTCTCAACCTTTAAGTCTTTACTGAAGACTTATCTCTTCAGTAGGTCCTATGATTAAGTGTAGTCTGGCCCAGGAGTGTGAAGGTGAACGGAAAGGCTGGAGCAACGAACCGCCCTTGCTGTCTCTGCCTTGCCGGTTCCCCTCTTTCCACTGGGATTCTCTGCCTCTAACCCTATTACAGGGGCTGAGTCACTGACTTACTGGTGTTCTTCCATGCCGTCCATGGGAGGGGTGCGTCACTTGAGTGGGTTGAGTCACTGACGTGGTCTTCCTGTCTGGGTTGGCGCCCCCCCTTGGGTTATGCCATGGCGGAGATTTCTGTGGGCTATACTCGGCCTTGTCTTCGGACGGTAAGTTGGTGGTTGTAGACATCCCTCTAGTGGTGTGGGGGCTGTGCTTTGGCAAAGTGGGTGGGGTTATATCCTTCCTGTTTGGCCCTGTCCGGGGGTATCATCGGATGGGGCCACAGTGTCTTCTGATCCCTCCTGTCTCAGCCTCCAGTATTTATGCTGCAGTAGTTTATGTGCCGGGGGGCTAGGGTCAGTCTGTTTCATCTGGAGTATTCTCTTGTCTTATCCGGTGTCCTGTGTGAATTTAAATATGCTCTCTCTAATTCTCTCTTTCTTTCTTTCTCTCGGAGGACCTGAGCCCTAGGACCATGCCTCGGGACTACCTGGCATGATGACTCCTTGCTGTCCCCAGTCCACCTGGCCATGCTGCTGCTCCAGTTTCAACTGTTCTGCCTGCGGCTATGGAACCCTGACCTGTTCACCGGACGTCCTTGTTGCACCCTCGACAACTACAATGATTATTATTATTTGACCATGCTGGTCATATGAACATTTTAACATCTTGACCATGTTCTGTTATAATATCCACCCGGCACAGCCAGAAGAGGACTGGCCACCCCTCATAGCCTGGTTCCTCTCTAGGTTTCTTCCTAGGTTTTTGGCCTTTCTAGGGAGTTTTTCCTAGGGAGTTTTTCCTAGCCACCGTGCCTCTTTCACATGCATTGCTTGCTGTTTGGGGTTTTAGGCTGGGTTTCTGTACAGCACTTTGAGATTTCAGCTGATATACGAAGGGCTATATAAATAAATTTGATTTGATTTGATTCTAGAGCAAAACAACTGACATGTATGTGTTCGTAGGCTAAACCGTTCGGACACTACAGACAGATGTTAGCAGATCAGTGGTACCGACTTCAGACGAAAACTGTGATGCGGAAAGTCGCCATTGGCGGATGCGGTGGATTGAGACGCAGCCCATGCCCATGGCTATAATAACAACAATGAGAGAGAAATGTGTTCTGTGTGATCTTAACATTTCTATAGCTTAAACCGATGGATTTTGATGGGTATTTTTGTATCATGCTAATTAGATTTCCACGGGGGCGCGGACATCGACTCTAGGGGGTTAACCTCATTCCCCATTACTCTTCACTGTCTCCTGTGTTGATGGACAGCTCACTCACACAAGCGCACGCATACACACACCACCATCACTGCAGGTCACAACATAAATAATCATAAATAGTCTTGCAGCGGTTAGAAACACCTTGCTAGTAATAGCCAGAAGTGCAGGGGGAAAATCAACAAACTAGGGGAGAGCAGATGGATGGAGGTGGGGGTATGGAGGGAATATGTCTGTCTATGAAGACCAGAGGAGGCACTGAGGAAAAGCAAACAAACCCTGAGCAACAAACATGCACATTTTACATCCCGCTATGCTGCACAAACATGGAGTGAATGGGGGTGCATGTTTCATGTCTTAGTATGGGTTCCGAGACCCAACATCACATCAACTCCATCTGCAAAGAACAGAGAACCCTGGAACTCATTAGTAATGACACAGTTTACCAGCTAGACTACACCATGCTCCATGATGTTCAATGACTGAACTGAGAGCCTCTATGGTTGTCGTTACACTTTATTGAGCAGGCTGTTGGGTCAGGACCCCATCATAATACCCATATCCATGTTGGCATGGTGCAAGAGTGTTGGGTTGGGGTCATTGTCATATGTGTGATTCCCCCTCTCTGTTTATGTATCTCTCCTCTCTCTCTTATCTCTCCTCTCTCTTCTCTCTTATCTCTCCTCTCTCTCTTATCTCTCTTCTCTCTCTTCTCTCTCCTCTCTCTTCTCTCTCCTCTCTCTCCTCTCTCTCCTCTCTCCTCTCTCTCCTCTCTTTTCTCTCCTCTCCCTCCTCTCTCTCTCCCCCCCAAGCAAAGAGAAGGTGTAATAAAAACAAGCCATGTATTATTATTACATTTCAATTTGCCAGACATGCTGTCTGTCTGTCAATGCCTAGCAAGGCTAATGTTTATTTTCTGTCTGTGGAAAAAGATCGCACCTCCACTTGGGAGAGTGAATGGAGCCAGTGTATATAGTAGGGATGGTAGATTCACTGGACACTGTGTTAGAAAGTGCAGAGAGAGAGATATGCTATTTTACTGTGATAAATATTCCTCACCAAGCGATTCATTATTCATAGAAATTACTACATTTATTCAAAATTCTTACTTATTAAACCCAGAGGAAAAACAAAAAATACTCATTGGCGAATGAGCAATGTCTCCTCTTGCAGCCAAATACTGTATGCATTTGCCTGCCATAGCCTGAGGGACACTGGATAATAACATCTGCATAGTAAACAGTAACTTAGTTATTATTATTATTACTATTATTATTATTATTATTACTGATGGTAGTTGTAGTACTGATGTAATGGTGAGGATGACAGTTAGTTAGTTATAGTTAGTTATAAGTTAGTTAGTTATAGTTTCATTGCCCATGTTTAGCCTTTTATATTTATTATATTTCTACTACTGACTGTTACCATTTTATTTTTGTTATTTATTTATTATTTACTACCATTTTATATTATTTTTTGTAACTCTTTATTATTTTATTTCAATGTATATTGTATACATTGTTGCTTTGGCAATATTGACGCACTGTTTTTCATGCCAATAAAGCAGCTTGAGAGAGAGAGAGAGAGAGAGAGAGAGAGAGAGAGAGAGAGAGAGAGACTAGTAGCCTTAAGAAGACATACGTCTGTCTGTCTGTCTGTCTGTCTGTCTGTCTGTCTGTCTGTCTGTCTGTCTGTCTGTCTGTCTGTCTGTCTGTCTGTCTGTCTGTCTGTCTGTCTGTCTGTCTGTCTGTCTGTCTGTCTGTCTGTCTGTCTGTGTCTCTCTGTCCCCCTCCCTTTCCCCCCTCACTCGCACGCCCCTCTCTCTCTTCTCTCTTTCCCTTTCTTGCTCTCTGTCTCTCACTCTCTCTCCTCCTCTCTTTTCCATCATTCCCTCCTATTCTCTTAAACCTCTCTCTTCCCCCCTTTCTTCATCTCCCCTCTCCCACTCTCTTACCCTCGCTGGTAACTTTTCTCCTGTAAACTGGTAACCTACAGTGAAATGTCCTGTACTACAGTATGTAAACCTGACAGGAAGCAGTAAAGATGTCCACATATACAGGTGGTGTTACTGTACTTGAAATAGGTCAATGTGATATACGTCACACATCCACTTGTCTAGTAAATCTGGTCTTATTGAATGTGTCAGTAGCAGACAGGGGTGGTTGCTGAGAGAGTGTGTGAGCCGTTCCTCCTCTCACAAACTTTCTTTATGGTAACGCATGCACGACCGCACGCACGCACGCCCCTAGTGAGGGAAGCACAGGAACACGATCCAAGCTGTTTTCATTGGCCCAGAAAATCATCTACCCCTACCTACAGTGTAATGGACGCCACAGCCATCTCTTAAAACAGCATCCTGTCTGTGTGTCGCCCCATTAAATGATAACATCACAGAACAACATACTGAATTCCACTGTTCTACTGACAGATGTGACCCCTGCTACTCACCTTTATAAGGGGGCAGAAAGCACAGCAGTGGTGTGATCTCATTCCTTCAGCTCTACTAAATGGGAAAGTAGGGATACATCCCAAATCCTCTATAGAGTGCACTACTTTTGACCAGGTCAAAAGTAATAGGATGTAGGGTGCCATTTGGGATGCAAACTAGTGGCATGCTGGCCTCAGTAGACCTCAGTAGACTTCCTATCCTGCTATGTGCACGTGTAGAAACACAGGGGGGGGGGGGGGGGGGCTGGCTATAATAACAACAATGAGAGAGAAATGTGTTCTGTGTGATCTTAACATTTCCTTTCATGACCCACGGTTTAACCACCGTGAAAAGCAGCAATGTTGAGTGACAGAGAGAGGCCAGAGGCACAAACCTGTCATTCAAACTAAACATACCTAGGAGTGTGTGTGTGTGTGTGTGTGTGTGTGTGTGTGTGTGTGTGTGTGTGTGTGTGTGTGTGTGTGTGTGTGTGTGTGTGTGTGTGTGTGTGGACACACGCTTCTTTTCATCATAGACCAAGATGACCATGGCATACATATTGATTATGAAAGTGTCATAACATAGCTATAACATTGACATAACTTAGTATAAATAACAACCTTGCCCTTTTTACATTGCCCTTACACTTTCTGCAGTTCATTTAAAGTCAGTAGGACACAGACATTATGGAAAGTCAGTGACTCACCGTTCCCGTGTCAGTGTCCTCAGTGTCCTCAGGCATCAGACAGAGTGGAGAACCGTGAAGCATGTGGAACTCAGTCAGGGAAAAGGATATCATTAAACTCAATGTGGTTCATTCTAACATCTGGAACTTCCCATCACTACATACAACAACACAAACATCATTTGGCGCTGAACTCTATGTGTGTGTGGATAAGATTCAGCATTGCTTGTTTATAATTCATAATTGCCTTGGCCTGGGGAGATGCCAGCTGGTAGGAATCTCTCTCTCTCTCTCTCTCTCTCTCTCTCTCTCTCTCTCTCTCTCTCTCTCTCTCTTTCTCTCATACAAAATCACATTTTCTCTAAACCTAACCCTAACCATTAACCTAAACTCTAAGCCTAAAATAGCCTAAACTCTAAGCCTAAAATAGCCTTTTTACAAGTGAAGACTGGCAAAATGTCCTCACTTCTCTGAATTTCAGTTGGTTTACTATTCTTGTGAGGACTTCTGGTACTCACAAGTATAGTAAAATGTGTACACACACACACACATGCACACATGCGCACACACACACACACACACACACACACACACACACACACACACACACACACACACACACACACACACACACACACACACACACACACACCTGGAGGGCATGTGGAGAAGTTCACGTCTTCTGCTACATAGACAGACTCAGTGAGGAGCATCAAAGACTACTCTCTGTGGAATAAAGTATTAAATCCATGCAAAGTGATGAGCTGTACGGCTGCATGGGCCAAGTACATCAATCATCCATGTGCTGTTGGCCAACCAACCAGGGGCAATTCTAGGATTTCTTTGATGGGGTGGCCAATGGGGGATCAAGAACCATTCATGGGTGGCAATGCGAAATCATAGAATTGCGTTGAAAATTAGCTACGATTCATTGTAGTGAACAACTGATCCATATTGATCCATAGTGACCAATAGTGATCCATAGTAATCCATAGTGATCCATATTGACCCATAGTGACCCATAGTGATCCATAGTGATCCATATTGATCCATAGTGATCCATATTGATCCACAGTGATCCATAGTGATCCATATTGATCCATAGTGATCCATACTCAAGTTGAAGACAATTTACTGCATTTCTAATATGCTATTTTGAGAACAGCAAAAACAAGCAAAAATGACTCTAGACATTATCACCGTAGCTGCTGTAGCTTCATTCACCACAGTCGATAAGAGACATATGGGCACTAACATGTGAGGTTCATAGGAGCATTTACAATTGTGTGTCAAATGAAAGCTAAGAATCTATATTTAAAATTAGGAATAAGCAAAGGCTTTGATTTCTGGTGAAACAGGGGTCTAAGACAACATAATTATACCAGAAAAAGCATTATGATTTATTGGAAATACATCTAAACCCAATAATGTTGAAGTAAAAACCCCTGCCAACTAATATCAACACTTGTATTTCGTTTTGGAGACATTTTTCTGCCTTCTGTAAGGTTAAGAAACATTGCCTTGTGTCTTGAAATTCTGGTACCAACAACCCCCTTATCTTTAAGATCTTTTTTAATTTCTCTTCCTCATGAGGAGGGACGATACTGAAAGTTCACAGAAGTTACAAGGTTGACCTACCAGAAGTAAAGGTTGACCTACCAATTACTTAAAGTGTTTATACTGATATCAAGTATATTTATTAATTAATAAGTAATTAAAACTGGTAATTCTCTCACCAAATCTATAAATTACTGCAGTTGAATTGACTACAATGGGAAATCATAGTAGTCACCAACCACAGTCGGGTCACCTGCTACTGTCCTCCCTTCCACTAGCATACTGTCATGTCTAAATCATAACATTTTTTTTTTTTTTTTTAAATCTTTCTGACGTTTGGTGGTCAAAGCAAGACTGGGAAAACAGTCTGAACACCCTCCCTCCCTCCCTCCAGTTAATGTCACCTCTCTTAGCTCTTACTGACAGCTACCATAACACCTACCACCAATCCTCTTTCCATTTACTGTAGCAAGTATCCTCACCCACTGAGCACAGACTGACACCGGACGTCCATTTGGTCAGTTCGCCCTGGTCGGACCAAATCTGAACCCATCATAGGTGTCTATGTTTCACAAGTTTGGACATCACAGTCCAATACAGTTCAGTACCCTAGAACATAGTAAAGAACAGTACAGTAAAGAAAAGTAGAGTACAGTACTGTACTCTAATTAGCAATTAGATATCTCAGCAACGAGATACCAACTAGTTTAGTTTCCTGTCAAGTCAAACAGCAGTTACCTAGACATCTTCCACTTCCGCACTGCTTTTGTCAACTGAGAGAGAAGTCACACTGTTCGATCACTGCAGCTGCACTCTCCAAAGTCTAAAGCCAGCCAATCAAACAGCCTTCCGGCCGTCTCTGAGCCATCCACATGGTCCTAAAGTCAGCCATTAATACTGCTAAACTGCCAGAACAAATGCAAATTTTTTTTCTCTCCAGTCTGAGCCAGATTGATAGCGCTCTGGCCCAATGAGAACAGGGGGTACTAAGGATGGCCAATCATATTTCAGGGACGGGGGGGCGGTGAGTTTCCACCCCTTCCACCACTCTAAAAGCGCCCCTGCAACCATCCAATGTCCATTTCCGTGTTATGCTTTTGTAAATTCACAGAATCACAGCACAACATTCAACATTATCTAAAACTAAAACAGCATACAGCGTCAGTGCAATATAACTTTAACACATTTACCAATTTTGACCATGAGTCAAAATTCAACCTTTCATCTTCTATCTAGTAACCCAAAACGTACTATAAGCAATGAAAGAGCAGCAGTTGATACATGAGAAGTCAAGGGTCTGGTATGAATATCGACAGTAACTTGCGGCTCTATCAAAGTTTTGACTTTTGAGCATACAGCTGCTATTGGCGCCATCTACTGTGGGGATGACCACATATTACAACCAGGATAAGAAAGCTAGAAATATGTCTCCAGTTACCAAATAATTGAAAACATGTAGAAGTTGTTATCTTATGTCACAAATGGTCTATTGAAGCTGTTCATTTTTCAGCAAACAATTTACCAATTTTACACGGATAAAAATCCATATCTTTTTTATATAGCCTGTTGAAAGTGTACAGTGTGGCATATATTTAAAGTGTCATTTAACAAGATGTATGGTGAAGAAATGTGATATGTTATGCTGCTCCTTTATCTAACAATGGAGGCCTTTTTGCAAAGTCGTCTAAAATATGGTTCATATTAAAGCTGATTTTACGATTTTCAGAGAGGAAAGTTCCAGGCAAACGGTTCAGGAAATGATATAACTGTGGAAGAATAAAATCGCCTGCAACAAAAAGAGCAGAGGGGGAGAAATTCCTAAAAAAAGTATTTCTTAATGCAACAACAGTTACACATCAGAGGAACAAGTTGGGCTGTACAGTACATTGGGCTGTACAGTACATTGGGCTGTACAGTACATTGGGCTGTACAGTACATTGGGCTGTACAGTACATTGGGCTGTATAGTACATTGGGCTGTACAGTACATTGGGCTGTACAGTACATTGGGCTGTATAGTACATTGGGCTGTACAGTACATTGGGCTGTACAGTACAGTACATCTGACTAAACTGACTGATTTGTTTGTCCCTGCTGTGTTGCCCTTTGATGTTGACGATAGTATGTGAAATTGCATATGAGCTCAATTTATTTGAAAAGTTTGGTTTTAATGTACTGACTGGAGATACTCATCATCATCCATCCTAACCACCTTCATAATCCCCATCCATTGGATCATTATCATGTCCACATATCACCATGACGTTTGTTTCACACAGCTTGTCTTGTTGATCCTTCACATTAAACCAGGTCAGCCATGAGAATCAGTTGGACAGTGGCTGTAGTGAGAGGAGAACGGAGTCCGTTTCCAGCACTCACCAGGTAGGCTAAATGGACTGGGCCAGAGCCAGGGTGTTATTTCACCATCTCAGGGCATGAGACCAGCTAAGGACAGGAGAGGCCCACTCCTTGTCTCAACACCCTTGTTGCTACAGACTTACATCCCCCAGTCAGCGTCTGCCCAACACCAGACACTTTGTGAGCATAACCTCTTCTCACCTAACCTCCATGACTGTGCTGGTTCAAAAACAATATCATCCATGTCCCATCAGGAGAGAAGAGAGGGTAGATAAGAAGAGAGGAGGAGAAGAATGAATGAGAGGGAGAGAAGAGAAGAAAAGGCAGAGAAGACTTGGCGGAGACAAGGAAGAGGTGAGAGGAGGAGGAGAGGGGTGTAAGGTAGAGAGGTGGTGAGAACAGGACAGGAAAGGAGGAGAAGGTGCCCGGCTTGCAGTCCAACACCTCTGGCCCCAGGACAACCATTCATTAGCCCTACTCCCTCCGTCAGTCCATTGCTTGCCTACGGAGCCATGGTCCTCCACATGTAACACTAGAGTTTTGTCCCTCCCTGGGCTGGCTGGCTGGGTGGGAGCCCTGGCTCTCCACATGTAGCACTAGAGTGTTTTCCTACCCTGGGCTGGCTGGCTGGGTGGGAGGCCTGGCTCTCCACATGTAATAGTAGAGTGTTTTCCTACCCTGGGAAGGCTGAGTGGGAGCCCTGGCCCTCCACATGTAACACTAGAGTGTTTTCCTACCCTGGACTGACTGACTGAGTGGTATCCCTGGCCCTCCACATGTAATAGTAGAGTGTTTTCCTACCCTGGGTTGGCTGAGTGGGAGCTCTGGCCCTCCACATGTAACACTAGAGTGTTTTCCTACCCTGGACTGACTGACTGAGTGGTATCCCTGGCCCTCCACATGTAATACTAGAGTGTTTCCCTACCCTGGGCTGGCTGAGTGGTAGCCCTAGTCCTCCACATGTAACATTAGAGTGTTTTCCTACACTGGGCTTTATGGGTGGTAGCCCTGGCCCTCCAAATGTAACACTAGGGTGTTTTCCTACCCTGGGATGGCTGGCTGGGTGGGAGCCCTGGCCCTCCACATGTAACACTAAAGTGTTTTCCTACCCTGGGCTGGCTGGCTGGGTGGGAGCCCTGACTCTCCACAGTTCCCTGGCCCTCCTCATCGCCCTGGCCCTCCCCATCGCGGACACTGATGTCTTGCTCCTAGACAAACTAAACATCTTCTTTTCTCGCTTTGAGGACAATACTGTGCCACTGACACGTCCCGCTACCAAATACCCGCGGGCTCTCCTTCACCACATCCAACGTGTGTAAAACATTTAAACGTGTTAACCCTCGCAAGGCTGCCAGCCCAGACGGCATCCCTAGCCGCGTCCTCAGAACATGCGCAGACCAGCTGGCTGGTGTGTTTACGGACATATTCAATCAATCCCTATCCCAGTCTGTTGTTCCCACATGCTTCAAGAGGGCCACCATTTTTCCTGTTCCCAAGAAAGCTAAGGTAACTGAGCTAAACAACTATCGCCCCGTAGCACTCACTTCCGTCATCATGAAGTGCTTTGAGAGACTAGTCAAGGATCATATCATCTCCACCCTACCTGACACCCTAGACCCACTCCAATTTGCTTACCACCCCAATAGGTCCACAGACAACGCAATCACACTGCCCTAACCCATCTGGACAAGAGGAATACCTATCTAAGAATGCTGTTCATGCAGCTCAGCATTTAACACCATAGTACACTCCAAACTCATCATTAAGCTCCAGACCCTGGGTTGCGATCCCACCCTATGCAACTGGGTCCTGGACTTCCCAACAGCCACCCCCAGGTGGTGAGGGTACATTTACATTTTATTTTTTTTACATTTTAGTCATTTAGCAGATGCTCTTATCCAGAGCAACTTACAGTAGTGAATACATACGTTTCATTTCATGCATATTTTTATTTTTTTTAATTACATTTTTTTTGTACTGGCCCCCCGTGGGAATCGAACCCACAACCCTGGCGTTGCACACATCATGCTGGCGTTGCAAACACCATGCTCTACCAACTGAGCCACAGGGAAGACGGGTAGGAAACAACATCTCCACACCGCTGATCCTCAACACTGGGGCCCCACAAGGGTGTGTTCTCAGCCCTCTCCTGTACTCCCTGTTCACCCATGACTGCGTGGCCATGCATGCCTCCAACTCAATCATTAAGTTTGCAGACGACACTACAGTGGTAGGCTTGATTACCAACAACGACGAGACGGTCTACAGGAAGGAGGTGAGGGCCCTCGGAGTGTGGTGTCAGGAAAATAACCTCACACTCAACGTCAACAAAACAAAAGAGATAATCGTGGACTTCAGGAAACAGCAGAGGGAGTACCCCCCCATCCACATCGAAGGGACAGTAGTGGAGAAGATGGAAAGTTTTAAGTTCCTTGGCTTACACATCACGGACAAACTGAAATGGTCCACCCACACAGACAGCGTGGTGAAGAAGGCGCAACCATGAACTCTTCAGCCTCAGGAGGCTAAAAAATTTGGCTTGTCACCAAAAACACTCACAAACTTTTACAGATGCATCGAGAGCACCCTGTCAGGCTGTATCCCACCCTGGTACGGCAACTGCTCCGTCCACAACCGTAAGGCTCTCCAGAGGGTAGTGAGGTCTGCACAACGCATCACCAGGACACCTACACCACCCGATGTCACAGGAAGGCCAAAAAGATCATCAAGGACAACAACCACCCGAGCCACTGCCTGTTCACTCCTCTATCATCCAGAAGGCGAGGTCAGTACAGGTGCATCAAAGCGGGGACCGAGAGACTGAAAAACAGCTTCTATCTCAAGGCCATCAGACTGTTAAACAGCCATCACTAACATTGAGTGGCTGCTGCCAACATACTGACTCAAATCTCTAGCCACTTTAATAGTTAAAAATTGGATGTAATAAATGTATCACTAGTCACTTTAAACAATGCCCCTTTATATAATGTTTACATACCCTACATTACTCATCTCATATGTATATCCTGTACTCTATACCATCTACTGCATCTTGCCTATGCCGTTCGGCCATCGCTCATCCATATATTTATATGTACATTATCTTATTCATTGATTTACACTTGTGTGTATAAGGTAGTTGTTGTGAATTTGTTAGATTACTTGTTAGATATTACTGCACGGTCGGAATTAGAAGCACAAGGCTTTTTTCTACACTCGCATTAACATCTGCTAACCATGTGTATGTGACTAATAAAATTTGATTTGAATTGATTTGATTTGATAGTGTTTTTCCTACCCTGGGCTGGCTGGCTGGGTGGGAGCCCTGGCCCCTATCCCTTGGCTCCGGGCTTGGTTTGGCACACACTGATGTGCCGCCGCACAATTGGCCCAGCGTCGTCCGGGTTTGGCCGTAATTGTAAATTAGAATTTGTTCTTAACTGACTTGCCCAGTTAAATAACGGTTGAATAAAAAATAAAATGTGAAGACAATCTTTTTCTTTGTAAATACTGTAAGACACACCAGAGTCATATTTTCCTTATTGTACTTATTGGTTGTCTTCCAGAGGTTTCTACAGAGTCTTCCAGACTTGGTAGGTTACCACTCTTTCCAGAGAGAAG
The DNA here is from genome assembly GCF_901001165.1 of Salmo trutta. NCBI lineage: Eukaryota > Metazoa > Chordata > Actinopteri > Salmoniformes > Salmonidae > Salmo > Salmo trutta. The sequence goes on along the minus strand of NC_042993.1, from coordinate 15,617,044 downwards.
AGATGCATTTTACATGCCACCCACTGTTACACAATTACCAATGCTTTGCCCTACTCAGTGTAGTTTCACCCATACACATTTCAAGACTGCCACTTCAGTCCAATACATCCATGTTCTACAGTAGGCCCATTTACTCATCCTAAATCATCCCCTTTGTATATCCATCAATCACATTACAATCCTTTAAAACATGTTTCTAAACATTATTCACCTTCTCTCTGTAGTGTTAATGAGGTATATTCCCTAACCCTGTTCTATCCACACATCTGTAATGGGTTCTATGCATCATACCCATCAGGGCCTTAGTCTCTGGAGGGTATTTCAATCAGATGAACCCTGTCAAGAATAAAACACTTAGACCCTAGAAGAAAGTCAACCTTGTTTGATTTATCCTCTTCTCTATCTAACTCAGCCCTCACTATAGGCTACTATAGGCTATCATCCTCTCCACATACATACACATATTATGTGAGATAGCCCTCAGGGCAAAGGCATCCTACACCATGGGAATGGCTCAAAGCCTTTGTCTTTGCGGGAAATAGATCCTGTCATAACTTATTGAAGACAAAATGGTGTAGACAGCACCATGTCCTCCCCCTGGAGATATATGGCATTATTTACCATAACACCTGTGTAACATCAGCTCGTAATGCACCCTGGGTAGACCTGCACACAACAATGGGTGGCTTTCAGGCCCATCTCTAGTTTAATCGTCACAATAGAAAGACTCACCCACATGAAAAAATACTATAGTATGGTATAATTTTGCGGACCTTACTGTAGTATTAACTGTAGTGTTTTTCCAGACTAAAGTCTAAAGTTGCAAATCATTAAAAAAGTTATCCTTTTTAGATAAAACTATACTAAATATAATCACATGTCACCAAATAATTGATTAAAACACTATTTTGCAAAGAAGGTCGAGGGTAACATGGTGTAGCTTCCGTCCTCCTCTGGGTACATTGATTTCAATACAAAACCTAGAAGGCTCATGGTTCTCACCCCCTTCCATAGACTTAAACAGTAATTATGACGACTTTTGGAGGACATCCTCCAGCCTATCAGAGCTCTTTCAGCATGAACTGACATGTTGTCCACCCAATCAAAGGATCAGAGAATTATCGAGTAATGAAAGCATAAGCTACAGCTAGCTAGCACTGCAGTGAATAAAATGTGGTGAGTAGTTGACTCAAAGAGAGAGAAAGACAATAGTTGAACAGTTTTCAAAATATTAATTTCTTCCAAAATGAAGGAGAAGGAAGAGTGAAATAGAGAGAGATTTCGTATTTATTTTTCACTTTCAGTTTCACTTACTTAGCTAGCAAATGCAGCTAGCTAGTTTAGCCTACTGAAATACTCTGCTCAAACAGAGGGATGCTATGTTAACTAGCCGGCGATGACTTTCCAACACAACAGTGGAACGCTTCCAAGTCAAGGTAAACTTTTGGTATTACAAATGTATTGCCACTGGGGCCCACAGGTGTAAATGCTTACTGACTGTACACTGTAACGTTACTGCATGATTGTAGCAGGTTTACTAACGCGTTAGTTCCATTAGCTATGCTGAGTATGACAATACTTTAGCTAATATGGTGACAACGATGTAGGCTGTGTGTAGCGGTTTTGGCTTTGAAAGGTTTTTCGCCTGGACACATATAGCTGATGTGTTGTGCACTGAAGTCCACAAGCGAAGGGAAGAGGTGAGAGGAGGAGAGCGCAGAGATGCGAGAAGGAATACAAAGTGACTGCTATGAAAGTGAACTGTGTTTACGTGTGATCGGGGTGTATTCATTCCACCGATTCTGTTGAAAAACATACCTGAATTTGTCCAATAGAAACTCATGTTTGCAACTGTTGGACTAATGATTACATCCTATATCAGCTAGATGCAGGCAAGAGCGTTGAAGGCGGTATTGAATGTCACTCTCTGTCCATGTGTCAGTGACCTCTGTCCATCTGTCTGTGACCTCAAATTTGTCTCTCAACCTGTGTGCACCTACGTTGTAAACTTTCATTTGTAGGCTAGGTTGTAGCAACCTAATGATAGGTATTATAAAAATGTTAGTATCATGTAGTAGCCTAAAGTTATTGCTGTTACACTGAACTGGGTGAATGGAATATGAATGAGAGTCATCCAATATGCTGTAATACAAATAAGGCCATGCTCATAAAAGAAAATCGTCCTCCCTCATCTTAAACGGCACTGACTGCCACTGATTTACAGTCAACTATTGTATAAATACTGAAGGAAAATAAAAACTATATTATATGCCTCAGTAATTAATATTGTGTTTTTGTGGATTGTAGTATTCTACACTGTAGTATTTACTGTAGTGTTATTGCAGACTAGTATACTGTAGTATTTACTATAGTGTTATTGCAGACTGGAGTATACTGTAGTATTTACTGTAGCGGTTTTGCAGATGAGTAAACTGTAGTATTTACTATAGTGTTATGGCAGACTGTAGTATACTGTAGTATTAACTATAGTGTTTTTGTTTTATTATCTTTGAAATAGAAGTGGAGTCTTTCTCCTACTGGAGAAATACTAATACTTTTCCATAACCTGTAGGTAGGAAGGACTTGGGTCTGAACGGATATTTCAGAACTTCTGCTCTTTTCTATAACCTGTAGGGAACACAATATGGTCTATACTTGGCATGTATGGTTCTCACTTGTGGGTGGCACAAATTAGGATATGGGGAAAGGAATGGGCAGGGTACATAAAAATTAAATACTGCAGTATTTACTATAGTTAAAAAAGTGTAGTGTTTTTGTGGAATGCAGTGTTTTTGCGGACATTACAGTAGTATTTACTATAGTATTCTACCATATACTACAACATTCTATAGTAAGTACTACACGTCAGAGGGATACTGCAGTGTTTAGTATAGTATTGTACAGTATACTACAATTTACTACATAATTCTATAGTAAGCACTGTAGTATTCTATATTAAACTGTTGTATTTTTCCATGTGGGCAGACACACCATTGAAAGGCAAGTATATTGTTTGGTAATATTCACAGAGACACCGTTGAAAAGCAAAGATATTATTTGGTGAAACTCTCCTTAAATAGTTCAAAGTTTCACTATGTTCCGTTAGTTCTGTGGTACAAACCGTTCAATGAGGTGAATGCATTTGGCATTGGCAGTATAACTTACTATAACGTATAGTGATCGTGAAATAACATACAACAATATCATTTTCACTATTGACACTAACAATACACCTTGTTGACAACTTTCAACCAAACACTGTATGGAATAAAAATATATTCTAGGAATAATAATGTGTGTTTTTCAGAGGCTCACTGATCTCTCTGTTATTAGAAAACAGCTGTGTGTGTATGTGTGTATGTGTGTATGTGTTTGTTTATGTGTGTTTCCTTGGTTGTGACAGAGACAAACTAAGGGCAGGAATTCAGCTGTGAACGTACAGCATCTCATCTCATCAGCATGCAGAGATGCCTTAACATTACCATAGCAATGGTGGAGAACATTAGAGGTGAAAACTGTGAGGTATTTGGTAGCAGATTGATACTCAGGGCCCAATTACAACCATTCAGCTGCATTCTCCTTTACCCAGGGGATTTCACATCTCACAGCCCTCTGCTCCTATCAATATCTTCAAACTGTCAGCAGTCAGACTCAGAGAGTGTTTGTGTGTGTAAAAGTGTGTGAGTGTTTGTGTGTTTGCATGCGTGTGTGTGTCAGGAGGAGCAGCTCAGCTCAGTACTAATGAGGACAGCAACAGATCCAGCCTGAATCCTTTCCTCCTCAGCTTCAACTACATGAACAAAATACTATAGTATGCTATGGTATAAACACTATAGAATTCACTGTAGTGTTTTTCCTAAGTTTACTGTTGTATTTAATGTAGTGTTTTTGTGGACTTTAGTCAGACCTTTTGTTTTGAGACTCAAAATTGAGCTCAGGTGCATCCTGTTTCCATTGATCATCCTTGAGATGTTTCTACAACTTGATTGGAGGCCACCTGTGGTAAATTCAATTGATTGGACATGATTTGGAAAGGCACACACCTGTCTATATAAGGTCCCACAGTTGACAGTGCATGTCAGAGCAAAAACCAAGCCATGAGGTTGAAGGAATTGTCCGTAGAGCTCCGAGCCAGGATTGTGTTGAGGCACAGATCTGGGGAAGGGTACCAAAACATTTCTGCAGCATTGAAGGTCCATCATTCTTAAAGGGAGGTGGCCAAAGACCCAATGGTCACTCTGACAGAGCTCCAGTTCCTCCTTCCAGAAGGACAACCGTCTCTGCAGCACTCCACCAATCAGGGCTTTGTGGTAGAGTGGCCAGACAGAAGCCACTCCTCAGTAAAAGGCACATGACAGACCATGAGAAACAAGATTCACTGGTTTGATGAAACCAAGATTGAACTCTTTGGCCTGAATGCCAAGCTTCATGTCTGGAGGAAACCTGGCACCATCCCTACGGTGAAGCATGGTGGTGGCAGCATCATGCTGTGGGGATGTTTTTCAGCGGCAGGGACTGGGAGACTAGTCAATGTTTTTAATTTGCTGTTTTTGATTTTGTTATACTCTTGTGAATTCTATGGTTTTTACTAGATTATTTGTAGTTTTTCATGTTGTTTATCTGTAATTCTTGTAATGACTTGGTGCTGCCTATCTTGGCCAGGACACTCTTGAAAAATAGATTTTAAATCTCAATGAGCCCTTCCTGGTTAAATAAAGGTTTAATAAATAATAAAATAAAATTGTCAGGATTGAGGGAATGATGAACAGAGCAAAGTATAGTGAGATCCTTGATGAAAACCTGCTCCAGAGCGCTCAGGACTTCAGACTGGGGCGATGGTTTACCTTCCAACAGGACAATGACCTTAATTAAGCACACAGCCAAGACAACACAGGAGTGGCTTCGGGACAAGTCTCTGAAATTCCTTGAGTGGCCCAGCCAGAGCCTGGACTTGAACCCATTCGAACATCTCTGGAGAGACCTAAATAGCTGTGCAGTGACGCTCCCCATCCAACCTGACAGGGCTTGAGAATATCTGCAGGGACGAATGGGAGAAACTCCCCAAATACAGGTGTGCCAAGCTTGTAGCGTCATACCCAAGAAAAGTCAAGGCTGTAATTGCTGCCAAAGGTGCTTCAACAAAATACTGAGTAAAGGGTCTGAATACTTGTCAATGTGATATTTAAGTTTTTTTGTTTTTAATAAATTTGCTAAAATTTCTAAAGCTGTTTTTGCTTTGTCATTAAGGGGTATTGTGAGTGTAGATTTATGAGGGGAATTTTTTTTTAATACATTTTAGAATAAGTCTTTAATGTAACAAAATGTAATACTTTCCGAATGCACTGTATAGACTGTAGTAATGAATGTTGTGTTTTTGCAGACTCTACTACACTGTAGTATTTACTGTATTGTTTTTGCAGACTGTACTAAATGGTAGTATTTCTGTAGTGTTTTTGCGGACAGAACTGTAGTATTTACTTATGTGTTTTGTTTTATTATCTTTGACATAGAAGTGGTGGCTTTCTCCTTCAGGAAACCTAACGTAGAATTCTATAGTAAGTAATGTAGTATTATATGTGATGCTCCCTATAGCACAGAGAGAGGGAGGGAGAGAGATTGATAGAGAGTGAGAGGGAAGGGTTGTTCAGTCTGTTTTCACAGTCTTGCTTTGACCAGCAACCATCAGAAAGAGCGGAAAAAAGTTGACAGTATGCTAGTGGAAGGGAGGACAGTAGCAGGTGACCCGACTGTGGTTGGTGACTACTATGATTTCCCATTGTAGTCAATTCAACTGCAGTAATTTATAGATTTGGTGAGAGAGAGTGTGTGTGATTCTACCCATAGGACAGAGCAGACGGATGGAAATAGGTTTTACATATGGAGAGAACTGTAAGGGGTGCGTACTGGCGGCAGAGAAGTCAGACGCAGGAGAGCAAAAACTGTGTTTCCAAACGGCGCAGTTTAATAATATAAACCACCGGAAAACAGAACAAGAAATTAAATGGGTACAAAACCCTACGCACACCAGACATAACGTGCACAAGCACGTACAATAAACAATACTGGACAAGGACATGGGGGGAACAGAGGGTTAAATACACAACATGTAATTGATGGAATTGGAACCAGGTGTGTGGGAAGACAAGACAAAACAAATGGAAAATGAAAGGTGGATCGGCGATGGCTAGAAGACCGGTGACGTCGACCGCCGAACGTCGCCCGAACAAGGAGTTGGACTGACTTCGGAGGAAGTCGTGACAAGAACTGGGGAGGTTTCAGTGTTCTGACTGTGTCCATTCCAACCATAGAGATACATTTAATTACTGCACCCAATAAAAGGCTGGAGTGACACCAGCGCCAGAGTGGAAAAGCCCTATGTGCCCTGAGGGAGTGCACGTTGAATTACTAGAACAGGAATATAATTGTATTTCCAGGGGGAAAACCTCTTCTTCATTTCATTTCAGTTCTAATCTACCCTACCAATCAGCCCACTAGTAAAATATGATAAGACTTGATTTGCCTTTTCCCTCTGTAGTTTACCATACCATACGCTCCTGTCCTGTCCAGGCCAGTGTCATTATTTCCACACCGGTCCTGTTCCCAACACAATGCATGCTGACCGTTCTCTCTGTACAGTACTGCTTTGATTATACTGATGTGTTTTGAACATGCTCTCATCTCATCGTGTGTGTGTGTGTGAATGTGTCTACGGCATGTACGTATGTGTGCATGTGTGTGTGTGTGTGTGTGTGTGTGTGTGTGTGTGTGTGTGTGTGTGTGTGTGTGTGTGTGTGTGTGTGTGTGTGTGTGTGTGTGTGTGTGTGTGTGTGTGTGTGTGTGTGTGTTTGTGTGTGTGCTGTAAGCATGCTCTCATCTCCTTCCTCGTTAGTTTCTCCACCATGCTATAATGTTGTAATGGACCATCTGTCCACCACTATCCGCCTCACCAGACCCTTTTCTCCCCGCAGACATTTTGAATTGTGAAGATGTTTACCCAAACCAGCGGGGTGGTATCTTTCAAGTTATGATTATGCTGTAAGGTATCTATTAAAATCCAAGTCTTTAGGGCCTAACTCCCCCTTCTCTGTTAAACCACCAAATAACAATGAGAAGAAGAACAATCATTCTGGCTTGGCTGAGAAGAAAAGAGAAATGATTGGTTCACCAGGGACCTGCATAACCTGTTGCTGTTCCCCTCAACATCTCAGTAAAGAAGTGATGTGTGTCCCACTAGACAACAGGTCAATATCAGAAACAGACAACCAGCCCAACCACCACCCCTGGGCAATTTGACCAAATTGACCTAGAAACAGAGTTAGCGAGCGGTAAGTAAAAATAAACTTCTGCCTGCATTACTGCATGAAGCTTGTGACCATGTCTACATCAGTTGTACTCTTTGTATACTGTAAGATAATGATGGAATGTCTTAAACGTGGTACCTCCAAATAATTAGAGGACGTGATCCCACAAGAAGCATATTCTAAATAGCACAAAACCCCACTGATAATGCCACTAGCCAATATGGTGCGAGCTTAAGATTTTGGTAATTTTGGCATTCAATTTGGACCAATCTTTCTGTGGGCCCATATCCTCAATCATTTGAGCTAGCTTGGCTATCCCAAGCCACAAAGGACTCTAGCTCTGAAAACTGACACCAGGACTATTCTTCTGCCTCAAATAAACACTACATTTAATTTGTTAAGGAATTTTACATTCTGAATGGACCATTCCCTGAGAGGGCGAGACTTAGAAAATATTTTCCACATTCTTCTAAAGCCAAATGCAATTATCCCAAATACAAACATGTGTAAATTACACAAACAACAGGATATTCGGGCTTATTGGCAGATATGTGAGTCTGTATTTTATATAGCGTTGGTTGGGGCTTAGTGCGGCACATGTGTTGGCCATTAGGGGAGAGACAAGGTCCGGTTGAGGTTGTTCTCTGGGGAGTAAAATCATGACTTCACTATCTTTATACAGGATTAGAGAGTTGGAGAGCTGGAGCTGGAGAGGGAGGAGTGTTTGAATACTGTTGGTTCCAGTTCTAGCCAGCCACAACTACTCGGTTCAAATAGTGTTTGTTTTCTTTTGAATACTTTGAGCACTACACGCTTGGTCTCAAATGGACAGTGTGGTTTGCACTTTGGGGCTTATTCCATTGGTTCCATTGCACCAGATGAGCTCGGTCAAGCACAGCTGAAGTATTTAAAAGAAACAAATACCATTTGCACCCAGGTTGGATTGGTTGGCGTGCTGCATGTTCTATAGTTTCACTTCTAGCCCTGGAGGAGTCCAGCTGTGTGTCAGAACATTATGAGAATCCCTCTGGTTCTCTTTTGGGGTCTGAGAGGTTATGTTTCAGCCCCAAACAACAGGGAAGGAGAGACACAGAGGATCAGATTCACAGTGAAGCTTATGATTGAGGAAGTTGCTGTTGATTCCCAATGGCAAAACAGCCTACAGGATTAGGGGATGTAACAAACCCAAGCATCTCATACATTTGGCTCCTTTACTGTGGGCCCCATTTTCTAAACACAACCAAGTCAATGTCACTTTAGTTTTTGGGGTATTTTGGCTGTTTACGTAAAGGCGGATGGCTTGTACAACTGACTAGGTATCCCCCTTTCCCTTTCCTTGGCTGAAAGGTATATGTATACAATTCCCAATGAGCATTCACAGTGATACCTCAAAGGACCAGGATCTCAGACACACTAGAAAATGGGAGTCTTATGTAATCCAATCCATACAGTTTAATGCTGCTAGTCTTATGTACACTTCAGTATCCCTATCCATAACTAATTCATAACTAATGCAGTTCTTTGGATTGTGTGACAGCTAACGCATACTGGAAGCATTAAATCCCCAGTGTTTCCCCTACATTCATTTTGCAGCGGTGAGCCATACATATGAGTTTTTAATTATAAAAATAATACAAAATAATTAGGGATGGAAAAACTTTTCAGTGTAAACTTAAAAGACTAAAACCAGATATAAAGTATGTAGACAAAATAATGGGCCTAATATATATATATATATATATATATATTATATATATATATATATATATATATATATATATATATATATATATATATATATATAGTCTGTTCAACCTCCCTTTCGTATCGTCCGAGATCCCTAAAGATTGGAAAGCTGCCGCGGCCATCCCCCTCTTCAAAGGGGGTGACACTCTAGACCCAAACTGTTATAGACCTGTATCCATCCTGCCCTGCCTTTCTAAAGTTTTTTAGAAAGCCAAGTTAAACAGATCACTGGCCATTTTGAATCCCACCGTACCTTCTCCACTGTGCAATCCGGTTTCCGAGCTGGTCACGGGTGCACCTCAGCCACGCTCAAGGTACTAAACGATATCATAACCGCCATCGATAAAAGACAGTACTGTGCAGCCGTCTTCATCGACCTGGCCAAGGCTTTCGACTCTGTCAATTACCATATTCTTATCGGCAGACTCAACAGCCTTGGTTTCTCAAATGACTGCCTCGCCTGGTTCACCAACTACTTCTCAGACAGATTTCAGTGTGTCAAATTGGAGGGCCTGTTGTCCGGACCTCTGGCAGTCTCTATGGGGGTGCCAGAGTGTTCAATTCTCGGGCCAACTCTTTTCTCTGTATATATCAACGATGTCGCTCTTGCTACGGGTGATTCCCTGATCTACCTCTACGCAGACGACACCATTCTGTATACATCTGGCCCTTCTTTGGACACTGTGTTAACAACCCTCCAGACGAGCTTCAATGCCATACAACTCTCCTTCCGTGGCCTCCAACTACTCTTAAATGCAAGTAAAACTAAATGCATGCTCTTCTACCGATCGCTGCCCGCACCCGCCCGCCTGTCCAGCATCACTACTCTGGACGGTTCTGACTTAGAATATGTGGACAACTACAACTACCTAGGTGTCTGGCTAGACTGTAAACTCTCCTTCCAGACTCACATTAAACATCTCCAATCCAAATCTAAATCTCCTTCACTCCTTCACTCACGCTGCCAAACATACCCTCGTAAAACTGACTATCCTACCGATCCTCGACTTCGGCGATGTCATTTACAAAATAGCTTCCAATACTCTACTCAGCAAACTGGATGCAGTCTATCACAGTGTCATCCGTTTTGTCACCAAAGCCCCTTATACCACCCACCACCGTGACCTGTATGCTCTAGTCGGCTGGCCCTCGCTACATATTCGTTGCCAGACCCACTGGCTCCAGGTCATCTATAAGTCTATGCTAGGTAAAGCTCCGCCTTATCTCAGTTCATTGGTCACGATAACAACACCCACCTGTAGCACGCGCTCCAGCAGGTATATCTCACTGGTCATCCCCAAAGCCAACACCTTCTTTGGCCGCCTTTCCTTCCACTTTTCTGCTGCCAATGACTAGGACGAATTGCAAAAATTGCTGAAGCTGGATACTTATATTTCCCTCACTAACTTTAAACATCAGCTATCTGAGCAGCTAACCGATCGCTGCAGCTGTACATAGTCCATCTGTAAATAGCCCACCCAATCTACCTACCTCATCCCCATATTGTTTTTATTTACTTTTCTGCTCTTTTGCACACCAGTATTTCTACTTGCACATCATCTTATGCTCATCTATTACTCCAGTGTTAATTTGCTAAATTGTAATTACTCCGCTACTATGGCCTATTTATTGCCATACCTCCTCATGCCATTTGCACACACTGTAATATAGGCCTTCATTTTTTTCTATTGTGTTATTGACTGTACGCTTGTTTATTCCATGTGTAACTCTGTGTTGTTGTTTGTGTCGCACTGCTTTGCTTTATCTTGGCAAGGTCGCCGTTGTAAATGAGAACTTGTTCTCAACTAGCCTACCTGGTTAAATAAAGGTGAAATAAAAATAAATAAAATATATATATATATATATATATATATTTTGCATGTTTTGAAACCCATTTTGCATGTTTTGCCATGCAAAATGTATAGAATTGCAGGACATTTTCTTAAAAATGCACATTTTCTCTCAGCCCCATGGCAAAATGTGTAGAATTGCAGGAAATTAGCTTTTAAAAAAGCTAAATATTTTCTCTGTGACCAATAGGAGGGCTTCTACCACATCCCCCACACTAACTGGATCCACTTTAACATAATTGAGAACACTTTACAGGAGTTGATCAGGTTCCAGGCTAGTTTTCCTTTTACATTATAACATAAGACGTTTGTTTGTATAGGAGAAGGGAAAAGGGAATATAGGATTATCGATATCTTGGAAAGATTTAATTGACTAAAAACATCTCCTTGACTTATATATTTTATTTTCTTTAGGCATCCTGCTTCCTGCATCCTTTATCTAATAAATTCTACAGTGTATGGAGGGTCATTAGATTAAAAACATGAAACATGAGCTCATTCAGGGACTAGCTAGCTCTTCTGGGGTTACAGGGTTATAGAGTGTAGCATATCATATTCTCCTCTCCTTGCCATCTTTATGCCTTGACAAGCTGTCCTATCTGCTCTAGTATGAGGTTGGATTTTCACATTGAAGAGATTGAATGGGATCTTAATCACTTACACATATGTAACGTATTGTAGATATTGGAATTTGTAAGATATCATACGAATGAATTACAGAAGAGAAACTAAAATGGATTACCTTTTACACAATTGTGCGAAATCTTCAGGGACCCGTTTTGCCTCATGAGCACTACTTTCAAAACTACAGGCTGTGATTATACAAAACCTTTATAACACAGCTTTAAATAATGTAGTGGTCCCTATTTTCAAGTTATTTAGACTCAGAATCCAGACAGCATCAATCCATCCATAGTCAGCATCCCACGTTGATTCAAAACAAGACTTAACCATGTACTGTATAGTACTATCCTCTCGCTATACAGTCTGAGGTTGAATGCTGGCATGTCAGTTAGATAAGAAACCCAGAGCTTACTCTGTTCTTCTATTTGACAAGGTCAGACAAGGATCTCTTTAAGTCATATTACCATACTCCATTGAGAGGCAAACACATACAATTGGCATTAGTAGGTTCTGTTGGCAGGACCCTAACAGCACAGTGCAGTGCTTCTCCCCACTCTGCTCTGCTCTGCCTGTAATTATACAGTACTTGAAAATCCTCCAACTTGGAAATTAGCGTGTGTGTGAGAGAGAACCAGGCTTGTAAGACCTCTCAGCCTGCTAATGAGAAGACATGGGGATAAGTATGATAGTTTTAAAAGTTTTTTAATGAAACTCAGCAACACAGAGCTAGCAACACACATCCTAATCCACCCATCTATCCATCGTCAGCTAACAGCAGCGAGCAGCAGGGATGTTGATCTAACTCTGCTATCTACAGTATGTATCTCTCCTGTGGCGAGCCTGTCACAGACCTGGGCCGGGCTCATCTCTCACTGTCTGGTTTACCTAACCAAAGCCATGTAAACACAGCCCCTATCACGTTGAGCAAAGATGGCTGAGACAACAGCAGATGAAGGGAGGCTTATTCTGTCAGAGGGTTGTGTTTCTGCAAAGTTACAGGTTTAGAGAATACTGTATTAGCTGATTCTAAGATTGTCAGAATCAGCTAATATTGTTGTTCCAAAGATCGAAGTGTGTTTGTATTTCAGCTAAACATACAGACAAACACTCCCAGAGAGAACAGAGGGAGACAGATATTACAATTTTTTATGTTTTATTTAACCTTTATTTAACTAGGCAAGTCAGTTAAGAACACATTCTTATTTACGATGACGGCCTAGGAACAGTGGGTTAACTGCCTTGTTCAGGGGCAGAATGACAGATTTTTACCTTGTCAGCTCGAGGATTCAATCTAGCAACCTTTCGGTTACTGGCCCAACGCTCTAACCACTAGGCTACCTGCTGCCCCAAATCAATGAGAGCTATAGAATCACTGTGCATCAATCTATCCATCCAGCCCCGGTGCAGATGACTTGTGCCCAGAGACAGTGCTTGCTGGGCAGGGGGTGAGAGCTAGGACCAAAGTCAACATGGTCCCTGTGCTGTGCCCTGACGCCAGATCTTTGTTGCCATCTGCTGCCGTGCTTCAGTGCTCCAGAGCTCCAGAACAGAGTAATTACATTTCTCCAGGATGTACGCGTTCTTCTCCTCTCTCTCTTCCATTTGTTTCTGGTTTTCTTTGTTTCAGTCAGTCTGGCCCTCAGGCATGGCAGAAGTGGCCCAGCTCCGCCAAACACTGTTTGAGCCAAACACTGTTTTGATTGAGCCAGCCCGGCAGCCATCGGCCCCTGAAGACACAGAAGAGTGAATGAATCACAATGGTAAAAAAAACACTAACCAGCCATGTTCCATTGTTCCACTGTTGTGGGGGATGAATATACAACGTTCGCTGTCTCCCGGGTTAGGCCAAGTGAGGGGACATGGCCCCCTTGTGGGGTTGGGGAGGGTACGGGGGAGTGCTCTACGTCTCTCTCTGGTCGTCCTCTATTCAGTCTTCTGGTCAACACTCATCAGAACATGAAGTTGCAGCCTGGCATATCCTGCATCCAACTCTCATCCAAGCCCTCCTAATAGGATGATCAAATACATTCTACAGTGTATGGAGGGTCAATAGATTAAAAACATGAAACGTGAGCTCATTCAGGGACTAGCTAGCTCTTCTGGGGTTACAGGGTTATAGAGTGTAGCATATCATATTCTCCTCTCCTTGCCATCTTTATGCCTTGACAAGCTGTCCTATCTGCTCTAGTATGCGGTTGGATTTTCACATTAAAGAGATTGAATGGGATCTTAATACCTGTTAAGGATAGGGGGCAGTATTTTCACGGCCGGATGAAAAACGTACCCAAATTAACCTGTTTAGGATAGGGGGCAGTATTTTCACGGCCGGATAAAAAACGTACCCGATTTAATCTGGTTATTACTCCTGCCCAGAAACTAGAATATGCATATAATTAGTAGATGTGGATAGAAAACACCCTAAAGTTTCTAAAACTGTTTGAATGGTGTCTGTGAGTATAACAGAACTCATATGGCAGGCCAAAACCTGAGAAGATTCCATACAGGAAGTGCTCTGTCTGACCATTTCTTGTCCTTCTATAGCCTCTTTATGGAAAATAGAGGATCTCTGCTGTAACGTGACATTTTCTAAGGCTCCCATAAGCTCTCAGAAGGCTCCAGAATGGGGAATGATGACTGCAGTCCCTGGGCAAAAAACAGTAGGGCTTTTGGAAAGTGGTCGTTCTGAGAACAATGACATTGGTGCGCGCGTGCATGTGAAGACTCCATTTCCTATTTTCAGTGTTTGAACGAAAACAAGGTCTCCCGGTTGGAATATTATCGCTATTTTACGAGAAAAATCGCATAAAAATTGATTTTAAACAGCGTTTGACATGTTTCGAAGTACGGTAATGGAATATTTTTAATTTTTTTGTCACGATACGCGCCCTGGCTCGTCACCCTTCGGATAGTGTCTTGAACGCAAGAACAAAACGCAGCTATTTGGATATAACTATGGATTATTTGGAACCAAAACAACATTGGGTGTTGAAGTAGAAGTCCTGGGAGTGCATTCTGATGAAGAACAGCAAAGGTAATCCAATTTTGCTTATAGTAAATCTGAGTTTGGTGAGTGCCAAACTTGGTGGGTGTCAAAATAGCTAGCCATGATGGCCGGGCTATCTACTCAGAATATTGCAAAATGTGCTTTCACCGAAAAGCTATTTTAAAATCTGACACCGCGATTGCATAAAGGAGTTCTGTATCTATAATTCTTAAAATAATTGTTATGTTTTTTGTGAACGTTTATCGTGAGTTAATTTAGTAAATACACCGGAAGTTTTCGGTGGGTATGCTAGTTCTGAACGTCACAAGCTAATGTAAAAATCTGGTTTTTGATATAAATATGAACTTGATTGAACAAAACATGCATGTATTGTATAGCATAATGTCCTAGGAGTGTCATCTGATGAAGATCAAAGGTTAGTGCTGCATTTAGCTGTGGTTTTGGTTTTTGTGACATTATATGCTAGCTTGAAAAATGGGTGTGTGATTATTTCTGGCTGGGTACTCTCCTGACATAATCTAATGTTTTGCTTTCATTGTAAAGCCTTTTTGAAATCGGACAATGTGGTTAGATAAAGGAGAGTCTTGTCTTTAAAATGGTGTAAAATAGTCATATGTTTGAAAAATTTAAGTTTTGGGATTTTTGAGGAGTTTGTAATTCGCGCCATGGTCTATCATTGGATATTGGCGAGGCGTTCCGCTAGCAGAACATCTAGATGTAAGAGGTAAAACTGGTTACTACTCTTGCCCAGAAACTAGAATATGCATATTATTAGTAGATTTGGATAGAAAACACTCTAAAGTTTCTAAAACTGTTTGAATGGTGTCTGTGAGTATAACAGAACTCATGGCAGGCAGAAACCTGAGAAAAATTCAACCAGGAAGTGGAGGATCTGAGAATTGTAGTTCTTTCTAGTCCCTTTCGAAACTACAGTATTTGTGGGGTCATGTTGCACTTCCTAAGGCTTCCATTGGCTGTCAAAAGCCTTCAGAAAGTGGTTTGAGCATTCTCCTGTCACTGGGCAGAGTATAGGAGCTCAGTTACTGAGTGGACTGCCTGGGAACAAAGAGATTGGATATGCGTGGTTCTGCGAGCACTCTGTTCCTTCTTTTTCTCCTTGAATGAATACGCTATTGTCCGGTTGGAATATTATCGCAATTTTACGTTAAAAATACCATACAGATTGATTTTAAACAGCGTTTGACATGCTTCTAAGTACGGTAATGGAACATTTAGACTTTTTGTGTCTCGAATTGCACTCGCGCGTTAGCCTTTGGATAGTGACCTGAATGCACGAACAAACAAAACGGAGGTATTTGGACATAACTATGGATTATTTAGAACACAAACAACATTTCTTGTCAAAGTAGCAGTCCTGGGAGTGCATTCTGACGAAGATCAGCAAAGGTAAGAGCATATTTATAATACTAATTCTGAGTTTAGGTTGCCCCGAACTTGGCGGGTGTCTGTATAGCTTTCTGTGATGGCTGAGCTATGTACTCAGAATATTGAAAAATGTGCATTCTCTGTAAAGCTATTTTAAAATCTGATACAG